>NW_027176450.1:4877274-5477274 GCF_023349555.1 Cebidichthys violaceus
ATCTTCCAACATTCCACTGATCCTAGGCTACCCTTGGCTCCGTCGACACAGCCCCCACATCGACTGGGCCACAGGGGCCATCCTCGGTTGGAAGAACTCCTGCCACCAGGTCTGCCTTAAAGAGGCCTCCGTACCCCAGCAGACAATGCACTCCAGTTCCTGTCCTGACTTGTCCGGAGTTCCTGCCGAGTACCATGACTTCCGGGAGGTGTTCAGTAAGGCTAAGGCGACTTCATTGCCCCCTCATCGGCCTTATGACTGTTCCATTGACCTGATGCCTGGCACTTCACCTCCCAAGGGGCGTCTGTACTCCCTGTCTGGTCCTGAACGGGAGTTCATGGAGTCTTACATAAATGACTCCCTGGCTGCCGGTATTATCCGACCTTCCTCGTCTCCTGCTGGGGCAGGATTCTTCTTTGTGGAGAAGAAGGACAAGACACTGCGCCCCTGCATTGATTACCGGGGACTTAACGACATCACCGTAAAGAACCGGTACCCTCTTCCCCTCATCTCCTCAGCCTTTGAGTTACTTCAAGGGGCCATGACCTTCACCAAGCTCGACCTCCGTAATGCCTACCACCTTGTCCGCATCCGAGAGGGGGATGAATGGAAGACTGCTTTTAACACGCCCACCGGACATTATGAATATTTGGTGATGCCATTCGGCCTCACCAATGCCCCGGCAGTCTTCCAGGCCTTGGTCAACGACATCCTCAGAGACATGATCAACAAGTATGTTTTCGTCTATTTAGACGACATCCTCATTTTCTCCAAGTCCCGCGAAGAGCATATCCACCATGTCCAGACGGTCCTCCAACGCCTGCTGGAGAACTCCCTTTTCGTGAAGGCCGAAAAGTGTGAGTTTCACACACAGTCGGTGTCATTCCTGGGTTACATTGTGACCCCGGGTCACCTGGAGATGGATCCTGCCAAGGTGGACGCAGTTAGGTGTTGGCCAGTCCCTGAAACCCGTAAGAAGCTGCAGCAGTTCCTGGGCTTTGCCAATTTTTACAGGCGCTTCATTCGCAACTATAGCTCCATCGCTGCCCCTCTCACAGCCCTGACATCCTCCAAGACTTCCTTCCGATGGTCTCATCCTGCAGATACGGCCTTTCAGACCCTGAGGGACCGCTTCAGTTCTGCGCCGATCCTCCAAGTCCCCGACGCCGAACGGCAGTTCGTCGTGGAGGTGGATGCATCTGACATGGGTGTAGGGGCTGTGCTGTCCCAGCGAGCAGCCAGTGACCAGAAGCTCCACCCATGTGCCTTTTTCTCTCGGCGTCTTTCCCCAGCCGAGAGAAATTATGACATTGGTAATCGGGAGCTCCTAGCTGTTAAACTGGCCCTGGAGGAGTGGCGGCACTGGCTAGAGGGAACCAAGGAGCCCTTCCTGGTTTGGACGGACCACAAGAACCTGGAGTACATCCGAACCACGAAGAGACTCAACTCTCGACAGGCACGATGGGCCCTCTTCTTCACCAGGTTTAATTTCACCCTCTCCTACAGACCCGGCTCCCGCAACGTCAAACCTGACGCTCTGTCGCGTCAGTTCCAGAGGGAGGATGATGGCGCCAATGCTCCTGACACCATCCTTCCGTCCCCGTGTGTTGTGGCATCCCTGACTTGGGAAATTGAGGAGAGAGTGAGAGCTGCCACAGAGGGTCAGCCTGGTCCGAGTGCATGCCCTACTGGTTGCTTGTTCGTGCCTGCAGCTCTGAGGTCGGATGTACTCCAGTGGGCCCATGGTTCAAGGTTGACCTGCCATCCTGGGATCCAGAGAACCCGGGACGTCCTTCTACAACGTTTCTGGTGGCCCACGTTACAGGAGGACACCCGGGAGTATGTCAGAGCCTGCCAGACCTGCAACCAGAACAAACCATCGCGCCAAGCCCCATCCGGCCTTCTGCAGCCTCTCCCGGTGCCACATCGCCCCTGGTCCCACATTTCAGTGGACTTTGTGACAGGCCTGCCACCATCGGATGGGAAGACGGCCATCCTTACCATTGTGGACCGCTTCTCTAAGATGGCCCACTTTGTGTCCTTGCCTAAGCTCCCGTCAGCTAAAGAGACAGCCCAGCTGCTCCTCAACCATGTCTTTCGCCTTCATGGGATTCCTGTTGACGTGGTCTCGGACAGAGGGCCCCAGTTTTCATCAGTGTTCTGGCGGGAGTTCTGCAGCCTCTTGGGAGCCACCGCCAGTCTGTCATCCGGGTACCACCCTCAATCTAATGGCCAGACTGAGAGGATGAACCAGGAGATGGAGACGGCCCTCCGGTGTATGGTTTCACAGAACCCATCGTCTTGGTCCCAGCATCTGTTGTGGGTGGAATATGCCCACAACACCCTGACCAGCTCCGCCACAGGTTTGTCTCCTTTCCAGTGTGCCTACGGTTACCAGCCTCCTCTCTTCCCAGCCCTGGAAGGGGAAGCCTCTTGCCCTTCAGTTCAAGCCTTCATCCGTCGCTGTCGTCGGACCTGGGGCCGTGCTAGGGCCTCCCTCCTGAAGGCGGCAGACCGGTACTCCTCAGCAGCCAACCGTCGTCGCTCTCAAGCTCCAGAGTACCAGGTGGGCCAGAAGGTTTGGCTCTCCACCCGTGACCTTCCCTTGCGTGTGGAATCCAACAAGCTGGCTCCCAAGTTTGTCGGGCCCTTCGCCATCGAGAAGGTCATCAGCCCGGTGGCAGTCCGGCTCAAGCTCCCTCGGTCTATGCGAGTGCACCCGACATTCCATGTGTCCAAGGTCAAGCCGGTCAGCGAGAGCCCGCTGGTGCCTGCTGCTCCACCCCCACCCCCCCCTCGCCTCATTGAAGGGGGACTCATCTATGCAGTGCGCCGCATCATCCGCTCTCGCTGACGTGGAAGGGGCTGCCAGTACCTCGTCGACTGGGAGGGCTACGGTCCGGAGGAAAGATCCTGGGTTCCTGCTCAACACATTGTGGACCGGGGTCTCATCCGAGACTTTCACCAGCAACATCCGGACCAGCCCTCCCTCAGCAACATCGGCAGGGGCCGTCGCCATAGGACACCTGCTGCTGGGCCTTCCACTGCCCCGGACCAGTGGGAGGACTCCCTGTCTGAGGAGGAGGCAGTGGACCCGCCGGCGAACTCGCCTTCCTCACAGCCTGAGGATGGAGAGTTCTCGGGTTCTCCCGAGTTTTAGCCCGCCTTCCAATTCCCCCTCCTCCCACCCTGGTTCCTTGGGCTTGTTTTGGGGACGTCAGGGGCCGTCCCTTGAAGGGGGGGTTCTGTCACAGTTCAGTCATCCAGCCATCAGTAATTTTCCATTGATCCTGCCTCTGCCCCACTCAACCTGTCAGCCACGCCCACCTCGTCAGTTCACTCCACTCACCTGTGCACACAGCTGCCTCTCATCACATGCAATCAGCCCAGCATATAGTCACCAGCTCCACACTCACTCCTTTGCCAGATTGTTCTTTGCCATGCGAGTCTTTCCAGCATTCTCCTGCCTGTCTTCCCGGTACCGACCTCGCCTGTCCCTGATTCCCTGCTTCATCTGCCTCCTGGTTATTCGACCTAGCCTTCCGTCCCTGACCAAGAACTTTGCCTCTCCTCTCCTGATTCCTGTTTGCCGGTTTCTAAACCGTTTGCCTGTCTGCCGGAGTCTAAGTAAAACGTTGAACTTTCTACCTCTGTCTTCTGAGTCCTTTGTACTGCAATTGGGTCCATACACCACCCGTTACAGGCTTTTTATTTTGTTATTCTGACCACATTCATGTCACACTGTGGATTTATAACAGAAACAGATATGTGTATACTGATGGAGGTCGTGCCGTCTATACTGCTGTATGGTCATTACACTGGAGCATATGTCTGTGCACACCAGAACAAGTCTCAAATTAATCATTTGAGACTTGATGAAGGTAGAGCATCCTTCAGACGCTTCTGTTTGACAGAGCGTCACAGTAGCTGGATCCTGTTTGTATCGTTTTTGTTCTGCATTAAAACAACACAAGGAGTACTTACTGCAGAGTCTTTAGAGCTACAGTGTTTCTACATGTGGATGGGTCATTTAAAACAAAAGTCTACATTATGAACATAAAAATGTATTCAAGACACACCTTTATTTTTATACAGTGATGAGGTATAAGAGCACATGAGCTAAAGAAGATGAACTGTCGGACCATGACGGATTGTACTGCAGACAGCAGCAGGCCTAAACTGTGGACATTGATGTGCAGTGTGCACGTGTATCCTCCATATTTATGTTCATGGAAAACGCTTTGTATGACATTTTCAATTAAAAGAGAAATGATGAGTTGTGTGTTGGTGTTTTTCAACACAGCTTCATTTGCCACACACAAATGATTCATTCATATTCTGTGTAACATCGTTTGATAATAATGTATTTTCTGATAGACATTATAATGCACAACATCATCAACCGTGGTGTAAAATCAAATATTTAGTAGCATTTTAAGTTGTTACAGTCTATTGAAATGTAACTATCCTAATTCATTTTAACTTCTCATAGTATATTAAACGTATTCAGGTCGTCCTGAGATTTAAATTGAACCACCAGAGGGCAGCACATTGACCATTTAAGAGAAGTGGTACCCACACTCATCTGAACCCTCTTCAGCACTGGTCCTGAAGCAGCAGACCTTAATCCCCTCCTATTTAACTTGCTGGACAAAACAAACCAAATGTGTGTGCATGGGTCTCTGAAGAAGCACCACTGATAGTTTAAAGATATTGTTATTATCTAATTATCTTATCTTATATATTTAATTTCTATATATATTCCAAAACTGTGATTTTTGCTTCAAGGCAACGTTGTGTTTGTTAGGAGGTGTATTATGATGTAAAGTGTCTTCATGATGTACTGTGACGACAACGGACACATCTGGTCTCAACCTGAACCTGAACCTGAACCTGAACCTGACTGAGCCGAGGACTTGAGCTTCACGCAGCGACGGCACGGAAAATGGATCCACCGTCCGACATGAGAGTCCTGTAGGTTTCATCAACACACAGACATCACAATAATTATAGTTTAAAGCACTCATAAGTATTCATAACGCTACAGCAACAACTACAACAGTGAAGCATTTTATAATGACTTATAAGGTCAAGTATCATAACACTTCATGATTGTTGGTCACTTGTTATTAGTAGGGATCATAGTGTATTATAATTCCCATAGTTGTAATACATTATACTATTTTTACAGTCATAATGTGATTATTTGCTTTTCGTAGAGTGGAAATGAATTTCATGTTTTGTGTTGTTCCTGCAGTGATTAAAGTAATGACCACTTAGAGTAACTTAAAATCATATAAGTATAATTATAACAGTGATGATGATGCATTATGAAAAGATTATAATGTATTGCAACTATGACAATTATAATACGATAAGATCCTTGCAGTGAATGACACTTGACCTTATAAGTCATTCAAAGACGCTCTATAATGCGTCATTATTATTGTTATAAAGCATTATGAATATTCATGAGTGCTAATAACTTATGCGGTGATAAAAGCAGATTATAAAACATTATAAGCATGTTTATAAAGCATTATAGATATTTGCCTTGTAGAATACATTCTTAAGAATATTTCCAAATGACTCGATTATGATTTTAAAAGTACTGAATATAAAAGGGACTGTATAAATGATTCAAACGTATTTTAAACTGTATGTTGCAAGGACGCTCCAGAAATGATTTTTTTCTTGGAGTTCTTATAAGATGAAAGGATCTTGTCGGGGGTATGGTGACTTTTTAGATACATTATGAGAAATATTCTTTTCCCCAGAAAACCTCCTTCATGCAGTGGAGTTAGCCCGATCTCCATGAAAAGCTGCTGGTCTTCTTCATCAGCTCATCAGTGTCGATGATGTAAAGAGTGAAGACAGAAGGAAGCAGATGCAGTCACTGCTAGGGTAGAATGTTTATTAGAATTTGCAATTAGCGATGTAACATTCACCTACATGGCGCAAAAGGAAGTCATAAATATGCTAATATGCAAATATGCACGCCTTAATTGACATGAGCTCATCTCATCAGGGGATGACATATCCAAGGAGAAGTCAGTGGTACACCTCCACGTGGCTGAACAGGGCAGAATGGCACAGTGAACCAAAGTAGAAAATCAGCAACAGAGTTTATATCAAATATTTAGTTACAAATTAAAAGACATTTCAAAAAAGTTAGAAGAGCACTGGATACTCAGAGAGTGAAGCTAAACAAAAAGGAAATAAGAAGCTTTATAATGCACTGCGCTGCACCCGTAATAGTTGTCCACATGGAGCTACAGTACTAAGTTGGCAGAAAAAGGTGCATGGCTTTTGTATTCAAATGAGTTTTCATCTGAAACAATACAGGGAGATGATCACGTGTGGATGCATTCATTTTACAGTTATACACTTATGAATCAATGAATACGACAACAGAACCCAGTGGTTAGGAGGTCAGTTCATGAATAGGTGTCAAGACTTGGCAACGTTGAGATTCTGTTAGAGGAAACAAAGAAAAGAGAGTGTAACGCATAGAAAAGAATGCAGCGATAAAGTCGTATCCCTGTACCAAAGTGGTGTTGTGATATTTATAAGCATGTCATGCTCCGTTAGTGAAGTCCTTTTTAAAAGTGGGAGAGGCCGTCCCACTTGTTTGACTATTCGAATGGCGGCCATTTTGGGTCTGGCCTGAGCTTGGTGTGCGGGAGGAGAGAGGGTGAGCTCAGCGAAAGGCAGTGGTCATAGTTGAGGTGAGTACAATGATGTCGATGGTGAGGATCCACGGTTGATAATGGTAAAAGATGGGAGGTCATGCAGCTCGGGGCCCAAGGTGAGGAGGGTTGGAAAAGAGATCTCCGTCACACGTGGCCCCTGGCCTAGCGGTGCTTTAGGTAGGACACAAGACTGGAGAGGAACAACAGAGGAACGCTGCATTACAGTATGGTCATCTCTGAGTGGACTATTGCCTTGTAAATTCAGTTATTGCAAAATTGAACTTCCTCATTCTGCTACAAGAATCATTACATTAAAGTAACTTTATTATATCTTGTCCAGTAGAGACTTAAGCTCCTGTTGTTGTTTCACCTTTCAATATGTAGTCGGTTAGCAGTGTAGGCACCTTCTCACTGTCCTCCTTCATGGCATAAAGAACTAAAAGGAAGAAAAACAAGATAAATCAACTCCTTTCAGCCAGTAATTGTTAGGATTCACCCTCGATACAAACACTCTGGGCTGCACACTTACTCTTTGTGAGCATCTGCAGGTCGTCAACAGATGGAGGGGAAGCTTTCTTCTCGTATGGAATAACTGTGTTTAGATACTGAAAACAGAGAGGGTCAATGTTCAGCGATGTCGACACAGTACTAGTGAGATCAGAGAGATGAAAAGATCCACTGCAGTCTCATATCTGTCAGTTCAATATACAGCTGGAGCCAGGAGATGTTAAGGCTAACTTAGCTTAGCTTTCAGACTGGAAATGGGGAAACAGCCTGTCTTCTGTTCTGACGTTAAAATATGTCACCTATGAACTGAGCTTATGAACTCTCCTTCACTTCAGAGGTTCAGTACCAGGCACAGTCCTTTTCTCAGTGTTTATGCTAAGCTAAGCTAATTGTAAGTGAATATGTAAATGAATTTCCCAAACGATTCCTGGCAGTCTGTACACTGAAAACAATTAAGCCTTTAACAGTGACTGAGAGGTTAAAGGCACATTCATGAACCCCGACTCCAAAATACTAAGCACAGTATTTAAACCTGCTATCACTCCCAAACGTATTGTTTGGTCTTTTAAAGCTATAGTGGGTTATGTATTTTAGAAACCTTTTTTGCTTATATTTGTTGAAATTATATCCCAACAACAATCCATAAATCCAATGCTCTGACAAAAAAAGAAACAACATCTTGAGTTGACGACACTGGGCTGGGTTTTTAGCAGTGGTGGGCCGTCAGGGCCAGCTAAGCCTTCTCTGCTGGCCTAAACAGAATCACAAAGTTATAGCTATTTTATAATTTAATAATTTTTCACAAATACACTACAAGTATTATAATTTTTTTCCCATTAGCTCATTTTCTCATTGCACAGCTCCTGTCTTCCTCAGTTGCTCTGCTTCCAGTGCAGCTTGTTTTAAGTAGAGCTCTTATCCAATCAGATTCAGCCTCTATTTCTCTATGTAAGGAGAGAGGCCCGAGGTCCGAGATTTTGAGTCTTTACATCTGCAGTAGCGTTTCTACTGTGTTCATTTGTCTATCGTGTCGTTTTTAGGAATAATAAGAATGGCTCGTGCTCTAGCTGCAGTGTAGCTGGATTGATTTGTTGCTTTGTTGTCATATAAATATATGTGACTGGTTCTTGTGAGTTTTTCTTGTCATTGTGTTAATTACATTGATTTGGACTATATGCATTGTCCGTTAATTACGAAGCATCCCGTCATGCGCGGGGTTATTGTCCGGACAATTGAATCCGTTTGAGCTGTTGTTTTGCCGCTAAGCTAGTTAGCTTAGACCCCCTGAAGACACGCGAGGTGCCGCAGCCTCAGCTGTTTTTTGTTATTGTTCCGGGTTCAGAGGTCACAAAGCCTGTTGTCTGTTACGTGAGCACAGTCCACCAAAAACATTATATTTACCACAATTTAAGCTTCTACATTTTCCAAATGCTCTAGTATTGTTCAAACGTATTGTTCGATTCTTAAGCCTCGTACCGAACGGTTTAATACGAATATGTGTATTGTTACGCTCCTACAAACAAATAACCATAGCTGTGGCGCCATAATGAGCTTATTAGGAGATGGCTCAAGTCTAGTAGGACAGCACAGAAGGCCCAGGTATAAAATGCACGGTCCGCCACTGGTTTTTAGGATGGATTGTGATCTAGCGTAAACTACTAAATCTAAGTTATAGCTTGCTGTAAAATGATGCTGCTTTGTTTACAGCCCTCAAAGACTTGAGCAAAAACAGACTTGCTGTATATATTCAATAACAATCACATGAAAAACAAAAACTGCTGAATTCATTTCTAAGTCAAGCCCAAAAACAGGGACATTTCTTGCAGTGCATATTGCTAACACTATCAACAGAGATCACATTACGTAGAGTAGACCAACCATCGCTCTGTGTGACCTCATTGGACTGGTGGTGTACACATACTACAGCACAGCTGCTACAGCTGTAAATGAATTACACTGCAGCTGTCATGTACACCCTGAGTGATAACCTCACTATATTCAAGTAGTACTACTATACAGTAGCAGTTTATTATATATATCTTCAGTTTGTCATGGAGGTACGTGTTTCTTTAAAACTGCAACCACATTTTCAGATACATACAGCTGTTATTAATAAATGACCTGCATAAGTTATTCAGGTGAATCATCTGTGGGCATGTGTTTTTTGACTATCTTCATCATGTTTAGTGATTGTTGGCGTCTAACCATTATGATCGCATTACATGATGAATGTTTGACCTTTGACCTCACCTGTTTCTCATTCCCCGTGCTTCCAAACGTCTGTCTGATGCCCGTCTGCAGGATGTTAGACAGTCCCTCCATGCTGAAACGCTGCCGGTCACAACCAGGAAACATTAATACCACGTACTAATTGTCACCTCCTTCATTTGTTTACAGTACAGAGCTCGCACAAACACAACATCACGGTGAGATGCTATTTGCTTTATTGTTTATCTTGCATCTGCATCATTTAGCCATCTGTATATTCATATTACTTTAGTCATGCGGCCTCAGGTACCCAGCAGTCACCACATAAAAACACTGCTGCTGCAATGCATGGCGGGAAAATCCATTAGACAGACTGGACCGGGCTGTTACTGTATGCAGACCGATCACTTTAGGATCTTTCCTGGAAGATACTTAAGAGGCTAATGGTCCTGAGATCCATTATGCTAACAGTCAGGGGGGGGAGAGTACCGTGGTTTCACCTTTTTCTAATTTAACTCAGTGAAAACCACAGTGCACATTTGTACAACACCATAGGTGTGGCATAGTTAACATTGATGAGAGCAAAATTCTGTGTGAATGGACTTAAAGTAAACACACTGACATCATATCAATAATTCAAAGGTGTGTAAAGCCTCCCTGCCTCTCACCTTGACAGGCATGCTCCCTGTCTTCTCCGCGGTGCCCGTAGAGGCGGTGTTCCCTCCGTTCACAGGTGCCGGCACCCCCCCCTGCAGGCTCAGGGCCTTGTCCCGGCGTCTGCGTTTGCTGCTGTCCCGTTGCTCCTTCTGCCTGTTCTGCACCTCCATCAGGGCCGTAATGAACGTGTTCTTCACCTCTTTCTCGAACTCCAGCTCCTCACGCCGAGCCAGCTGACTGACCAGCTCCTCTGAGTACTCCAGGATGGCGGCCTCTACCCTTTGCAGCAGTTCGACAAGTGCTGAGCTGGGCATCAGGCTCAGGCCTGCAGAGAAGATGGGCGGGGTCTAAATCATTGGAACTGTAGTTTGGTACAAAAGTGCCAAAGTAATATTTAGGCAGACTCGAGCAGGACTTACTACCAACACTATTTGGTCTCTCTGACACTGTGGCATTATCATTCATTTACAAAAAAGACCAAGAAAGGCGGTAACAGCTGCTTCACATGAGTCATTCCAAACTCTTTGTTGTCTTTTTGTCACATATTATATGTTCATCATGTGGGCAGTTCATTCACAGGGTGATTTTAATGTTGCAGATTGTTTCATTTGAATCATTTGTAAAGGCTTGTTTGATAAGGAAACGATTTGAGCTTTATCTCATGACCCCATGGAGGATCCCAGTTCTCAGGTTGAGAACCACTGACATTATCAGGTAATAACTCATGCCACTTAATCAAAATTGGAACTTGTATTATTATTAAAATGGTTACATTAATTTGAAATACCTTTACAGTTCATATACAGTAGCCTACAGTACAGACTACACAATAGGTTCAGTGGACAGTTTGACTCTACGGTCTTTGCTGATCAAGATTTATCTATTCATTTTTTTAAATCAAGCCAGTTGTGTGTTAGAATGAAAACAATCTATTTCGTCTACATTTTGGGATTTGTTGCATTTTTAAGTAACAAGCAAGCTATATTTCTATTTATAATAATTGTAAATACAATTAACATTCTCTCTCTCTCTGTCTCTCTCTCTCTCTCCCCCTCTCTCTCTCTCTCTCTCTATATATATATATATATATATATATATATATATATATATACACATATATATATATAATCATCCTTACGATTGGTTTACTGAAGTAACCACGACTACTGATGCATCACCTTCAATCTCTACCCAACTGTAAGATTTGGACGCTGAATATGAGATTGAAGATGGATATACCGTATATTGCCATCCCTGACCATGCTTGACCATTGTCCATGCACTCATCATAACTAGTGGATCTTCTATAAACAGGGATGCCTATGGCTTCTCTGTTAGCTGGGGTCTTAACTTGTAACCTAAAGGCTTGGCCAGAAAAGATTCACTTTCACATCAGCAACTCTAAAAGGAGCAATGTTCACCTCCCAGACCAGCTGAGGAAATTAACAAATTCATTCATTAACTCATTAACTGCTGCCCTCGTGTCAGTTAGCAAGTTGCATTAATTCACATTTTATTAAAAACAGTAGCATGGATTCTTTTTGACCTTCATAGGAGCAGTTGTTGTTGGAGGCCTGTGACAGCTGCCTGATCTCCTCCAGCAGGGAGGGGTTGGTTCTGGAGGAGCAGTGGCTGCTCTCCTCTTCATCCTCCTCCTCAGTTTCGCCGGGATCCGGAGAGTTCTCCATCATCTCGACTATCTCCTCAATGACCTGGTAGAGAGAGAGAGAGAAAGAGAGATGGATGGATACAGGGAGACAGGTGAATGGACAGGAAAGAGATTAGGAGACACACATCCATAAGCATCCATTTGTCAGTAGAGTGTGGTCTCCTGTATAAGTGTCCATATCAAACTTAAATCCATTATTGATGTCTACTCAGAGGCAGACTTGGATTTAGGCGTCTGTCTATGTCCTGTACCAGCACGATTAAAGAGCAGTCCGACATGCCACGCTCTCACAGGACATGAAGAGCACCTCTTTAAAAAGTATGCAGGCGGAAAAGACCAAATCGAAATGGGAACACCACATCTAGCAATGCAACATTTGTGTCTGGGTTTCCTCAGGGATTCCTGGTCCTTCCCTTTCTCCTTTTGTTACGCTAACGTTCTATTTGTCCAGCAGCAATGCCAAGAAGAGACGCTTTCTTTCACTGTGTGATGGACAAACCGTTTTTCGTGCCTTCGTCTCCAGCCGTCTAGATTACCAGAACTCCTTATCCTGCTGCCCCAGAAATCAATGAACTTGATTCTCATGTCACACCCTGGCTTCTTTTTCCTCATTATCAAAAACAGGACACTCAAACTGCTGCTTGATCTCATACACACACACACACACACACACACACACACACACACCTGATCAGCTGTGATGAGAGGCTCTTCCTTCAGGCAGTTGGCATTGTCATTCTTCTCATTCATCTCCTCCTCCTCTTTTTCGTGGATCTTCAGAATATGAGAAGAAACATGTGAACAACAAACGGATTGGCTATGACAGCGTGTCTTACGAAGAAAATGAGGCTATCAAGAGTCATAAATGGCCAATCTGCTTTGGACTAATAAACTAAATCCACAATCAATTTCCAAACAAACTGCGCCGGGAAGGAGAGATCAGTCATGCTCATTTGAAAGTCTTATGCTTTAATATTTGAAAGGTTTTACATTATTTAGTATCACTTTAAAAAACTATTTCATATTCCATTTGTAAAAGTGTTTCAATAGTTTATATCTTATTTATTAATTCTTTTTAAAATATGACTTTCATGCAGTGTGATGTGAAGCAATCTGTGACATTGGCTTTAGGGACGGCAATGTCCATCTGCTGGTCCAGACGGGAACATTCATGGTTCCCAGATGTTGTATCCTAATGACTTTGAGAAAGGCTTGACCTGACCACAGAATGTACAAGTAGTCACCGTGATGTCACCCATTGGTTTGTGGACTACGGTTTTAAAACCTTGAGTTTAGCTTTTCGGCTGTCGTCATCTTGGTATTTTGCAACCAGAAGTGGCACGAGAGGGTGGAGCTAAGTACAACCGAACACTGAATAAGAGACTTTTAGACCGAAATGTTACAATTAAGTTTAATGAACTGAAACACGTATTGAAGAAGACTTGAAACTAGAGATTGAGACAATAAACTCATGTTTACAATGTTTACTGAGGGTAATAAATCAAGAGAGAAGTAGAGTCATTTTCCCATAGACTTCTATACAACCAGAGGATTCGCCCCCTGGTGGACACTAGAGAGAATGCAGCTTTAACACGTGAAGCTTTGGCTTCACTTAAAGAACTGGAGGTGGATACATATTCCTCTAACGACACCAACAACTGAGATTTGGTTCAGACTTTCATGATCCTCTCAGGAGGAATTGAAATCACAATGATCCCTCAATGGTTCATCTCGCGCCATCATCAGGTCAACATTTTAAACATGACATTGTACTCCATCTCAAAGATGACGCATATCAAAACTCTGGTATACACTTCCTGTCTCCAAAGTGGTCGTTGGTATGAGTGTGTTCGCCTCTCTCTCAAAGTGTGCGCAGGCCTGTTTTGGTATAATCTTTTTGATTGAGAGAGAATATCAACCACTCAATTGAAGGCAGGATCTGAGCACCATGATGCATTCTCACAAGAACCCTCTGGGGCTGAAACGTCTACTCTGGCCTTGACCAGCCCAAACATGGCCTTGACTGCTAAGTGCCTGCTGTCCAGCCTGTGTGGGACTCACTGCCAATTAAGGGAGGGGAGAAAGAGGGAGGCCTCTGCTGGATGGCAGACCAGTCAAGGTTTGGCAAGCATGTCTTTAAGAGTCAGCATGAGATCAAGCCTCAGACAGAATGAACCAGCCATATACTCTGTTTCACCTCAAATGAAAAATAATGCTACTTGTGGTTAAAAAAGAAATGTGGCTAAAAGGTAATACCCAAATGAAATTCTTCTTTCCAAAACTAAAAAGAAAGCTATGATTAGGCTAGCAGCAGATCTAAACCAAATAGAAAGATGTGATGTGACACATACCTCCTGCTCAGAGAGATTGCCGTTGAGTCCCTCTGAGTCGGTGCCGTCCCAGGTGGAGATGTAGTTGTCAGTTAGAGCATCCCACACACTGCAAAGCAATATACAGTCACAAACAAGCACACATGTAAGCAAGGTCAATATAAAAAAAAAAAACACGTATCAAGACCCTATTTTGGCCTCAACTCTAAAGGACTGAAGCTGGTGCATCCACACATGCTGTAGTGATATAGTTATATAAGAGCATTAGGCCACAGTTTGGTGTGTTGTTTCATCTCCCTGGTTATAAGGAGGTCTACTCAGTCCTGTTTTCAGCAGCCTGCAACATAGTCAATATTTCAAGGTGGCAAGTCAATGATGGTGGTCAATACGCAGAGCTGGAAGCTGCAGAGGAACAATGCACAACAGAAAGAAACAGCTTACTACTCAGTAAAAGGTATCCTTAGCAGAGATTTAGATAAGGCTCCTCACATCATTGTGCCAGTGGACTCTGACTGCAACCCGGAGCGAGCGTCTGTCCGAGGACGAATGACACAAAATGGGAGAGAAGTCTCCTTTGTGTTTTTTTTCCTCCTCCGCTAAGAGGCTGGCTCAGGCCCGCTGCCCTGCTCCCAGTGACACTGCCCACACCCGGACGCACACTGGACACCATTCAGCCAACCGCTGACCTCACCAGCCATGCCTGCATGTCATTACAGCGTGCACCGGCACATAAACAGGGTCAACGTTTCAATACACTTTACTCTGAGATGAAAAGGAAGCAATAACAGCCCTCTGAGGCCAATTTGTAATTTGTGATCTTGGGCTATACAAAAATAAATTGAATTGAATTGAACAAATGTTGTCCAGAATGGAAATAAAATGAATCTTATGAAACATTTCCCTGTCAGAGAATTGGAATTTTGTAATTGTTCCATTTTGCTTTCCTTAATTATTATGTCAATGTGTAACTTTACAGCAGTTTGTATGGGACACTGCTATAAAATAAACCCAGTTCACACAAAGAAAACATATCCTACATTGACCAAATGATTTCAAAGCTGCTGCAGATTGCACATGTAGTTCTTAACTTTTATCATGTTGAATAAAATACCACCGCTGATAAAATAGTGAAACTAGAATAAAAAATATGAACTAACGGTAGAAAAGTCATTACAACGGAGTAAAACTTTATTCAACAGTTCTGGACATATTGAGAAAACGTCACTTTCTTTCCAAGAGTTAGATAAGAAGATTTTGTTTGCTTAACATGTAGCTAAAGACAGTTAGCTTAGCTTAGCATAAAAACAGGAAATGGTGGGAAAGTTGCTTGGTCAGTCCAAAGCTAAACACATCTGCTTACTTGTGAAATTAAAACGTGTGGTTTTATAGCCGGTTATACAAGACTATTTCATGGCTGGATGTTTTTATCTTTGGACAGAGCCAGGTTAGCTGTCCCCGTTTCTAGTCTTTATGCTAAGCTACAATAACAGGCCGGCTGTCGCTGTTTTTACTGTGTAAGGAACGATAATGAAATTGGTCTTTTCATCTAACTGAGTATATTTCAAACATATAATTTTTGAAACTGAAAACGTTAAATAAAATGTCATCTTGTAAAAAGACATTTTCAAACAATCAAATCAGTAATCACCACTAACTAACCACAACAACACACAGAGCTCATGCAGCATGCATAACACACAAACGTGTTTGGTCATGGTGGCCAGCAGGAACTGGAACTCCATGTTACAAAGCTGTCCTGCTGGATTTCTTGGCCCTCCGCAACTGAAGAGAAATCAGCAACCGGGGATTAGGCCAAAATGTGTGACAGACTGTTTTCAAACAGCAGATTTACATTTTTGCTGATTATCTGTGTAGGTCTGTAAGAGTCTTTAAATCAGACTAGATATTTAACACAACACACGTCGTCCATGTTATGATCATGTTGATTATGTTACATCAGAACGGTCTTAGTTTCTATTAATAGCTGCTTGAGGTGAATACATATCTAGTGACTGAGACTCACTTGATTTGAAATCACATCATGGATCATGACAATTGTTATGAACAGGGAGGAACAATGAGTCATTGTTAATGACAGGAGTTGTTATGTTTGACTGGGACTAATCAGTGCCTCAACAAATCAGTGTCCATGGCTCGGTCATAACATGCAGATTACTGTAGTCCTGCAGCACTCACGTGGTCTGTGCTCAGTAATCAGTCAAAGCTCTAGTCATCAATACAAAGTCATTTTAAAAGCAATTTAATTGTGTTTGACGAATCATGTGATACCCATCCGACAAGCTCTCCTCTTACACCTACTGTCGGGCTATTTTTAGCACGATTCACATCCCCATAGCGTGAAGACGTGTGTGTCTCCGCCTCAGAGCCTGCTAGCGAGAGGAGGAGGAGGAGGATCTGGCAGTCAGCTGGTGGAGAGGCAGAGACAGAGACACACCAACAGAGCCAAAGCTAACTGAGGCGTACGCCGCTGCACATTGAATAATTCAGCATGACCGTGGAGCCGGGGAGGGTAGGGTCATGCTGCTGATTGACCGGGTCGTGCTAAGCCACTGTTTTGGGACTCGAGGGTGTGTTGTGCATGGTATTGATGGCAGCATAATTCCTATGTTAGTGTGTAATTAACACAAAAGGCTGGAGGAATAGTCCCAGCTGTGGTATTGTATGATGTCTCTATATTTGTGCTCATTTTGATCACTTTATTTTGTTCCCGGCTGCATCACAAAGCCCAAAAGCAACCAAATGTTGGTATGTTGTTGAAAAGTTCAAATATTCAAATAGAATACAGTAAACAAAAGTTATAAATTCAATTATCTTTGGTCTGTAAGGCAACAGAGCTAAGGATTATGTTTCTGATAAATCTAAAAATGATTTTAGATATTTACTGCACATATATACAATGTTGGAACATACTGATAGATACTGTTTGTATTGTTGTATTGATGCAAATGCTTTTTGATTAACTAGAAGTGCCAGTTCAGGTCAGACTGAGCATCATCAGATCAATTAAGACCTCAGTTATGCACATTGAAGCCTTCAAAATACATATTAACATACTGACAAATGCCACAAAATACAATGACTATTTTGACAAACAACATCAACTGTGGCCACTCACTCTTCATCCTGCAGCCTCTCCTCATCCTCCTGGTTGTGCGACTGGTTGCGTATGGGCGCCAGGACCTCCGTCTTGGTGTTGTAATTATGGAAGCATACGTTGAGCTTCTCGTCGAACTCGTTCACCAGATCCTCCATCGACTTGAAACTCATCATCTCAGAGAAGTTCTCCAGCTCTGAGAAGTCCTCGCGGGTGATAGAGGCCATGGGGATGGTGGTGGTGGAGTAAGAGGTGTGTTTGAGCACCGGGTGGTCCAGCTCATCCATGCGGCAGGGCCGGAGGTCCTCAAACTCCTCATCCAAACACACGAGAGGGGCTTCCATAGTGTCCCCCGTCTGTTAATCTCTGAGCCCTGCACAGAGAGAGAGTGGGCATATACTGTAGGGTTTGATGCACTTTTGTTTGCTAAGTCAGCACGGCTTATAAAACTAATGTTTCAAATGTCATCACCAGCTGTTTAATGAGATACTGTTGCAGCCAGGGGAATATACATATGGGCAATACAGAGGCAATGTGGAATAGTGAGGTCCAACAATGCATTTGCTAATCCATCCAAACTATTATGTTAGAAACGCAACTGTGTCCAAGGACAAAACCTTCTTCATCCATGGTTAGCATTTTTGGGTAAAATAGTCAGTAGCAATCTATAACACAATTATATTCTACATAAACTATAAAAACTATTTATAAACTGTAAAGTGAACTATTCAATTAAAGGACTAATTTTATTTTATTTAGGTATTTTTGTCATATTCAGATTGTAGCTAGTTCAGGTGCAAAAAAAAAAAAAAGACTGGCAAGCTGAGCACATCTGCAAGCCGAGCGAGCAGCCATGCCTTATACTAGAAGAAGAAGTACGTGACCGGCACCGCTATAATAGCGTGCACTGGACCGGTTGTACAGACCTAACACCACTGACTTCAGCAGTGTTTTAAAAGGGAAAGATCTGATCAGAAAGAGCTCAGAAGTCCTCATCTGTTAGATCCACCAACATCCACAAGGACTTGTCTGGCGTCTCCTCAATCATGCCTGCCTCACCTCATGTGGAATGGCACCATGTTGTCTACACAAATAGGAGATGGAGGTAGATGTGGCAGAAGGGGACCAGGTCCCAAAGGGGACCGGACCAGTTGGCTTTACTGGTAAACCACAGTAATTAACTACATCTTCTGGGATGTAAACGGATGAGGTCTGGGAACTGTCATAGTGTGGAGATATCACAGTAAGGAGAGTCTTTAGCGCTGCTCAAGTGTTCCTTTCACAGTTTTGATAAATAAATATATACTGTAGATCTCTGGGTGTAAAACCCATTGAAATTTATTGAAAATCTATCTTTCAATAAATTGTGTCATAAATGGAGTCAGATAATTATAATGCTGCTCTGAGAATGATGCTGCTTCAGAGGGATGGACTCATCTTCAGTCTCATTTTAAGTATCAGTTGCAGATGTTAGGGTACTTCCCACAATACATTTTTACATGACAATTTACGCCCCAAAGCACTTTTGGGGTTCTGGGACACACTTCAGAAAATGACATCTAAATATAATTGAAAAGGTATGAAACCTAAATATAGCACCTTACAAAGAGACAGGAAATCAGGAGGTCCATGTTTATTTAGTTTGGATTTGAATGCATCCTTTGTGTATTCATTTTTCAATTATTAGTTTATTTGTGAAACAGCGGGAGTTTACACGTCTACGTAACAGACACACTAACAAAGATTCAGATGAAACAACAACAACAACATTTACAGCATTGACTTTGTTTGTTTAAAGTCTTACAGTTTCTTTCTGATATACTTCTGTGTTAGTGGAGGTATGGAGACGTCTAGTCATGAATGTGTTTAAAATTGGTGGAGCTACATGGTGGAGA
The DNA here is from genome assembly GCF_023349555.1 of Cebidichthys violaceus. Lineage (NCBI taxonomy): Eukaryota > Metazoa > Chordata > Actinopteri > Perciformes > Stichaeidae > Cebidichthys > Cebidichthys violaceus. The sequence goes on from NW_027176450.1 coordinate 4,896,348, forward strand.
TATTTAAATGTCAGTGTCAAGAAGATTCTTCTTCTTTAGGATATTGAAATAATGAAATCTTAGTGCACTAAGATTCTTAGTTTGTTCTGTTCAAAAATTTCAGTTAATGAATTGGTGAGAAGCCTTTAATGTATATGTGCAGAGGAGGACTCAGGACTCAAACCATTTTGATGAGTCTGTTTCTTCTTTTTTTCTCTATTTACACTCGTGAAATTGTCGTCTCATGGTCAATTGAATTACCAGTAAAACTAATCCGTATCAGTTCTTGTTGAACTCTTACAAACATGTTTGGGGGAAGAATGGACTTGCTACCTTTAATACTTCAGAAGAAATAGGAAACCTCCTAAAAACCCTGGTCATCATTATAAATATGTTCCACCGCACCTGTGGTAATAACCGACATATTACCACAGTCTGGAGGCATGTTATTGGTAAAGATATTCCTTGTTTCCAAACTTCCCAATTCTTCCCAAAGAGTCTGTGCTTAATGTTTTGATAGATTTCATCTAATTTCATTATGGTTTTATGATAATAGAATATTGATTGTGTATACCGATAAAACAATGCCCTGAAACACTTTTTGCACTTTGCCACTTGAGCCATCTGTAATTGAAAATGAAATGTAAACAGGGTGTAAACCTGCAATATGAAGCGGCATCATTCTTGTGGAGGACTTCATGCTGCAGTCAGACATTTTAGAGAAGTTGTACCTCAGTCAGGTTGTCTGACGCAGCGTAATCACACTAGTGAAGCCTGAACTTGCTCCTCGGTGCTTTGCTGGACCGTGGCCTGGCCTAAGTGGGTGAGTACAGAGGAGCCAATTTAAAAACAAGCTTGTGCAAGCCTCTTCCTCCCACTCAGCAGAGTACTGAGAGTCTGGTCCACGCTCTCCCTACAGCTCCGTCCTCTCCAAACTGCTGTGTTTCCTGTTTTAATTGCGTCTGCTTCATCTTTGTCTTACAGTTTATCTCTAATGTCTCTGCCGAGAAAGTGACTTGCAGCAGAGAAATTAACCATGTCCGTCAATAGATCCAATTAAGGTTATTTGGTCTACTCAAATAAGGAGCGTTAGCGGCAGACACTAACCTTGCCACAGGGACTTTTGGCACCGATGCTTGAACATTTGACAGGGTGAAAAAATGACAAATTGAATTTGCTAACAGCACTTTTCAGTCATGCTGCATCCTGTCTATTTACTGCTCACTCCATTGACTCTGGGACATGTTCTTCTGGCATAAAGAGAAGGTGTGAAATCCCAGCATCCACATTAAAGTGGACAGCAGCATGTTGTTTGAGATGTGCAGGGATTGAATGTGTTCTTTTTGGGATGTGACCTTCACAGCGGAAGGTGGTCCTTGGTGCTCCACGAGCATGCAGGTATAAAAAAAAGAGCCAATCACGAGAGCTCATCAGAGGCCATTTAATGCAACGGAGCCAAAACACTCGGTGGGAGGGGTGACCACAACTACATGACCACACAACACATCCAACACCAATTCCACTGCAGATTTGGAAAGCATTGATGACACCGTCATGCTGGTCATATGCAGAAAGTCCATTTATTTAATTCTGAATCAAGAATCTTATTTGTACGAGAACAACGTCAACACATTTACGAGCGCTATTTAAATGAATCAACTGTGCATCATGAATATGAAATGAAATTATTGTTCACATCTAGTATGACCCCTGCTTACAAAATCATATTTGTATTGAAAATGCCTGAGGAATCATTCTGTCCCAACTAATATAACTGAAGCAGATTCCAATTCAAATCATTGTTCTGGCCGCCATAGCAGAAATGGAAATCAAGCAAGTGCATGTCATCAGCTCATCAGAGGGAGAAAAGAGAAGAGAGGAGAGTGGGGGAGGGAGAGAAGAGCAGCGAAGAGCGAGGAAGGAGAGATGGAGGAAACCATGGTTACAAGGCAGGGATGGAGGGAAGACGATGTACAATGAGGAGGACCTCAGGGAGGTCAGGGCTAGAAGAAGGACAGGTGGGGTGATGGGTAGAACAGGAAGGCAGATTACCTGCAGTAGACGTGCCGCTGTTGTTCTGGTTTGGTGTGCCGGCAGGATCTTCTCAGAAGAGGAGAATCTGTACCTAAGCCTCCCTCCGCTGCAAAACCCGCCGATGAGCAGCAGCAGTCACGGTCATTCCAGGGGGAGAGCGAGAGAAACAGAATCAGGGAGGTGAAGATGGTGGTGCGAGCTTCGGTCTGTATCCCTTCCCTCACCCGTTAGCCCACAGCCACCCGTATCTGTCCTCCCACAGCCCGTTGTTTTCCAATCAATAGGCAGCCAGCCCAGCTCACACTGAGGCTGCGCACCGCCAGGCCTCTGACGACATTAGCCCCCCCCCCCCTCCCTTTCTTTCCTCTCTCTCTCCTCTCGTCCTCCCTTTGTCCCTGCCTCCTCCCTCCCTACACACATTAATTCCCCAATATTCATGAGGACAGAAGGAGGGGGTGGGAGGGAGGAGGTTTTGGGGGAAGGAGACGTGTGTGTAACGAGGTGGCACATTGTTTATCGGTCTACCTTTTACATTAGATCCTGATTATATCAGCTGTGCTCATTCTGCCACAGATCAGAATGGAACGACATACCCAGAATGCATTGTTGTGAACCTGTATGTACAACTGCACAGTGACACAATGAATGAAAATCACACTCTGAAGCATTCGAGACAGATACACTTTTAAAAGCTTGCATTTGCCTCCAAAGCCTTTGTCATTATTTCTTTCTTTTTTGAAACAACAAAGCAGAACGTGCCAGAAAACAAACAAACATATAATAAAATTAAGTTTAAGTAAGGATTATTGGACACTACGAGTCAATGTCTTAGATACATGAAGAGAAGATGTGAGTGAGTTTCACTAGAGGCTGACTGCACAGCAGCAAAAGATCACACACTAACACAGAATATTAACTACTGGCACAATTGAAAATATGAAGATAAAAACCACAGTATAGGACAACAATAGAAGACTACATATAAATAAGATGCTAATGACAAAAGCCAAATTATAAAGAACTTGATGCTGACCCCCCCCCCCCAGCCTGTGCTTCAAAATCTGCATAATCCCTGTTTTCAATCTGCGGTCGGTGTTTATACCTCCTGTCTGAAACACATCAGTCACATAATAGTTCACATGTTATTAACACACACACTGAGTGCACTCAGACTGGAACATGTTATAATATGGCTTTCTGTGCGGCCCGGGACATCCACCTCTCAGATGTGAGCACATTTGAGAGATTAAGCATTTTACAGCCTGAGGGGAATAATTGGGAAAATAAACCATTTGTGTCAGTGAGGACTTTGTCACGAAGGGAGCTCTTGAGGAGGACTCGGACGCAGAGTAGAGGTTCAGCTGACAATCTTTTATTTCCAACAAAAATACACAGGGAAATCCCTGGAAACAAAAAACTCCTCCGAAGAGGGATGAATGGGGAAATGCTCTGGCTAAACTAATAGAGCTGGGTAGTATTAAATAACGGGAAGCCAACAAAAACCTCTCTTAGCGAGGAAAGAAGAAAATAACAAAGTAGAACTAAAATGCTCTGATTTAACTCAAAGAGCTGCAAAGTCAAACGGCAAAAGCCAAACCAAAAATCTCTTCTTGAGGAAGGTATTAAACTGCAAGCAAAAATGCTCTGATTTAACTCGAAGAGCTGAATAGTCGAAAAGGCAAAAAACAAAAACAAAATCTCTCTTACCGAGGAAACAAGAAAATAATCAGTCACTAACAAAAAGGCTGTGAAGCAAAAAACGGCACAAGGCCAACCAAGGACTCTATAACAAGGTTCGGAACAGACAAAACTATGACTTGGACTTGATACTCGCATAAGGCAGGTGTGCAAGACGAAAGGACATGACACACTGGCACAGGACAAGGGGAGACGCAGACTATAAGTACACATGAGGGAAGTGGGGGAACAGGTGGACACAATCAGGAATCAGGGAAGACAATCAGACTGGTGACACATGAGGAAGGGCAAGGAACCTGAAACGAGAGGAGAGTTAATTTCCAAAATAAAACAGGAAGTCACAAAGCAAACGTGGAGACAGAACAAAAACCCAGCTTGACATACAGGTGTGACAGACTTTTTCATGATCCAGACTTTTCAGATTTTAATTCAGATTGAAAAATGTGTCTCTACTGGTAGAAATGCTATGTTTTATGTACCTATTATAATATGTATTTAATATAAAAATAGAGCCGAGAGCTTTTTAAATACAAAGTGATTATTTAAAAAAAATGTACTCCTTAAGGGACAGTGAGTAGCAGGGGATCGATTAGCAAAAATGGAATATAATATTCCTTCATATTTATAAAGGGAGCAGGGCCTCTTCCCGGAGTCCACCATGTTGCACCGCCATGTTTCTACAGTAGCCCAGAAGGGACAAACCCAACACTGGTTACAGAGAGAGTCTTTTGTGTTTTTACATTATCTGAAGGCCACCGTAGTTCTCCTACAAGCTTATGAACCTGTGATAACATGAGCCAGAGTGCAAAACCGTGGTGCTACCAGCTAGCATCTGACTTCAGCTGCTCATTAAAATTATTAGGGCCGACGTAGTCGGAGCGGAGGACCTATTGTTATTCTAATGTTTTTTATTATTATTAGGGCCCGAGCACCGACGTAGTCGGAGCAGAGGACCTATTGTTATTCTAATGTTTTTTATTATTATTAGGGCCCGAGCACCGACGTAGTCGGAGCGGAAGACCTATTGTTATTCTAATGTTTTTTATTAGGGCCCGAGCACCGACGTAGTCGGAGCGGAGGACCTATTGTTATTCTAATGTTTTTTATTATTATTAGGGCCCGAGCACCGACGTAGTCGGAGCGGAGGACCTATTGTTATTCTAATGTTTTTTATTATTAGGGCCCGAGCACCGACGTAGTGGGAGCGGAGGACCTATTGTTATTCTAATGTTTTTTATTATTATTATTAGGGCCCGAGCACCGACGTAGTCGGAGCGGAGGACCTATTGTTATTCTAATGTTTTTTATTATTATTAGGGCCCGAGCACCGACGTAGTCGGAGCGGAGGACCTATTGTTATTCTAATGTTTTTTATTATTAGGGCCCGAGCACCGACTAGTCGGAGCGGAGGACCTATTGTTATTCTAATGTTTTTTATTATTATTAGGGCCCGAGCACCGACGTCGTCGGAGCGGAGGACCGATTGTTATTCTAATGTTTTTTATTAGGGCCCGAGCACCGACGTAGTGGGAGCGGAGGACCTATTGTTATTCTAATGTTTTTTATTATTATTATTAGGGCCCGAGCACCGACGTAGTCGGAGCGGAGGACCTATTGTTATTCTAATGTTTTTTATTATTATTATTATTATTATTATTATTATTATTATTATTATTATTATCGTACCAGTTTCATCGCAAAAAGGAGGTGCTTGGGATACTGGGAATCTTTTGAAATTTGGCACAAAATTCAATCGTGGTGAAAATTCCAGTATTATTGGGGTGTCCAGCTGCGGCATGACATTTTGGCTCGATAGCGCCCCCTACAGAGTAGCCCCAACTTTGGGTTTCACCTAGCTGTATGAAATTTGGTAGGTATGTGGAACGTGATGGGACGTACAAAAAAGTCAAAAGGAGGTATATCCTAAACCAAACAGGAAGTCGGCCATTTTGAATTTTATGACGTTTTTGGACCGTTTCAAGGCACCGTACTTTAACGAACTCCTCCTAGAGATTAAACCCGATTGCCTTCAGATTTGGTCAGTATGCTCTTGAGACCTTGGCAGTGAAACAATACTCAAAGATCAAAAAGTTATCGAACTATGTGTCCGTGGCGTGGCGGCAAAAAAACACCATTCGCCATGAAACAGGAAGTTGTTGTAACTCGGCTGTACATTGGCTAATCTGCTCCAAAATTCTCAGATGTCATAACATCCTGACCCTGAACACATGTATATGACAATTTAGAATCACAGTAATAGCGCCACCTAGTGGCAACTGGAAGTTGTACGTTTTGTACTTTGACATCCTGCTCCTCACAGATTATTCCGATCCCTCTAAAGTTTTGTCAGAAAAGCCTTAAGATGTTGATAATGCTTTATTGTGAAGATTGTAAGAAGTTGTCGAAGGGCGGCGACGTGGCGGCTCGGCGAACTTCGATCCTTCGCCATGAACGAATAAACTGATGTAACTCGACTCTGCATCATCAGATCTTTACCAGATTTCACATGTTTGATTAAACTCCAGGCCTGAAGACATCTGCAAGCCAATTTTGAATCATAGTCATAGCGCCACCTACTGGCAACAGTAAGTTAAAGTCTTTATACTTTGGCTTGTTTCTCTTAGTTGGAAAATCAGATCAACATCAAATTTGTTCCACACAAATGTAAGAAGTTCATAATGCCAGTTCTCTAAGCTTTTGATGTTTCGTCGAACGCCGTTGCCATGGTAACGCAGTCTTCGCCGTGAAAAACGATGGTCATTTGGAGAGGTTAAAAAAGCTCGAAACACCAGCAAACTTGACACACAGATCACAAGGCCAAAATGTAGTTCTATAATATGATTTTATTCAATCAGAGTGTTAAATCGGCTCAATAGCGCCCCCTACAAAATTTCGACGAAGCAGCCCTCGCAGTACGTTTCACATAGATTAACAAAATTTGGTAGGCACATGTATCACATGTGGACTTAAATAAAAGTCTCTTGGGGCCATGCCCTAAACCCAACCGGAAGTCAGACATTTTGAATTTAGTCTGAATTTCTAGTGTCGTTTTTTCAATTTCCAGGCGCTCTACTTTAACGAACTCCTCCCAGGGAACTAATCAGATCAACTTAGAATTTGGTCAGAACAATCTAAAGACCTTTGTGATTAAAAGTTACTCAAAGCTTGTTGTTTCGTGAAATGCCGTTGCCGTGGCGATGCATTCCTCGCCATGAAAAACAAAGGTGTTTTTGAGGGGCTAAAAATACTCAAAACAAAATCAAACTTGTCACACACATTTAAAATCCTGAATGTAATTATCTGATGTGATTTTAATGCTTCAGAGTGGCAACTCGGCTCGATAGCGCCCCCTACAATATTTCGACGATGCAGCCCTCGCAGTACGTTTCACCTAGATGTATGAAATTAAGTAAGCAGGTGTATCACATGTAGACTTAAAAAAAAGTCTTAGGGGTCCATGCTCTAAACCCAACCGGAAGTCAGCCAATTTGAATTTTGTATGAATTTCTTGTGGTTTTATTTCCTTTTCCAGGTGCTGCACTACGAACTCCTCCTAGGGAAATAATCCGATCAGCTTAGAATTTGGTCAGAACAATCTAAAGACCTTAACGATTAAAAGTTACTAAAAGCTTGATGTTTCATCGGATAACATGGACTTGGTGTCGCTGCAATTTTACATGATTCGCCATCATCCATCAAGCTTTTGTAACTCAACCTTACTTTGTCAAAACTGCCCCAAACTTGACATGCTTGATTGCTGTCGTGATTTTAGGACATCTGCATGCCAATATTAACTCATAGTCATAGCGCCACCTACTGGCAACCACGGACGTAAACAGAATTCTATCATAACAGCGGCCCAAACAGGGTTTGTGGGCACACCATGAGAAAAAGACTTCTCTGATCTAAATATGTGCAAACTAAGATGCTTGGAGAACAAAAGTTAATCAACAGTGTTTTTCAAACCATGTCAGTGGGCATTAGTATAAATGATCTGTCCAGAGCTTCTACATGAGAATCAGGTTAAATGTTACAATGAATGCTTCACACTACAATCTAAAGTTACAGAAGAGCTTAAAATGAAAACAGTGTCAAATTAAAGTGTTCAAGTAAAAACAAATGACACTGCTGTTCTGTTAACTTTCATGTAAGTCCAAATACAATCAGTAGGACACTGCAGGGAGTTGAACTCCATCCCAGTAACCTGACAGTCTGTTATGTTACAAATACTGAAGCACATTCACACGTTCATTTTCTTAATGATCTTAACAGGCTTACATTTATGATTGTATCGGAGGTACACTCAAAACATTTGAGGCTTAAGACCTGGCAACATGGTCTTGCTATGCTGCTGGTCGACGCAGGAAATATCATCTAACTTGTGCATGCAGTGTATGATGGTCACAGAAATGCATTGCCGCATCAACCAGAGTCCTGCCAGTACCCTCGACGTGTGTGACGTTGCGAGGGTACACTTTTAAAATCCTGAATGTAGTTATCTGATGTGATTTTAATGCTTCAGAGTGGCAAGTTGGCTCGATAGCGCCCCCTACAATTTTTTGACGATGCAGCCCTCGCAGTACGTTTCACCTAGCTGTATAAAATTTGGTAACAGGAAGTCATAGGTTGTGTACTTTGACACCCTACTGCTCACAGATTAATCGGATCCCTCTCAAATTTTGTCACAAAAGCCTTAAGACCTTGATAATGCTTCATTGTGAAAATTGTAGGAAGTTGTCGAAGCGTGGCGACGTGGCGGCTCTGCGAATTTCGATCCTTCGCCATGAACGAATAAACTGATGTAACTCGACTCCGCATCATCAGATCTTTACCAGATTTCACATGTTTGATTAAACTCCAGGCCTGAAGACATCTGCAAGCCAATTTTGAATCATAGTCATAGCGCCACCTACTGGCAACAGTAAGTTAAAGTCTTTATACTTTGGCTTGTTTCTCTTAGTTGGAAAATCAGATCAACATCAAATTTGTTCCACACAAATGTAAGAAGTTCATAATGCCAGTTCTCTAAGCTTTTGATGTTTCGTCAAACGCCGTTGCCGTGGTAACGCAGTCTTCGCCGTGAAAAACGATGGTCATTTGGAGAGGTTAAAAAAGCTCGAAACACAAGCAAACTTGACACACAGATCACAAGGCCAAAATGTAGTTCTATAATATGATTTTATTCAATCAGAGTGTTAAATCGGCTCAATAGCGCCCCCTACAAAATTTCGACGAAGCAGCCCTCGCAGTACGTTTCACATAGATTAACAAAATTTGGTAGGCACATGTATCACATGTGGACTTAAATAAAAGTCTCTTGGGGCCATGCCCTAAACCCAACCGGAAGTCAGACATTTTGAATTTAGTCTGAATTTCTAGTGTCGTTTTTTCAATTTCCAGGCGCTCTACTTTAACGAACTCCTCCCAGGGAACTAATCAGATCAACTTAGAATTTGGTCAGAACAATCTAAAGACCTTTGTGATTAAAAGTTACTCAAAGCTTGTTGTTTCGTGAAATGCCGTTGCCGTGGCGATGCATTCCTCGCCATGAAAAACAAAGGTGTTTTTGAGGGGCTAAAAATACTCAAAACAAAATCAAACTTGTCACACACATTTAAAATCCTGAATGTAGTTATCTGATGTGATTTTAATGCTTCAGAGTGGCAACTCGGCTCGATAGCGCCCCCTACAATATTTCGACGATGCAGCCCTCGCAGTACGTTTCACCTAGATGTATAACATTTGGTAAGCAGATGTATCACATGTGGATTTAAAAAAAAGTCTTAGGGGTCCATGCTCTAAACCCAACCGGAAGTCAGCCATTTCTAATTTTGTATGAATTTCTCGTGTATTTTTCCCATTTCCAGGTGCTGTACTACGAACTAGTCCTAGGTAATTAATCAGATCAGCTTAGAATTTGGTCAGAACAATCTAAAGACCTTTGTGATTAAAAGTTTAGAATTCATCAAACATGGACTTGGTGTAGCGGCCATTTTACATGGTTCGCCATCATCCATCAAGCTGTTGTAACTCAACTGTACTTTGTCAAAACTGTCCCAAAGTTGACATGCTTGATTACTGTCATGATTTTAGGACATCTGCATGCCAATATTAACTCATAGTCATAGCAGCTCCTACTGGCAACCACGGACGTAAGCAGGATTCTATAATTACAGCGGCCCGAACACTGAACTTAATAAAAGGGTTTGTCGACACACCATGAGAAAAAGACTTCTCTGATCTAAATATGTGCAAACAAAGATGCTTGGAGAGCAAAAGTTAGACAACAGTGGTTCTCAAACCATGTCAGTGGGCATTAGTATAAATGATCAGTCCAGAGCTTCTACTCGAGAATCAGAATAAATGTTGCAATGAATGCTTCACACTACAATCTAAAGTTACAGAAGAGCTTAAAATGAAAACAGTGTTAAATTAAAGTGTTCAAGTAAAAGCAAATTACACTACTGTTCTGTTAACTTTCATGTGAGTCCAAATACAATCAGCAGGACACTGCACCCAGTAAACTGACAAGTCTGTCATGTTACAAACACTGAAGCGCATTCACGCACATTCATTTTGTTAATGATCTTAACAGGCTTACATTTATGATTGCATCGGAGTAAACTCAAAACATTTGAGGCATAATGCCTGGCAACATGATCTTGCTACGCTGCTGGTCAAAGCAGAAATATCATCTAACTCGTGCACGCAGTGTATGATGGTCACAGAAATGCATGACCGTGTCAACCAGAGTCCTGCCGGTATCCTCGACGTGCGCGTAGTTGCGAGGGCCCGATCAATGCTGCTTGCAGCTTTAATTATTATTATTATTATGGTATGGATGCCTCTGAGCGAGGTGAAAAATAAAATAAAGTATTATTATTGCTTTTGTACTTTTAGAGCTATAATAAAACATTTAAATGTCTCCGTTATGGAGCTCAAGATTTCAAAATGTATCTCTTCTTACAATGTTTAAATACATTTTAAATATTTAAATCCCATAAAACACAATAGTGAACAAGACTTTTGGATTTTGAAAGTTGTTCTTAAATACCTTGGTGATCAGGGGAACAAATAAACATTGTGTTCTGCAGATGAAAAACTCTTAACATTACAGAAGCCACATTAAAGAAATTAAACTGTGTCTCCATGGACTGCCCTGGACGCACAACTTACAATACTCTACTAGTGTGCAGAGGATGATCCACACATTACTTATTACATTACATTACAGTCATTTAGCAGACGCTTTTATCCAAAGCGACTTACAATTCAGATTCTATCACATTCACACCGTAGGCACAGCCACGGGAGCAGTTTTGGGGTAAAGTGTCTTGCTCAAGGACACATCAACATGCAACAAGCGGAGCCGGGGATCAAACCCTCGATTCTCTGATTATTACACTCAAGACGTTTTAGAATAGATTTTTTCAGCACAGATCTAAATGACACTAGGATGGGTGAACGTCATTCCATTGAGCGTGGTGTCTGAGATTACACCCAGTCAGCAACACATCCTCTGACACAGACACAATGCATCGTGGGTCATCATCTATCCCTCGACAGGCTTCAGCTAAAGACTAACGACAACAACGGCTCCTTTCTACACGGATAAATGGATAACTTATGAAGACATTCATTGTTGGATTTATTAGTTTTATACATGTGCTTGATTACAAAGCTTCTGAAAAGCGGTGACGGAGCGGGGGCCATCTAAACTGAGTTTCAGACCACAGCGTTATACTTTGGTGTCATATACAACATCGCCATTTCTCCACTTTCGAACTTCACATGCAGTCCCTGCTACCTGCGTATCATGCAAACTAACACATTTCTTTCCATTGCCTTTCTCTTTTCCTGTTTTCTGCCTCTTTCCCCCCGCGTCTCCTCGATCCTCTAGTTTGTCACCCTTAAATCGATGTCAGCGTTACAACGTGTGTCACCAAAGGGAGTCCTTCATACAGAGCGGCAAGATAAAGGAACGGCCTCACAACGAGCCCGACAGTCTGCAAGCCCTCCGAGTGCTTCAACTGCAGCGTCTCAGACCTGTGGCCATATTGGGACCGCTTATGAAGACGATTCCATCTTTTCTATTGGTGCAGTCACAGTTAAGAGCGGTGCAGACGTGCCTTTCTGGATCCAGGAGACAACACTGAACTTGAGGAGTAACGTGACTAGTATTCTGTTGAGAACAATGGGCCAAAATGAGATTGTAAATGCACATATTGTGTCAGCTCATCAAGTGTTGAGGAGACGCTGTTGCCTGTCTTACCAGTCGTGATCATTAGTGTGATGCATCATGACCAAACAGCCAACAAACCAACGTCATTAGTCTCTGCAAGCAGTTGCTTCTTCTCCACACCGGAGAATGAAAGGGGGAGAAAGAGGAGGCCTCCCATTTCTATGGCAAGATAGCTCACACAGCCCAGCATGACATAGACGCTGGTGGCCATGGTTATACCGTATTGCACTGGGGAATAAGTAGCTAGCAGTAAAAGCTAGCAATAGCCTTAAATGTGCTGGTTGTAATTGAGGAGATGGGACACAGTGTGTGGCCTATTTTCCTCATGAATTTAGCTTACTAAGAGCTAAATATAGAATACATTTGTAATTTGTGCCAGCACGGTTGGTATGGAAACAGCTGAACTGCAGAAAGAAAGTAGCGGTGACATTTTGATACAAAGTCTTAAACAAGTGATGTGGTAACAATGACAGCTGTCACAATTGAATGGAAACAGAATGTTCACTCAAACACTCGTTAGCACACCTTCAACCTTGCTAATGAGCTAAATAATGGATCAGTTGGGTATCCGAGAAAGACTTTTGGCCCTGAATTCAGTCTTTAAAGGGGGATCAAGGTCTACATCAAACGCTTGGAGGGATTGGAATTCCCAGTCCTCAAAGTGAAAACTGAAGTTAAGAAAGTCTTTTTCTCAGAACTACAGGAATGAGAGAAGCTTCAGCGTTTGTGTCTTTATCTGTGAGTCAGAACTTGTCAAAGGAGACGATAACAGGACTTAAACTATGAGGAGTAAAGAACACACCTCCATAGTCCCTTACTGTAGGACTGTGACAGGCTCCTGCATTGATGGCGGCTCAACAGCAGAGTCAACCAATGCAGCTTCATATGCATTTCATTATTATTCCTGGAACTGTCATGGGACATTGTTTTCTAGGCGGCCTGCAAATAAGACTCATTACTTCCATAAGGATCATAACAATGAAAGTTCTTCTCTAAATCAGAGAACTGCTGGTTTTCCCTTAATGCTATCTCCATATCAAAGTCTCATTAGACTGTTCAGACTGGACAGATGACATTTTGATCAATTCTGGTGCAGACAATGGCTGACCTGATCCGTCTGTTCTGCTGTCTTTCCTTTTTTTAATTAAATATCAGACGTGACAAAGCCACAAAACCTCCCCGATACACATCACCTGTTTTTTAAATCTTGAGTAGATATACTGCAGTCTTCTCGGATTGTTGTGTAATCAGGCAACACGCTTGTTGTTAAAGAGTAAAGAGCAGTTTATTCACAGACCACCTCTCTAATGCAGTCAATAAAAACACAGAAGTGACAGCAGGTCTGTCCAACCTACAGTCTAAAAAAGGAAGGTTTGACCGAGGGGACACGTCGTGGTCAGATGACCCTCTAGTCCATACTTTATGATATAGTGTCAAACATTAATGAATAGAACGTTCAGCATACAATAGATCACAATCCATCAGAATGAGACAGCAGCACAGAACCTTGTCTTTACTCTCTTTAAATAAATATACAGTAGGTATATAGTCAGTAAACATGTTATAACACGGTCTATGCAGCAGTGTCTCCCATAGGGACTAAAAGTCATGTGGAACCTGTTAATATTTGTTAGGATTATATTCCACGCAGCTGGATATGTATTCTGTCTTTAAAAAGTCCCTTCCAAATATGTCATAATATCAGCTCTTCACTTCATGATCATCACGGTCAAAAGAATTTACAATAATGTTATTATTTCGATATCTATAGAAAATCAGTCAAATTCATCTTCAACTCTGTTTATTTTGTAGTAAGGAGACACTGTAACTGTACACAAGCCTGACTTAAGAGACGGTGCATTATTTAGACAATATCACCATATGTGCATAATTAAATATCACGGTTAATGTCAATACCAGTAGATCACAACCACCCTACCTCCAAACCTGCAAAGGCCTAGTTCATACCTCAAGGTAAAGGGAGCAGGGGCTCCATTTGATGGTCCATATTTATATTTTGAAAAAGATATCTTCTCGAGCACGATTAAGTATAGACTGACAGATACTTCCTTTCTGATTGCCCAATATGCATCTACATTGAGAAAGTCTTTTTCTGAATATCGTTATGATTAATGGTTAAAAACCTTTTTATTCTGCTTGAATGTCAGGTTATGTGGCAATGAATGTTTTCTCATTTCAAATGATGTAAAAGATGTCTGATGTTAGTCAAATATCCCCTCATCTTCTCACAGGGTTGTCGATCCTGAAGCCACCTCCAGTGAAGTGAGGCTTGCTGCTCAGCTGGGGCAGGGGTTCCAGCTGCTCCACCGTGGTCTTGGTCCTCTGCTCGCTGATGAGACACACGGAGATCCAGGGCGTCAGAGACCAAGCTAAGCCATCACTAGATGGTACATGTTCCCCACATCACATGAATTGCGCATGTTGAACAAATCGATACTACTTATTAACATGACAAAGATCAACGTCACCTGTGAAGCTTTTTCTGGCTGAGGTACTTCTTCTTAGTGTTTGCTAGCTCATTAGCTAATCTTTGATTCTCACTTTTGTACTCGTTCATCTTTGAGTCGAGCATTCTCAGCTCTGCCACCAATGCCTGTGAAATCAGAAGAGCTAACGTCATTGTGTGTTAGAACGTGGAGAAGCCAACAGGTACCGGGTTTGACCTGCAATCAGGTGCTGCACCTGTTCTCATATACATGCGTGTCATGTCTTAACATACACATGGACAGTTAAATAGTGAAGATCATGTGATACGTTGATACAAAGAAAATTAAAGGATGAACTGTCTGAAACAGAATCAGCTCACATGTATGTTTGTATCAGACAACAAATTGAAATAGATCTGATGGAGTTTGGCATGTACTGTATTTAGACAACTTGTAAAGCAATCTGCAAAACAGGTTAAAAAGAAAAGTTCTGGCAGGTGATTTCTTTTTGATTGTCTATCGTCTGTTGTTGCTGTAGTACTCATTGTGGTCACAAGAGGCTGAAGTGCACCACTACCCCATGTTCTAAACAGGACTTAAAAACAGTTTTCATTTAACATAACTTGCTAACATACAATATCTGTAGCTTGTGATTAGAGAGCATGGAGAAACATGAATGCTTTTAGTCATATTTAGAACATGGGGTAGTGGTGCACTTTGGCCTATTGTGGCGAAAACGAGTACAACAACAAAAAGTAACTTAAAAAGATCATCCTGTTATTTTCCATCTGTTCTTAAGTGATGAACACAGGAGAGAAAACTATTTAAATCAGCATCACCAGCACTGTGTTTATTGCCTCTCATAGGATTGTGAGGGACAAAAGAAGATACAGTTGACTTGAGAAATCCAGAATATGATCTGGTCAAATACAAAAATAAGAAAGCATGAAGGTGTGAGATACAACAAGAAACACAACATGGAACAAGCTGAATGCTTCGAGTCGTGTGAGGACCTGGAGCTTTTTAGTTCTCTCTCTGATGGTCCACTGGCACTGCTGGAGCTGCTCAGCCGCCTCTGGACCCGGCTGCCGGGCCATGATGTGCTTCAGCTCCACATACAGCTTCTCCTTTTCCTTGATGGGGAAATAGAAGAAAGGGAAGTGCAACAGATGATGGAGAGGTAGAATGAGTGAGTGAGTGAGCCTACATGCTCTTGTGGAGGGGCGTGTGTGTTGCTCTATGTCACAGTGTCTTCCTTGATACTACCACCAAATCATGCTAAAGTCAGACATAATCAAATTCTACACATAGGGGCTTTAAAATACAGAATTACCACAACACTGAAATATATCAGCCTTATCCTTTTAAGTGCCAGTGTGTTGCATTTTGAACGATTGTGAAACTGCATTAACGTGAAAGTACAAAACTGTGGTAAAGCCAGCTGCTTGTGACTTTTGTTGCTTCTAAAGTAGTGTTATTACGAAGGATGGCCTCTTGAGGAGTGAGCGGAGGGATATTCAGGTGGCTGCAAACTGCAATCACACCACTAAATCAAACACACTGTCCCTTTAAGGCCTAATGACAAAATGGATCATATATGGAAATAATGACAGATTCTATATAGTACATAATACCTTAAATCAACCCTCGTTATTGATGCCATATAGTTATGAAGATGCATCAAAAAAACACGGGACATATACAACCAACTATCAAAGAAATCAAATAATTATGATTGCATCATTTCAGCTCAACAACATGGTGAGGGTTATTATTCTATTGTTCTACCAGACACGTTTGAGGATCTGCCGATAGCTTCCATTGTCTCTCAGTGTTATCATCTAAGCTCCTGCAGGACAATGATTACTGTTCCAATACAGAGACCAGACGTAGACCAGTCACAGAAGTAGTGGTTTAAAACAGCTTCCATCAGTCACATCGCTCCCTCGGTGTGTACGGTGAGTGTGTGTACACAGTTCATTAAGGAGAGTGTGAAGTGTGTACCTGTAACAGGAGTTCGTGTTCCTCCAGCTCGTGGGTCTTGGCGATCAGTCGTTTTTGTAAGGACTGAATCTTCTGGATGAGTTCGTATTTGCCGGGATCACTGCCCTGAGAGAGAGAGAGAGAGAGAGAGAGTTCTTTAGATCTTTTCCTCTTTGAATGATGAGATTCTCTGTGCTTCATGTGTGTGAAAAAACGAAATGCTCATGTCACTGGAAGGAGAGAAAAGCAGAGAAGTGGGTTGTATTGGCTAAGCTAATCCATACAGACACTATTAAACAAGTGCTTCACCTCCAGTCGCCTCCATCGGTGAATATTTATGGGCTTCAGCTGCTCCTCGAGGACGCTGTTCCTCGTCCTCTCTCTAAGCAGCTCCCTCTGCAGGTGGAACAGCTCTCGCCTGTGAAACAACAACTCTTATTTCACACAGTTCTCACATACAACATTATCCAAACAAGTAATACACTAAAGCTTAGTTTGTACTCGCCGTAGTGAAGCTGGCACAAAATGAGCTTGGTAGTAATGAGTTAATTAAGACCGCAGGTCTTAATTAACTCATTTATTAAGCAACTAGGTGCGTGATCAGAGCTCTTCAGACATCACTGGTAAAAGCACTATTTACATGCCTGAGGATTTCAATAAGTCTTAAAAAAGTAGATTTGACACTTCCTGTTCTCTTTATCCTGCCCAGGACCTCCTCTCTCTTGTACCTCAGGTCCTCTGTGTTGTGAACAGTCTTGTCCAGGATGCACTTCTTGCGTCGGAGCCTCTTGATCTCCAGCTTGAGCAGGCGGATGTCATCCATCCGCTGGCTGTAGTGGAAGTCCCCCTTGCTCAGGATCGATTGCTGGATCCTGATCTTCTCATAGAGTAGCGCACGCTCATCGTTGCGGTGTAGCAGCTGTTTGCCCAGGTTGTCTCGCTCCCTGATCACCTTGAGAGAAGTTTTGCCAACAAATAAGTCAGATAGATGTCTCTGCTTGTCATCCTCTGTCCCTACATATAGTCTACCTCCTTCTCTTTCTTTACCTGGTCCAATTGTTTCTTCTGTTGGACCTGCTCACTGTCGGCGTCGGCTATAATCTTCTGCAGTTTTTGCTGCTCTGCTTTCTGACTGTCAACACGCTGCTTTGTTTCTTCAAGCTGGAGCTTCATCAGCTGCAGCTCCCCCTGTGGCAGGACACATGCACACAACGTAGGCAGAGAAGGAGGTCATGGTTAATGACTGGTTCATCTTTAGATAAGAAGTGGGTCAATGGTTCCCAGTGCTTCTTGACAAGGAAACTTTCAACAAATGAAATATAGTTCATGCTCATACATTGTATTCATTTGGCAGATGATTTTGTCCAAGTGCATTTTAAAGGAGCAGTGTGTGAGATTTAGTGGCCTCTAGTGGTGAGGTTATAGATAGCAAGCACCATAGCCCTCCACTCACCCTCCCTTTCCAAGCGCTTTGGACTTCAGGTGGGGTTAGGCTTTAGGATTGTATTACTACTAGGAGATACTTTTATCAATACTACTTTTTTATTAAAAAACAAATACATTCTGAACAGGATGAGATCTCCTGTCTTCCTGTCCTCTGTCCTCCTGTCCTCCTATCCTCTGTCCTCCTATCCTTTGTCCTCCTGTCCTCTGTTCTCCTAGCCTCCTGTCCTCCTATCCTCTGTCCTCCTATCCTCTGTGCTCCTGTCCTCCTATCATCCTGTCCTCCTATCCTCTGTCCTCTGTCCTCCTATCCTCCTGTCCTCCTATCCTCCTATCTTCCTGTCTTCCTATCCTCTGTCCTCAAACTAAGCTAAACAGTTAGACTACAGACTGTTGTTTAAGCTTGTTTGGCTGGTTGTGCATGCTGTGCTTGTGTAAACTTGGAGAGGCTGTGGACATAGACGATTATTTGGGTTTTGATTTTGTTTACATGTTCATGTTGAACAGATGTATTGATAAAGTATTGGCTTTTCACTCGCATATGTTTTATTGCATTAACAGTAACAAGTGTAGACTATCAACAAATAATCTTAATTTGACCTGATTCAGTGTTTCCACCATCTCTGCTCTGTACGCTGACTAAGTTGTGTGTGTATGTGTGTGTGTGTGTGTGTGTGTGTGTGTGTGTGCATTTGTCTATGTGCTTGTGTAGTTAGAGGAGCACAGCCCAACAGAGAGAGCAGAGGAGATGCATGGTGATATTAAAGAACATCTGAACATTAAAAAGTACTATAATACACTATATGCAGCACCAGTAACGTTTCGAGCTTATCAACACTCCGGTCTTTAATAACTAAGAATCGTACGCATCCCTAGCTTTAGGTAATGTAAAAACACAAAGGTTTCCCTTTAGAGCCAGTGTTTGCTAGGTTTGTCCATTCTGGGCTGCTGTAGAAACATGGCAGTAGATCCATCTCCCTATGTAGATATAAATAGCTTTTTCTAAGCTAACAAAAACATAATGATTTTTAGTTTCAAGTGATTATACGCTAATGTTTATATTCAATCTCTGCCAATTAATCCCCAAAAATGTTACACACTGTTTGTTTAAATGATGATGAGGAACTCAAAACCACACCCCACTATGAACCAATGAGGCAGGCTGCAATACCTTGAGGGCCTCGTTATCCTTCTCCAGACGCTTGTGTTCCTGCTGATCCTTGGTAAGGGCTAGCTCCTTCCCAGTGATCTCGTCTCTCAGTCGGGTGACCTGGTTGTTCATGGTCTTCATCTTCCTCTTCATCTCTGCGATGTCTTCCTGAGGAGAGAGACAGATAGTGAAAGAAGGGTGGGAAAAGAAGGAAAAAAAGACAATTGTGTCATATTAGACATTTGTGTAAAATGGTCATAACTATCATTACACAGTGACCTTTGACCAGAAAATTAAAATCAGTTCATTCTTGAGTCCAAGCAAATGTTTGAAGAAATTCCTTCCATCATGTTCACGATGGACGGATAAACCGACTGATGGACAACCTGAAAACAGAATGCCTCTGGTCACAACTTTCTCCGCGGTGGAGGCATATTAATATCAGTTATACATTTTCCATTTCCTGGTAACTATCGGTGTAATGCACACTTCCACATGTGAACGGGAGGAGCCAGGGATCGAACCACCGACCCTCTGACCTGCTCTCCCTCCCGTGATCAGCTGTGTATTCGTACCTGAGCCTCAATTAGGTTTTTGCCGTAGAGGTTCCTTTCAGACACGACAGACTCCAGCAGGTTCTCTTGCTGTTTGAGCTTGCACTCCGCCTCAGTGACCTTCTTCCTCCAATCAAAAATCTCCGTCTCTCTTACTTCGACGTCACTCATTTTTTGTAGCACCTATGGAACGGAGATGTGTCAACGTGTGATGATAAATAGCTTAAAATCAGTGTGTGTACTGGAAATAAGTCCACGGTATGAAATGCAATTAATGAGCTCTCTTCTGCATAACTTGCCTTCTGCATGAGGTTGCTGGTCTCGTTGATGTAGCGGTCGCGCTCTTTCTCCAGCTGTTGGATGATCTTGCGCTGCTTCTGGGCCTCCTGGCGGTAGCCACCGATCTCGTGTTCCAAGGTCTTCTTGTCCTGCTCCAGGAGCTTCACAAGGTTCTGCTGTTTCTCAGTCGACTGGGCGGCTTTGATCATGTTCTATTGAATGGGACCATACACACAAATACAGGAGCGTGAGTAAATGATGAGGAAAACTGTAGATAACAGCATACATACCCTGTGGGTCACTGCTGTTCTCCATATATAGTACATCACACAAGTACCTCAGTTTGCAAGAACCTACGGTACTCTGCACCGCATACCTTATTTAGGATGTCTCTCTCTCGGATTAGCTCGTCTATAGCTTTCTTGTCCGTTTCAACTTGCTTTTGGGAAGATTCAAGATCTGTGGAGGGAGAAAGGTGGGCCCAGTTTGTATAGATGGTCGAAGCCAAAAGTGTTGATTATGAACTCCTTCTGTTTCATGAGTGTACCACAATAGCCGTGGTTACACTTTTTAATGCAACTTCTGTCATGCGATCACACAATAACTGTCAAGTCTGTACACGAGATAAGACCTGGCTCGCATTGGAATCCGATCAACAAGACCACATGGGTTGGGATCTCAGTGAGGTGTAAACAGCACGTGGACACAATCCAGACAATTTATCAAACGGAGGTCTCTCCATCGTCTTCCTCCTCTACCAAGGACAGCAAAGGGAAGAGAGGAGGAAGGGGTCACACACTGTCTGAGTCCTGTTAAGTTACTGCTGAGGAAAACGCAGCAAACGTTTCCTGATTTTTCTGCTTCAAAATACAAGCTTTATTGTGAAGAATTAATGGGAAAATGTTTATTACTGAATTAGCGGAGCTTTGTTGATTAACTAAAACAAGGCTACAGGGAGGAAGAGGAAGCAGCCGAAGTAACAGGGGACTTTGATTTTTAAGAATTTATAGGAAAGGAAATGTGTTTATCCACCGTTTTACAGCCGCACTTTAGACCACGAAATATAAATACATGATCACTATCCGATCAGGTGGGTCGCCTTGAAGTGACAAGTGTGGATACACGTGTGTGTACGCGTCACAAAAGCCACATGGAAGAGACAAGTGTAACCACAGCATATGTCATTTTAAGTAATTTAGCAGGTCTGAAGTCTTTATGAAAAAAAGAACAGTTATATATCTGAATGAGAATGATTGCATTGCAGTACAGAATCAAGTAGCCTAATTCTATGAATCATAAAGGAGAAACAACAAAATGCAAAGTAATATCAGAGACCAGGATGGGGGGGTGAGGCTCGATATATAAAAGATCATCTGAAAATCACTGAGCATACAGAACCCCAAACCTGGGCCTCTCAACTACCATATAATGGTTGTAGTCCTTCCATTTCAACATTAGAGAACTGCATGCTAGAGTTAAGAAGATCAGCCACTGCTATTTCAGCTCCATCTGGACAATGTCCACCGAGACAGTTTCTGCTACTTGCTTCAGACGGATTCAGGTTATGATACTGTTACTATAAAAATACTACACTGAACAAAAATATGAACGCAGCACTTTTGCTTTCACTCCCATTGTCCACGGGTTTAAATAAAAGACATTTTTGAGTGGCAAGAAACGGTTTGGTGTGAACACACCTTCACACTGATTTAAACAAATGTGTTCAAAAATATATATTATAATAAGCCTTTTGTGTGCATAGAAAAACGTTTTAGATCTTTTATTTCAACAAACACATGTTGCCTTTGTAATAATAGAATAATAATACAGATGTATATAGCACTTTTCAAAGTTGTCAAAGATGCTTTACATACTGTAGTATAAAACTAGGCCTAGGAAATAAAAACATGGGGAAGGCCAGTGTGTCAGGGTGTAGAGGTGGTTTTGAATGGTGGTATTGTGGGGGCATTCGGGACATTTAGCTCCTTCGTATCTCCAGGCCATGGTCAAGCCTTACACCCCCGCCCGACCACTTCGCTCTGCTGCCTCGGGGCGATTGTTTGCCCCGTCGCTCAGAGGTCCTGGCAGCCGATCGACCCGGTCACGGCTGTTTTCTGTCCTGGCCCCTCAGTGGTGGAATGAACTTCCCACTGACGTCAGGACAGCGGAGTCGCTGCCCATCTTTCGGCGCAGGCTGAAAATCCACCTCTTCAGGAAGTGCTACCCTGAGCCTTCCACTTAGCACTTATTGTTTTCATACTAGCTTGTTGCACTTATTGTATTCGTATTACTTATAGCACTAACTGTTTTTCTTGTTTCTGCCCTGTACTTTGGCTCTGAGTTATGCTCTGCTTCATGCTCTTAGATGCTTGTTTGGAAAAGGAAATGTACTTATGACTTCTGGTGACTAGTAGTTCTTTTGATTACCAATGTTGAATGCACTTATTGTAAGTCGCTTTGGATAAAAGTGTCTGCTAAATGACTGTAATGTAATGTAATGTAATTTAGCTTTCATCATCTCATGTCAGACTTCAGAACTCATTTAAGCTCATGAGCTCACGGCCAGGGACAAAGACAGAGCAGCACGGAGGGAGAGAAAGACTGGGAACAAAGGGAGGATGATGTTCATTAAGTGTGTCTGTGATGCAGCATGGCGAGCCCCCGTACCTTTCTCCAGACCAGCGATCTGAGCTCTCAGTGTCTCCCTCTGCACGTCCACATCAGCTTTCTGATCCTCCATCTGGTGGAACTTCTTCTGGATGGCTTCTCTCATCTTTGTTTGTTTGGCAATCTCCTGACGCAACTGATTCACCTCCTCTTCTCTCATCTGTCGGGTGGGAGGGCAGGAGTTGTATGAGGCATTACAAAGAAGTTGCAAGGAGGGGAAAGGGTTTAGAAAAAGGAGAGTGCAGAACAGATGCTACTGTGGAGACACGCATCGCTGCGTGCTTGGCTGACATCTCGAAGTGGATGACGACACACCACCTCAAGCTCAACCTGGACAAAACCAGTACCTGTCCATCACCATTGACGATACCGTGGTGACGCCGACTCGGACTGCGAGGAACTTGGGTGTGACCCTGGATGACCAACTGTCATTCTCAGCAAACATTTCATCCGTTACAAGGCTCCTGCAGATTCCTGCTCTACAACATCAGGAGGATTCGTCCCTTCCTCACTGACGAGACGGCGCAGGTTCTCATCCAGGCTCTTGTCATCTCCCGCCTGGACTACTGCAACTCTTTACTCGCTGGAGCCCCGGCGTCAGCCATCAGACCTCTGGAGCTTGTCCAGAAAGCTGCAGCTCGTCTGGTGTTCAGTCGCCCCAACTTCCTTTCTCTGTTCTCTACACTGGCTACCTGTAAGAGCTCGCATCCAGTTTAAGACTCTGGTGCTAGCCTACAGGGCAGTGAAAGGAACAGCTCCTTCCGATCTCCAGGCCATGGTCAAGCCTTACACCCCCGCCCGACCACTTCGCTCTGCTGCCTCGGGGCGATCGGTTGCCCCGTCGCCAGAGGTCCCTGCGGCCGATCGACCCAGTCACGGCTGTTTTCTGTCCTGGCCCCACAGTGGTGGAATGAACTTCCCACTGACGTCAGGACAGCAGAGTCGCTTTCATCAGGCTGAAGACTCACCTCTTCAGGAAGTGCTACCCTGAGCCTTCCACTCAGCACTTATTGTATTCATACTAGTTTGTTGCACTTATTGTATTCGTATTAGTTTGTTTCTGTACTTGTTTAAAAAAAGGAGATGCACTTACGACTTCTGGTGACAAGTAGTTCTCTTGATTACCTATGTTGAATACACTTATTGTAAGTCGCTTTGGATAAAAGCGTCTGCTAAATGACTGTAATGTAATGTAATGTACTGTGATTTGAGGGCTATAAGTCAAATGTGGTCTGTCTCTCTGACCACAGCCCTCTCACACTGTTTCAAAGTAGTTGAGATTAAGTAGGTAATACCCCTTTCTCTTGTTTACAGGATACAGTGCAAACACAGTGGACCTGTTTCTGACTGGCTCACTAAATGATAGACTCGGAGTAGTGCCCTCTTGTGGTTCAATAGGACAGAATCCTATCATCTATTATCAGGACTCCTACGCTACAGTAGAAATGAGAACAGAGTTAGTCCAGTGATTTCCATTTAGAATTAGTCTGATTCTGTCGCTGTATGCTGCATGTTAAATAATATCTGGACTGGCCACCTATCTACTGTATGCAGCTTATAAAAGATCAGTGAGGAGTTAGTAAGTTTAGGTTTCCACTAAGCATGAATGATACTCCGTGTTCCAAGCATGTATGGTATCATAGTAAGAAACACCGGTGCGGTAAAGCCTCTGAACTCCTGCAGTGGGCACACCGTTGATGCAGGTTTCAGGATGTTTTTTGAAGTGAGTTCAGAAGGGTTTTCAAAAGAAAAGTATCATTTGAAAAATATTATTATTAAATATTATTCATTATTGCCTCCAAAAATAACATTATTCCTATAGCCTTTTTTCCAAATATGGTACTCGCCAAAGTTAGCTGCCTATATAAACATGTGTGGAAAACAGCTGTGAAAGAACAAGCTTACACTCTCATAACTCAAACACAATCACTGCTAACACACACAACCAATCAGGCATATGTATATGACAGGCAGAGGCGTGTCTCTGTACCTCAGGTGTGTGTCTGTGTTTGTGTGTGTGTGTCAGTGGAGCAACGTGTACCTTGAGCTCATTTGCGTTCTGCTGATTTTCCAGGGACAGATGTTCTCTGACTGAAGAGAGCTGCTCACACTCCTGCAGCAGCTTGTTGTTCTTCACTTGCATCTGCTCCAGCTCCCTGGTGGATCGCTCATTCAACATCTGTCAAAGTCAGGGACGGGATTGGGAGGATAATCATGTTTATTATCTATACATGTATGTATGCATGATGTAATGTTATTAACCATGGAATTATATGTACATTGGTTTTACAGTGTTATTGTTAACCATCCGGAATAATACATTTTAAACAAAAGATTCCCAATGTACCCTTTAGTTAATTTGAGTTTGTAGCTTCATATAATGGCTTACTGATCTACACATTGAATCTAATTAACATACACACACACACATTATGGAGTTTATGGAGTATGAAAATTATGTAAATCATTTAATGCATTATACATTTAGCAGATCTCAGATTGAATATCAATATAACAGCAGTTGGTAGAGTATGTACCTTTAACTCTTTGAGCTGCTGCTCCAGTCTCTGCTGCTCCTCTTTGGCCCTTTGGCCCTGCAGACTCAGGGCTTTGATGTCCCCCATCTTGGCCTCCATGTCGATGTGCAGCTGCTTCACCTCCTTATCCAGCTTTTCCTTCAACCTCATCTCTCGGGAACTCTCATTCTGTTGTACCTGGAGCTCCTGCTGGAGCTGGATGTAGTCGCACAGAGCAGCAACAAGATGGCACCAGAGCCACATTTAATTTCACATTCAGCAAAGCAGTTTGTATTCCTACTACACACATTATGCTCATCTGCAGACTCAGTAAATATTGTAAAACACAAGTAACATAAGTTGAAGTTACAAATCTGATTATCCTCTACTTCGTCACACGTCTGATTTGTTGTTGCAGAATCTGGTTTAGTTAGGGCAGCCTTTTCATGAATAAAAACCTTCACACAGAAAACTCCTCGTGTCTCTACCACGAGTTTGAAAATGTGACATAATCAGACGTACATTAGAGGTCCACCAATACTGTATATAAGAATGTGACACTGGTTTACCTGAGAGATATTCTCTGAGGCACTATCTCGCTGGGCCTCTATCTCCTGCTGGGTTGCGGTGGCCTGGTGTAGTTTTTCTCTCAGACCCTCCACGGTGGACAGCAGTTTGTCTCTCTCCTTAGTCAACTCCTCATTCATTTTTAGTAGATTGCTGAAAAAACAGATTACAGTTAGTTCCATCCACACAATAAAGGATCAAGAGCATGGGGAGGGGAACACATGGCTCACCTCTGCTCTTGGTCCACAGAGAAGCCGGTTTGTTCTTCAGCCATTTTCATCAGGGTGGAAACTTCTTCTCTAAGATCCCTGATGGTCTCTTTGTCCCTCCTCTCTTTATCATGAGCAGCATCAACCATTTTCCAGCCGTTATCCAGCTCCTACAGGGTAAACAAAGGAACATTTTAATACAACAATGCTGAGTTAATGTTATCTGAGAAGAGGAACAATTATAAACCTTCATGACTTAATTAAATATAACTTTCTATACCATACAAACTCCATCAATTTGCATTCCTGGTCCTTTATTTTACACAATTCGTGTGACATCTTTGCCTCCATATTTGAAATGATGTAAAATCAGGGACATAAACAAAGAGATAATGGGCACATGATACAGTGCACAACCTCCATGTTCTGCTAATGTACCCTCTTTAGTGAAGTAATTGTTGTCTCGTCTTCCTGGGACAGTTTCAGGGCCGCTGCTACTTTAGTTGAGGTGGACACAACTTCTGCATTCAGCTCCCTGCATTTGGACATCAGTCTCTTCTCGTTATCTCTGGACTTCTTCAGTGCATGGACGAGCTTCTCGTACTCTACCCGGACCTTGTCCATACTCTTGTCCTCTACCAGCTCGTTGAGGATCACGTGAAACTCCTCCGAGGACTCAAACATGTCCTCTCCTGCTGGTCTTGTCTCCTGGAAAATACAGCAGAGCCACAGAGTGCAACTTCAAACGAAAGTAAGGCTGGGAGAAAGTAAGCTCTTGATGTGTGAAAGTTAGTACACCTGAGGCTAACGACAGGTGTTACGTCGTCGAATAGTGTTTCCCTTCTGCTCAGTGGTTACGGTCAGGAACGGGTTGGTTCAATTTAACGTAGGAGGAGAAGCATCACGACCGACAAACAGTATCCGACACGACACCGGGTTAAGACTGGTTGCTGAAACGTTAGCTAGTTAACGTTAGCTCTACAGAGTCCCTACAATAAGTAATTCAGTTAGCTGCATGCTAACAGTTCACTTTCCGTCCAAATCAACGCGTATTTTAACTTGCTCCACTTTAACCAACGTTACGTTACATGTTACATGTATAATGTAACATGTAATCACCAACGTTAAGTTGCCTTGTTAACTTTTTTGATACAAAGGCCTCAGTAAGAGCACTTACCTCCATTATAACAATTGAATCACTATTATCTACTTGGTGAAGCCTCACAACCTAATGGCGTCAGTGTTGTCAATGGAGATGTTGTCATCGGTTGCTAAGCAACGCAAATCTCGCGTGAAGGAGCTTAGTTGAACTGAGTGTGAGTGTCACTGAACAACACACACAGTACTCAAACAACATAAACAACACAAACAACACACACAATACTCAAACAACACTCAAACAACACACAAAGAACACTCAAACAACACAAACAACACACAAACAACGCTCAAACAACACTCAAACAACACAAACAACACTCAAACAACACACAAACAACACTCAAACAACACACAAACAACACAAACCACACAAACAACACACAAACAACACACACAATACTCAAACAACACAAACAACACTCAAAAAACATAAACAACACAAACAACACACACAATACTCAAACAACACTCAAACAACACACAAATAACACTCAAACAACACAAACAACACACAAACAATGCTCAAACAACACAAACAACACTCAAACAACACTCAAACCACACATACGACACACAAACAACACTCAAACCACACAAACAACACTCAAACCACACAAACAACACTCAAACAACACAAACAACACACACAATACTCAAACAACACAAACAACACTCAAACAACACACAAGTAACACAAACAACGCTCAAACAACACTCAAACAATACAAATAACACTCAAACAACTCAAAACACTCAAACAACACACAAACAACACAAACGACACACAAACAACACTTAAACCACACAAACAACACGCAAACAACACACAAACAACACACACAATACTCAAACAACACTCAAACAACACATACAACACACAAACAACACTCAAACCACACAAACAACACAAACAACACACACAATACTCAAACAACACAAACAACACACAAATAACACAAACAGCGCTCAAACAACACTCAAACAACACAAACAACACTCAAACAACTCAAACAACACTCAAACAACACACAAACAACACTCAAACAACACAAACAACACGCAAACAACACAAACAACACTCAAACAATACACAAACAACACTCAAACAACACTCAAACAACACAAACAACTCAAACAACACTCAAACAACACAAACAACACACACAATACTCAAACAACACACAAATAACACAAACAACGCTCAAATGACACTCAAACAACACAAACAACACTCAAACAACACAAACAACACTCACAACACAAACAACACACAAACAACACTCAAACAAAACTTAAGCAACACTCAAACAACACAAACAACACACAAACAGCACTCAAACAACACACAAACAACACAAACAACACTCAAACAACACAAACAACACACAGACAACACTCAAACAACACGCAAACAACACAAACAACACACAAACAACTCAAACAACACAAACAACACTCAAACAACACACAAATAACACAAACAAAGCTCAAACAACACTCAAACAACACAAACAACACTCAAACAACTCAAACAACACACAAACAACACTCAAACAACACAAACAACACTCACAACACAAACAACACACAAACAACACTCAAACAAAACTTAAGCAACACTCAAACAACACAAACAACACACAAACAGCACTCAAACAACACACAAACAACACAAACAACACTCAAACAACACAAACAACACACAGACAACACTCAAACAACACGCAAACAACACAAACAGCACTCAAACAACACACAAACAACACTCAAACAAAATACAAACACTCAAACAACACAAAAAACTCAAACAACACTCAAACAACACAAACACTCAAACAACAAACACAAACAACAACACAAAAACCACACAAACAACACACACAATACTCAAACAACACAAACAACAGACAAATAACACAAACAACACTCAAACAACTCAAACAACACTCAAACAACACACAAACAACACTCAAACAACACGCAAACAACACACAAACAACACTGAAACAACACAAACAACACACATCAGACTGACTAAAAGAATACATGCTTTTGACATATGAACATACATGTATCAACACAATACTATTATCAAAGAGCCACAACATCATACTAAATACAAATATATTAAAGAGTTATTGGGGTAAGTTTAGATCAACCCCGTTCAGAGTGACGGTGGGTCATTCTACCAATATAATATCATGATGACTACATTGTACTATGTGGGACTTTCCCAGTTCCAACACCTGAAATGACATTTCCTTTTCCACACTACTGATTGTACTTCCCCAAACAGATTTTAACTAAGGCTGATGAACTACTGATTCCAAAACTACAGAGAGAAGAAATGCAGCTACAGAATTATAAAGATGGCAGGGATTCAGACACATGCTCAAAGACGTGGCAGATATTCGAGACATAAGTGACTAAATGCTGATATATATTCATTCCACCCCATAGTCATGCACTTTCTTTGTCTTTCCCGCATGCAATGTCATCACACAGATGTTTTACAGTTTTTGCCCGTTGCTTGAACACATTTTGCAAAACTTTGCTCATTGTGCCAAAACTCTACACACAAGTAAACATGACACAACACTGGGAAATATACCATTCACATCTGTGTCAAATTGAAACTCTACTATCAAAACCTAAACTCTGCTATCAAAACCTAACATTCCTTTGTCAAAATGTAACTGATGACAAAATGACACATACTTGCATCATATGCATACACTTTCAGATCAGTAGGAACACACTAGTCTACTTTATATAAAACACTGCAGTCTTTGATTTTCACTGTTTATTCAGAAGGCATATTTTCAGGAGGCACATTTTCAAACAACCAAAAAAGCAAATAGGCCTACTCAATATTGTACATTGCAGCACTGTACATTGCAGTAGCATGAATTCAGATAAAGCAAAAAAGAAAATAATAATAATAGAAAAAACACTATACTGTAAACACAGAAAATCATGGCAATTGTGCATACGTGGGCTCATGGATCCCGCCGTCTGTTGGGGTCTGGCCACAGGACCTCATCGACATCGCAAGCAATGTCTTCTCCGGCTAGGCACCGGGGAAAATATCCCCTTGCATGACGAAACCATCCATGGATTGCTGTCACCTGAATGTTCCATTGCCTGCAGAGGAGGCATGCGGGCATGTGGTTGGCGGTCATATACACGCCATCTCCAAGCCGAAAATAATTCCTCTATAAGGTTTAAGAATGGTGAGTAAGGGGGCAAGTATACCACTTCTAATTGATTGTGGTTGGTGAACCAGGCCTGGACCAGAGCAGCCCGATGGAAACTGACATTATCCCATACCACCACAAACCTGGGCTGATCTGGTCTGTTCTGTACAACTATATTATGGAGAGCATCTAGAAATGTGAGTATATGTTGGCTATTGTATGGACCTAGTTTTGCATGATGATGCAGAAGCCCTCGAAGGCTTATGGCGGCACACATTGTGATATTTCCCCCGCGCTGCCCCGGGACGTGCACAATTGTCCTTTGGCCAATTACATTACGACCCCGTCGTCTTGTTTTGCTCAGGTCGAATCCAGCTTCATCAATGAAAATTAATTCATGAGTCTGTGCAGCTCCATCCATGGCCAAGATTCTCTGTAACAAAAAAGAAAACATATTACTGTACTACAGTGCTACACATACAGAACCCTCACCCCATCACAGGTACCTGTGTAGCTCTCCGAATGGATCCATGTGGTACTGATATGGTACATATTCAGCTGCTACTGGATTTCAGAAATACTGTATTGTAAATGTAAAGGACAGTTACACTTACCCATACATATTCAGCTCGAAGTCCTTTGACCCTGACACTGTTCCTCTCAAATGGGACCCTGTAGAGCTGCTTCATGGTGATGTTGTGTTCTCCCAAGATGCGTCTGATGGTGGTGATGCTCACATGGTTTATGTTGTTGAACACTTGCCTGTCTGCAAGTATTTTCTGTCATAGCTGGTGGAGACGGATGGCATTGTCTGCCCTCACTAGGTCCACAACGGCAAGTTCCTGCTGTTGTGTGAACAGGCGTTGGCGTCCTCCCCCAGAAGGTCTTCTAGTCATTCTAGTGAAATACAACCACAAATTGTCATCGGTTTGCTTCTTTTTCTTACAGTACTTTACTGTATATACTGTATCATCCACTGTACTGAAACATGTCATTATAAGTAATCATGGTATGTTTCACAAAAATTACCACTTTGGCTGCAAAGGGAGCATTAGCACTCTGCAATACCCTGTACATGTGATGTGGTAATGTGATATACTGTAGTAGAGTGCTGTAAATACCATCTGAGTAGAGTAGAAGATAGAGAGGTGAAGACATACCTGTTTTCTAGTCGGAATGTTCTTATTACAGATGCCACTGTGAAGCGGCTTAGATGTGGGTGGACTCTCTGCCCAGCTTCCCTCATAGTCAGGCCATGGTTGATGACATGGTCCACCAAAGTTGCTCTTATATCATCAGGAATAGGGGTCCGTGCATGGCCTCCTCGACCTTGACCTTGTCCTCCTCCTCTTCCTCTTGCTCTTGCTCTACCTCTGCCTCTGCCTCTTGCTCTCCCTCCATCCATGCTTGCAAAGTTCTTGAAATGGCTAAACTGAGGGCTTTTTGTAGCTGGCTGATTGGTGTTCAGTTTTGCAAGTAAGTGCCTTCAGGTGTGTATTTGAGTGGTTGCAATTACCCGATGTGTATTGTATTTTGGATACATGTGTTTTCCAAATGGCACCCTGAGATTTCATTTTTGAACAAAGTGTCTTATGTATGAAATAGAGTGTAGTATGCAGGACCAGGTGTGTTGCATAAAGGAGTAAGTGTGTTGCAGAATTGCAACTAGAGTGCAAAGCAGCGCTTTTGTTTAAGGTATGGGTACATGTGTTTGAGGTATGGTAACAAAAGCTTCAAGTTGTGTTACTTTAGTCTAAGCATGGGTCTATAGTGTTCAAGCAACGGGCAAAAACTGTAACCAAGATTACTAAACTACAGGTTGTACCTTCAAAGAAAATGACAGTATTGCGTTTCTTGTACTCATAAGCAGCATCAACTCTGCTGATTCCAGGCCAGACAGAACGTATTTTGTTTGTACTGATGCCGTCCCAGGAGCTGCTCCTCTTCCAGAAATGTCTGACAAAGCAACACAAAATCCAATGATGAACTGGCCGTGGCCCCATACTGAGAAAAGAAACCCAACTCTATGCATCTACATTTTAATAAGATAACACATAAATAATACATGAAGTACATGTTATTGTAAAACTCAAATGACGAAATAAAAAACAAACCTGTCTTTAAAGAAGTAAAGACTACGCTGAATGGAGGTTGCAGCATCAAAGATCAGGTTCATGTTGCATCTGTCTGGAGGAGGTTCTGATGTGGTTTCAGGATCTGGTTCAGGTCTAGGTTGTGGTTTTGGCACAGGTTTTTTGGTGGGCTGCGGATTTGTCATTGTTGGTTGAGATGATGTTGCTCTGACTCCTATAAAATATAAAGAAACAGGTAAAGATGTTTCTGAAATACGATGCCCCCAAAAATCTGTCTATGTGAATGAGTAGGGCCGTCACCGTAGATAGCTTGTACTCCCTGTCTGTCGTCATCTGGTAGCATGTAGCACTCTGTGTTCACATACTGGTAGGTGGGATACATCAAGGCCGTCTGGACCTGAGAGTGGGCTAATCCCAGTGCATGGCCGAACTCATGGGCTGCCACCAAGAACAAGTTGGATCCTGCAGATACACACTAAAGTAATTGTGGTTACATAATCACCCAAAGACGTTAAAAATGTGGTCTTATTTCTCAAAATGATGTGATAGGTTGTTCCCCAAACACATGATTAGCCTTTAAAACTTGAATGTATTTAAGGTGGGTAACTGACGTTAACTCTAGCTATTTATTAGCTATAGAGAGCTGCACGAATGAGTCCTAAAACCGAGAAATGAGTCAGAACAAGTTTTTAGTTAGATGCCTGAAATATGGTCTGTGGTTAACACACGCTTCTGAGATTTTCTACGATATAGAATAATACATCAGTAAATACCCCTCTGGTGAATTTAGAAGCTTTTAAGTGTCTTAAAAAAGGTGGTTGCTAACAAGTGTCCAACGTCCTCACTGGAACACTAGTCCTCCTTTAGCTTAGTGGTGGACAGGAGAAGTCATGTGACCGTGGTGGAGTTCCTTTAGAGTCTAATTTTATGTTTGTACTTCTGCCGATTGCATTCACACTTCAGAAATCAAAAAGTAGTGTTCATTTGTGAAGATTATCTTGCTGAACAAAACATGTAAATATGTAAATATCATATTGGCTTTAAGTCGAGGGAACCAGTGTGAAGAGCAAAATCTCCATGGTCTGGTTTCCAGAGGAGAAAAGTAGTTAACACTAAATCAGACATGTTCTCAAAGACACCGACGGCCCCGCGTTACCTCGAGCCTTGAACATGATCATAATGTCAGCGGTGCCGTTGTGGATGTGCTGGAAATCCAGAGGAATGATGTCACTGTAGAGTTTCAGAGCCTTGGCTATGGTGGCATCCACATCACTTTGACTCAAGTCTGGTGTGTAGTCAGTTATTCTGCGGGGTGTGAGAGGGAAAATGGTTTAGAAATCTCTCAACGGCAGCTTTATTGTGCTTTATGTTTGGATGAAGATCTCACAGAGACTTGCTGCTCTCTGTCCCGACACGGAGATCTTGTGTCCTACCTGTATGTGACCACGGTCTTGTCCCACTTTGGTTGACCGTCAAAGTGGCCATATCTGGTCATGTCCGTGTAACCACAGCGGGGGCAAGCCATCACCTCCAGGGTGTTGGAGTCCAACTGCCCAGAAACCTCTAGGCCAAAATACAGCTGCATTTTTTTGAGAGTGTCTTGAAAGGAATCCAGAGAGCTGCGGCGGACACTGCTGGGGGCGCTGACGCCCACATCAGAGAAGAAGTGAGACAGATAGTCCTGGACAAAGACAACAGGAAGACACACTTCTCATGTTAAAACAGAACTCCATACATGATTAATCTGACGGAAAAGTCATTGTACTATAAATGCAGATTATGCAGAAAAGATACATTAACATTGTAGTTATAATCCTACAGATTGTCATGAAATCAAAACAAATTTTTGATACTTGTTGTGGTCTGTATTTTGTTCTGTATATTTTTAAAGAATAATCATTCTCATTATTAGTGACCCATTCCTGCTCTGGATTGAGAATGCTGCATGAATGTAATCCAACATTGCTGTTTGTAATTTATTTGACTGATATCAGCCCTATTAGTTACAGTAACTGTAATCAGAGCTGTATTACACACTGTTGTGTAATAACCACACGGTGTATTATCACCACAGCAGAGCTCTGCCTGTCCTACTTTACTTAATCTGTGCACAAGCACTAAGTGGAATTCATGTTGAGTTTGACGCTCACTATTTCTGTCTTATTTTCTCTCTTATGTTCTACTGAAATCTAAAATTGGATGATACAATCTCAAATTCAATCATCATTTGTTGTCATTCTGCAACACCGGGTTGCACAACACAATAGCAAATCAATCAGAGTGAACTGAATTAATAGATAAAAGCTAATTGTTGGCTGTTGGATAAATATGTATTTCATAATAAAGTCACATAAACTAGACCTACCAATGGCCCTGACGTGGTTTTTGTTTTTTAAATGTTGCTCTCTGTGTGTTTTAGTGCAGCTGCACAAGAAGAAGACACTGGACAAAGGTAGGGTAGGTTATTTTCATGTGATTATACACACAAGTAAACCTACTAATTCATATTATATTCCATTTCTGCCAATAGATCCCCGTAAATGCTACACTCTGTTCCTTTAAAGATTCTCTGCATCTTAAAGCTGAGCCAGTGTCTGGTACAAAGTGTAGCTTGGGAAATTGTTCAAACCAATCTGTGGTACTGGAAAGCTGACTTTAAATAGATTTCCGAAAATGGGAAGCACATTTTTTCTTTTCGTGTTCCAAAATTTCAAATAGGGTGTAACTTCATTGTTTGACAGCTTTGAAACAAATCAAATAGATTTTACAGAATCACAGAGAAGAACTGATTCCCTCACTTGTATCGGCAGGTGAAACACCACCAACAAACGCCTCATGATTACCTGGGCTTTAGCGAGCTCTTCGTGGCTGGGTGAAGTGGTGGGCACCGCTCCACAGAGTGCAACAATCACAACTATCATCACAGTCTTAACAGCCAGTGCAGGTTCCATGATTCCTTTTTCTGTCTACCGCAGAAAAGAAGGAACGACTCCGGGTACTTTACTTATTCTTCCTCTCGGGCTCTGCTCAAATGTAGATTTGGACTAGTGCACTAGTTGGTTCTTTCAGTGTTTTGTTAGCGAGGTGAAGAGCACAAAAATATGCATGATGGGGCAATAAAACATTCCTGCAAATGTCTGAACATGCCCATTTAGAACAACAGGGGGAGAGGTAATAGGTGTAGTGATGGGAGAGGGAGTCGGGGGGGGGGGGGGGGGGGGGGGTAAAAACACATGGGCTCTGATAAAAACACATGCAGTTGGAGAGTGCTATTACTCTACATTACTCTACTATATCTTGACATAGATACAATAGTATCTATTAACAACAATAGTTGTTTTCTGCTGTATCAATGCTCTGACTATGGAATTTAGCATCAAATTACTGGACCAAACTCAATGTCCTGACACCAGGACATTGAGCGACTGTGGCTTAGTGGAGAGCAGGGTCGTCCTTCAATCAAAGGATTGGTGGTTTGATCCCCGGCTCTGCTGGTCGCATGTCGATGTGTCCTTGGGCAAGACACTTAACCCCAAACTTGCTCCCATAGCTGTCGCCGCCTACGGTGTGTGTGTGTGTGTGTGTGTGTGTAGATGTTAGTTAGTTCGCTGATGGTGGGCATGGGGCACTGCCATCAGTGTATGAATGGGTGTGAATGGGTGAATAATGACAAGTAGTGTGAAAGAGCTTTGAATGGTCGGAAAGACTAGAAAAGCGCTGTACCTCTATAAGCTCACATTCTTCATTTGTGACTCAAATGGCATCAGACACAATCTAACAGGCTGAGCACCTCAGTCTCATTGTCAGAGAACAGTATTTCTACTTTTTAAATATTTTTGATTTACTGTTAACACTTTTGTTTATGAGCATTGAGCTTCCTGTTGTTTGTATATTGTGACACCCTGTGCCTGTTTGGGCCTTTTTTATCCCCACTGTATTTGTGGTGGATGCTCATAAAGTGAATCCTACAACATCCAGCTGGGAAGCTTATTGATCCTCTTTTCTGACAATTCATATTTAGAAACATCTGATGCTGAATATAAATCTGTATTACAATCGTCATGTGCAGGTACATGCATAAAATCTGTCCTTTGTATTAATCCATCCTAAACTTTAAAAGCAAGGAGCTGCTGAGTTTAGAGTCTCGCTCAATAACACTTTGACATGTGGACAGCGGAAGCCGGGGATCGAATTGCCAACATTGAGATTAAAGGACGACCCGCTCTCCTCCCTGAGCCACAGCAGTTCCATAATAAGAGCATAAGTGTACAGTCACAAAATGAAAGTGTCAGAGCCTTCATAAAGGTTCACTTTTATATTGATTTTATTAATTTGCAAGAACACTACGAGACCTTTGTTGATCCTGTTTTTGTTGTATCAGTAACAATATTGTAATGCATTGGTTACACACAGCTTTCCAGATCATCTATAATATCATTAGACAACATATAAAAAGAACAGCAGCGCCAGTAACAGGTCAAATGCAAGTGGACTTGCTATCTTGAAGAACCTCTTTGAAATGTTTCATCACCAGGAACTTCCCTGACAGCAGAAGGCCCTCAGATTAGACTTTTAATCGGATTTACAAGATGTCAAACAAAAATATGTTTTACATTTTATTTATAAACTGCTGCTCTAAATACATTTTATACAATTAAATATTGACTTTATTAACATAGTCAGTGTACATTCAGAGCAGCTACTTTAACAATGTAGTTAGTAAACTACTCTAGAAGTTGGTGCAGCGCAGGAAGTAGCTGTTCCTCAGCACACGGAACAACCTCCCCGTCCTCAGGTTGTACTCAAACATGTAGGGTCCACTGTAGATGTAAGTAAAACCTGCAGAACACAGATTCACCCAATGTTAGTTTCTGGGCTAGTTATAGGAACGTTTAACATTTTGGGAAAAATACTTAATTCCTTCTTCCCCTCCCAAAATTAGATGAAAATATTGATACCACTGTCATGTTTGTCCATTAAATATGAGGCTGGATCTAGCAGACGGTTAACTTAGCTTAGCATAACGGCAGGTCAGAAGGAAAACAGCTAGCTATCTAAGCTAACTAAATCTGCTGCATCTTTAACAGGCAGATGTGGGAACAAAGTGGTATGGATCTTCTCATGTCACTCTCAGCTAATAAGTACTCCAAATGTCACTTTTCTTTTAAAGGCTGAAAAGAATGAAGAAGGATTCTTCCTTCATTTGTCAGGAAAAACTGCAGTTTTGACTTGGAAAACTCAGGTCAGCTTTGCCTCAATGCCTCTCACCTCTGTACTGGAAAGCTGCAGTCACCTTGCTGGTCAGGCCTGAGAAGGTCTGATCCACTCGTTTGAGGGATCCCCGGTCCATAGTCTTTCTGGCCTCATCATAACTGAGGAAACACAGACAGGAGTTAGATACATTCAATAAGGGTCAAGAGTTAGAATACTAAAAACAGCACACTCTGAACACACCTGAAGTAATAGCTGCCCACAAAGAACAGAGATTTGCCAGACTCCACGTCATAAAGGGCAGCATCGATTTTCCTCACACCTCTTGGCAGACCAAAGCTGGTAAGTTTTTTAGGATAGCCACGAACACGGTCGTAGCCATTGAAGGCCCACACTTTACGACCTGCAGGCGGAAAATATTTCAAAAGAAAGTTGACATAAAAAAGCAAAACATTGAGATACACTTGAAATGATCAGATAAGGAGATCACATACCTTTAAAGAGAAACACTCTGTCTGAGTGTTCATAGGCAGCGTCGATGTTGGTGGGGGCATTGGGCCAGAAGTTTGTGATGAGACTTTGCTGAGGTGTATTGCTCTGAGGGTAGCTCCGCCAGAAGATGCTGAGAACACACAAGGACATTTTGCACATATGCCACACCTCTTACAATGAAAAACAATCCTAGGGCTTTAGAATCAGAAGTTCCGGTGTGTCTACAATACCTGTCTTTGAAGAAGAGCATCTGTCCTCGCAGGGTGGCAACAGCATCCAAGACCATGGTGGAATCACAGGCATCAGGGGTGGTGGGGGGCTGAGGTTCATCTACAGAGGTATCCGTGTCAGGGTTTGGACCTGGAACATAGACAAAATGAGTCCCCAAGTATTTAGAAAGCCCTGGATTGCATTACACTAAAGCCCAAACAGTTGAGTAGAATAATCAAAGGTTGTACAAGAGATTGTCAGAGAATTTGATCACAGGCTATGTGTGTGATCCAGCCAGTTGTTACGAACCATAGAGAGACTGGATGCCGTTGACGTCATCCCGGGGCAGAACGAAGGTGTCAGGGTTTCTGTATGAGTACGTGGGGTACATGAGAGCACCAGCATCATCAGAGTGAGACAAGCCAAGAGAGTGGCCGAACTCATGGGCAGCCACCATGAAGAGGACGAAGCCTGCAGCAGAAGACACAGAGCTACAAGTTAGTAACAGTGATAGACTGGATATAGTGGACAAAGTCACCGTGACGTCACCCATTGGTTTGTGGACAATGATTTGAAGCCTTGAGTTTGGCAGGCGCCATCTTGTTCTTTTGCTACCAAGTGACATGAGAGGGCTGAGCTAGGTACAACATAGAATAAGAGGTTTTCATGAACTGAAAACACATTGTGAAAGGGTTAAATTTGGAAAACAAGAAAACAAGAAAACGACATGACAACTCCCAGACCAGACAACACCGTGGTAATGACCTGTCAATCACAGTAAGCCCGCCCTCAAGCATACCCCACTGCTTTATGGTCTGTTTGACTCTAAATTGACCATAATTTACTAAATGAACATCATGCTGTATTGAAGAACACTTGAAACTAGAGATTGAGACCATGAACTCATGTTTACAATGTTTACTGAGGTAATAAATCAAGAGAGAAGTAGAGTCATTTTCTCATAGACTTCAATACAACCAGAGGAGTCACCCCCTGATGGACACTAGAGAGAATGCAGCTTTAAGACACTTCAGAGCTTGCTGCCTTATTACGCCCCTCTCCATGATTAAACCATGTCAAAACACACAGTGACAGTTAGTGGGTAAAAGAGACACTATGCTGTGCATCAATATAAAAACCCACCTCTGTTTGAGCGGAGAGTGAAGGTCTCGTCGTCATCAAAATGAGCATCTCCTCCGATGCCAGGTCCTGGGCTGAAGGCATGGGCAAGAGTGCCATCAGGGCCATCAAAGGGGTAATAATCACCATGTGCTGTTAACAAGAACATGCTCATGTCAGGTTTTGCAAACTAGAACTTCTGCTGTGAAATGTTGTTTTCTCCTGCACTTACTGTATCTTTGTAAAAAGCAGCAAATCACAACTGGATAGACAAAAGCATTTCATTGCTATTATACCGCAACACAAACTTCTCTGTGGGTTATCAAGATCACCAACCTGAGCTCAAATAAACACAGTCACTTAATCCTTAAAAAACAGTAACGATGCCTCCAAGATGACTGCAAGCTCTGGCATGCCACCAGAAGAATGACTGTTGTGTCTTTGTTATGTTAAGTAATATATATTATGTAACTGCACTGCAACCATTGTCAGTAATTAAGGGATATGCCACTCAAATATGCAACTATTGCAGAGGTGTCAACAAGCTCAATAGGACATGCTGAAAGATAGATACCTCACACAGCTGAATCAGAATAACAAATGTAGAACATTATAGTTGCAATAACAAAGAGATACACTTGAAAGAAAATCAAACAATACCAAAAAGAGTCAAATCGATGTGGAAGTACATTACCCAAGTACTGTACTTAAATACATTCTTTAGGTTCTTGCGGTCTGTGCATGAAGTATAACAGTGGCTGATAAATGATACGCTATGCTTTATGCTATATTTGATTTCATCCTACTTTATACTTCTACTCCAAATTGTTTATTTTTTTATTTTAAAGATCAAGACTCTATATGATGATAAAAACAATATAATATAATGTAGTAAAAAATATTTTAGATTATACTTCTATACTTTCAGTTAAGTAACAAAAAGAATGCAGGACTTTTACTTGTGATACAGTATTTTAGACTGTTTTATTTAAGTAAAGTAAAGGATCTGTTCTGCTTCCACCACTGGAACTTCTTCTGTACTCACATCGGCGTCCAAAGGAGATCATGATGTCAGCAGTGTCGCTGTAGATCCTCGTGAATCTCAGTGGAGTGACTTTGGCCCAAACCTGCAGCGCTTTCTCTATGGAGTCATCTACCTCTGACACAGACATGTCAGGTGTGTAGTTCTCTATCCTGATGGCAGAACAACAGTCAAGAGTATTATGACTGAGACTCTCTACAATTCATCTGTCCCACACTCTCTCTCTCTTCAGATCACTCACCTGTAGGTCAGGCTGTTTCTCTCCCACTTGAGGTTTCTTCCGAACGTGGAGAAACGGGCAATGTTGCTGTCTGGAACGCCGCAGCGGGGCTTCTTCATCATCGCCATGGTGTCGGTATCCAGGGTCCCGGTGATCTGGAGACCGAAGAATCTTTGCATCTCACTCAGCTTCCTAGTCATCGGACTGACCCCCCGTCTGATAGTTGGACCGGTCTGCTCTGTTAGGTTGAAGAATTTCTTCAGGTAGCTCTGTAGAGGAATGCAAGGATTTGATACTGGTAAGTCAGTAATGAACAAAAGTCCACAAAATGCACATCTTGAACACGTCTTAAATGCAAAGTAATGGATACATACATACCTCTGCATAACCTTCATCTTGCACAGTGACCTGTGATGCAGGTGCACAGTGGAGTGTGACTGCCAGGCTCAGTATGATGTACAGACTGCAGGACCTCATGCTTCCTCGTTGGATGCGTCTTGTTTGTCTGTTCTGGAGTCAGCTGTTATATAGGCTAAGGAGTGGACGCCCTGAGGGGTGGGCGTGTTGAGCAACTACCTTCCTGAGTCAGTGACTCAAGAAGTGTTCCATTTATAGATAAGACGGAGAAGATTGGCTTTGATTGCTCAGCCCCAAAAATCCCGATGACATATGTCATTTCCATATAGAAACCACAGATTTTAACATCACATATTCTAGGAACAAATGGGATGAATAAAGTAAGTTATAAGGAAGTGAGACTCATTGTTGTCTTTTGACCAATTCAGCAGGCGGAGCTGAACATGGGATTATGTTTGCTGATATCTTAATCTGTCACTTAAGGTAGTATTCTGAGCGATATCCTCAAGTTGTTACGGCAGTTTGTCGTGGATCCACAGGTCTTTGATCGCAGACTGTCTCCTCTTACACAGACATGCTGCTTCACGTCAAGGGTCCTTCTGACAGGTAATGGAGTATTTGTAGATGCCACATGCTGTACAAATCCACTCACTGACCGCTTCACAGCTGAACCACTGTAACAATCAGGTTTATAGATACGTGTTTCTGTCTTTATGATAACGACAGTGAGGTCAGTTCATACTATCACATATTTATGGGTGCTGTACTTCAA
The DNA here is from genome assembly GCF_023349555.1 of Cebidichthys violaceus. Taxonomy (NCBI): domain Eukaryota; kingdom Metazoa; phylum Chordata; class Actinopteri; order Perciformes; family Stichaeidae; genus Cebidichthys; species Cebidichthys violaceus. The sequence goes on from NW_027176450.1 coordinate 4,937,990, forward strand.
CTGACAGAGAAGTTTCCCTCCGCAAACCAGATTATTTTCTTTATCACACGATCACATTATTATGAATGTATGTATCTATTTTTCAAACATTTGTACTTTATTGTTCGTGGAAAACTACATTGTGGTTGCTGTTTCCTAACACTGGACATTGGGAGGAGCGGTAGTGTTTGTTGTGCAACTTTTGCTTCAGGTAAATCCACACAGTAAACATAGATGATGAAGATGAAGGTGTAGCAATAGGAAAGCAGCATGTGATCTACCCATCTATCTATCTATCTATCTATCTATCTATCTATCTATCTATCTATCTATCTATCCATCCATCCATCCATCTGCGTGCGTGATTCGTCAAATTGAACAAAAACACACAAAGCTTTAATTAAAACATAATTTCTGTTTCCATGAAAATATGAGTTTCTACTTCATAGGTCATTATAAGTTTCCTAGAACTACGTTGTATTATAACAGTACATGCTGATGTTGCCACTGTTAATCACCTCCCTGCATCATTCACCGGTGAGCAGCGTATTATTAGACATAATGTGGTTGATGTAGTGTGGATGTGACACACTCAAACCGGATTCTCCGGCCACTTGGCTGCATTAACCTTATCCAAGAGAAATTACCATATTTGGTTACGTACAACACTCTATTTCAAAGTTTAGTAAAATCATATGTTATTGTTATTATTTCTGTATACTGTATATTGACCCAATGCTACTGATTTTAGATCACAAATCATATAAGTTGGTAAGATTTAGTCACTAAACACTATTGTTTTCATGCTACCTGCTCTGAATTAATTTGCAGTATTCAGAAAAATAAATATTCATCACTGATGCTATCTTGGTACAGTTTGATTATGTGTATGAATCACTACTGGTGGAACAGGAGAACCTTCTTTCTTGTTGGAACTCTCAGAACGACTCAGAGACTCTTGAAGCAGTGTCTGAAATATTATCAACAACTACTTGAATGGATTACACTTCAATGGCATTACGGGGCGACTGTGGCTCAGTGGTAGAGCAGGGTTGTCCTTCAATCGGGGGATCGTTGGTTCGATCCCGGCTCCACTAGTCGATGTCGATGTGTCCTCGGGCGAGACACTTAACCCCAAATTGCTGCTGTAGCTGTGCCTACGGTGTGTGCATTTGGTATGAATGTTAGTTAGTCCTGATGGGCAGGGAGCACCTTGCATGGTACAGCTCCTGTCATCAGGGTGTGAATGGGTGAATGATGACATGTAGTGTGCGCTTTGAGTGGTCGCTTACCATTATATTCATGGTCCCCTCAAACTCAGAGTGAAGTTACGTATCTAATGTACTGACTTTTCCTCTAGCGCCACCATGAGGCTGACATTTGTAGTTCAGAGTGGAATATCATAAAACAACTGTTGGATAGATTACCACGACATTTGCTGCAAACATTCATGTCTTCTTCACCATGGATTCTAAAAAGTTTTATGATTTTCTGACTTTTCATTTAACGCCATCATCAGGTCGACATTACAATCCATCCAGTGATTTGTTTTATGACCAAATACCTGCAAAACTACCGACGTTCACATCAGCCTTAGCTGTACTTTGTGTTTAGTGCTAATTAGCAACTGCTAGCATGCTAACATGCTAAACTAAGATGGGGAACATTAAACGTGCTGAAGTCTCAGAATATTTAACTATGAGGATGTATGTGATTCTGTATAGCATTACTAGTTGTTTCTGTTTTGTTTTCATAATGCATATATAATGTATATATTACTGCATTTTTTTTAAATTTCTAGTGATGAAAAAATACTCTAAACTACTGCACTACACAACATTTTAAATGGCCAATACATCTCACCATCCAGAAGCAACTTTTTTCTTCATATACTCTAACAAATGCCTAGACAAAATAACAAGAAAACTTACTCAGAAATGTATTTAAACAACTTTTATTTGCTAATCACGGTGCCAATTTCTCTTAAATATGTCACATTTGTTCTGTTTTATATATTTGCAAACAAACATGAATGTTTGTGCAGACGTGCAATTGTAACAATGTTAAATACATTTAGGCAACATGCTCCAAAGTTCCACAATTAAACTACATTAAACAAAAATTTTACACAGAAACAAAAATAACAACGGCAAAAATTCAATTATGAATATGACATAAATATTGTGAGACAAAATAGAGTTAAATTAACTTTAAAAAACAATTGCTATAACAAAACGTACAAAACGTATAAGATGGTGGAAGTATACCCGTATATAAATATATACTATAAGATATATTATCACATATTATGGACAGTTTAACTATGTTGCCTTCATTCTCATTCAGAGCAGCTACTTTAACAATGTAGTTAGTAAACTGCTCTAGAAGTTGCTGCAGCGCAGGAAGTAGCTGTTCCTCAGCACACGGAACAACCTCCCCGTCCTCAGGCTGTACTCAAACATGTAGGGTCCACTGTAGATGTAAGTAAAACCTGCAGAACACAGATTCACCCAATGTTAGTTTCTGGGCAAACTTTTTCTCATTTTCGTAACCTTGACTTGGAAAGCTTTGAATGCCTCTCACCTCTGTACTGGAAGGCTGCAGTCACCTTGCTGGTCAGGCCGGAGAAGGTCTGATCCACTTGCTTGGGGAATCCCTGGTCCATAGTCTTTCTGGCCTCATCATAACTGAGGAAACACGGACAGGAGTTAGACTGATCCATCTTGTGAACCATCATCGGTCGCCTGAATTCATTTCACATCCCGTCATTTGAACACACCTGTAGTACTCGCTGCCCACAAAGAACAGAGTCTTTTGGGATTCCACGTCAACAAGGGCCGCATCGATGTTCTTCACACTTTTGGGCAGACCAAAACTTGAAATTGCTTTCGGATAGCCATGCACTAGATCATAGCCACTGAAAGCCCACACTTTCTGTTCTGTGCAGAGATTAACAGAAAACACGTATTAGTATCTGCATGTAAAGGTAAATCTTGAAAAAGGTGTCATATTAGAGCCTCAAGCACATATTGAGATCACATACCTTTAAAGAGAAACACTCTGTCTGAGTGTCTGCTTTCATAGGCAGCGTCGATGTTGGTGGGGGCATTGGGCCAGAAGTTTGTGATGAGACTTTGCTGAGGTGTATTGCTCTGAGGGTAGCTCCGCCAGAAGATGCTGAGAACACACAAGGACATTTCATTCATAAGTCATCTTCTTTGTGAAGAGAAAACACCCTTAATGGACTTCATCGTTCCAACTTTTGAGCATTCTACTGTGTGTCTACAATACCTGTCTTTGAAGAAGAGCATCTCTCCTCGCAGGGTGGCAACAGCATCCAAGACCATGGTGGAATCACAGGCATCAGGGGTGGTGGGGGGCTGAGGTTCATCTACAGAGGTATTCGTGTCAGGGTTTGATCCTGGAGGTTAAATAAAATCATAATCAACGATGGCGTTAACACGTTTTATGGTCACGTGCTATGTGTGCAAACAGGCATATCAATGATTGAACCAGTTGGTACGAACCATAGAGAGACTGGATGCCGTTGACGTCATCCTGGGGCAGAACGAAGGTGTCAGGGTTGCTGTATGAGTACACAGGGTACATGAGAGCACCAGCATCATCAGAGTGAGACAAGCCAAGAGAGTGGCCGAACTCATGGGCAGCCACCATGAAGAGGACGTAGCCTGCAGCAGAAGACACAGAGCTACAGGTTAGTAACAGCTCCACTCTATGATTTAACAATGTCAATACATACAGCGACAGTAGTTATGTAGACAAAGACAAAACTGACCGGTGTTTGAGCGAAAAGTGAAGGTCTCGTCTTCATCAAAATGAGCATCTCCTCCGAGGCCAGGTGCTGGGCCGAAGGCATGGGCAAGAGTGCCATCAGGGCCATCAAAGGGGTAATAATCACCATGTGCTGTTAACAAGAACATGCTCATGTCAGGTTTTGCAAGCACAATCCATTCACTGGATGTTCAATGTGATTCAGGACACAGAAACACATGGAGTTAAAGCAAAGACACTTAATGGAACTATCAATAAACTGTAGAGAGTGGAAAACTTCTTCTGTACTCACATTGGCGTCCAAAAGAGATCATGATGTCAGCAGTGCCGCTGTAGATCCTCGTGAATCTCAGTGGAGTGACTTTGGCCCAAACCTGCAGCGCTTTCTCTATGGAGTCATCTACCTCTGACACAGACATGTCAGGTGTGTAGTTCTCTATCCTGATGGCAGAACAACAGTCAAGAGTATTATGACTGAGACTCTCTACAATTCATCTGTCCCACACTCTCTCTCTCTTCAGATCACTCACCTGTAGGTCAGGCTGTTTCTCTCCCACTTGTTTCCTCCGAACGTGGAGAAACGGGCAATGTTGCTGTCTGGAACGCCGCAGCGGGGCTTCTTCATCATCGCCATGGTGTTGGTATCCAGGGTCCCGGTGATCTGGAGACCGAAGAATCTCTGCATCTCACTCAGCTTCTTGGTCATCGGACTGACCCCCCGTCTGATAGTTGGACCGGTCTGCTCTGTTAGGTTGAAGAATTTCTTCAGGTAGCTCTGAGAGAGAGAACAGGAGTTATACTTAAAAATGTATCAGCTGTAAAATATACATAATCTATGTGGTATCTGTTAATATGCAGAAAACTATATACAGGAGCTACTAGTGTTTCCTGTACAGCCTAACATTCAGAATCCCTAGAACGTCAACGTGACCAAATACACTACAAAGCAAAATAGTGAGAATGCATGCAGAAAAAGACAAAGCAAGAATACACACCTCTGCCAAATTCTCATCTTGCACAGTAACCTGCGATACTGGCACGCAGTAAACTGTGGCTGCCAGGCTCAGTAGAATGCACAGATTGAAAGTCTTCATGTTTCCTTGATTACAGCTTGTGTTTCTGTGCTGCAGGTAGCTGATTTATAGGCAGAGAACAGGGCGTGTTGAGCAACTACATCCTCAAGTCAGTGACTCAATACTCCTTTTATGGACAAGAGAGGAAGTTGTGCTTTGATTGCACACCCAACATAAAAGTTTCCCACAACAAGACGCTGTAATCATGACGAATGCCTATTAACTAATCACACCATCTTGTGAATCTGCCGCATTTTCTTTTCATTATTTGTTTTATTTTGCAAGAGTTGTAAAAATCGACTCTGTTGGGGTATCTTCATTTAAAAAAATGTTTTGCAAAATAAATAAATAAATGTAGATGTAAACATTTAAAATTTGTATCTGAATCCAGATCGGCCTCAAATAGTAATAGTTCATATTACATTTGAACAAATCCTTTAACAGAAGCTTGTTTGATGTTTGTGAAAGCTCCAGAACAAATGGTGTTGATGATGTTTTGCTGACCTCGACAAAATGAAATGTCTGGATCTGCAAATTCATTAAGATGGGCAACATGGTGTTGTCTAAAGATGTTCCAGCAAATTTGATTAAAATCAGTAATGTAGTTATTTAAAAAAAAGAAAGAAATAATAGACCATCAACTAACGGGACCAGAAGGCTGACTCTGAATGAACATGTTATCAATTACATTAATTATCAGGTCATTAAATGTCCTACATGTCCTACATGTGTTTTACTTCTCAAAGTCATGAATGCATTTCAAGTATCTCCTCTGAGAAGATTGACAGCAGTGCTTCCCATCATGTATGGGTGTATTTTAGCATGTTGTGCTGGTGTTTCTCCTCCAGCCCTCAAGCTTTTGTTGCTTCTGTGAAGACATGTTGTGTCATGTCATTATGAACTAAAGCCCTGTTACCCTGCATTTCAAATTAAAAGTTCTGAGAGGTCAGGAAGTACAATAAGTAATGAAATAATCTGGGTTCAACCATCTTTCCTACTGAGAACATGAAAGTTGGTTTATTCTTTTACATATTAATGGGTGTGGTACTACATGCAGAAATGTGTGAGTCAACTAAAGGTGGTTATTTTCCATCAGATGTGTCTGTAAAAATCTATGACTTTGTACATCAGTGTTAGTGGAAAGCTACATTTTGGTCACTGTTACCACATAGTGGACACAGAAAAAGCAGTAGTGTTGCTTGCAAAGTATGTCTCAGGTAAATTGATCAACACCAGTGAATGCAGACACTCAGAGAATGAATAAATAAGCACAAGTTCATGTTTTATAGATATGTATAATGGATAATTTTCCCAGGGATGTGAAGGTAGAACTACATAAGTACATTTTATAATAGTTGAGTATCTTTAGAAGGAATGCAGGTATCATGTGCAATCTTAAAAACACACACATCCAGCAACAGCATTAGATTGAAACACATACAATTGTAACATCAACCATAAAATCAAACAACTCAAAAACGTACTTTGATACAAGGTACTAATGTCATAATTACAACATTGTAACTGATACTGTAACTCTTTAACCACTTCCCAGCATCATTCATCACTTCCCAGTTTCATATTACATGCGTTGTGGTTATGGCTGACACAGGAGCTTCGTAACAGATACACAGCACCGCCGTCATCGCGCTTCATGGAGCACCTTTCCTTCAATTACCTCTCTGTCAGTATTTCACTGTCACTCTTTCTGCATTCCAGCAGGTCATTAGTGGGGCTGGAGGACACATGTTTGGAGCTGGGGTCAAATTTGTAGTGGATGTTTCCCTTGAAGAAGTGCACAAGTCCTGACGGGAATGAAGATCCATTATTGTGATTCTTAAAATGAGCTCAGTGCTCAAAATACACATGGCCATCAATCTGATTTGGATTATTAGCAGCACAGATAATTACTTTTTTAATGTGATCATGAGCCAGACCGGCCAGTCCATATGAAATGTGCCACAACAGAATGAAGCAGATGAATAAACCACCTGTTGTCTATATCCAATTAATTTGGATTAGACAACAATTATTTTTTACATTGAATTTGATGAAAGCATGTTTAATGTGCAGCACCTTTCATGACACTTAAGGGGAAAGGAAGGTGATGTAACTACCCTCATAGAAGACAGCGGCGTCTATGGGAGTTGGAATGCCTGGCCATTGCTGCTCTATAAGCGCCGCTGATCCTTCCATTGTCATCTGCTGCTCATTGTACCTGTACATTGCACACAAAGACAACATGGTAAAGCTTCGTCTCTATGTTTACAATCTTACATGGTGTCTAATGAAACCACAAGTCAAAAACCCATATTGGATGAGACAGCAAGCCATTACTCACACAGGAGATGTGTACATTTTTATTACATCAACACCCAAGCAAGTGCTATACTGTGCTCATCAAAAGACAGATGCCAAGAGTCACAGTATCTTGATCACGTGTGTCTATGTTGAGCTGGGCCACCGACCGGCATTTCAGTTTGATCTGAATCTAGTCATCTCCAGTCTAGTTTACTGTATGCACAAATCTGGTATTATTGTTATAGTTAATGCCTCATTAATTACGTGGAATTTATTTTAATAGTTCACCTGATGATACTTAAAAATGGTTTGTGTCTGATAGTAATGGAGTGCTGCTGAAATGAGTCCTAAAACCTGCAGCTGAGTCAGCATTTTCATACTTCTGGTTCCCTCGTCTTGAAGTCAAATGGGTTTTATGAATGTTTTTTTGGTTCTATGACATAAAATAAGTCAGTAAATACCCTCTTATGAATTTTGGAGCTTTTATGTGTCTTAAAATAGATGGTTTCTATCAATAATGAGACGACTAAACGTCATGGTGGTTCGCTTACACTAGTTTTGTTTTTAGACCCTGAATTAGCGAATCAGCTCTTTCTCATTTTAATCACCCAGATCTTTTTTAACCCAAATTACTGATAGCCGTGCACCATTCAAGACTCATGGAACGCATTCAAGGGTACAGCCAGCAAGCGGTTAGCTTAGCAAGTAGCTTTGGGGAAGTGTATAGACTGTTAAATACCTCCAACATTGGTTTCCAGTGAAGAACACAGTGTAGCGGTCGTTCCTGAAGTGAAGAGCAGCGTCTACAGATTTTATTCCGGAGGGGAAGCCAAAGTCCGATATGTTTCTTGGAAAACCCTCCTCAAGTCTTAACTGCCTCAGCACCCAGTACTGATGACCTGAAACAAAAACACATTTACACATACAGTATACTTTATATCAACCTTTCGGGTATACAGGCTTTTTACATTTGAAAAGTGCACAACTCAAGGTGCTCTTTTGGGATATTACTTTATTTTACCTTTGAAAAACAAATTAACATTCCTCTCCACATTCTGATAGACAGCATCCAGGTTTGGAGGTACACTGTCTGGCCACAGACTGCTAATCAGGGTGATTCTCGTTTCATCAAACTGAGGGTGTTTGCGCCACATAAATCTGAAAAGGCATAAAGTTATCTTAAACATTTCAATTATTACTTTATCCAGTATCCAAGGAGGCACAAGGTCTGTCCGTCGTCCCTCATGCTGTAGACATATTGGGACAGTTTACATACCTGTCTTTAAAAAACAGGACCTCCTGTTGTAACTCTGTTACAGCATCAAAGGACAAGTCTGGATCACATTCGTCAGGTGTTCTTGGAGGAGGTTTTTTTGAAGATAGTGAAGCAAAATTGGAACTGATACCTGCAGGCAACACAAGTTAAGAGTTCAAGTGACAGAAACAAACAAACCTGCATTGTGAAATGTCCCCTGCTCACTATTTTAGGATCAAATAAAAGCTGCCTGTCAAGTACAAGGATACCGTTATTCACAAGAATATATCATCCGCAAATAATAAAATCACTTCCAAGCCAAAGTCACAGTTCATGTGTTATGAACCAGCCCGTTCTCGCTTCAAACTCGTCATACGGCAGCTTGGTCAGTAGCGCTTTGCGTCAGATTAAGACGCTCTACATGGCCACTGTTAGGAGTGAAAGAGGAAGTCTGGTAACGTAGTACAAAGAGCGATACGGTCACAAGACTCACAAGACACACAGCACAGGACTGAAGCCTTACTATACTTTACTAGATTACTAGACATTTGTGTGTAGTATGTTATTTTCCCCATCAAATATGAATTATAGCAAAACTTGGTCAAAAGACCTTTCACGCCATTTTGACGCTTTCTCCGACCAGATCTTGGTCTTCCTAACGAACCGCTTCAGTCAGCTAACATGCTAATTTACATTAGCAGATTGTATGTGATCTTACATACACAATTTAATGACTAATGTAATAAACTAACCATTATGCAATCATTTTAATATGCTGCAACTCTCCTATGTATTTTTTTTAGACTGAAAATAGTTAAAACCATTTAAAGGCATCGACTGAAATGCAACAAAGTGAAGTGAAAATATGCCAGAAGATCTAAAAAAGTTCAAATGAAAGCCTGTAAGATCTTGGATTTGAAAATGAAGCTGTGACTGTGTTATTATCTTAAGACTTCACACATTTCAACAGAATAATAATGAAAGATTAGAAAGATGATTTTCTGATGTAGTGTATATTAAATTGAATACACTATCCGTTTGGAAGGACACAAAGATGAGGTTGTTTTGAATTGAGCATGTTCTACAGTATCTCACACTGCAATCAGAGTGTTTGACATTACATCTTTATTACATTACATTGTATTACATTTTTTTTTTTTTTTGTGTCAGCTGAACTCACCATAAAGGCGTTGGATGTCTTTGACATCCCTGAAGGAGAGCTCAAGTTCATAATTGGGGGCAAAGTTGTATGCTGGGTACATGACAGCGCCGGGATCAGAGGAGTGGGACAGGCCAAGTGCGTGGCCAAATTCATGGACCGCTACAGCAAATAGGTTGAAACCTGGAGCAGGAACACAAGCCTTGTGAGAGTTTTATGGCTCAGAAAAGCTGCAAAAAACAGATCACATAATTGTCAGTAAGAGAAAGTCTGTCAGGCCTGTGGTACTGCTAATCAACCTCGAATCTTCTTTTAGAGTCAGACTTCACGTAACATCTGTGGCGATATCTTTTTAAAGATATCTCGTACAATACTTTACTTTGGGCAAAGGGTGTGGTTATTTTCCAATTCACATTCAGTTTAGGAAACAAAGCATATAGCAGTGCAAAATCAATGCTGCTGTTTGCACTGTTAGTGCTGTTAGCACTGTTAGCAACCTCGCCATGTTGAGAACCACGAGGAGGCAATTCCTCAGTCATAGATATGCTCTGAATTTAGAATGTTTGCATTGTTTGCTCTAACTTGTAATTGTTGATTGCACAATGTAATAGCTGTAGAATAATGACACTATCTGCGTTTGGATTGGTTCCCATAAGCCTCGCTGTCACGATGCAATTCTACCTGCCTCCTGGTACTATCTCCTGGGGAAATGAGGGCTCCATTTAAAGAACAAAGGAAGTGCTTCAACCATTGTGTTACCAAAACAGGAAAAGGATAACGCTTTTGGTTTTTTTTAACTCTAGTACTGTACCACTAGAATTGAAGCTCCAGTCCTCTTCGGCATCAAAGTGCACGTCTCCACCGATACCAAACCCAGGCAGGAAGGCGTGAGCCAGGATTCCTCCTGTGCCATCAAAAGGTGAGCCGTCTTCATGGTCTGTAACGGAGAGTGCAGTTTGTCGGGGGAAAATCGGTTTCGTGTGACTTCTAATGATTATTTCTTACTTAGATTCGTTGATCATGTGTTTTCTATCTAGTTTGAACTTTGGCCTTTGGATAAACAGGCTCATGGGAACAAAGGGGGGCAACTTCCATTTGATAGGGCCTTATAGAGAACAGATGGTTACCTGATTTAAGTAAACATCTCTAGGCCACAGGGAACTGGACAGCTGGACTTTGATTGATACGTAGTTTCTGCTGAGGGGGGGATACTCCGCTCAGACAAGCATTTAAGAAGGGCCTTCTTTGCAGAGAAGGCAGAGTCTTCCTTTGTTCTGCCATGGGTGAAGGAACGCTCTCTGCTATACAGCTGTATCGTAATCTATGACTCTGTTTTATTAATCTGTTTGATTAATCTGTTAATTAATCTGTTCACTATTCTTTTATATTCTTTCTATATCTTATCCTGTAATAAATCCTTAAAAGACAGAAAGCTTAAGATACTTTTTAGATCTCTCACAAGGAAATACTTTAATTTCCACCACACAGTTAACCATTATATCCCCTAAATCCTCGATGCCACATGTCACTTTAAAGCTCACCTCCAGTGTGGAAGGAGATGACGATGTCAGCCTCTTTCCTGCTCCGCTTGCGAAATTTCATCGGCGTAACGTTGGACCAGAGCTTCCACGCCGCCCTGAAGATTTTGTGAATCTTTGCGGTTGGGATGGGGAGGTTGTAGCCAGCGATCCTGAGGATAGAAAACATAGTTTTACCACTACTTAATTTAATTTAATTCACTTTACTAATCTGACACATTTTGTGCTTTTTGTCTGAAACAACCACAATGTTTTATTGGCTGTTACATCTGCGGATGTCAATGTCCGTCTGTTGGTCGGTTAGTCGGTCCACCTTTGGTCCAGACTGAAATATCTCAACAACCATTGGAGGGATTGCCATGAAACTTTCTACGGACATCCATGGACCCAAGCAACCCAGTCGCCAGAAAAACGTCCACAAACCTCGGGATATGTTGAATGTCGATGTTTCTGAATCAAAAATGTCCTAAATACATTTCAGAAACACCACGTGGTTAATGTTGTGAAACAATTGGTTAGGTTTAGGCAACGAAACCACTTAGTTAAGGTAAAATGGTAAATGGACTGTACTTGTATAGTTCTTTTCTAGTCTTTCCGACCACTCAAAGCGCTTTCACACTACTTGTCATCATTCATCCACTCACACACTGATGGCAGGGGCTAAGTGCCACCTGCCTATCAGACTAACTCATTCTCACACCTTTGGCACAGCTACGGGAGCAATTTTGGGGTTAAGTGTCTTGCTCAAGGACACATCGACATGCGACTAGTATGCGACAAGTAATGGCATCTGAATTAACCGATATATACAGAAAAAAACCTGTTATTTGGGTTAAAATAACGGCATAACGACCGTAACAACATAACTAGCGTGAATACATAAGAACCCTTTGCGGACTATCTTACATAATGAAACGTAACAAGTAAGCCCGACGGACCCGATTCTGGGTCTTTACCGTCCAAAAATGACCAATGTATGTAATTATGAATATGAAAAAAATTAAAAAAAAAATTAAAAAAAAAATTAAAAATCTGCTTAAAACAAACAATCCAAGACAGTCTGACACACTTCAAAGACCATTCTACACAAATTGTGTACGCAAATAAAATATTTATCACAAAATCACGCTTTTCTAGCCATAAGTCGCTCTTCACCGGGTTAGCATAACAAAGCTAACGGTTAGCATAGACAACCGAAATATCAAACAGCACGAGCATTCGACACAGATTGCAGACCTACTATCAGATCGCCTCTCCGGTAAACCCTCACAAGGCTGTGAGCAACAAACATCAGAAACACAATGCGTAATATCCTTCAAAATCATCCAAAGCTCCTTACCTTTTTCGTTGTTCTGCTGTATATCGCCGCTTATTTCCGTCAACAATATTTCTACGTATTTCCGGTGCGTCTCTGAAATGTCCCCGCGGAGAAACAAGGGCCCGGCGAACAAAAGGGACCGTGTGGGGGATGGGTGTGAATGCCGGCGAGGATTTGCGCAAATCAGGTGACGCGCCACTGTTTTACTCCTTACTGGCTAACGCTTCTGTCTATCAAAATGACGATGCCTTTGTTAGATAGCCAGGACTCAGACGCTTCTAAGGAGGGCCCATTGACTGAAATCGACCAACCACAGGCTGAGCTAGGAGACCTGGAGTGGAAGCCAGATGAGAAAATCCCATGGATGACAGACATAAACAGGCTCAGAGAGGATCCAGGCTCTCTAAATGATGCCAAACTTCTGCATATGATAGATTGAACACTATTAGTCATAAAAGAAATGAAATATATAATTATATACTGTATAAAATTACAATGGAACAGCTTGGAACCAAATGACATTTTGGTTGACCTCAGCTGAAATCACTGCACTCTAACCTCTCTAGCTCTTGAATGCTTCACTTTATCAAAGAATACATTGTGCAGAGAGACTCTCAACCCATTGGGCTATGATCTGGAGAGGAGAAAAGCTTTCCACTACAACATTAAAAAGAAATATCTTATCAAAATTGGATTAATTTATAGTCGGAGATAAAGAATTTCAATTTGTGCTGTGTTCCATCTTAATGTACTCTTAACCAGTAACATATATACTGATATTTACAAATTAGAACAAATTTCACAAGTGTCAGCTTTCTACACTATAACAACTATTAAAATACACCTTATATTTAGACGAAAATCACTCTCTTAACTATGGGTTGCAAAAATCGAGGAGAGGCCTACAAAAAGGCTTAGGGCTTAAAGGGTTTTAAAGTCAGCATTTAGTTTGGGTTTTTAAACGAGACACGAACAGAGATCTCAAGGGTGAAAATCCTGTGTTGACCAACCAACCCTCCCACCAGCCCTTAGTAACCTTTTTCTCTTTTTATAGTCATTACAGTATAACACCACATACATTTCAGAGAACATAACTTTGAATAACGGCCGCTTGATTTACTACTTCAACAAGTTCTGCCTGTTGCTCGTAATACGGCACTTACTCTGACCAGTGCAACAATAATTCATAGCATGTTATCATTGTTATTGTGTTCATTGTGTACAGCCTCACATGATGGGATGCCCTTTATTGCTGCAGTCATTTATGAGATGTGCTTGCTATTCAGTAGAACTCCTCACCTGTAGCTGAGGGAACTCTTCTTCCAGCGGATTGTCTCTCCAAATGGTTCCACGTCTGACAGACCGCAGCGCGGCCGCTTCATAACTGCCAGAGTCTCAGCGGTCAGCTCTCCAGTCGGAGGCAAACCAAAGAAGCGCTGCATCCTCTGGATCTCATCGCAGAGTCCCGTCGTCCAGTCAGCATTTATATCTGCGTCTGCAGTCCTCTTCTGTCTGTCTGACCCGGGCTGGTAGCCATAGAAGTGCTGAAGATATCTCTGAAAAAGATCATTCAGTCGGCATTGCTGCAGTCAACTAAAAGGTAATGAATATATGCTGAGAAGATCAAATATGTCTAGTTAAATGTTTTCTTCTTTTTGGGCCAACAGGGTGTGACAATCTATCTATTACGCAGATGAAGAACAACAGAATGCTGAAAACAACTGATCTAAATGTCGTGCTAGCTAAACAAACATTCAACCACTCCTGAGATGACCAACATTAAAGTCCACACACCAGGCCAGATATCCTGGTATTGTCACGGACCTACATTTAAAGATCAATATTTAAAAAACAGCCAACCATCTATTCAAGAATGTATGAAGTATTAAAGGACTTCTGTTCCTGCTGCATTTAGAAAAGTAGACTAGTGTGATGCTGTCTTCACAGGTCTCAGATCAGACTGCTAGAGTCCTCACTTCACCTGGAAAGAGGATCACATCACAACTTCTTTACACTGCTTGATTACTTACAGACTCCCACAAAACTTGAGATCTTTTGAAAATGATTTTTTTTTGTTTATATCTGTAAAAGTTATTCTATGGTTTGATCAGTTTTATTCTATTACAGTTTCTTTTGATCTTTTATTGTGTTTTACTCTTTTTTTATAGCCTATGTTGCCGTGTGTCTTTTATATGTTTTCCTTATATTTCTATATATGTGCCTTTATGTGTTCTGTAAAGCACTTTGTTGTTGAAAGGTGCTATACAAAGACTTGCCTTACCGTGTCTTACAGTTTTTACAGTAAACATTCCAAACATTTTCTCAAACCTTTAATGACAGTACACATGTTGCTGTGCTGTAATTTTAAACAAACATACAAATGTAAGTATGTCATGTAATTGTAGGTTTCTGTTGTTGGCTTAGCTCATCACTGCAGCTCTATAGAACTGTGTACACTTATCTCCATTGTCAGATATTTACTAAATCACCTATAATGTGATGTAAATGACACCAACATCTGTCCACGTACTGACGAATCCTTCTGTTTAAAGCTGATACAAAATACATTTTGTTTAAGCAATGAATCAGTATAAAAGGGAAGATTTGCCACCTTCTATGTGTTTCAGTGTTGATGGTAAATGAAGTCAATTGAAACAAGAGATTTCTCAGTGCTGTTTTAAGAAAGCGGAGCTCTCCTGCTACTAAATCTGCAGTTCTTCCTGCATCCAGATCCGTCATTTGGCATGACAGTGACGCAGCCGGAGGCGAGGAAGAACTTCAGGCTGTTCTAGTCTCTGCCTCTGGGTAGCAAGGGAGTGATGCGCCATAGATGCCGCTCAAAAATACAACTTCATTGTTCTCTTTGATTGTATTTTAAACTATCGTAGTCATAAATATGAGGTCAGATATTCAGCCGTATCTATTGGAGCCAGATTAAGAGAAGCAGAGGCTGAAAATGTATGATCCGGGTGTCACACGCTGGAACGCAATGCATCCTGGTACATGTAGGCACTGCTCTAGAAGCAGGAGAACTCAGCTTACTGGGTCAATGTAACAGCACTGAGGAATTTATTGCATCAACTGACTGCATTTATAATCAACACTGAACTGCGTGAAACCAATGTTTGATGCTATAGGGAACATTTCAGAACGTAATCATACCCAGATCTATGAAGGTGTCAGTAACACTTCAGCACATTATTCCTGGCATTGTGCAGAATGCTGTGAAACAGCATCTAGAAATACAATGGACTGAAACATGATATTGCATTTAATTGAATACATAAAATACTACAAAAACCTCAGGCAATAAAGCCATTATTGGGATTTATCAGAAATCTATTTAAAAAATTGAGATCAAGATCTTTCCAACATCAATGCAACATGAACTATATCTGAGTTGGCAAGTGACTGTGGGTGGCTGTGGCTGCTCACATGTTATCTCCTGAGTTCATTACAAGATAACAGCTGGCTTCGTTACACTGCCTTCTTGAGAAGTGAGTCTAGTCAGACTGACAGTGGAGCCAAGTGGCAGACACGTTATCAATGCATCACACTGAACTTCAGTTAAATGATCTAATTAAGTTACAATATCAAAACCTTTCCTGTTATCTCTTCATCATAAAGAAGAGATAACACCGTGCAGCTGCAGACACCTCCACTGCAACAATACATATTTATCAAGACATTTAGATTCAGTAGTAGTAATATGCTGTTCTCATTTTAGTGCTTGATTTGAACCTGATTTGTTTCAAAATAGAGAATAAATACCAGGTGTGGTTATGAGCAGCTCTCACCAAACACTGTGAACTCATTCATTTACATATTGTATGGCAGTATGAGTTTGTCCTACTTTAGATGGGTACTTTCACAAGGATTGATTGAATATAAGTTTTGGTAAAAATGGAAGAAAATGATTAAATTAAAAGAAAATCAATACCTCCCTACAAATGAAATATGGAAGTTTTTCTTTCAACTTTTCTGTTAAATATTAACGTATATCGCCACATAAACATATTCTGCCTTATTATTATTAACACAGCTCCTATCAGTGGACCAACAAACACATCATTTAAAGAAACTTTTAGGCAAATCCAGCATTTAGCTGAACCAAAAAAATCCCACCCACACCTGGGCAAAGCTCCACTATATAATACTCTATCTATCCCAGCACAGTGACCTGTAAACCATGTGTAAACTGATGAATACCTCTGCAAACTCCTGGTCAGCCTCAGATGGTCCAGCATGGTGTCCTGCGAGCCATCCTGGGCTACGTAGAGGCAAGGCCGTGACAAGAGTCAGAAGACTCAGCCAGAGCATCTTCATGTTTGACAGGAAGGAGTCCCAGCGAGTCAGCCCGTCTGAGATGTGCAGCTACTGATACAGCTGCAGTGGGGACCACCTTTTAATTATGTGTGAGTGCTCCTGTCCCAACAAGACCAGCAAGGTGGCGCCATGCAAAACAGGGTCTTCTTTAATGTCTCCTTGAAGACACACCAGGCCCCCTCTTTTTATAAAGCCTCTCAGAGCAAGAAAACGGTCCTACCTGGGCTGAAACTCTTCGGAGCAACAACAAAACGTTGCTAACTCAGGTCACTGCCCCTATAACCTTGTCTATATGACATCATAGGAGTAATCAACACGATGTTGGGACAAAAAAGCCCAAAAGATGAACCTGGATCATAGGGAGCAGACTAATAACAGGGCCACAGAAAGCATCTTATAAACTATATTGAAACCAACTGCTGTCAGTCATTTCATACCATCAAATGTCCTTTCTTTTGTTTAAAATAGACCAATGGTGCAATGGATTTGATTATGTTTGAAATATTAAAACAACGTCACAACGTCGTTTTATGATGGTGGATACTTGAGGTGTTAAAAGGCGCTCTGGGTCATAGCCCACAGACGTACATTAATTATAGTCTTTACCTTTACTGAAACGTCTGCAAGCTGAACAAAACATGGCATTTTTGGGCTGCATCCCTTCCTTTGACTTTCTTTCTTTCTTTCTTTCTTTCTCAGGTGATCGTCCTGACATATAGGATTGTCTCAAATAAAAAACAACAATATTAGGGATAAATACAGAAACACTGATGTGGTTTAGAGTGAAGAGGCATTTAAATTAGGATTGACCACTTGGATCCAAAGAAGGTATTGCATTGCTCTGAAGGGAGACAAAGCTAATCATGGTGATGATGAAGATGATGAAAGCACTCTAAGGTGAAGGTGCTGTGCCAAAGATGAGACTGCACTTCCTTGTGCAATGTTCTGAGGGAATAATACAAATGAAACTAGTGAATATAAACATTATACCTGCTAAACATCGCCATCATGTTAGCATTTTCATGAGAGCCTTAGCTTACTGATGTTAGCGTACTGTGTTCAATGCTGCGTTCCACAAACTGCAGAACTACAGTCCGACGTCCTACTCGAAACAGTCCAAATCTATAAACCCAGACTTCACAAAGAAACTTTGTCTGACGCTACACAAAAATGTCACCATGTTATTAGGGAGCTGGTTACAGAAAACCATCTCTGGAAGTTACCTTCTCTGCACAAAAGATATTCGGCAAAACGTAAAAAATGCCAGAAAAATGTGGAGGCTGCACTGCTGATAGATTTGCCAAAGTAACATCAGTTTCCCTGTTTTTGTTCGGCATCGAGAACTAAGGATTCCGATACGTGGACTTGAGTATCGGACAATACAGAGTACTGATCCGATACCAGTGCGTTGAAAAGCAAAAAAGTTCATAATTAACATGAGCTGTTAGCTCCGTTATGTGGCCAAGCAAACAGCTAACAGCTGACAGCTACAGTTAACTAGCTCTCCTACTGATTTCAACAGATTCGTTGTCACATTGTAGCATTAACAGGGAGGAAATAGGGCGCATGAGAGTGTTAACCACACGTGTTGTAGTACTAGCTTGCACATGTGCAGTACTGATCGGACAGGATGTACGGATTGGGTGGCGGATGAGCGCATAGTTGCACACTCGCCGATACCTGATCCAGCAATTCAGGCTGTATTGAACTTCTGACAGTGGTATGGGATCAGCTCCACCTGCAGCACTTGGAGGTCTGACATCGTGACCTGTGAGTTATCTGGAATGCAGCTTAAGTACAGCCGCAGTGGCTGTAGACTTCTTGTTTTAGTGTTTTCATAAGTTCACCAAGAAATGTACATTCTATGTGAAGTTCTTCATACCAGCTCTCCTAATAGACTGGTAGGTGACCATCACCACAGGACGATGAACACTGACATCCCAATTAAGAATCTGCATTACTAAAAGAAAATAGAAAACAAAGAAGACACATCAAATACATTGAGCAACTACAGCTTCCTTAAAATGTACAGCATTCCTCAAAAAAAAAAGAAGTCAGCAACTGACAAAAAATACAAGTGTCTCAGCAGTGACGTCTTTCCACAGCTTCACACTCTTCAGCAACTCGGGCATTCCCCACATGTGCAGGCTGCAACCTGTCTCCTAAAAACTACATCTCAATTATGTTTGACTAGAAACAAATTTTCTACCTTTTCTCCCTGATTACGTTTGTGTTTGACGTATTGTTAATATTCTAATCAACATTTTAACACTTTAACCTTTTTTTCCCTTGTTTTGGAAAAACTTCTAATTATAAATCGGGAGAAGAGTTTTGTTCACAAATTCAAAGAAAATAATAAGTCTTCAAATGATTCAAAGTTGTCCCCTTCTATTTTATTTTGCTTGCAAGGGAAAGATGCACCACAGCCACCTCAGTCAGTGTCTGTGATGAAAAGTTCAACATCGTACAAGATACCAAACCATTTTATGCACACATGAGTTCACGCTCTGGGATAAATCATAGACAGGGAGTGGATGTTTTCGTACCCTGGCTATCGTTCTTATCTAAACACATGCCAGGTGCGTTAACTGGGAGTCAGTGATTGTTCTACGGTCCGTCTCAAACTTGCCATACAGACAAAGAAGACACTGTGTCTTCACTTTCTCTTTCTGAAGTGGGAGTGTGTGACCAGCCTTGAGAAACAAGACACTGTGTTCATTAAAACTGATTAACTACTTCTATAGGACTGCTGTGTTATGTCAGTATTTGTGTTCCTCACCTTACCTTTCAGTTTTACATCTTTTAAAACATTTCATGATATAAGAATATATTTTTTCCCATTACACCCTCTCCACCACCGCCTCTCCTTCGCACTGAGCATTGAGGCCGATTACACGGTCAGAATACTACCATAACACGCCACCTGTCTCCAGCAGAAACGCGCTCATCCAGGCCGAGCAACGGGGAACATTACGCGGCTACAATACCTCCACAAAGGCCCGCGGGTAAAATCCGGGAGTAACCGTGACTCTCTTAATGGTTAAGGTTAAGGGTTAGAGTTAGGTTTGGGTGGGAACGTGGCCTCCTGGTGGAGGTCACGGGGGGCACGGGCACAAGGGGGTTATGGTTAGGGTTAGATGGATACAAATAAATAAAATATACCTCCACAACACCCCGCCACTCTCGGCTCATTCCCAGCAACGAGGCACATCACCCGGCCACAATACCTCCAGAACGTTCCCCGGGTGAAATCCGGGACTTGGTCATCATGAGGACGTCATTTTTAGGAGACAGGGCCAACATGAGTCAGCTCAGTGTTGACGAATGATCACCCAGATTAAACCTGTTTTATAGCTCAGGCACCCAACTGAACCAGAACCAAAGGTCACTGCATGAACACAATCTGATTCCAAGTTTCAGTAAATACAACTACTGTGACACTGAGTCAAAGGAAGTGGTGGGAAAAACCTGCTAATGACGCTCACTGTTACACACAGACTGAGTCATCTTCCCTCGGTCCCTACAGGCTCAGACTGGGTCTGATCAAATCTGAAGCGTCTGGTTAATGAGATCTCTCTCCCAGATATGTTTTATCAGCATGCACATGGTGCAAAGTACACTGCACACTGCTCTAACTGATATTCAAACAACAAGCCTTTGAAAAAGATTGAACACGTTGGTCTTTTCCTCCTTTTGTCAACATAAGGAGGGATGCCAAATTATTTCAAACAGAACTTTTATGGCGTCAAACTCTTCCGTCAACGTTTTAAATGTTCAGACAGAACAGTAAAGAGCTTTTGTGTAAGGCGGTTGCTGGAGGAAGGTTTTTTTACAGATCGGTCACCACATTGAAGAGGTGTTTTCCAACTTTTCTCAATAGATCAACACAGTTGAGCCAAATAGGTCCATAAAGAGCTGTTCCAGGTGTGGAATGTGTGTGACAGTTTGTGATCCCTGTGAAGTTCAGGAGACCTCCATCTGCCTCTCTGATCGACGAGTGACGGGCCTGTTTCATAACAAAAACCACATCCATGTTGACATGATGCGTTTGTATTCATACAGTAAATGGCAAGAACATACAGTCACAACACTTGTGGAACGTTCAGCACCAACTGCCATGAGCCAGGTTTATGTACGATGCCCGCAGAGGAATGTGGTGCCGCCTATGGACGTTGAGATAATACTTTGTCTAAACTTGCTCTTCTGACGGTGCAAAGATGTCATGGAATATACGGTGCATACTGAGTGTCCATGTGCTATTTGACTGACTCGTTCACAGTGAGAAGCTTAGCAGTGAAGTGTTTTGAAAGCAGGATTAGGGTTTGGTTCAAACTATTGTGAATGTCCTCTGTGAGCTGGCAGTATTCAGAGCAGCAATACTACAGTGTAAAAAAATATGGTTACAAGTAAAAGTCTTGCATTCAAAGTTTTACATAAAAGTAATTTGTATTCAAAAAAAGTATATAAAATAAAATGAAAGTACCAAAAGTGAATTCACTCATTATGCAGATTGGCCCCTTTCAGAACAATGTATATTAGTTAAAATGATTATTATTATAATCATTAATAAATGAGAGCACAGATCACTTTAATGTCACAGCTGCTTCAAGTGGAGGTTATTGTAATTATTTGACATGCTTCGTAGCTTAATGTACAATAATACATTATCATTTATTGGTTGATTTACATTTTGTAATTTGAATCTGTAAAGTTTCTAAAACTGTCATATAAATGAAGTAAAAAGTACAATATTTGCCTCCACTATGTCCCGCAGTGGAAGTAGGCTATAAAGTAGCATGAAATAGAAATAATACTCCAGTAGCATTATGGTACAAGTAGAGTAACGTTACCTCCTCCTGCATACCCACACAACAGGAAGATGCTCTAAAAGCAAAGCTAATAACCATCCTGACCCAGTTTTTACTACAACCTCTAACTTTGCTCTGCTTCACTCTATCAGCATCAGTCTGTGCACAGCTGATGTTCGGATGTTAGGGAACGGTTTGCAACTGCATCATTCCAAAGTTGTACTCGCTCTAAAAGTGTGCAGTTATGTTAAGAGTCTATCTTCATTTACTCTGAGCAGGTAGCATATATACTGATACAGAAATCTCACAAATGATGACACAGAGATTAGTATAATAGACCCTGTAGTTGCAGAGCAACACTTTATTTATTTTCGATCAGGGGCCTATAGGGTTCAAGAGGTTAAGAAAAGTACTTGAGTAAATGTACATAGTTACTTTCCACCACTGCAAACCAGCAGTAGAAATGAGCAGAAGACCCCACTGCAGCAAACAACCTGCACATAACACACATGTCCAGATATTCACCAAAAAAAGAGAAATGACTGATTCAGTTCATTATGAAACACGGACATGCAGGAAAGAATCAGAATTATGACTTAGGATATAAACTGAAAAAATGTATTACCATAGTGGTCCAGGCCACATCAGGCCACATCAGGACACAGAATTGCCTCACTCATGCAAGAGGTTGTTACAGTGTTCAGTGTCAGTGTTCAGTATTCACATTACTGTCATTATGCTCAGTGCTTGTGACATATTTGTGAGCCGTCTTTGCACCGACACGCTTTACTGCACATAGCCTACGGCAACACAAACACTGTGTACACACACACCGTCATCACCTCTGAAACCTGTGGGCACTTCCTTGTGACGAACCCATGCGACTGACTAAGGATCCGGTGACTAAAGGAGCAAATCAGTAACTGAAACCTTGAATGAAAAGTCCATGTGACACACATTTTGAGCTGTGTCCAGGACAGACAAGCCCTGTGCGTGCTGTGGTTTTTATGGTCCGTGGTGATGCAAAAAAATACTTCCTCGAGGTGCAGACAGTTCCTCAACTTCTGCATGGAGTGGGTTGCTCTGTTTGGTGAGTGGCTTGCACGGTGGTGTTGTCATAAGTGTAACATTTGGTCACAGTGTGACACGTGAGGTTCTGTGATTTTGGAAGACTTTGTTTGCAAGTACATTTCCTGCACTTTTTCTCTAAAGAGTAATTCAATTCAATTTATTTAGTTTTGCCCAAAATCACAAATAACAAATTTGTCTCAGAGGGCTTTATAATCTGTACACATACGACATCCTCTGACCTTTGACCTTCACATCGGTAAGGAAGAGACCTTAGTGAGATCTACAGAGGAGGATCCTCTATCAGGATGAAGTGTGATAGATGTCATGTGTACACAATGAACAACACAAAAGAGTTACAACACATTACATGCATATGACAGAAATGATTCATATAATGAGAGTAGTGAGTATAATAATGATGGAAACATTATGACTACTAGTAATAACAGCAGCACTGGGTATAGTAGAATAACAATAACAAAAGCAGTAATGGCATCGGCAATAGCAAGCAATGAGACTAATAATAATAAAGATAGTAGCAGTGGGTGTCCGCAGGACCACAACAGGAGGCAAGATAATCCTCCTCTGTGGATCTCCTTAAGGTCTCTTCCTCTTTTCTCCCGTTAAAGGGTTTTTGGGGAGTTGTTCCTGTTCCGATGTGAGGGTCAAAGGTCAGAGGATGTCGTATGTGTACAGATTGTAAAGCCTTCTGAGACAAATTTGTGATTTGTGTTTTAGGGCTATACAAAATGAATTGAATTGAATCTCTTTTCTTAGTTTCTGTTAGTACACGTGCTTTAGCATTCTGGATCAGCTGGAGAGATTTGAGACTTATTAGAGCAGCCTGAGGATAAGAATTGCAGAAATCTAGTCTAGAATAACAAATGCATGAACTCATTTTTCTGCATTGCTTTGAGACAGGATGTGCCTGATGTTTGCGATGTTACGGAGGGGGAAGAAGGCAGCTCTTGAAGTTTGTAAGAGTAAACCAATCCTCTGAAAGGAAATATCTGAATCCAGTCTGCCAGCTAGCTCAAACATAGAAGAGCAAACCAGACCTGATCCATGAGAGTACACTGAAACGTGCCAGCCCCTTTAGTGTGCAGTGTGTTTGTGCCACAGCCACTAAATGACCGCCACACCTTTGAGTTGCATGACTCAATCCAAACCCCCAACGTGATAAGAACTGTAGATAAAGAATTCATGAGTGACATGTTTGTGTTCTAATGGTTATTATTGACATACATTTGTTGTAAGTGGCTGCTCTTCATGAAGTGAAACACAGCATACGGCTTCAAAGAGAGGACAAGGACAAAGTGACGTTTTTCTGTAGACAAATTGTCCAACAAGTTTTCTTTTATTTGACAATACAGGACATCATTAAAGACTGGCACACGACCAGAGTTCAACAGTTTGCTTTTCTGGCCTTAACACATGTTTTACTAACAGCTACAGTTAACATCATTAGAACGACCTGTCACTACGATGTTGGACACATCAAATGAATGGGACAGTTGAATGGTTCTGTTTTACCACGAACGTCAAGGCAACTTGGATTACTTGGACTGCAAGGATAACAATAAGGCACCCTCTCTGACAGCCGTCTGCTCTGCTGAGGAGCAGCGACGTCAATGATAATAACATGAAGGTTCCACACACACATTTGAACAACTTTAATACTTCTTCTTTCACACTGTGCTTTTGAACACTTGTAACTCTGGGTTTGCGCAATTGTTACACCCAAGCTACTCCACACAACATATATGATGCGCATCTTCAGACAGTTACTTCAGGCTCCAGGTTCTATTGTTACCATTACATATCCATGTATTCACAGCAGCTAAACAAACCTTCGTTCTACACCACAGATCCATCACAGGAAAACCAAGTCAGAGATCCTGAGAGTTCTACAGTAGGTAGAGAGTTCATCAGTGGCATGTTTGGCAATGTCTCAAGTGAATTGATGCCACCCAGCGGTGGTATCGCAAACTGTTTCCCCGACAAGACGCATATGTGCCATTGGACTCTTCAGCTTCATGCCCCGGTGTAAATAAATGAAAC
This sequence comes from Cebidichthys violaceus, assembly GCF_023349555.1. Classification (NCBI taxonomy): domain Eukaryota; kingdom Metazoa; phylum Chordata; class Actinopteri; order Perciformes; family Stichaeidae; genus Cebidichthys; species Cebidichthys violaceus. The sequence goes on from NW_027176450.1 coordinate 4,962,671, forward strand.
AAAAAAGGACTAATAAATAAGTGTCATAAATAAAATGTAGTGGTATTGTCTAGTCTTGACTTAAATAGTGACTTAAATAACTCCCAGGTACAAAGGAGTCTCATCCTCTGCAGCTAATGAGGATGCATTGATTCAAACATGTTGCCTTCATTCACCTGATCCTGTGACGCAATATTAACAATCAAAAATAAGAAGTGTTTCTCTGAAACATGTCGTCTTTGTCAGCCTGCCTCGTTAACTGTGTTTCAACGATCAGCGTTTGAACTCCATCCGCCCTCCGAGCTAGCTGCACACATCAGCCATAACATGAGCTGATGCATTTCTGCAGGTTTGCATTATTGTGCCTGACCAAACCCTCACCCCCCAACAAAGAGGGTTCTTAGCATAACGCACCCTGAGGGAGGCTCGTTGGGATTCTGTTACAACCCATGTGGGGTTGAGGGGAGGCTGTGAGCACACTGTGTGCAGTATCACTTCAAAGACTGAAAGCGTTTCTCTGTCCACAGAAACAGCTGTCCAAAGTGGTTCAACTGGCTTTGTGTACCTGTGACAACCTCAACCCTGTCCTGAATAACAATGAAATGACATGTGATAATGTCGTGAGCATTGCATCTCTTTCTGGAATACGACTAGGTAAAACATTAGAAGGCCTCGCACGTTACACGACTGTTTAAAATCCCAGAGCAAATTTGGCAAATAAAGAAAAGGAGAACTGATCATTCCAGTGTTGGCATGTTCTGAGAGTAAAACTTGAGTAATGTGAAGATGAAGGAGGGTCTTCTAGAACAGACAGCGGAGCTACAATAACACAGTCTCACTTTCACCTACAGTCCCAACTGATCACATCTAAAAGCAATACAACACTCCTTGAAACGGGATATGACAACACGTATATTAGTTATACTTTAGTTCAGGGATCTATTTAAATATCTTTAGGCTTAGGAGATTGAAATATCCACAGCATCAAACATACAACAGTAAATATGCTAATGAGCATGACTTAATAATGACACTGTTTTCCCTGTTAACACCTTCAATATGTACCACTGCAGCGGCCTACACGTCATATTTGCAATTGAATTAAATTAGCAAATACAATTATTACACTTCAATAAGATTACAAAAAAGCTAATCTAAGCAAATATGACTTGATAAAAAAAAAATCTTCCATTTCTTTGAACAGGACTCAGTGCTTTACTGTAAGATCACCACAGTGCAGAACCAAGGGGTCCCTGGGGTGGTGCCTTGGGGTCCACCTGCCCCCTAGCTTTGGCTGAGGTTCCAGCTGTGGTCATCGGCAGGTCCCTGTGCCGATGGTGTCTGGGTACAGCAGTCACCGTCCTTCAGTCAGTCCCTACCCTTTCATTTCAACTCGTCTTCTGTGGATCAATGTGCAACGTGGGCCAAACTCCACAAAGAAACTGGACAAAGTCAGGATAAGACAGGGCAAATCATTAAATGAATGAATGAATACGCAAATGAATGAATGCGTTTAAAAAAAAGCTGCACTACATAGAACGACTAAGGGCTAGACGTACCTTTACATTTGGTCTGTGCTTGAGGTAGGTCGACCTGATCTGCAGGCTGAAAGAAGATGAACATTACATTTCATGTCTCACCACAACCACAATCATGTCACAGAGTAAATCCATGTTTGTCATGAATGTCATCACTTCGTCATTTTATCCTCTTATCTGAATAAAGATATAGATTCTTCACTTATGGTCAAAAATGTGTTTTGTTTTTAATTCTAGTCGATTCATCACGTGGACGTTTGTGCCAAATTTGAAGAAATTCCCTCCAGGCTTACGGTGACATCACGTTCATGAGACTGGAGCGGACAAGCAGACGACCTGGAAACATAATGAGGCTTAATACTCACAGCGGCTGACCTCACCTGAGAAGTATGTGCAGGTAGGACCCAAGGCCTGTGAAGATGTGCCACCAGGCATGGAACTGTGTCACTACTCCAACACCAGGGGGAAGCATTTGTCTACTGGTTCTGGAGACTCAACAACGGCAATGAATAAAAAAGAAAGAACACTCCAACAGCAATGGATTGACGAGAAGAGGATGCTTATTAACTGTCTTCATAAACATTGTATTTTATACATTCAAATGTTTTGAATGAAAACCTAAAGGTGCATTTTAGATCAAAATGAGTTCCGTTTCTTATTCAGCAGTAAATGAGCTGACGTTACTTGTCTATGAGATGAATGACTGATTTACATTATTGTTACGATGTCACATTAATGTCACTGACTGAACATTTTTAAGACATAATAACAGACCCACAGAGTTTCTTTCTACTGCACATCCTCACCTCAGTGAGTCACAGAAGATGTTGTCAATGTTCCACAGGAGGAAGCCCAACAGAAAGACTCCTAAGGAGGTGTAGCACAGCGGTCGGAGCCATGGGTACACCCTAACGTTGAAACAAAAGAAACAAAGACAAAGCCCTTCTGTTCAACTTGTTGCTTCATTGAATATGAATGAAGAAGGATTCCTTTGATATGGTAACGCTTTTCATTTTAAAGGTCCTTTAGGCAAACTTACCATGTAACAATGAAGACAGATCGCATCACTAGGCAAGCTACCAGAGCACCGTACATGACCTAGAAGAAGACACACGTTTCAGTCAAGACCATTTTCACCTGCACTTAGACCTCTGGTCACTACCGAATGATACCGAAAGAAGATGATCGTTGAGATCAATGGTCACATTAACGCTGACAAAGCCTTTCCAATAAAAGCAAATGTTCTACCATCCAACAACGTTGATTCTGTGAGTGTAATCACCATTATTTGAGCTATACATGATTTTAACTTTCCATCTTTTATTATTGAGTTTTTACATCTTCAGCTGCAATAATCCTGAAGGTAAAGCAGACATTCCCACCTCAAACAGGGTGTGAAACTGCATATAAACTTTATTCCGGAATGAGTGAAGGTTGAGCTCATGTTCACACTGAGGTCAGAAGCTGAAATGAGGGTCACAAACAGCTGCTTCATTACAGTAAACACACAAGTGTATATCTGCTGCTGCTACATTCCACAAACCCACAGACATTAGTCAAGCCAACATACATGGTACATGCTTTCAGTACAATCTCGATTTAAAAGCAGGAAATACTGATCTGAACCACTGTGGATTCACTGTGCTTGAACAGGGACATCGTCAGTCTCCGTATGAACCACCATAGAGCAGTGTGATCAGTACACAAAGAACAAACAAAGGAAGCTTTGTCACACTGTCCCTACTGCTGCAAAGCAACACAAACACAATGTGAGCCGGTGAGGTCTTTAAAGGGTTATGTGGTCAGGACTATGAGAGAACCGCCCAGACCAACACTTTGGGTCTTAAGTGGCTCGTATGAGAACTTCACATTCACCATTATCTCATATTCACATCTGTTTACAAGTGGTCCAGACCTGTCGTAGGAGTCATGTGACATTCCCTCTGTTTTTATCCGAGTCTACGGTTTTCACTGATGGATTGTATATTTCAATACTTTTAACTGATTTTAAGTTAGAAAACTATAATTTACACTTCATAGGGAGGTGTTCCAGGCACGACCAGCTGGGAGGAGACACCGAGAGAGGCCCAGGACCAGGTGGAGGGACTATATCTCCAAACTGGCCTGGGAGCGCCTCGGGATCCCCCAGTCAGAGCTGGCTGATGTGGCTCGGGAAAGGGAAGTTTGGGGTCCCCTGCTGGAGCTGTTGCCCCCGGGACCCGATCCCGGATAAGCGGTTGAAGATGAGATGAGAATTCATAAAGATATTATCTTGCTTGACTCTGCAATTTTAATTATATGCTGATATAATTCTAAATGCATTCATACAGCCTAAAAATATCTTAATTTCATCCCTTCATTCTGCTGCTGATGCTGTTATAATGATACACTTTCCTTTATGGATCTCTGAACGCAGGACTTCACTATAGGACATATGGGGCAGGACGCGTAGCTCTGAAAGGTGCGTCCATCATGTTTACGCCGGTCATTTTCAGTTATCTGGATCTAGGAGCACTTGCTGAATCGGACTTAGCACACTACAACCAGTGTGCTGCATGCACCAAACTGAGTGGTGTCTGCTGTGTTTCCACAAGGTAAAGAATGACTTAAGGCGTGCTGAGCCCTGATAGCAAACACTGAGCAACCTGAGCCAGTCGAGCGTGACGCGGAGCACTCCCTCACCTGGTGAAAGACCGGCTCCTTCCACTGCAAGTACACCTGCAGACATAAACACAGGAACTACTCAGGAGCACATGATGGATGTCACGTTCTCATCATTATGGTTCAAACGAAATGATCACCGCTATAGTGGAAGTGGGTACTCACCACAGTGACTGAGACACTGAAGATCAATAGTAACGCAATAGGAAACAAACTGATGCTGTTCTCTTGTTTGAAACACTCATATCTGGAAAAAAAAAGAAATACATGTGTTTATCTCACATTAATATACATTAATAATAGAGAGCAAGTAATAAAGGAAGGTTAAATGTGTAACTAAGGGGTGGTGCTGAGCAAAACGCAGAGACGCAGCTGGTCCACCCCAAAAGTCAACTCACTTTAATTAGCAGATGGCGAGCATGACGCGGGGACTCGGCTTAGGTCTTGTAGCATATAGTCACTGATAAATAAACTGTACTCAAACAGATACAACGGTCCTGCTAACTTCTCTATCTCTCCACCGCACACTGACGCTCGCTCACGTTAAGCGCACAACCGACGCACTGATTTAAGTTTAAAAAACATCTTTTCAAAAATACATTTTTGACCAAGCTTAAGCTCGGCAGAAACACTGGCAGACACTGAAGGGGAGATAAGTTCTTGTCCTGGCATCCAACCACGTGCCTGAACTGTGAGGACTGGAGCCTGCTCTTCCTCCTGTGAGATGCAGATCTAGGTGGACCTAGATCTGCACCTCACAGTGACCACCATCACCACCAGTGTCTGGACTCCACGGGAGGATTTATGTTGTTGCCGCTCAGGGCAATCACAACTCAATCACAAATCTCCTCGTCGAGTTCAAGCACCAAAGAGTTTCTGTGTAACTCACTAACGCAGCATCTGTCATAATAAATGTTAACTACTAATCATTCACTCGTCTCTCCTGATTGAAGTACTCATGTCCAGTTTAGAATCAGTAGCCACAAGAAGATGATACGCTACCTTCTTGGAATGGATAAAGAGAGATAAAGAGATTCAGTGGTTCATTTTACAGCCACAACCACACTAACTCTGTTCTCAGTGTCAGTCACTGCTTCAACAGCAATAAATCCACAAGGTTGAGCCACTTACAGACAGTAGACAAAGACGCATGTACTGTAAATCATCGGCAACTCGTCCAGTAACTGCAAATGAGAATACAAAGAAAGTATTTCCCAAGGCAACAATGAGTGTGATTCATTAAGGAACTGATCAAAAAAGACAAGATTCTGTTGAAATAATAAGATTGATATTCAACACTGCATCTCACCTGCATCTCATATATCAGCGTCATGTGGAAGCACCAGGAACCAACACCAACAGCTGACAAACCACACAGACCATTACATGTGAAAGTCAGGACAGTCTCGTGTGTACCAAACACTGCACAACTGCATATTTCATCGTCAATAACTATGACACGTAAAGAAGAGCTGATGAAAGTTGTGGTTTTGACGGACTAACCTGCCAATCCGAGGAACGAGCAGATGTAGCGAAACTCAAGGCCGTCTCGGAACGTCTGGATGGCCCCATACACAGGAGGAAGAATCATAATCAGATTGCTGACAGTGTTCCCTGTTCAAAAAGACAACAGAGACAAATTAGAGCCAGACGACATGAATGATCCCCTCTGTGAGACAGGCTGGGTAACATGTGATCATTGTAACATCTGCATACATTACAGTATTATACTGTAAACTAAATACAGGATGTTGTAGTTACAGTCCTCTAACTGTCTCTACATTGTTCTACACACCAAAGAGAAACTTGAATCCTGTTTATAGAGCACAAGCACTGACTGCTGAGTGATCTAATTGGTTACAGGTGTTTTCACAGGTGCATTCTGGGTACAGGTGATTGATAATTGAGTGTGGCATTTCAACGGCAGTCTTTAGCACACACACAATTAAATGAAGAGTCTAATGGAGATAACTGTGTGTAGATGTGTTTACAGTTCAGCACAGCTGGTCCACAGATAGACTACATGAGTCAGTGCTTTCTATACTTTTCCACAATACCAGTTATTGAGTCTTGGCAATTGCAAAAGAACTGTGAGTAGTTTGAAAGTGAATACTGCCAGTGTGCCAGTGCTCGCTCGTATTGACACATACCCTTTATTTGTGTCTGATGAAAGCCAACGAGTCGTTGCCAGAGTCCATTTTAAAATGTGTGGACTTTGGTTACTGATAATAAATGCACACACCCTAAGAATACTACAACATATGAGTGTTTTTGTTTTTCACATTTCAATGACAACCGCAAACATGTGAATGCATGTGAGAGACTCTGTATGACTCTCTGTGTCCCTGCTTTCTCCTGTAACCATGTGCTGATGTTGAGATAATGCACAAAAGCACACATCAAATGAGGATTAAAATCATGCCAGTGTCTCTCATCTTTTCCACGTGAACAATACCACATTCCTGCCATTGAAACCTGAACCGATGTTTAAAGACCAAACAATTCTTCTGCAGCAGAAAACAACCCTTTAGCTGGGCTGTGTGTCATTTGTGCAAACAACAGCTTCAACTCTCAGTATCCTTGATATGCAGCTTGTTTTAGAAACAAGGAAATGAATGAACACGATGTGCTGATGAGTCGGACTACAACATGTGCTCCACAACTAGTGGCCTTGAGTAAAACTTATTAGGACAATAAAATGAAGCGTATCACTACAAAGGCGTGGCGTGGACAAAATACACAGAAGACAAAAGAGCAACAATAAACTAAACTCTGACCCACTTGGCTTCAGTTTACCTTGCACTAACTGTTGGACTAACCCATAGCAACAACTGTAAGTTCCTCAACACACAGTGAACATTGTACTAAAAAGAGTTTACCTTCAACTCTACAATGAATCTGTGAATCTATATGAATTCTGCACAGTATAATAGTATTTCTAGCTTAATGACAATTTATTGTGGCAGGCATTAATTGAAAAAGGCTTCCTTTTGTGTTAACGTTACTTGTGAATTAATGCACACACTGTAAAGAGGCCAAATCTTTTAAATGCGTTGCCTAGTTCTCTTGATCTTCCTGCACAATAATGAGTAACTCTAAAGTATTACTTTAGAGTTGTGAATGTTAGTCTAGTGTCCAGTAGTTTGGCTCAATGATTTAGAACAGGGGTCTTCAACGTTTTTCAGGCCAAGGACCGCCAAACTGATAGAGAGATGGAGCAGGGACCCCCTACAATACATATTGTATAAAATTGTGTTTTATATTAAACTGGACCTAGTGCCATGTATAAACATACCTTGTTATTGTGCATTCAATACTAAGCTATTCAAATAATACGCAGGTTCATATATTCATGTTTTTATTTTAAAGTTACAGTGAGTAGGGTGGCCATGCCACTGACATTTATAAACACACCTCGTCAACTGATACCAATGCCAACATCAACATTGTCTGTCAATTGCATGATAATCATGCATACAAGCTATTAGTTTAAACATAAATGTGGAAACGAAAAATGAGTGATGGCCTATTAATACCACTGCCATGCATAAACATACCTGTTATCTTGCATACAACACTGAACTATTAAAATAATACAGACAGATTAATGTTTGGGGAAAAATAAAAAATATGAATAATTGTCTAATCAACCAAAAATGTCACGACCCCCCCTACAGTACCTCCGCGGACCCCCTGTTGAAGACCTCTGCTTTAGAAGAAAAGCGTGAAGCCTCTGTGCCATTTAAAATCCCGCTGACACGGTAGTTTTTAGAACAGATGACACTTTATCTCAAGAGAACGGTTCCTTGAGGAACCCGTTTCTTTATCGTTGGACAGTGAGTTCACCCGATGGTATGGAGGAAATGTCTCATCAAGTTTAAAGTGTGAATGACTAACATGCACCTTGTGAGGAGAAGCACTCAATACCACGTAACGTGGTAATAATGCATTATTAAAGTGTAACGTGTCTGCGGTAACGTTAGCTCACGCTCACTGCACCCTCCGGTAAAGCTCTACGCTAAACAGGTTGACGGCTTTTCTTTTTCCTTGTCAGCTGTTGGTATTCTTCGTATGAGCTAGCTAACATTTAGCTTAGCCGTACTAAGCAACAGAACGTTGGTAGCCGAGCTAACACGAGAACACGAACACAGTAATGATGGTTACAGCCGCTGCTCTCGTGTCATGTGTACGTTGTTGAGGGGCGACAGTACGTACACAGTAACCTGGAGCTCTACCCGAAAGTCCGCGTATACGAACCGCACAGTCACAGTTTTCAGTGGGAAAAAATTTAAACCACGTTTCACTTACAAAATTCCGCGATGTAAAAAGAGGCGACATAATTCTCTTCGCACCAGTCCAGCGTTGAGGTCGGCTGCCCCCAGTATCCTTGCCTGTCTGCCGAGGGAGCCATGGTGGAAGAGGGGCAAGCTATGGGCGCTAACGGGTTTGTAGTCCCATCACCACAGCACGAGCACCACAGCACGAGCACTCCGCGAGCCCTCCTCCTCCTCCTCCTCCTCCTCGAGCGCGATGGGAAGGCAGAACAAAGTCCAGCACAGCTGTTAGCATTACAGGTAGCTACCGTTAGCACTAAAGAAGTGTGTCATTGAGCTCCACACAGCATCATTCTACATGCAGACTATGAGTAGGAAACAACTTTAGTTTTATCTGATACTGAGGCCTATGCTCAGTTGTAACCTAAAATCAACCTGTGTATATAGCCTGCTATTTGTGCAAAATTGATATTTGAAGAACCCTGAATGAAATACCCTTTGATGTTTGTGATCTTTATGTGTTTCCTGGTGACATATAATAATGGTTATTATAAGTGCATTACACAACACACCCCTAAAGTAGCCTTTTTAATTACATTCCTTTTGTTTCCTGTGTACATTGCTGTTTATGGAAAGCCATAGCGACCACTAGATGAATAAGTTTCACTCCAGTTCTTTATTGCCAAATCAGCAATAATTTGACAGAATTTGTCAAGCAACTCAGACAAAAGAGGAACACGGGCCAACAAGCATGCACAACATTGCAATACAGTCAAGAGACACAATGCAATGTCACAAGCAAAACAGGATGTTCATCAGTAATTAAACAGCAGGATAAAAGACACAAGAAAGACTAGCAGAGAGAGTCCGCTTGTTGAATTATAGAATGAAGGATGGCTTTAGGGTAAGCAGTCTTACACTTCATGCACTGGTATCTTCCACCAAATGGCAGGTGACTTATGAACAGCATACAGCACTTCATTATAAGGAGGTTAGGTTTAAGACTGTAGCCTACACAGTACATCACACATAGTCAGCTCCTCTATTCCTCCAGGCTGACTCGTTAAAGAGCATTTACATCAACAGCTCCAATGATTCTTTCTTCAGTAATGCAGCTCAAGTAAAAGCACCGTAATGATGTTTCAGATGTTGATGCCATAATCTTAATGGCATAATTTCTAAGGGAAAGAAACACCTCCTTTAGTACATACAGGACCCGACCTCTTCCCACGGTCCAACTGTAGATCATTTACATGAATTTAAGGCACCCACTAATGATAGACATCTCCTACTTTACAATTATCTCAAAGTCATAATAGTAAAGACATTTCTAATGAAACTTCAGGCATGATTTAAAAAATTATTGCTGAACATTTTGCCTGATTAGGTTCATCTAAAAGTATTTTTGAAGTAAGATAAAGGCCTAAATCTGTTCACTTCATGTCTGTCGTAGTTCTCCCTTTTTAAGTTTGATAGTTCAGTGTGGCACACTGTATATAATCCATCGAGATTAATGATTATTATGCCAGAAAATACATCAAAACGTGCGGCCTGATCTGGAATAGTGTGCTATCTATTTTCTAGAGAGATTCGCCCAGCGGTTTTCCTGAAAATCCCCAAAAACGGAGCAAAATTTCTCCATTCACTTAAATGGAGTTTCGGCGGGTTTTTGAAGAGAGTTAAAAAACACTTAACTTTGGACCCATATTGACCAGCCATACTTTAACGTAGAACAATGATTCAAAGTTTAAAACGTAGACAAAACGATGAACTTTATTCAGCCAAATTGACGTTTTGATAGCTAGCACAGTTTTTTTAGCAGATGCTACCAGTTTTGTTTATTGCTCTGGAGCTCACATTTTAACACCACAAACATAAAAAACACATCAGAGCATTCGGTAGAGTCTTATCTTTCTCATGATACCATATTTTGGCACTCAGACTCATGCTTTTTGTTAAAAGAAGGCAGGAGTTTTGTTCAAAATCACTGTTTACTGTAACATTTCTTAATCTGTCTGCCTCTAACACCAGTTACACACACACTCTCTCTCTCGCTCTCTCTCTCTGTCTGTCTGTCTGTCTCTCTCTTCACACACACACAAATGACATGGAGATATTCAGTCAAAGGCATTGTTAGACCTCCTGTCTGTCTGTCTCTCTCTCTCTCTCTCTCTCTCTCTCTCTCTCTCTCTCTCTCTCTCTCTCTGTCTGTCTCTCTCTCTCTCTCTCTCTCTCTCTGTCTGTCTGTCTCTCTCTCTCTCTCTCTCTCTCTGTCTGTCTCGCTGTCTGTCTCTCTCTCTCTCACGTACACACACACACACACACACACACACACACACAAGAGCCCATCATTTAATAACCTATATATATGTGCGTCAAACATTATGATTCTGTCTCCTCTTCCCCACCCAGTCCCACTGTTTCAAAATAAAAGCCCCACAAATACAAGATTCAATCCAAAAGTATGAATCAAAAATGCAGAAACGAGAGAAGCGATATCTCAATCGAACCTCAACGACACTACCGGTAACATCAGTGTGTGTATATATTGCGACGTCTTCGGGCAGTAGCAGCCACACTGTCAAAATTTCCTGCTGATTCAAATTCATACGGCACATTATTTATGCAATACTCCAATGAATGTCGTGTTATAGATTATAAATTATGCAATTTGTCCACCACATGAAAAACATCTTTGTTCTGTCATGAACCCACATGTCCTCTAGGTGGTGTGATACACTAAAAAACAGTACAGAATATTCTCATGTTCACTGAACAGATCTACTTTGTAATCTTCTGTTTAGTCAAGTAAATTAAATTGTTCTATCGTGTTATTGAACCACCAACAAATCATTTGGTCTTCATCAACAGTTTTTCTATACGTTTTTGTAATCAGCCTAATGCTAACAGTCAGGTGGGAGGTTGATGATGTGGCTTTTAACCAATGCTTTGCTCAATGGAGCAGCTGCCGGGTATTTGGGTACATCGAGACGTACCCAAATATTTTGTTTCGTCTAAACATGAACAGTTTACTGATTAAGAGCCAATGTTTACCATGCAGTGTGTACCATTGCAACTCCACCACATTCCTCGCTGGAATTCTTCTCATGTTATTCAGCTGGAAGGTCCCACTGGAGAGCTGAGCTCACCAGTCCTGCCCGAGGCCAAGCTGCTGTCGCAAACAGACGTACGAGCAGACAAATCAAACTGGTTGAAGAGTCGGAGTCTTCTGTTTCAGTCAGTACAAAATATCTAAAATTAAGTTGACACTTGGTTGGGGGTTGTTTTTTCCCACACTTTTATTGCAAAAACTGGAAATTTGAAACTAAAACTATTCATATTTTGAAATTGTCGAATTGTGTGTGCATATTATAGATAGTTTTCATTAAATCTGCCATGCTGTGGTTTGTTTGCCAGTGTAGGTCAGTGCATTCAGGGAGGATCAATAGTAAGAAAAACAGCAACGTAGCATATCGGTTCAAACTATATGCTTGTATTGGAGAGCAGTGCAAAGGATGGGCAAAACAATTGTGAATGTCCTTGGAGTTAACAATTTAAAAGCTTGAAACATTGAAACATACTATTAAATTAAACAACAAGCACCATCAACATTCTACAGAAGTGAGATTGTTGTAGACCTTTTACAAACACTGTTAAGACTTGTCAACAGATTTTGAGGCAATGATCAGGGAAATCATACTTAATGTAAGTCTTCAGTCCATATTGTGATATGCCAACGCAAACAGAAAAAAAAGATAAATAAGGAAGGGTGAGCATAATGCTTTGCTCACTAAAACACAGGATCAAATGTTGAAACACATCTCTTCAGCCATGTATTGTGGAATGCTGTTGGCATGTGACGTGAAGGAATGCGCTTTCATTTCCCATTTCTCTCTGCGTTTCGCAGTAGAAAATACACACACACACACACACACACACACACACACACACACACACACACAGCCAGGCTTTTAAGTAAATGTGGTTACAGCTCATCTCTCATCTTATCGCCCTTCGGCCGGACCATCCTGCCCATGAACATGATGAACTTTGTCTTCTGGTCCTTCACAAGGAAGATGAAAGGGTGGTCTGCGTAGAACAGTTTGGGGTTTTTCAGCTTGTCCGTGCCAAAGATGCTCATGTCCATTTCATTGCCGTCGGTGTCCCATTCTATGGCAGAGGCGTGGAACACACTGGCCAGGTAGAGATCCTTCTTCCCGGAGATTCTGGACAAGTCGGCTTTGGATTTGTCCACGGCCTCCGTCAGGCCCAGCTCCCCGAGGTGTTTCTGAACGGGAGCAGATATTCAGATTGTGTAAAAGAAGCTAGGCGTTAAGTCTGAGGTGCCGTTCTTTTGCATCTCCTACCTGCAGGTTGTGACTGACTTCCATGCTGACTTTGGGCAGAGACACGGCCACCGCCGTCTGCTGCAGCTTGCCCATCCACATATCCAGTTGCTTCTTGGTCAGCATCTTCTCCAGTCTCTGCAGAGGTTCCACTTGGTGGGGCATGATGAACACCATAGTGGACTTCTTATGAGCCAGAGGCATGCTCAGGAGAGTTAACTTGTTGGTTGTGTCATCGTAGAAGCCATAGAGGCCTGAGGAAACAAAATATATCTCTAATCTGCTGTGTGTTGGACTATAGTAGACCATCCCACATTCACTCATTCACTATCGTGAGCGTAAAGATGGGATTTAATACACTTATGAATCATTGTCATTCTGCGTCATCACTGACACCCAACTGTAATTTTAGTATATAAAATGCACAGGATTGCATTTGTAGCAGAAAGCAGTGTTTTTGTTCTACGGTAGGAATTTGGGCACTAATTTGTCTAGCTTGATCTAGATCTAGTTGGATCTGCAATGGTCTAGGGCAAGGATGTCACTGAAAACAGTATGAGATTAAAGTACCATTGAGTGAAATCAAATTCACTAGAGCTTCAAAGCTTCTAAATTCACTAGAGGGTTATTCACTGATGTATTTTATATCATAAAACTAAACTTTAAATTCTCTTCACCTTTTTCAGGCATCTGACCAAAAACCCATTGACTTAGAGACAACCTGGTTTTAGGACTCGTTCCAGCAGCACATTATAACTGTATCTACAGTATAACCCACCATAAAAAGGCAGATTGTTGTTTTTAGACTCTACTCCATAAAGAGTCACACGTGTTGTTTCTGAACTTTCTCCACCTACCTGTGCGGTGCATCATCTGCACTGAAACAGTGTAGCTATGGGGCAACATGAATCCACGGTTGTCCACCATCTTATGATGGAACTGCTCATCCCAGTGAGCTGTGAGAAACAAAAACAGTATTAATTCTGAGAGCATTCTTATAGAAACAACACTGCACATACACAAGTGGTATGAGGAGTAGACTCACGTTTGAAAAACATAGCGTTGACGATCATCGCCCCGTCAGTCTGCTCTACGTCCTTGGTGACCTGGGGCAGTTTGCCATCGGTAGACTTGGCCGCCCACTCGTTGATGGAGCTCACGGCGCTCTTCTTATCTCTGAAGTTTATCTTGGAGTGGTCACAGTTGTAATGCTTTTTGCTGCTCTTGACAAAATCCTCCACGAAGGCAACGGAGCTGGGTCCGTACAGGCGGTTGCTGATCTTCCAGGTGACATTCCGGGTCTTTGGGTCGCTCACCTCGGTCAGGAGCTCTGCCAGACCGGAGTGCAGCTGCTCGTCTTTGACTTTAGCCGCATTCAGAAGGGTTTTTACCTGAGAGGCGGTGGAGGCTTTGCCCCCAAGAGCCACCAGACCCAGAGAGGAGGCCACGACGACGGGGGATATGATGATGTTTTCCACACTTTTTTCCTTGGCCATGTTTTGATAGAGACTGAAAGCCAGCTTCACGCTGTTGTCAGCCAGGATGGTGGCGTGGTTACTCAGGACTTTGTCTGGTGAGGCCGAGGTGGCAGCTGTAGCTGAAGAGGCCAGGAGGACCAGGGCTGCCAGGTTAGTCACCCACATAGTGTACCGCTATAGAGAAAACCTTTGAGAGGACATGAAGACAAACATCCATCATTCATTTCAAACGCTGACCTAAGAAGTAGAGCTGGGCAATAATTCAAAATTATTATTTATTGTCTTTCAATGTATTGTGATGAAATCACACATCGAGATATCGTGATACACAATTGATACAAAATCATCTAGATAGATAATACTTAATCAGCACATACCACCATTAAATTTCTTAAGTAAATGATAAAATACTCAGTATTTTCATTTGTCAAGAGTTTACAAAACCATGTGGTTATTTCATAAAGACTATTGACTGAATTACCAGAAAACATGAGATATATTGTTAAATATATTATTAAATGATCTATATAGTGATATATATACTGCCCTAGCCTACTAAGAAGATGGAAAACTCTTGTCTAGGGTGATGTTTCAATTTGAAAATGTCTCGTTCACCTCACTTTTCCAAACTCAGGGAGCCCATTTTGTTACATATTTGGCGTTTACTCTGCCATTTTTTAGGATAATAGCAGGGGAGCTAGGTTAGCTGATACCACTCCAGAGAGATCTCTCCCAGTAGACATCAAGGCAAGACTTACATAACAGCCACGTAGACAGCTGCAGAATACAACTAAGCCAAACATATTGTCCTTCATGTCTTGGCAACACAAAAGATTTAAGATTATGAAAAGCATCTATAGAGGAACGTGTGGTTAATGCTGATTGGTTCGTCTTGGTGTGGAAGAAGTGACCATGTGTTGACGCACACTCAACCAATGTCAGGTTTTTATTCCAATCCACATATATAGAGAGCATGTGTGCTTCAAGAAGAGGAGATTTATCATTATAGTTTTATCGAATAATACAAATCAGCTTGTGTACTGACAGATGATTGGCCAACTATCAGCCTCTTAATAAAATGCAATAAAGAAACCACAGTCCACTTAAAAAAGAGAGGAATGACAGACATGAGGAGTCTCCTCTCAGCAGCAGACATGTTTCTACAGGCTCACAGAGAAAGATGAGAGAGATATCTGTCCGAGATGTGTGCATGAAAGAGATCTCTGTTAAAAGGCTGAGACATTATTCTTAAAACGCTGTCTTTAGTTGTATGTTTAGAGTAGTACTTGAAGATGAATCTTTTCTGCGTTGCAAGTGAGAACAGAATACATACAGATGAATAGATTTATCAAATGCTGATGATGTGATCTAAATAGCATTTGTAAAGTAACACTGCATGTGACCTGTTGAAATCATGACCATGTGACTTACAGTGGTACATTTAGTTTAGTTCACGTCCTGCAGAACTTTTTCGTAGATCCATACCAGTTTGAGACTTTGATAGATGGATGATGAGAAACTATCTTGTGAAGTTTCAATGCATAAGGGACACTGTGTATGTAAAGGTCATGCAATATGTAGACTAAGGTAAAAGAAATGACAGATTAAATCAGTTTAAAAGTTACAGCCACCTCCCTACATCCTGAACGCATTCTTTTCTAACTTTGAGAAACATACTTTGACATTGTATTCTACTTTTTTTCATATATTTTAATAAGAAACTAACAACTTGGATAAACCACACTGCTTGAATCTGCAACAGAATCTTAAACCGCTTATTGCAGGACTGACTCTGTGGCCTCTTTTCACATGCCTGGGCATTTCCCACCAGCTGAACACTGCTCTCCATAGTCTCCCTTCCCCCTCTCTTACTCCCAGTACTTTGTATCTTACCTTATTAGGTTTTCAATAATTCAGTAGGTTCTCCTCAAGCTTGCTTACAAATAGATCCCCCGGCGCTGATCTGCTCTATGTGAAGTTAATGTATGTAATGGTTGGAATCACAGTTGTGTTGACAGTTGCAGGAGTTTCCATGCCCAGTTCTCAGAGCATTAAAATCTCTGCACTGGGATCTTCCTCTCAGGCCGGTCCCGCCCATAGTATTCAGTGCAGAAGAATCCTCCCCCTCCAGGTCCTAAAGCCTGAAATTGGAGCCCAGTCGAAGCCCTCACGCAGCTGCTTCAATGAAAAGAGAGTTATATTTGTCATACACAACGTAACGTTGGTATTGCTGTTGTTTTTTTGGGATATTTGTACTTTTATAAAATGAGCTATACTATTAGAAATGTTTACATGCTTTTACATTATGGTGGCTTCACTTCTGAACTCATCCAACAAACTCAGTGTTACTCCTGTATTGTGCCAGTACCCTGTAACTGCCCCTCTCTCACTCTGCCACTTGATTTGAGACAATGCAGGGGTTTAGCCCATAGATGGATTACTGAACAGGCCTACTGGGCACAGGCACAGGCACAGGGGCCCAAATGTCAGGGCCGCCCTTGGCCTAAATGTATCTCAAAGAGATACATAGCAACCAGGAAGAAACTCAAAATGACCACAAAGACACATCAAACGACTACAAAGACACATCAAACGACTACAAAGACACACAAATTGACTACAGAGACAAACAAACTGACTACAAAGAGATGCAAAGAGACATAAAGAGACTCAAGCGGCTATGAAAAGGGGCAAAACAACCACAAGGACACAAAATGACGACAAAGGGACACAGCACAACTGCAAAGAGACTCAAAATGGCAATAAAAATAATACAAAAAAAAAACACAAAGAGAAACAAAAGATCTATAAAGTGACGAGAAATGACTACAAAGAGTCACAAAATGATCACAAAGAAACACAACACCACAGAGATGCATAACAACTACAAAGAGACATAAAACAAAAAGCGGCTATGCTCCTGTGTAGAAGAGGTGGTGGGGCCTTTTGCATGTCTGCGCCCAAGAGCCCAGGGGCCCAGGGGCCCATTGTCTCATAATCCGCCCATGAGGTAGCCAGAATCCTTCAAGAGCTTCAACCACTATGCTGTGGCTTCCCTTCCCATTGATTGTCATCGTGACATGTCTTAGACTTGCTGTTGATGAAATGTGAGGTGCCACAGAAGACATTGAAACAAAAGATCTGTGGAGGGAATCAGGTCGCATTGTGTTAGCTGCACAGCTCTATCGCCAGCGGGAATGTTCTGTAAACTGCAGGAGACAACAGGATCTTCTACACAGTCCATCTGACAATAACACGAGTGAATGAGACGAAACCTGAGACCACATGTCTTGCTACCTCAGCGTTACATAACAATCAGTGCTGATGGTGTCAGAGAAGTGGTCTTGCCAGATGAAGCAGTCTACAGACACAGTGCATAAAAAATCATCAAAATAGAAGAAACAACAGTGCCAGGTGAGGATCTCCTGAATCAGTTCATTTCAAAGAAAGAAATGTCTTATTTTATCTGATAAACACTAATAATGTTTATTAACTGGCCCCTGGCCTTCTCTCAACTAGCATGAGTGGCCCCGGGATAAGAAGTGGAGAATCCCTGCAGCAGAAAGACTAGAGAGGCAGACAGGATGTGGTGTGGGTTTCAGCCTAGTTCTAACTGTATCAGGACCCCTATTGTCTTCTTCTGCTTATAGTTTGACTCAAGCTAGTTCAATAACTGTTTCAAATGTATTCAGTAGAAACATTTTATTTAATTCAACCATTAAGAATCAGTCCAGTCAGTTCAGTAGGCCATGTATAGATCTGATGTGTGGAGGGAGTACTGAAGACTTTTTTCCCATGAATGGGAATCCCCTGCTTGGGAGTGGTGTGTGTTGATGTGGAGCAGGCAGCAGGAAGTTACAGTAGGAGCGGATGCATGTCCGCTGTAACGCTGCCCTGTTCTCTAGAGCTCGTTGCAGCTGTTGTTGTGTACTTTAGAAGAACGTTCATTCTTTTTAGAATGCTCCAGTCGTACTTCTATGACACGTCTAATCCAGATATGATATGATGTAATAGACGGAAAGATATTAATTGCAGATTTTGTTTCTTACTCTTGGTAAGTTTTTGTCTACTTCCAAGTCAGTTCCACTAAACACCTTATACTACTCCAGCAATGCAAATCAGATCACCTGATATTACGTCCCTATCCTGTATTGTGTTATAGCCTCAGTACATGTATTGTGTTTTAAAGGAGCTTTTTTCCCAGAGGCACACAAGAAGGAAAAAAAAAGTCTCTTAACTGTCATTTCCTTGTTTCCTCTCTCCTCGCATGGTTTCCTTGCAAGGAAAGGACACAAGTCAGGGACACAGGGATGCAATTCAGAGACTTGGGATGTACCCTATGAAAGCTCACACCCTGAACGTGGACCAGCTCTTCCTCTGCAGACACGGCTGCTCTTTTGGTTTTGTTTGTCTCCAGCACATGTTTACATTACTGATTTCTGACTTGCCATGTTTGATTTAGTTTGATTTATTTATTCTTTTTGATTTTAATACTTTTAACTCTGCTATTTCTGTTGCAGCTGTTGAGCTGTGCTGTAGCACCATCCACATCATAGAAGTAGTTTCTCTCACTAATGGGTCTACGGTCTCCTACATTATCAGTTGCTTATGTCACGTTGTGTCTGATACTGTTATGTATATATTTTATATATATCATTTTTTATCAGATTCACCACCCCCAAAAAAAGTAATCAGTATTGTTGTTCCTCAGTCTTTTTCTTTTCTGTATCCTTAATGACATGGACAAGTTACAGTACAGACAGTAAAGGTGTTAATGTGAATCATATCCAATCTACAGTAATATGACATATATATATATATATATATATATATATATATATATATATATATATATAGCTACGATTCTGATCACAGTTTTCTATATGACATATGTCATATAGAAAACTGTGATCAGAATCGTAGCCTAGAATTTTACCTATTTCCTGTTTGTAAAACAAGGACACATCATTCTGATGGCACTAATATGGTTCTTGAAATATTTACTTGTGAGTGATAAATTATGAATTTTGAGCAAGTTACAGGTTTCTGCAGATAATCCTGTGTGTGTGGTGCTGTTTGAACCAATCGTTTTGAGAAAACATTTTTTACTTGAGCAAGACACTTAACCCCAAAATTGCTCCCGTAGCTGCATCTATGGTGTGTAGATAGATACTGAATTGTAAGTCGCTTTGGATAAAAGCGTCTGCTAAATGACTGTAATGTAATGTACACCTGTTGCAAATCACTAATCTACGTCCTTAATGCCCGTTCCAGTCAACCTACTGTCTCTGATGTTGTGATGCATCTGTTTACAGTACTGTATTGTTCAAACACTGAAGGGCTACTAACTGTAGAAATGTGTTCTGTGACGAATGCATGCTTTAATGTGTGTTTGAGACGTGTATTCAAGGTATAAAACACTTTCTGATTTGACGTAGATGCTGTGTTGTCCTTATGACTTTGTATTCATAATTTTGCCCACATACTTCCTCATGACTTCCTCTCTCTGGTGTACGTCTCCATGAACTCACCAAAGGGTCCAGTGTTTGTTCACGTTATTGATTCTCTCACAGGTATTCATCCCATTGTGGCCTGCACTTAAGCCTTTAATGAAAAGGTAATTTTAATTCAATCAAATCTTTATTTTTAGGAAAAGCAGAGTCTGGCTTAATTTTCTCTGAGTCTTGTGTATCTGAGCATTGCTTCTCATGGAAGAACCACAATACCCAGAATAATGATGAGTCATTTCTCATCATGTCCATGAGTCAACTTTAGAAGCCACAGAGACAAGTGAGCACAGATGTCCTCTGCTGGCTGAAACAGACAAATACTGTCAGCTGAGCAGTACTCCATACTGCTCAGTAGTATGTACTTCAGTACTTCATACTTCATACAGCCAATAGAGGTCAACAAAGAGCTAACAATAAAGACAGAACACAAAACAGCATTCTCTTTATTGGTACTAGAGCTACTGTTAGGTTACTGTTACTACCACCACCTGTATTATCCATGGAGCTGTTTCAATCACTACAGCTTTATTGTTAATATTAAAAGTGACACTTCACACTTAAGTCAAAATGTGTCTTTTTTCTGTTTAAAAAAGCATTTTAATAAGAGGCCAGAAAGAAAAGTGTGCAAAACTGATTTGATATATGCAGAATCCTGCTTTAAGTATACTTAAAACTGGATTCTGCATATTATGCTGCATTAGGTTTTGTAATAAATGCAGGCTCACGCGTTCACCATTACATTTTATATGAATCCTTAGGACGGTCCTGTCTGGACCAGAGGAGAAATGCACACGTTGCTATTTATTGCCAAGACATTGTTCTTGTTATTGTTAAAATTGTAGCTACTTTCATACAGCAGCACTGGATCTACAAATTGGATTCTTTTACGTGTCCCCAGGGTGAGCTCAGAGCTTCGGATGAGCTGCAAAATATCAATACCTTACTCCCTTCTTTCAATCCCATTTTAAAGATCTTCTGCAAAGTGCCCTGAAGGAAACATGTTGTCTTTTTACATAATCCGTGACTCAAGGGGAAAGTGTTCCCTTGTGTTGCCTTTATGTAGTGTATGTGTTCAATGTGAAAGTCTTGACCAGGACTCTCTGGAAGACGAGGTCTTGTATCTAAATGGGACATTCCTGTCTGAATAATAGATCAAATGAAAATTTAAATAGATTATCATCTTCACACTTGATTTACACAAATGACATGATGGTGGTTCCAAGGTGATGAGTTAAATAACAAGTACACATTCAGTTGGAATGACTTATTAACGGGTCCAAATGCCTCTCCTGACGTGTGTCTTTTCCACTGAGACACCATCACAATCACAGGACCAGCATGCATCTCTTCTGCGAGAGAACTTCTAGTTAAAGGGCCGTCACTGCCACCGCTTAATTGTTTAGGATTAAAGGGATCTGACGTAATTATCCCAGGGTCAAGGGTTAATCTCTGACTGCTGGGCCTGGAATAGATCTCTGAGGCTACAAGACACTACTCTACCTCTTTGCCAGGTGCTCACTTCAATGGTTTAGTGGCACTGAACTGAAGAGAGGAGTACAGCTCTGTCATGCTCTAGCCCCATTAGGGTTTAAAGATGTATATAACCCTTTATGTTGAGAGTGTTGTCTGAATATAGTCTTATGAAAACATTTCTAACCTCATGGAAACTCTCCGTCACAGTAAAACCCATCCAAACCTCCGCCCTCGTAGCTCTGCCTGGTACATTCCAGGAAACACTAACATTTCCCAGAGATGGGGACAATGCCAACCTTCCATGGCATCTTCACCCCCCTGTAGAGAAGTTTAATTACATTATTTCTCTCTTATCCCTCTTTGACCTATCCCTCCTGACATCTCTACACTTCAAACTGGCATGACACTTGATTTCACCTTTAAAACACCTCTGAACTCCAGCACAGGACAGACATGATGTCCAAGATGGAACAGAAAAGGCAGGAAGAGGTACAAACCTCAACTCCCCCCTATAACTTCTCACGTCTCTCCTCCTCCTCCTCCTCCTCCTCCTCTCTCCATCTTCTCCTCTGTTTCAGCTGTCCACTAGGTCTGCAATTTTATTATCTGTAATAATGATAATGATAAATAATAATTCATGGCGTCTGCAGAAAGGACACAAACTGACGTCTGATGCTTTGAATGTTTAACATGATGATTCCTCAGACTGCAAATATTAACGTGCATTTTATCAAGAAATGATTGAAGATATAAACTAAATATGTGAGGGGGATTAGATTACATTACATTACATTACAGTCATTTAGCAGACGCTTTTATCCAAAGCGACTTACAATAAGTGCATTCAACATTGGTAATCAAAAGAACTACTAGTCACCAGAAGTCATAAGTACATTTCCTTTTCCAAACAAGCATCTAAGAGCATGAAGCAGAGCATAACTCAGAGCCAAAGTACAGGGCAGAAACAAGAAAAACAGTTAGTGCTATAAGTAATACGAATACAATAAGTGCAACAAGCTAGTATGAAAACAATAAGCGCTAAGTGGAAGGCTCAGGGTAGCACTTCCTGAAGAGGTGGGTTTTCAGCCTGCGCCGAAAGATGGGCAGCGACTCCACTGTCCTGACGTCAGTGGGAAGTTCATTCCACCACTGTGGGGCCAGGACAGAAAACAGCCGTGACCGGGTCGATCGGCTGCCAGGACCTCTGAGCGACGGGGCAACCAATCGCCCCGAGGCAGCAGAGCGAAGTGGTCGGGCGGGGGTGTAAGGCTTGACCATGGCCTTGAGATAGGAAGGAGCTGTTTCTTTCACTGCCCTGTAGGCTAGCACCAGAGTCTTAAACTGGATGCGAGCTCTTACAGGTAGCCAGTGTAGAGAACGGAGAAAGGAAGTTGTGTGGGAGAACTTGGGGCAATTGAACACCAGGCGAGCTGCGGCTTTCTGGACAAGCTCCAGAGGTCTGATGGCCGACGCCGGGGCTCCGGCGAGTAGAGAGTTGCAGTAGTCCAGGCGGGAGATGACAAGAGCCTGGATGAGAACCTGCGCTGTCTCGTCAGTCAGGAAGGGACGAATCCTCCAGATGTTGTAGAGCAGGAATCTGCAGGAGCGTGTAACGGATGAAATGTTTGCCGAGAATGACAGTTGGTCATCCAGGGTCACACCCAGGTTCCTCGCAGTCCGAGTTGGCGTCACCACGGTATCATCAATGGTGATGGACAGGTCCCGGTGCGGGCAACCCTTCCCCGGGAGGAACAGTAGCTCAGTTTTGTCTAGGTTGAGCTTGAGGTGGTGTGTCGTCATCCACTTCGAGATGTCAGCCAAACACGCAGCGATGCGCGTCTCCACTTGGGTGTCACCGGGGGGAAATGACAAGACCAGCTGGGTGTCATCGCCATAACAATGGTAGGAGAAGTCATTCGAGCGAATAACAGAACCCAGAGATGTTGTGTAGAGCGAGAAGAGAAGGGGGCCCAGAACTGACCCTTGCGGAACCCCCGTAGTCAGCATGCGTGGTTCCGACACGGCCCCCCTCCAGGTCACCTGGTAGGATCGACCCGTCAGGTAGGATGCAAACAGGGAGAGTGCAGAGCCTGAGACGCCCATCCCCTCGAGGGATGAGAGGAGGATTTGATGGTTCACAGTGTCAAACGCCGCAGACAAGTCCAGGACAATCAGGACAGAGGAGAGAGAGTTAGCTCTCGCGGCGTGAAGTGACTCTGTCACCGCAAGGAGGGCCATCTCTGTCGAGTGACCCACTTTGAACCCGGACTGGTGAGGGTCCAAAAAGCTGTTTTGGTGGAGATAGGAAGACAGTTGGTTAAAGACAGCACGTTCAAGTGTTTTGGATAGAAAGGGTAGAAGAGAAACCGGTCTGAAGTTCTTGACATCAGAGGGGTCAAGTGATGGTTTCTTCAGAAGGGGGGTGACTCTGGCGGCCTTGAAGGCCGTGGGAAAGCATCCTGAAACAAGAGATGTGTTGATGAGGTGGGTGAGGAAAGGAAGGAGTTCAGTCGCAATAGACTGAAGAAGAGGGTAAGGGATCGGGTCAAGGGAGCACGTGGTGGGGTGGTTAGATGTAACAAGGTTGAGGACCTCGTTAGGGGAGAGAGGAGCCAGAAAGGGTAAGATGGGGCGTGGAGATGGGAGGGAGAGCTGTGGGGGCAGGATTGGACAGGGAGAGAGGGGCATCCGTTCACATGTATAGTGTTTCATATAATAATATATAGATAGATATAATCATCTCGTTACTACGTCTTTCTTGTTTCCACAGAGTTCCTGAAGCAAATGAGGAAGTGTTAAAAAGGATATCTGCAGATATCTGCAACTTATTGTAAAAGTTGTTATTATTGTATTGTATATTGTAATTACAGTCCTCTAACTCATAGTGTTCACGCTCTGATCTGAAGTGATCAAATTGGTTCCAGGTGTTTTCACGGGTGTATTCTGGGTAAAAGTGACATATAATTGAGTGTGGAAGTGTTTATCGAATCACACACCAAGGCTTTTACTTTTGACCGATGAGTCTAATAAAAATAATGAGCTATTTGTTACAACTTTTATTATTTTTACTTGTATTGCTGATTATAAAATACAGACCGAAACGTGTATATTGCGTTATGTGTGTGTGTGTGTAATGGGACTGTCACTAACTGCCCGGCCCTTCTACCTGCGACAGAGTCGTCCTGCACGCTGTAAGAAGTCCCGTTAGACCCGTAATGTAGTCCTGCGGCTGCTCCGTTAACGTGCTCGGGTGGAGTATTTCTTACAGTGTGCTCCACAGCTCCACCCACACCGCGTCGGACGGATTACAGGCTTCTGAAGTCCTCTGTGACCACCGGAGCTCCGTCTTAATAACTCGAGAAGAAGAAAGTACCTGCTGCGAGTCATTACACCGTTAACTAGTTAACCCGTTAAAGACAACGTTCTCCGTCGGGCCGTACCGGAGGCTGATGAGCGTCGCCGCTCAGAGTTACTTCACAGACTTCTGTGAGTCTGTAAACTGTGGAGAGAGGACATAATGTCAACGTCCACGGAGATAACCGGTTAACGGAGGAGCGCGTGTCACGTGTCCGACACTGTCCGGGATAGAAAGGTACGGTTCATGTTCACTTTGTCTTCATGTCGTTAGAGTTACTGTGTAGTATGTTTAGTGATCAGCTGTCCTCAGATACATACACTGACTGAATGCATTGATACATTATATCTATGTTTTATGACACATGAGTGTGATGAGATGAAGGATGATCAGTGTGTGTTGAAGGCTGGTGATAGTCTGAAGCTGCTCCTGGTTGCTGAGCAGCTTCAGTGACACCTGCTGAGCGTTTGGTAGAGACACACGAGCAAAGTCAAGACTAGAGACCAGGCCAGACTCCAACTGTAGACTAGAGACCAGGCCAGACTCCAAACTGTAGACCAGAGACCAGGCCAGACTCCAAACTGTAGATCAGAGACCAGGCCAGACTCCAAACTGTAGACCAGAGACCAGGCCAGACTCCAACTGGAGACTAGAGACCAGGCCGGACTCCAACTGTAGACTAGAGACCAGGCCAGACTCCAAACTGTAGACTAGAGACCAGGCCAGACTCCAAACTGTAGACCAGAGACCAGGCCAGACTCCAGACTGGGCCAGGGGCGTAAAGTGTGTGTGTGTGTGTGTGTGTGTGTGTGTGTGTGTGCATGTGCGTGTGTGTGACCCCCCCCTCCCCTAAATCTGCCGTTGTTGTTTGGACCACACCCATCCAAACTCTGCCTTCATTTTGAAATCAACTACACACCTGTTAAGTTTCGGGACATCTTAAATGGGTGTGACAGTGACAGACAGACAGAGAGAGAGACAGACAGACAGAGAGAGACAGTCAGACAGACAGACAGACAGAGAGACAGAGACAGACAGACAGACCTCCTGTCACTGTGTCTTCAGGATGGAATGTGGCCATGATGACTCACGAGATGAAATGGCAGCGTTACTGTCTTGCCTTGTAACAAGAAATGGTTACATGAACACATACTGAACTGGATTATTTTGATCTGCCTCCATTTCCCATCATGCATACAACTTTTGGATGATGAGTATCATGTTTCTGGCATGGTAAACACTGAACTAATGAGGTAGATGGAGGTTCTTTACTGAAACTCGTCCCTCGTCCCCATAGACGTAGTCGACTGAGTGTTTGTGTGACGTTATCTACCCGTTGTGGTGATGTCAGCATCTTTTGCAAAACAAATGAATCGAGCTTTGATCCCATTGGTCCGTCCTGTTTGTCCTCCCTGGATCTGGTTAGGAGAAGACGTATCTGAATTGCCCTCCCTGTCTGTACCCGGGCCTTCATGTGTCAGACCGATATCACCTTCAATACATCGGGTCGCTTCAGAACCGGCAGGTGTCGCCCCGGCCGACGAACAGAATGTCCCTCTAACGAGCTGAGGCCCGTGTGGTCTGATGACGTTGATGGATGCACTGATACACACTCAACAGCAGCTTTGCACCCACCCCCGGGTAATGAACGCGTGGCACTAATGGAAAGTCTATTTTTGGCCAAATCCACTGAAAGATTAAGGATACTATTAATGCATGCACATATAAAATTCATGAAGTGAGTGAACGACGGAGGCCTGGGACGAGGCGACAGTGACCGAGATAAAAAGGCTAATAATAGACACAATCGGTCGGCTGAGACTTAGCGGATTATATTGCGTTATCATTCAATGAGCGCATGAATCAAACTCCCACCAACTACTTTGACGCGCCGATGGGCCTCGGAGGCGTGCTGACAGTAACCAGGTTACTTGGCAGGGAGGTGAGGAGAGTAGTAAAGTCCTCTAGGCCAGGTTCATGAGAGGGAACTGGTCTGAAGCCAGCTGAATGAGAGCCATGCTGTACACAGAACATAGGCTCAAAGAAACAACAGAAAACACAAATACTAATGAATATCTTTTTACACTGTGAATAGAACTTGTGTTGGAAGACATCCCTTCAAAGCTAGTTTATGCTGCACACATATCTTTCAAGTGTTCATGGAAGTCCTGGATCTCATCATGATATTTTATGATAACGAGCATTGCTTTTTGTTCTTTGCACATCAAAACCAGGGCGGGGGCAAAATGGAGGAAATAAGATATCACAATGTTTTTGACCAAATACCTGCAACAACATTGCAGGTTTCACCATTGGTGCTTTCACAAAATGTTTACACAATGTGATTTTGGATAAATAATCATGAGTAATGTGGATATAATGTAAAGTAGGTAAAGACAAATAATAGAACAGCTAGAACACTTTACTGCAATGCAGCACGTAAAACCAGGAAAAGACACAATCTAAGATGTTATCTAGTTTCATATCACAATATCAAGACAATATCAATATATCAATATACCCTAATCGAAACCATCAACCTGTCATGGCATTAACCCTGATGCCAGACAGAAAGCTGTACTTCCTTTCCCTGTGATCCACATTAGGGACCAAATCAGCTTTATTCTCGTTAGTCCAGGTGAATATGGGAAGCCAAACTTTTCATAATTGCGTCTTGTACCAGACATCATTTACTGTATGTGGAGTTATTTTCTGCTATGTCTGTACAGAAGCTTGAAATCACCCAGCAATAGAGGAGTGAAGCATCTCAACCATGCTAAAAAAGACACAATGACACAATAGGCCGACCCGGCTGGAATATGGCCCTGGTGATTTTGAGGATGGGGTCAGGAAGTGAATTCTGGGAATCTGCCAACTCCTCTGAACCTGGGAGAAGGCTCCCTCAGACCGTGAGCTCTCATATAATGATAATAAGGTTGTTGTATAGATGAAGGTTGCCACTGAATCCTGCATAAAAGGTGACACTTATCCCCTGAGAACACCTGAAAAAGAAGCACAGCTCAAGTACACACAATACCCAATTGTACTGTAGTTTAAATGGAGTGCATAGGTGCTGAGCCAGATAGGAGCAAGGTGGAATAGATCTTGTTGTTCTTTGAAATGTTTTAAAGCAGTATTTGTATTTTAGCAGTTTCTGTTCGGCAGTAAAACGAGACAGTTTAGAAATTAGTACAAGTACATCATTCTGAAAAGACATTGTATTTTCTCTAAAGACAATTGGATGTTTTTCTTTAAGATTTGCTGGCACAGTGTCCAACCTTCCAACACCGACTTAGCCCAGTACTCCTGTCATGTAGTGATTTCTGTGCTCAGCGATAAGGACAAAGGAGCAGTTTGTTTTGTTCAGGACTGTTGACCAGGAAACACGCCCTTATCTGCCTCTATCTGACTG
Organism: Cebidichthys violaceus; assembly: GCF_023349555.1. NCBI lineage: Eukaryota > Metazoa > Chordata > Actinopteri > Perciformes > Stichaeidae > Cebidichthys > Cebidichthys violaceus. The sequence goes on from NW_027176450.1 coordinate 4,990,697, forward strand.
GGACGTTGCTGGTCATTGCCGCCTTTTATCAAAAAGATACACAATAAAATGTTAGACATTGAGTCTTCACCTCAAATTAGTTTTCTGTCTAGAAAACCTCGTCCTCATGGTCTGGCCTAGGCACTTATCCATGCTCGTGGTGTGACGTGCGTTGGGACCCTCGGCACCAAATGGCTCTGTTTTCATAAGTAGTGTGAGGATCAATTTCCCCACCAGGCCCTCTGCAGTCATCTGTGCTACATCAAAGCAGCGATTTCATTGAAACGAATGAGGAGGCCTTGGAAGCTTGGAAAGTGTTCAGACCGAGTCCAGGCGCCGACGGTCATGGCACCGCTCGTTAACGAGGCTAGGCGGGCTTTCTGACGTGCACGGTGTGGTGGCAATTTGGCTTAACGACCATCGAGTATCTTTACTTGGCCTCCTCGGCAGTATTGTCAGTCAGCCATGTAACCCAACAATGAATACAATTCGCTAAATTTTCTGAAAATGTCCCATTGGACCGAGAGCCCATTTGTCCAACAACCCGTTCTCCCAAAAACAAGCGGCCCGTGTTCCAAAGGCCCATTGCTCTGAAAATACGACAACACAAGCTCATGGCCATTCACTTGTGTTAGCCTCAACTTATATTGTCATTTGGTCATTTTATGTATTCAATGTTTCAAAACTGTACCAAACTATAGTCCGCTGTCCAAAAACAAATGCCCATTGTGCAAAGGCCCATTTGCGCAGAAATAACACTCTCCCAGCAACAAACAGAGGCACATGGCTAATTATTATGCAGAATGACATCATCGAACCTTTTCCTTTTTGTTTTTTTCGTCCTACTGGTGAAGGCATGACCCACCACTTGTTGCCTTCATTTGTTTGGTTGGTTAGGTTTAGGTGTGAGACATGAGATTAGTCAGGTTTTGTGTAAGACTATCAGGGTAAGCCAATCAGAGGCAGAGTAGGGTGGATCATGTCATTGCAATGATAGGAAAAAAATACTGCAGCCGGGTAAGGTGCGATGACGTCATTCTGTTAATAATTAGCCATGTGCTACTGTTTGTGAGCTTTCAGTCCAATGGGACCTTTTTTTGGACTATTGGGGTTTTGGAACATAGGCATGGCACCACTTGGGTACAGCAACTACTAACAGCATGCTAACATGCTTGTTGTGGCAATGCTTACACACTGATATCTGGGTTATATTTACCAGGTTAGCTAAATTAATTGAGCCTGTTAGCATGCTAGCATTTACAAAACAAAATGTTAGCTTGAAGCTGGTACTAATGTATGTGTAAGAAATTGCATGGCATTCCATCCAATAGTTGTCAAGATACTGTATTGAAATTAGAAACAAACATGTCAATGTCATGTAGGCACTAGAGGAACAGTCAGAAGGGTTTACCCTCTGGGGACCATGAATGTCTGTACAGTTTATGTTTACAATCCATAAAATATTTATTGAGATATTTCAGTCTGGACAAAGAACAAAACGGCATTGCTTTCTACAGTATAAAGCCATGCTGCAGAAACATCAAACAAACCAAAGAACCAGTGATACTTTGAAATTCAACATTTTCTCAGAAAATGTCACTCACTCAGGACACCTTGATAGCACACACGGCACAGCACTGTGTCTTCCAGAGAGCCATGAAGACATTTTTACCTGCCACCAAGGCAACAAGCTTTTCTCTGAGGCCGAATTGAGTTTGACTAGATCGTACTCTTTTCCTTTTACTGATGCTCTTCTTGTGAAAGGATCAAGTCATACCCACAGATAGATGCTGCCTACCTACCGATGCCCACTTCCAGTCATAAATAAGACGGTAAAGGTCGACTCAGTGACCGTAAACCATATGCCATATTATTATGTCAGTCCCAGACATGACTCACTATTGAAAAGTGTGTTGACTTCCTCCAGCAGGTGTTGTTACTCCCAACAAGAGCCAGGACCGTCAACATGTTCACGGTGTTTTGTGAAAATATGCCACAGCAACATGACGTGACACGGCCTGTTGATGGAAGACGTAGTTGTACGCACAAAGACTGAGCTAATGATCTGAAAGCTTGTTCTGTTCAGTAACCCTCTGATCTTCTCCAGGGTTCCCGGTCCTGTTTGGGATGTTAACGAACTGGTGGCGCGTTGAGGCTGAAGGAGCATGGTGAAACACCAACCCTTGCAGGTCTATGAGAAACAGGTCTTTGTGTCCTTTGTCACTGGGATCTATGGTTGTCGCTGGAAACGCTACCAGCGCTCCCAAGACGACAGCTCCAGGGTAAGATCACTACGGATGGATGTCATGATGATGTATAAAGGTGCACATGTGATTTGCTTGGTATACTAATAAGAGTCTTTCTATGACTGTCACAACCTGTTTGTATCGCTGTAGATATTGTACTGCTGATGGGTGATCAAACCATGGATCTTTGATTAAAGCTGGTCACTGTACCAACACAATACTTATTTCGATACCTTACTTTGAGAATGGTCAACGTGTTTTTCTACTAAACCCGTTCCATTGACCAAAAGAAGACAAAGGTCTCAAATGTTACACATTGCACACCCTCGACCGTTCTGAGCCTTAACTCAGAACCCATCAGCTATTGGTCTCACATCCATTTAGCCTCTGGGGGCTACGGCCAATGTTTTGGGTGTTTCGGTGTGGCCAGGGCCAAGACTCGTTGTTTCCAGTCCTGTTAGCAAATGGAGACACGTGAATGGAGTTGGAGTTGAGACACAATGTGCGTGACCGTGTTTTTTGTAGCCAATTAGCCAAGCTGATAGCCAATGGGTTCCCAGATTGCATTTGGGCCAATGCTTTACTCCTCTTTGGCTCTCCACACGGACTATTTACCTGCATGCCACCAAATCTTGCTTCAGCGTGGTTGGTGGATACCACTAAGACTACAAATGGAAACCATGGAACGTTTCCGATACCTAGATCTTGTCTCGTTGACTCCAGATTCTGCATTCATATGCAGATATCTGTATAGAGATTACTCCTGAAGTGATTCAGTCTTTCCACAGAAACAGTATCATCCTTCAACTGCTTTTTACACTTGGGCTGTCGTAGCTGTTATAGGCATGAAAGTGTGGTTATTAAGTTAATCATAGGTGCTTAAGCCATAGTATTTACAGTGCATCTGCTGAATGCTACTGCTGTTTGTGTTGTAACCTGGCCTACAACTCACTACATCTCTGGAGAGTTGAAACAGAACTGTGTACCGCTTCAGGAAGGAAATGTAAGTGTTGTAATACGATCAAGAAAACACATTTTTACACTGCACTGATTACACAAACTTTATTTTATTATTACTTTAGTAACATTTTTATTCCTTTTGTGTATTTGTATCTTGCATATTGTTTATCGTTGCTGTTGTTCGCTGCTGCTGACTGGCTGAGAGCTACCAAACGAAATTTGGTTGTATCACTACAATGACAATAAAAACCTCTTTATCCTTATCCTTATCTTTAAGAAACATGATATAATATGGTAACAGTGATTGTGTATACATCTATGATACGTCTACGTCAAAACAGATATCCTTATCTCTATTTCCACGTATGCTACATATATGCAGGGATCTTGTACATTTATGTAAGGAGAGTAGATTGAGTGTAGCCATTATCTTACTGTACATAATGTACAGTAAGATAATGCACACAATCTTGCTGACGCTGCACTGAAACCTGATCGCACTTCAGAAATAAGTGAGCTGTTTTCCATTTTGTGGTTCTGAAGGCCAGAAAATAAGTCGGGCTTTGTGAAAGAAAACACTAAACAGTAACCTGACGTGCATTCAGTCATTTTGATTATGGCATAAGGGAATCCTTTTGTACCCCAAAAAATAAAAGCCTGTCAACTTTAGAAATGTTTTTGATCATAACAAGATGTAGGGCAGTGTTAAACAATCAAAAGTCATTATTATATTTGTCAAGAAAAATAGTGTAACCTCTTTTTATCTTTCTTTTGTGTTTGTAATGTATCTAATGCATTTCTAGCTTCCTTCATTTGAGCTTCACTTAAGCAATTCGTTCGATATTTTAGAAATAATTACACTTATAAGAGATAAAAGGTTGTTTCCAAGACTAATCCATTGGAAGTTGATGTCATTCCAATATATATATATATATATATATATATATAAATTTACTGAATTCCTAAGTGACTTCTAGACCAGTAACTGGGGAAAACAAACCTCACAATGAAGCAAGTAACAGGCGTGTGTGTGTGTGTGTGTGTGTGTGTGTGTGTGTGTAAAGCAGAGTCAGACACCCAGCTGTGTAGGACACCCACTGGGCAGCCACTGCTGCTGGATGTCGTCTTTATCACAAAGAGCCAGTGGCTCTGCCGTAAATTAGTCCATTAACTGACGATGTGCTAACCAAGAGCACAGCTGCCCCTTTCCCCTCTCTGTCTCCATTTACAAAGATTCATGTAGTCACACACACACACACACACACACACACACACACACACACACACACACACAGTGCTAGCACTGAAGCAGAGAGGTTAGCATTCATGCACTGAAATGCTGTCTGTTTACACAGCAACACAGTGATGTGTGGCAGAGTTAGTCATTCAGGACAGTCCTTTATTAGTGAGGACAGATGACTTCTTTTGCTTCTCTTAGACATCATCAGTACTCTGAACCTCTTCTACTTCATGACAGTTTAAGCTGCCTCGATCTATTTATGTATGAACACTTGATCACATGACCCTTTAATTTGAGGTCCTTGTAGTGACCAACCCCTCAGAGAATAAAGCGTAGTTTATCCTCCTGCTTGGCGCCATAGCGTGAGCCTCGATCTCCGAGTATGAACGCAGGCGGTTATACTCTGCGCTGTTCGCTGCATTGTTCTCCAGAAAACCAGAGGGTGTACGAACAAAAAGAACTGTGAAGAATCAACAAGACAACGAGTGTACCTCGGAGATGTGACCATAGACTGAAGGTGTAGCAGCAAAACGCCATAAACAAACTTCCACAATGCCGAGGAGGGATTGCAACTATTTGTAAACTCATATCTCATATTCATGAACTACTTCATTGCTTTTGTACAAAGAAATAAGTCAAGCATGACATGCGTTACAAAGAAACGAAGGTTGAATAACCTGTAAACATTTTGATTTGGCTGCAAAATTTGAACTCAAATGAAGACTTAAGACCTCTGCAGGTCCCCCTTTGTCTGGGTCAAGAGCTTCAATTCGCACACCGAGTTCGACTCGATTGATTCGTCCAGCGTCGTGATATGAAACAGTTTCTCGGTTGAAAAAGCAATCGAGCCAATCGGTGCCAAAGCGGGACTAACGCAGTTGTCAAGCTGTGCGCGTTAGACTTTGTGTCTTAACATCATCCGACATCGTAGTTTAAATACTTCGCTCCGCTCTACTATTAAAATGCAGGCCAAACCAGTGGCTACGTAGAAATGTGACTCCTAGTCACCGGGGCCGGTGAATCCCACATCGACGCTGTTCTCGGCTGAGTTTGACTCACGTCAAAATATTTAGCTTCTAACGCAGTTTTTTTAAATTATTATTTTGAAAGTCTGTTGCTCACTGAAACGGTGGAGGGAGTCTTCATCAGACTACGTTGATGCAGCGTGTGGGAGAAGTAGAGATAAACTAAAGACAAGCTAACAAATGCCACAGAGAAGTGGATAGATACAAACTGCAGGACGACTAGTGTTGTGAAGATGTCGGTCTGAGGAACGTTCTTAGGATCAACGAATGACGGCACGTATGAGCCTCCCTCGAGACGCACCGTCACAACAAGAACACATGAGTTGATGAAAAGGAGAGGACTACAAAAGCGACGGCGTTACAACGCGCACCGGCTGTCGCTCTCAGCGGAGACTATCGGACATCGGCGGGTAACCGTCATCACCTCGGAGTTACGGTGCATTATATTGATGGAACAGTGCGTCATGAAAACAGAAGACACACATTTTGATGAAACGTGTGCGGAACATTTTATTCATGTTGCACAGCAGTGGAACGTTTAAATAAAGTCAGCACACTGAGCTCAGAGAGTGAAGAAATATAACTGCTACTGTGTAAAGAATACTGCTGTTAAAAATAACCTGATCTGTTTAAAGTGTTTCAAACCAACTGTTATTGTAGTTTTGTTCATATAGCAGTACTTTAAAAATAAAAGTCCGCAATACACTACTTTTGAATTCATTATTGAACTTTCCGCATAACAATGAGATTAATCACCAAAAAAAGTATACGATTAATTGCGATTAAAAATTGAAATCTTTGCCCAGCACTAGTTTTTTTCAAGTTTTACGCCAGTGGCATTGGGCAGGTCGGCGTTGAGATATTTGCGCATGTTAAAAAAGCTGTTGATAGCCAAGTCTTTCATAATGCTAGGCGGATTTCGCCTTCCGACCAGAAATGTGGACTTTTCTTTTGGACGTGCATCTGTACTCCAGCTTTGCAAACTATTGGCTAGTTGGTGTGTGTTCAACGCACAGAGCTGCTGGTAAACAGGAAAGAGGTGACGCAAAACTGTGGTAAAAACCTCGATTGAGACGCATATTCTGTTCATGTGCAAAGAATGCTTCAAAGACCAGAATAATATCAATAGATCCCACATGTCTTAATGGTAAACTGCTCCATTTGGAATAAGGCCTAATTCAGAATATCCAAACAGAATTACATAAACATGAGTCATGTCAAATTCAGAATATTGTCATATTCAGAATAATAGTGGAATATGAGTGTGCATGTAAACGTAGTCAATGTTGTGTCTACAGTTTGTTGTGCTATATATATATATATATATATATATATATATATATACACACAAAAATAAGGTATGTGTGTGTGTATATACCTTATTTTTGCAGACATGCATACTGCATACAGCCAGGTGTACTTGCTTTATCAGGGTCCATGTGCCACTGACACTAACCTTGTTTGTACAGTATTAATCAGGTTCAAGTCAGCACATAGATCAGGATTTACGAGCGCTGTCTGAGGTTGTGCACCAGCTGTTCTAATTGGAGAGATGGAGAGACCTTTGAAGGCCATGTAGCACTCAGGAGAAAGTGTCAGATATCAACCTCTGAAAACGAGTCGTACTGCACAGAGTGGCCTGCTGAGGGTCGGGACATGTGAAATGGAGGAAACTACCGTAACTAGTGGATGAAATGTAGTGAATGTGTTCAGTACTCTACTAACCCTCAAACATATTTTCTCATGTGCTTTTCACACACAGATATTTTGTAGATCCCCTTCAACTATCACGTTTTACTTGTGTGTGTGTGTGTGTGTGTGTGTGTGTGTGTGTGTGTGTGAAAGGATTTTTGTTTAAATTTGATGAAAATATTTAGTTTGTTGTATTTAGGCTTTATAGTCGTTTCTTCATTTCCAGAAGGATTTACAGTAACACACTTGAGCAGCTGAGGGAGTAGTTACTGAGGAGCATGCTTCAACATTTCTCTTCACCAAGGAGGGTTTACTTGACCTGTTTGTCACAACCTTTAGTCACAAACTGTCTTTGACTCCTCTTGCAACCCTGAAGATGGAATCCTAATCCACTACACAGCCGGCCTCTGGAGGAGGCATAGGTAGAGGAGAGTTTCTCATTAAAGCTCTATTGCAAGTCCTCTTTGAGAGGAAACCACAATGCAGAAAGCTTTACAGTAACCAGGGCAGAATCATATTAGACACACATTTTGTGTAAATTGGAATCGCTGTGTTTCTCCGAGTCCATAAAAGGGGTTTATATTGGTGCACGAGGTAAATTGACAACGTGACTCTGGCTCAGTGCCTCAGAGCCGAGTACAGTCACCTGACCTCCAGGTCGCTGCCATACCAGTTAATAACAGCCACTGGTACTGGTCATATCGTGCTGCTACTGGCTGTATCAGGTTAGAAGGCATTCCCTGACGCATGCCCTCCTGGCAAAAAGTGAACCCTTTCACGGGTTTCTCTGTGTAGACTCCACTGCTTCATCAGTGCAGCCATATGCTCTTTACCTGCACACACATCTAATTAGCTCCCAGCCTCTTACATAAGCCGCTGAAAAGCGGTCAGTCCAGGCACGGTGTGGCGCAAAGCTGATCAATGCTCAACAAGATTTGTTGATGGCCTATCATACTTTACACCTCCCCTCACATGGCATTAGCTCCTAATCCTGTTAACTACTGAAGGGACGAGTCCTTGAGTGCTGCACAAGCTCTCGTCTGTACCTTTGTTCGACATGACATGCCAGTAGACCGTAAACCTGGTCACAGAAAACATGTATAAGTAGCTCGAAGGGTACTCAGAGAGCACAGACCTCCACCGAGGCCGTTTCCATAAATGCGTGTACCCGCACGGTGATTTGGATCTGATTCTCTCTCTGCTCATACTACACCCTTCCACCAAATGTCATGACAATCAGGCCAGTACCTTTTCCATTATCCTGCTGACAAACGAACAAACTAATCAAGCCGAAACCTTAACCTCCTTGGCGGAGGTAACAACACTTCTTCACATGCGATTGTCAGCATCTGGTTTTGGTTTTCTCTTTGTAATGGCATGCAAGAGTAACAATCATTATTGGACGATTGTTGTGAGAAAATAGTAGAACTGGGTGCACCACTTAGCCCGAGAAAGGATATAGACATCATGACTAAAGAGTTCCACAAACATGAGGGAATCCAAGGTAACATCTGAGTGAAAAGTGATCTCTGGGAAGTGCAGTGCAAAGACACCATAGTAATGGTCACATGTCATATCATAACATACATGCAGAAGTAGTCCTTTATTAATATGAGAGGATGGGAAACAGACATTACAACATTGAATATAATTGATTATGTCCAAAATTCAAGTTGATTGTGTGGTCATTTTTCAGCCAAGTTAAAAGTTACTCTGCATCCTTCTAAAAATGATAACAGAAATTGAATGTTGACTGTTAGTCTGCTGGCTGTTCGTTGCTGAGTGTGTAGTGTGTAGTGTATGTATGAGATAACTGTAGCTTGTGCTTTCCTTCACAGTGGGAGTGTACATGGTTCGTCATCTTGTGCAGTTCTTTCCTCCTGCTTCTCTTTTGGGCCTACTTTTGGTTGGTGGCTCAAAATGATTTCAACGAGTTCAACTGGTGAGTTATCTCTCTCTCTCTCTCTCTCTCTCTCTCTCTCTCTCTCTCTCTCTCTCTCTTTATATATATATACGCTGTTTGTGCTCAGTATTTGATGAGGATGAAACTAGTTCAGATGATGTTGTGAACAGCAGGGTGCTGACCTTATGGCACCAGACCCGCCACCAGAGGTATTTTGAAACTGTAAGGAGAACTAATACCATTGTTTAGTGGGTTCCAGGCTGCCAAGTCAAGGCAAAGTTCTCCTTTTTGACGATAATTACTTTTACAATCCGCATCAATCAGTCAAACCTCACCTGTTCCCACTCCAGGTCGGTATACAACCGCTCTGGAGAATGGAGGGACGAGACCATCCCCATCCTCGCATCCACCACCGTGGGATTCAGCTACATCACATTCTTATTGGTAACGTTACGCCCCTAGATGTTAGCAAACTTGTTTATTGCTCAGTTATGATAAAACTGACTGAATGCGGCTTCTCTTTCAGATTTTAGCACTTTTCCATATTTCCTTGGGCCAGCAGCTGAACCTCTACTGGCTTCACAAGGTGCTGTGGTTCACGCCTCACATTGTTCCATGTATTTGCTCCACACTTTCTTCTGAAATAAAACTAAATCTGACCCCAGCATTGTCTCCACAGATTGGAGTGTTGGCCACGTTGCTCACCACTATCTCCGGCGTCATCTCCGTCGATGACATATGGGGAGACGAGTGGGACATCCTGCTGGTTTCACTGCAGGTTGGTCCACAATCAGAAGGACATGACTGTGCAATAACTGTTTTGTTTTTGTTGTGGTCTTTTACCTGTTAACTTTTTTACTAAAATGACATACGATATACACAGTGTAATAGTGAGAGTTAAAGGGAGGTGTAATAAACATGACCGCAGTTTCCATAAAGCGACATCAATGAATCCTTTGATTGAAGGAGTTATAGCGGGATAGTGGCGAATTTTTGTTCCAAAATTGTACCAAAAAAGAGTCTAAATGTCACTGCTCTCAGCCAGTCCTGGCACATGACGCCTTGTAAAAGCACAGCGTAGTGAGCTTTTATGAGGTTGGTTGGCAGATTTTTCTCTGTTCCTTCATTCAGAACCAGGCTAGCTTTCTTTTTTCATGATAAGCTAAGGTAACCGGCTGCTGGATGTAGTTTATTTAACAAACGGATATAAGATCAGTTTGTTACGTTACCTAAATCTCTCTGTCCAAACTGACGTCTTGCAAAAAACAAACTTCGGCTCTTGAATGTTGAAAGACTACTGCGTGGTGTAACTGCTATGATAACGCTTCCAGCCTGAAAATTGCTATTTAATCACCGGAAGTGAATTAACTTCACCAACAACATGTATGATGAAAAACCAAGAAAGAAAGAGCTCTGATCATCGCTCTAAAAGCTGTTTCTGACATGTGTGTTTACATGTCCTCACAGTGAGTTAACAGCAGTGTTCTCTATTTCTGTGTTGTTACCAGTCCACAGCACCTTTCCTGCACATTGGAGCGCTGGTGACAGTCACAGCCATCAGCTGGTTGGTAGCTGGATATGTGGTCCGCAGAGAGAGGTCCAGTAAGTGTTGACTTGTGTTTCAAGTAAAGGTCCATGTCATCAGCCAGGCAGACTTCGGCTTTTGATTTCTTTGGCTTATACTCGAGTACTCGAAGGTCTCTGTCTCCGTCTTGTTTTAGTCTTGGACAAAGAGGATTCTGTATTTTTAAGACCTCAACTGAGGGAATCAAAACTGATCTATCTAACTAACTATCACCAAACTGCATTACAACTACATTGCTTGATTCATTTGTTGCCATCAATACTGTGATTGCTCATAGAAAACAAAAGGCAGTCCCCACACATCCTCCTCTGCAATGCCTTTTGATCATTTTATCAAGACATTTCTCATGCTACATGTATACATACACACACGTATACAGTATATATGGCGGTGAAAAAAAAAGAATAATCTTTTTTTTACTGTTTTTATGGTAATAAAAGATAAGTACAAGGAGTGCCTATATGGTTTGAATAATGGTTATAATGTCATGTAATGACTCACACTGGTCGGGTCTTGGTCTTCACTCGCCTCGGTTTTGATACACTCTGGTCTTGGTCATGACCCCCCCCCCCCACACACACACACACCTCCCTCTTAGATTTCCAGGTGATGATGTTGCTGATCTACATGGTCGTCCTCCTGGCTGTGTATTTGGCTCCGCTCACGTTCACCTGCTCCTGCATCATGGACCGCCACAGCCTCAGACCGCGACCAGACATCATCGGTCGACGGGGAGTTCCGATGGTGAGTCCGCGTTCTGCCGGACCTCACCGTCTGATCCGGTTCATGGTTCTGTGAGAGAACACGTCACTGCAGACGCCTGTCAGTCTGTTTTTAATAGATGCATCATTCTATTCATGGATCACTGGATATTGTTTTTACCTTCATTAGTACATAGACTCTGCACTCATATTTCACACAGCAGAGTGGTATCCAGCTACAGTACGTGAGAGGCAACCCCACACTGAACTCATTCCACAGCTGGACAAGCAAACACTGTTTCACGTGACTAGCTGTAAACAAATGTACAGAGATATTCAGAGCTGTCACACACACACACACACACACACACACACACACACACACACACACACACACACACACACACACACACACAGTATGTACACACAAATCACAGAAACCACCTGTCTCTCACCGCTCTGCAGTGTACCTCAGCTGTATGGATATTTAAAATAAATCCCAGACATACGTAAATATTTTTTATGACTAAAAACATAAACACAGTTCTATCTGATTTATTCAGCTAAATGCTGCATATTTCATGTTATTTTTCAGTTTGCTGAAGACACTGAACCTACTTTGGATTATTTACAGTTCCCATTTCACAGTATGAAATCTGTTTTGCTGGTATCGATCTGTTTCTACTGTCAGTATCATAAAGTAATTCACAATTTGATACTTACATGTGTGATTTAAGGTTAACCTGAACCAAAGCTGTGGATTCAGGAGCTGAGACGCCAGCTACTGCTGCTCTGCTAAGCTAGTTACATTTAGCAAGAGTTTAGCTGTTTTTTTTCTCCAATATGATAGTATTACTCATGTTAAATAACAAATAAAATCATCAAAATCATATTTTTCAATTACACAAAACAACTAGGGAACTATAGTTATAGTTAAACAAAGGCTAGCTATGGCTGTCTCATCAGCTAGCTGTCCCTTGGTCGGCTGTGGCTCTCTTACTTTAGTTGGCTATTTGTCTTTGGTAATATTAGTTTGTTTCTTTCTCTGTTTTGTACTTACATTTAACGTTACATGTTGTTTTCATGGAAAGTATAGGCTACATGTCTTTGTCATAATAATATATAGTTACTGCAGTTTGGCTGTGCAGGTGTAGCAATGTTGCCTGTTGATGCTGATTCTCTCTGTGTTGATATGAATGCATATCTTTTAGATATGCATGGTAAAGAACGACACACTGTCATATCCCATGTGTGTAGGATTTAGGGTGATTTATTGGCAGAAATGTAATATAATATTCATAACTATGTTTTCATTCGTAAATAATCACCTGAAACTGAGAATCGTAGTGTTTTCGTGAGCTTAGAATGAGCCCTTCATATCTACATAGGGAGTCTTCTTCACGGAGTCCACCATGTTTCTACAGTAGCCTGGAACGGACAAACCATGCAGCAGCTCTAAAGAGGGCCTGTCAGCTTTTTACATTACTCAAAGGCCACTGTAGTTCTCCGACACGCTGACACGCTTGGAAAGAGAGGATTGAGCGGAGGTGTATTCAGTTTGCTCACTGCTAGAGGACACTAAACCCTACACACAGCTCCTTTAAATGTTCTTTTATCCTTCTCTTACTTCCCCTCTCTGCTTTAGCTGGCCCCAGAAAACACCATGGTGTCCTTTAACAGAGCCCTGCAGTATGGAGCCAGCTCCCTGGAGGCAGACGTCACTATCAGGTTATTCACCGCACATAGCATTTTTAATCCCAGTTATTTATCTTTAATGAAGTGAAGTTCCATATATAGACCCCATAGCTGTGATATAGTGATTATAACATGTAATGAGGGAGATGCTCATAAATATTGCCATGTGAGGTGGTTGTCAGCACATTGCACTTCTGCTTTTTGATGTTTTTTATTGTGCTGCTGTTTTGCTGTTAGGTAATTGTTCTATTTCTTTTTATCAAAGTATCTTCTAAATCATAACTGAATGTGTATAGTACAACATGTTCTGACCATGTTGTCTCTTCCAGTGTGGACGGTGTTCCCTTCCTCATGCGGGACCGCACATTGAGACGAACGACAGACGTCCGTAAGGTCTTTCCACTCAGACAGTACGACGATGCCTCTTTCTTCAACTGGACTGAGATTCGCTCTCTAAACGCAGGCCAGTGGTTTTTGGAGGTACTGAAATCCACTTTACCACAGCTCACACTGATTTGTTCATGCAGACTGAATCACAGATACAAAATGCATTTTCCCCTTAGATGAGCCCACATTATTTACCATAATCAATAAACTGTCCTTTCGGACTATTTTGGTGAAATTGTATTTAGGATATGATGCAAGAACATGAAGTAATTTTTGTGACTGCAAAATGTAATGAAACCTACAGTTCTAACTTAAAAGATGTTAAAAGTGCTATAGAACTGATTACGCTTCTCCAATAGTGAACCCTGTAAACTTCAGCTTATGGTATAAACTTGCAGTGGAATGACGGTAAATCCTAAGACAACTATTAGAGTCTCCTCCTGGTGTTTCTCCCTCTCCCTTCCCAAGATAACAAGACAAGGATTTATTCATCTGGTTTTGTGCCTCACGTTAGTGGATCAGAACATAGGGGGTTTGGAATCAGTCTGCAAATGCTTCGGTTCAAAATGAAACCAAACTGTTCTATGGTTGTCAGGCCAAAATGTGGCCTGCAACAGAATAGGTAAGGCTTGTTTTTAGCATAGACGATTGCCGGAAATGCTACCGAAGCAGCTGCTGATCACTTGCTTCCCCTATTGGCCGGTTCAGAGCAGTGAGGAGTCAGCCGTCAACAACAGTATAAAATAAGAGTCTTTCACTGTAGGTCCTTGAGTCATAAATTAGAACTAAAAATATTAGGCTGATTGGCTCTGACACACACACACACACACACACACTCGACCGAACGTTTGTACTGGAGATAAGTGTGCCGATAGCTTTTTTAAAAAGAATAAATAGATTAAGCTGCATGCTTAATTTATTTATTCTATACTGAAGAACATATTCCACACAGAGGAGTATGTTACATCTGTGTCTGCCTCTCATTGCTCTGCTCTGCTTCCAGAGTGACCCCTACTGGACGGTAGAAACCCTCACAGCGAGGGACCGTGGCAGAATAGGCAACCAGACGGTCTGCAGTCTGATGGAAATGCTGCGTCTGGCAGCCAGGGCCAACGGCTCTGCGCTGCTTAACGTCCGCAGGCCTCCTCCAGAGCACCCGCGCTACCGCAGTTGGTTCATGGACACACTGTGGGCTGTGCAGAAAGCAGGGATTACCCAGAAGAGGGTGAGGACTGTAGGTCACCCCATAAAAATCCTTTGATTGCTTAAAGGCGCTGCTTGTAGTACTGTACAGTTAAGCACATAAACGACTGCCACTGAGACTGACAGCTGGTATTGTCCTACAGTACAATGATTTATATTTCAGTGTTTTACTACTGTGGATTGCTTTACGGAGCAAAACAGAGGGTACTGTTCTTTCAGCTGAAACTGGTTGCAAACTGTTTGAAGGATGGAAAGCCCAAAGGAAACATCTATTCAACCAAGACACCAATTAGGAATGGGTTTTAAGATGTAGTCCGAAGTTTACCACTGCCAAATTCTACAAGTAGCACCTTTTTTTATACCATAAAGTGCAACATCTCTGGATATGACGCACACGCTGCATTCTGTCTGACCAGGGTCTGTCCATGTCATATGTGTTTGTGCCAGGTGACGTGGACCCCTGACACTGACAGGGGGAGGGTGCGAGGGCTTCCACAGACTGCAAACGAGAAGCTGTCAGTGGAAGAGATGAGGCAGAGGGGAATAACGAGCCTGACCCTCCACTACAGCAAGGCCAGCCACAAAGACCTACAGTAAGAGCCAGCGTGCACCGCTCGGCAACGGGGGAAGTGCTCAGATAAACCACGATGGAGATAAGAGGGAGCTTTGTTTGTTGCTGAGAAAAGAGAAAGAAAGGATAAAAAGGACCATATTGTTGTCCTTTGGACTTATTCCTCATAAATTGAATAACTGAGAACAACTCCGTCATATTTCTGGACTAATATCAAATGACTCATGTTGGCCCATGTTCCTTGTGCAAGTCATGTGTTTTCTTGGCTGTGGTCCATTAACTGGGGCTGCAGCTGGCTGAGTGTATGTAGAAAAGGTGATCAAGTATGGGAACAATGTCAATTGTTCCCATACTTGGAAGGAGAATGAGTGGAACAAAAAAGGCAATATCTTCTTTTTCTAAATTGTCCATCATGAATCCAACAAAACAACAACGTGTCCACGCAATTTGATTCAAATATCGTTAGACTCTGATTGGTGAATTGAAATGTTCAAGTGAGAAAACGGTAAATGGACTGTTCTTGTATTTCTCTTTGCTAGTCTTCCGACCACTCAAAGCTCTTTAACAATACATGTCATCATTCACCCATTCACACACCATGCAAGGTGCCACCTACCCATCAGGACTATCTTACATTCACACACCGCAGGCACAGCTACAGGAGCAATTACTGGTTAAGTGTCTTTGGGCGAGATGACCCTGCTCTACCACTGAGCCACAGTCGCCCACATGATGAAAACACAGTGAGAAGAGGCAAAACTGTTTTTGCCCCAGTAAATTGCCCCATTACTCATAAGCCCGTTTTACACAGAGATCCCGCTATACGGCCTCAAGAAGATCCGCCAATACGCTTGTTTCGCTCTTTTACACTGAACCGAACCATTGCTGGCCCGTGATTTTAGATAGTGTGCCATCATCGGAAGCAAAAGAGGTGCTGACGTGTAAGGTAGTGTCCTGCTATGCCGGTGTTCTGACTATTGAAATGTATTATAGTTGTCATTATATACATTAGGTACATATTAAATGTAACTTCTGCATTTAACTCATCCCTAGCTTATTGGGAGCAGTGGGCTGCTGAGGAGCGGTTAGGGGTTCAGTGTCTTGCTCAGGGACACTTCAGCACAGGACACATTACCGGACGACTCTCTCTACCCAAGGAGCCACGGCCCAGCTGCCTTGTAGAAAAATAATATGCTACCATAGCTCTGGCCCCTTTACCCTAACCCTATGGTTTCAGGTAGCATATTTTGACAAACCGATATCCCCCATCAAATAATGTGATTATGTGCATGTGCAGAACCACTAAGTAGCACATCTCGATAGGGGGCACACAGCGACGGACCACCAGCAGTCTCTGTTACTATCTCCGCTGCTGCTTACGTAACCTTTTAATGGAGACGCGGAACAATGGAGCAACATTCGCACCTTCGACAAGCAGTGACAATGGGGCTTTGGTAACAAGATGACTGGTACAAATACGTTTTCTGGGTCATCAGGGACTCTACACTGTTTATAACATCTTTAGGTGAGATATTGTAGGTTTCACGGTGCATGTATTTCTGATACACAGTGAAAGGAGCAGAGGGTTGAAAGGGAGACAACCTTTTCTTCTCAGTGCTGACGTGTGTTTGTTCCTTTCCCCAGGGAGTATCTGGCCAATAATGTGAGTGTGACTGTCTACCCAGTGAATGAGCCCTGGCTCTACTCCATCCTGTGGTGTAGCGGGGTGCCTTCTGTGTCCTCTGATGCCCCGCAAGTCCTCCGAAAGGTGCCTTACCCCATCTGGCTCATGGTAAACATCTCTCCTCTCCCTGTATCTCATCTGACACACATACACACACACACACACACACACACACACAGAGACGAGAGGACAGAGATTGACGAGGGCCCAGCAAGACTCGAGGGCAAGGACGCAGAGAAATATGAGGGAGCTCAGCGTGGCGTTGGAGAACAACAGGACCCTGGGAAAGGAGTCTGAGATCTGGACTGCAATGCAGCTGTCGAGCCGGTTTTATTGCACTCAGGGTCTCGTGTTAGCAGCTTCAGATGACATGCATGTTAACGGTGACCTCCGGTGGCGTTGACTGGAAACTGCTCTTCTGTTTTTCTTTCTCTTGCAGAGTCAGAACGCTTACGACTTCATCTGGATCACTTCAGACCTGGTCTCACTCGCCGTAGTCGTAGGGATTTTCAGTTTTCAGAAGTGAGTGCATGTCGAGGGTCACGGACACACCCGTCTGTCAAAAATAACACCGACCATATTTAATTCCATGCTTTATTGCATTTAGTTTAAAGCACTAACATGAAACATGTATTTACTTCATTCGTAATTAAATTGGAGAAAGAAAACCAAACCATGTTTCTAGTGGTATCACACACATGCAGATAGTTTTGGTTTCATGTGTTGAGATTTCACCAAATACAATGTATGCATTTGAGTTTGTCTTTTATTCTGAATCATTCACTGAACACAGTCAGCTGCTTTCATCTCAACTATTTGTTTGAAATTATAAACGTAGTATTGGGTACATCCAAAACTGGACAAACATTTAGTTTTATTATTTTTAAAATCAAGTCTTGTTTTATGACTGAATATTGTTTGTATAATGTAACATGTTGATCTACTTTAGGAAACACAGTACATCTTTAGCTTATTATCTATTTTAACTTTAGCAGCACACCTCTGATTGTATTGAATTATTAAAAGTAGTGTTGTGTTAAAGGGTTCTGATGTTTAGAAGTGTGGTTCTATGAGATACTTCTCCAGTCATTGTTCTACTACAGTAGATGGAGTTTGGAGAAACAGACAGGATAAAGTATGTGTGCTGCTGTGGACGTATTTTACACACCTAAAAAATCAATATGAGTTTTTAACGCACTACTCAAGTGTTACTTTGGTGTTTTAAAGGTTTAGTTTGAATTCACCAAAGTCCCACAATAACACAAACTAACTGTTTCTGTCAATGTAGTCTTGTGAATTTGAAGAGAGCATAGATAACGGCTTCAGATCTCTGTCAAAAAGGGCAAGGTGGAGATTTTTTAAATAGTGTGCACTTCTAACAATTATTTTTGTAGCTGTCTAAAATACGTCCACAGCAGTACAGTGCTTTGCTCCTGTGCTGGTACTCCATCTACTGTAGTAATACACTGACTGTGGAGAAGTAGTTCATACAACCACACATCAAAAACATGTTAGAGGGTTTCTGTGACTGCACAGCGTTAACACCAGCCTCTGAGTGAGATCTTCTACTGACTGTTCATTCTAATCTGTCTTTATGCACAGTACTGGTGCTCTGTCTCTCCTTCTGTCTTTTGTCTTCTGACTGTCTCCACGTTTCCACTATAACCTGTCCTTTTCCTCTCTTTCTCTCTATCCTCTCTTCCTCTCTTTCTCTCTTTCTCCTTTGACATTTGTACTTTGTCCTGTGCTCTGCCTGATCTGCATGCAACCTCTCCTCTGCTGCCCCCTGGCAACTGTCAGCTATCATATGATCAGGTAACTGCTGCGACTGCCTCGGCCTTTGTTTCTGCCTCCTTGTCTGTTCTACTTGTGCATTTTCTGCACGACGCCCCAAGGCCGATTTCCTTCCTCTTGTTAACCTCTTGTTTATCAATGTGCATCCCATTCAGTGTATGTGTATTTGTATGTTAAAGGCCCAGTCTGGGCACCACAGTTATTGAATTGTGTGATTTAATGGACTCGTTGCCTCTGCGTGCTTGTGACGGTTTGTATCTGGTTGTGCTGTAACAGGTGGAGGATGAGAGGGATGCAGAGCTATAACCCGGAGCAGATTATGCTGAGCGCCGTGGCGCGTCGGTCCAGCCGGGAGGTCAACATCATGAAGGAGAAGCTCATATTCTCAGGTGCAGCTTTGACTACATTCACACCTGGAAACAAATGTCTCCGGTTGAAACTGGACAGAACAAAACAGACGTTAAGGTTCTTAACTTGCACATTTTTATTGAATATAGCCATTGTTAAGCATTGCAAAGACGAGGTCTGTCCAAGTGCCCACACTTGCAGCCTCAGCTACTTGTGTGGGCATTCAGACTTGTCTGGGCTGTCACAATATCAGAAAAAAGTCAGGATAACGATATTATCATAGTATCTATGGAAGATTTGCAGAGAAATTCATGTGTAGTGTGTGTGTAGGGTGGTTGAAGAGAGAGGCTGTAACTGTACAAAATCCTGATTAGGAGGCGCTGGATCATTTATATGATGTTATCATATGTTTATAATTAACATGATATCAGTGTTACAATTTTAATTTAATGGTTATCGTTAATGGTTTAACCAGGCGACAACTTACTGTTATGCCAAGTGAAGCCGATGTAGAAGTGTGTTAAAGCTGCATTCTCTCTAGTGTCCATCAGGGGGCGACTCCTCTGGTTATAAAGAAGTCTATGAGAAAATTACTCTACTTCTCTCTTGATTTATTACCTCAGTAAACATTGTAAACATGAGTTTATAGTCTCAGTCTCTAGTTTCAAGTCTTCTTCAATACAGCATGATGTTCATTTAGTAAATTATGGTCCATTTAGAGTCAAACAGACCATAAAGCAGGGATGCTTTAGGGGCGGGCTTACTGTGATTGACAGGTCGCTGCTGATACCAGAGTATCCTAAAAGTTCCCTTTTTTGCAAAATGATCTGAGTGAAATTGAGTTCCTTCTGGTAAAGTAAACAGTTAAGCTGTGTGTATATGTAGGGCTTTTATTGTGAAAGGTAAGAACAGAAGGAGTGGATCTGGTCTGTGCTGCCTTTTGTCACGGTGGAAAGGAGTAATACATGTTGCTGTCTTGGTTTGGACTATAGAGCCTCTGTGTGAACCAGAGGAGTCGCCCCCTGATGGACACTAGAGAGAATGCAGCTTTAACACATGAAGCATCAGTTTCACTTAAAGAACTGGAGGTGGCGTCCCTGTTGTTGTGTAGTGTAGTGTAGTGTAGTGTTTTGTATATGTTCGTTCCGCACAACATGATGACTTTGAAGTTTTAATATTTACATTCTGTGTGATTGGGCTCATGACAGAAACAACAGTTAGAACAAATATATTGATGTGCAAATTAATCGCACGTTCAAAACTTCCCCGGAGTGTAAATGGTGCCGAAATTTGAAATTTTCTAAATTTTTTATATGGTGGCTTTTACAGTACTTACATGAGCAGTTTAAGTGAAGTGTAGATAGTGCACCTATTTACACTGAGATCTGATGGTACAGTATATAGTCCTAAATGCAATTCAACTAAATAATTCCCAGCTAAATGAAGTATGTCAACGTGATGAACGTGCTCATTAAAGAGATGTCAGTGGCATCATCAATCATCTCTCTGTCATCTCCTTCAGAACTCAACAATGGGCTCAGCAGCACAGAGGAGCTGTGTCTGTATCCTGAGAATGGTTATGCCACATACTCTCATGGAGACCTCAGTCACTGAACAACACACGGCTACAGCTGGACCTCTGACTTCAGAGCTCTACTGACTGGATGTTGTGTTGTCATCAAAAGGAAGGAGGAGGACAAATCTATTAATCAACTTACACCAGGACTTATGACAGCATGGATACCACATTGTTTCTAAAGTATCTGGCCTATAATTCATCAGTTTTTCAAAATAACACAGTATTCACTTGTTCATGTGCAAGTTCTATGTAATACATGTATGTGTGTAATATAATTTTGTATGTATTTTCCTTAAGACTGCCAGCATCACCACCTTTAACATTGCTGTAAAGAGTCCTTTTCTTGTTTTCAGGGTTATAAATTTGTTCAGAATTCTTCAGTGATGACATCATGTGTGTCAATGTTGTCATCACCTCAGGGGTCAGCTGACCAAACGCCTCGTGATGAGTCAGATGCTGTTTCTCCTGAACTAAATCCGTTGAGCAAGTAAACGTGGAATTTCTCAAAAAAATTGTTTAATCACTTCTCAACCATGAATGAATCATTTTAAAACATCATCATGTCAACATTATTACCAGATACATTTGGTGATGTGAGTGGTGTTTGACTACCACCATCTGTTTGATCTGTTGAGCTACTGCGGGCTGTGATGTAACATGCTTCATGTATTTCACTGTTGTTTTATAACAGAGGTGTAGTGTTCTGTATTATACACTGATGTAAATATGAGATGTTTTTATTCTGTTTTTCAATGGTTTGGACATATCAATTGTATATTTTCTGTTTTCATTTATTAACATTGTCCTCTTTTATGTGCAAAAGACAATAGGGACAACGTGAAAACGTATTTTCTTGCAGTTTCATGGGATGGGGCGGGTGTATTGTGAGTATATTGGGATGAATGTTCTTCTCTGTCATGCCATGATTGACTTACTGTATAGTCATATTAGCTATTACGTCTTTCACATGACTGCCTTTTTGTTAAATTAATGGACTCGTAGTGTAGCATTGAATATTTGTTTAGTGTAGTCTTTTAGTTAAATAAAAAGCGGTTCACATCTCTAGTTACAGCTACACCTCTGTGGTGGTTCAATAAAAGTGTTCTATTCTCTTTGCAAAATGTGCAGTTTATCTTTTGATCTTGGATTCTTTTATAATAGATCAGAAAGCTGAGCTGCTTTACTCTTCCTTGCTTCCTACCAGCTTGTTGTCACTGGTTTGGGACCACCTACAAAGCTAATGTCCCGTCAGCCTCAGCTATAGCTTTGAGTTCAGTGCTGACTAGCTACTGTTAGCGGGTTAACACCCTACACTAGCCAGGGTTGTGCGGTCTGCCTCACCTGTCATCATGACAAGTAAAAAACAAATAATGCTAAAATAAAATAAATATTAATATTTCTCTACTGATCTGTGCTATAAATGTAATTTCTGTATGATTACAAGCATTCCAAGCATTTCTATAATCAACATCTCTGAATTAGCGCATGTCCTGTTCAAACAGAGGAGACAGTGAGGTGAGGCAGCGAAGAGCTGTGCCTCACCTCAGACTGTGAATCCCTCACTAACTGGGTTGAGCACGTGCCTTTTGATTTCTCATTGTTTGTCACCACTGTAATATTTGTAGACACTTTTATTATATTTCCTTTCTTTCCATAGAATAGGTAATGTATTTCACGTCTGTGTAGAACATATTTAGTGTTGCTGATCTGACAGAAACCGCAGTGAAAAAGCACAGAGAAGCAAACATTACTCTGCCTCAAAGAAGAGGGCGTGCGAGAGCCCACGGGTCGGGTTTATGCTTGTTCTGTCGTTGCTCTTCTTCTACACTTTTCTTCTTCTTATATTTTGCTTTGACCACACAAATGTAAGATTCTATATCCAAGCTTTAAAATGTCTCAAAAAACAGGGAAATATGACCAAATCAACAGCAGTTCAACGTCGCACAGGTAAAGTAATCTTTTATGTGTTTGTTGTTCTCTTTATACATCCTGGTTGTTACGCAGATTATCGCGGAACTTGCACGATTTTCGCGGGTGGCGCACGTGAGCGGTCCGCTTCTGAAACGCTCCCGGTGGAATCAAATATCTACCTTACCTATGTGTGTGTAAATAATGCTGATGTTAAAAACAACCAGTAGTCAATGTGCAAGCTGACAATATAATGGCGATTTAAGCTACTCTATTGGGTTCATATATTTGTAAATCTGATTTATGTAGTGTCAGTGCCTCACCAGCCACGAACCTCACTGACACTAGCGTTATGCCTGCTACACGATAGCAGATCAGCATCGTCATTGTGAGCATGTTAGCATGATGACACTAGCATTTAGCTCAAAGCACCACTGTAGACTCTTAGTCTGACTAAGACACTTCTAAGACATTACAATTGCTGCTTCACTTGTATTTTACTTTTATCATATTTTGTTACTTCCTGTAAAGTGGTGAGATTCTCATATAATCATCAATTACAACAGTACAGCGCTGGCTACAACAGGAAGTTGGCATGCACTGCTTTGTTACTATGATTAGCTACGTTAGCTCAATATGGTGTCTTACTCAACTCTTTCTACATCATCTTCCAACCCTTTGAATGTAACAGCAGTTTAAATGATTGTCGTATCAAAATGATGAAAGCTGTAGATCTGAAATGATTGGTCGACAGAAAATTCATTGGCAGCAACTTTGATAATCAATGAATTGTTTCAGTCATCACTATTTTCTGACATGCTATAGATCAAACAACTAATCAAGAAAAGAATTGGCAGATTCATTTTTAGTAAAAAAAATAGCTGAAATTACTGTTCCATGTCATAGAAAAACAGGTTTTTATTCACAAGTCGTCTTAAAACCAGCATAAGGAATGAACAGAGAACTGATTATTCTCACGAAGCTGCTGTCTGAGCTGGCAGCAGGTACTCAGAGATAAAGAGCAGGTCTGAGTCCTCTGTGCTGTTGTCAGATGGCATGTGGCAGCCGGAGTCTCTTGGGCAGTTGTTCGTATCCGCCTTTGTGTTCTCACCGGGGGTCTCGGCCCCCTGATTGGATTCGTTCTCCAACTGACTGTCAGCTGTGAAGCAGAGAAGACGGTTGGTTGGATGTTCGGTCCCAGAGTTGAATAGATGAGCAGTAATTAATCCTTTACAGCTAATATTCCTGTGCATCTTTGGGCAGCTACTATCCTCGTGTGTCCCGCTCTATTCTCAGCGACACTCACTGGGGTTATCCTGTTATCCTTGACCTCTTTAGCTGTGGCCCGGATACCCTCCCAGTCTTATCTGCTTGAGGTACAGTGTCACTGATTCCTTTCCCTTTCTGAATCTAAACGTCTCAGCGAATCATTTTAGGGTTTTACTCACAGCGCATTTGCTGCAGGGAGTGGACAGCGGCGAGCAGACGAAGCCTGTGATCTGGATCGGTCACATTCAGCTCCGTCAGGTGATGCTCCCTCAGCTTCATCAAGTCGTCCACTGTTTGGTACCCGTTCAGCTGTAGAGAGGAGAAATGCTCCTAAGGAAGCAAGTGTGTGGGGGGGGGGATCATTCAAAAGCTGAAGGAACACAATCTTGTATGGAAGATGAGTGCTGCTGCATTAAAGTACCTCCATACTGAGGCGCTTCAACACTTCCCGGACAGTTGATTTCTGTCTCACTCTGCGGGTTGGTGTTTCCATGTGAGTGTGAGGACTCTCCTCTGTTAGCACATCCACGTAAATGAACTTGAAGTTTCCCGTTCTGCCGTTCAGCATGCCGGTCCATATTCCCATGGAGGGCTTGGCAATTATGTCAATCATATCTCCCACCTGAATGGAAGTTTAATTTGAGTTTCATTGCATTCATTTGACTGGGAGCTTGTTAAAAACACATGAATCTCACACAGAGAAGAGACGCTTTGTTCCAGATTAGCTATAGCTACTTTCCACCTGCCCTCACTGAGACAAACACTGTTACTACTAATACAAGTAACATAAACACAAGGCCAAAATTAAATTAATACAAAATGCTTCATAGCTTTCATAGTTCTGCTAGCAGCCACAAAGAAGAAATAGAGAAAGAGACTGACATGTTGAGGTAATCTGGCTATTTATCATTCAGACTAATTGATGGTATTCTGTGTCGTAGTATAAACTACGCACAGAGAAGTATATGGAACACCCTTTAGGTGATGTGGTATGAAAGTTTAGTGGTATAATAACGAGTATAACTACAAAGACGAGACAGTCCAGTAACTGGTAGTTGGAGAGGTGGATGGGTCTAACAAACAGGACTTTCAACCAGAGACCAGTGCTCAAGACTGGATTATATCAGTGATGGTGACTCATTTAGAAGTTAGGTTAGTGATGTTTAAGACATGTTTTCTGTACTTATGTTACATTTACATTTGACTTAGTTTATGTTCTTATTTTGAACCTGACAATGATTTTTTTTCTTTAACCTAACCGTTATTTTAAGCCTAAACCTAAGCCTAGCCTAAAGTGTTTTTGTTTGAATTCTCAACGTTAACCACGTGTTTAATGCAACGTATCCTCATGCAACGTTACTCCTCTTTTTTCATTGGTTTAACATATCATAAGAAGGTCCACTAAGGGTGGTTGTTAATTATTTACACTAACTTGTTACCTTGCTTTTAATTACATTATTATTTCAACACAAACCATGATTTTTCTTTCCAACCTTAACCAAGTAGTTTTGTTCCTTCATAACGTGCTTCCATTGTAAGGGACGGGGGACAAAAGTCTACAGTCCTCGTATCGTGCAAAACAAAACCAAAAGTTTATGTGAAGCTAATGTGAAGATGTCAGCTTTTAATTTGACAAATTAAAATATATATAATCAATCTATCTAATGCTGTTAAGTCTATTTAAGTCCGGACTAAAGCGGTGGACCAACCAGACCCACATGGCTCATCCTAAAGATATTGGCCTTTATTGTCATCCTAAAACCTGTAATGTAATGCAGTCCTACAGTTACTTTATTTCACTTCCATTTACTTTGCAGACGTGCTTACCTGGAGTTTGAGGGATTCCGTGTCATATGGACTCGGCACAAAGTCTGTGTGGACTGTTGCTCTGCCACAGAGCGGTCTTGTGTACAACGGATCGTCCTCCAGCCTCAGACTGTCTCTGTTACTGGAGCAGCCTGACCCACTGGTGACTCCACCTGAACAGCAGACAAACAATAAAGGGCGAGCTAGTCTTCACACTGAGCTATCCGCACGTCAACAAGATTTGTTTTTTGATTTGTCAGAAGTTGGTGTTGCTCTACAAATTAGTGCATCTAAATGGGAGCAAGGGGACACCTGAGTGAACAAGCAAAGGTTGCATAATGCATCGGGCCGTGGTGTGAAGAGAACACTTGGCTCTGAGCCCGAAGGTGCTTACTTGAGGAGCTTTGTCCGCTGTAGAGGCTTTCCAGAGAGTTACTGGACCGCCCGTGTCCTTTACTAAATGGTCGCCTACCAGCTCCCCTCTTCTCTGCTCCATCTTTCTGTGTGTTTCCAGTCTGCACGGTAATAAAACACGACAAGTCACATTTTTCATCCTGCCTTATATGCTTTAGGGTTCCCTGCCATCCGTTATCTTCCACTACAGGCAAACAAAAGAGAAAGCTAACCACCCAGAGAGCTGAGTCAGGGCCCAAAGCTGCCGTGTTTGATTCCTCATGCGACAGAGCGGCTCAATGTCCCAGTTTATGCTGGGACACGCAGCTCCTCTGGCAAGCACAACACTTAATCCTGCAAGGGTTGCCTGGCTTTTTATAGCTGAGACCTACAGGAAGTGTGTGGCGGGAATAATCCCCAGCTACCTGTGCTCAGCTTTTAACTTCCTCGTCCTGTACGGGGACGTTTACACCACAGACCGTGTTTGCCTCAGCGTCACCATCCATGTACGGCTTCTGAAGTGGGGGATTGTGGATGGTGCACAGGCATACAGCTTATATGATCTGATCTGATTGGGTTCAGAAATTGTCAAGAATGGGGCTGTGAATAGTTTGCTTGACTAAACTGCATACGCATCACCTGCGTCTTTACCGGCCACACGTACACACCGATCACATGGAGCACAGCCACTGCCAGTGAGCTGACATGTGATATTACATTACATATACAGATTATATCGGATATAATTTATGACCTCTTTCTTTTTGACTAGTTTAAGCAGTGAATGAAGTTACAATAGGCCCTTTTCATTATGGCTCTGTTACATTTGGTATCGTGTGTTTTTCCTGCCATGACGTCTCAAAATAGCTGCTGTAAAAATAAATGAAATGGTAAAAAAAACGTGCTTAATAAACACATAAGCAACGTCATCAGTCGCAATGATTTAATGCAGATTTATCATGAATTCCTGTTGCTCATTCTGAAGAAATGAGGAAGTCACTGTGAGTGTATGTGACTAGAGGAGACGTAGTAAGTATTTAACAGATCGTCTCTATGATGAGAATAAAGATGCAACAAATGAAAGCATTCATAAGAAAGCTAGAAAAAGAAGAACATGTAAGTTGTTCTCTTGAGCGTTCAGGGGACGTATGCAGTTTAGTGAATATGTATAATAATACATATGAATACTACAGTGAAACAATATATTAAAATAAACAACACATTTATTCATAAAATCCTCATGACTTAGAAATGATGACCATGTGTTTTTTACACACGTATTATTCTGTAGTGTGAGGTCAAGGTTTGGATGACATTTTATGTCTTAAAAGGAAGAAAAAAGACATTTGTAAATATGTCAAATGTTCACATTGTTATTATTATTATTATTTGTAGATGGATGTTGTCCCAGTGTGTCTCTCAGTCCCTCAGACTTCCCTCCTTTCTCCACCACCTGACTGCCCCACCCATCCACACAGCTGTCCCCCCCGTCAGCCTCTCTCACTACAAACCGGCCCGTTCAACATCTGTCTGAACTTGCTGCCCCATAAGCTTTTTGTAGCTTTTATTTAGTGAATAAATAGCTGTTTTTGGGTCCTTCACTTGTTGCCCTGTGCACACAAGCTGTGACTCGTGTCCATATTGTTGTGTTAACACATCATTTAAAGTTGTAGTCCTTTGTTTTTTTAACCAGGTCAACTGGATAAGTGTGTCAGAGCAGGTGTGTGGCTGACAGCTGTCTGCTTGGTAACAGATGTTGTTTCATTAGGTGCGAACGCAGCGTGCCACAAACCCAAAACTGGTCGCATTATTAAAAGATGTGCAGAGTGCGTGACATACAGTGATGGCTGTCGGCGTTTTCTCAGACGAGGCCTCCACGTGCTTCCTGTCACTGTGCGGTGAGGCCTCCGTCTCCCTCCTCTGCAGCCTCGCTTTGGTTGGGTCGCTTGTCTGCTTTAGCTTTGAAAACAAAGCACACTGTAAACAGACGCGGTGCGGAGGGCGTTAAAGTAACAATTCCTAGACGGACACACTGGCAGATGCAGGAAGTCGGTTCTCTTACCAGAGCGCTCCCATTATCCGGTGGCTTCATTGGAGGGGAGGGCTGTCTGAAGGCGTCAAATCTCCCCAATCTGGTCAACTGTTTGTGTGAAAGAGAGATTAACGTGTGTTTTACTGGTGACAGATGGGCACATCATCAGCCTCTCTGTGTGTGAGCCCACAACATAAACAGTTTGTGTTTATTCCCTGCTCATGATCTGTGTTGTGGATTAGGTTAAACCCTGGCAGCCATGCGGTTCTGAGACTATATGAAGATCCTGTATTTGAGTGATCTTGTCGCGCTGATCTTGTACTTTTTATTGTTATGTTATAATCTCAGTATCATGTGGGGAGAGGTTCTATCTTCTATCTATACATGAGTCATTAATGGGAGACAATAGCTTCAGTTTAGCGGTCAGTCAGTGCTGCCCACAGAGCGTCTGTTTCACTGACACTTGGCTCATTCCCAACATTGACCGTTAGTAAACAGTCCACTACGACTCATATTTACTCTGATCTGCCTATTGAGCAAAATTGCAGTCTGCGAGGAGAAGAGCATGCTTTGAGCGCCAGGGGCGTTCCATAGCGCGCGACTTTCATCACAAAGAAAAACTACTGAGTGATCAGGTGAAAGCAGTTTTTCTTTAACAGGAAGAAGGCGGACCCAGTCACCATTGGATCTCTACATCTATTGGTTACAATCCTCATCTTTGGATTGGCCGGATATCACTCTGACACAGATGCCAGGTGGCGATATAGAGGTGGTTTACAATCCACCACTGAATGCTACTCCACTACATATTGGAGTAGGTGTAGGTACATATTGTACATATTGTACTTTTTACTGTACTACATGTCAGAGGTACATATTGTACTTTTTACTGTACTACATGTCAGAGGTACATATTGTACTTTTTTACTTTACTACATGTCAGAGGTACATATTGTACTTTTTTACTGTACTACATGTCAGAGGTAAATATTGTACTTTTACTTTACTACATCTCAGAGGTAAATATTGTACTTTTACTTTACTACATGTCAGAGGTAAATATTGTACTTTTACTTTACTACATGTCAGAGGTACATATTGTACTTTTTTACTTTACTACATGTCAGAGGTACATATTGTACTTTTACTTTACTACATGTCAGAGGTAAATATTGTACTTTTACTTTACTACATGTCAGAGGTAAATATTGTACTTTTACTTTACTACATCTCAGAGGTAAATATTGTACTTTTACTTTACTACATGTCAGAGGTACATATTGTACTTTTTACTGTACTACATCTCAGATGTAGTACATTTCAATTACAGTTCAGTTGGTCTAAATGTTCCCCAAAGAGCTCTGAGATGCAATTAGAAAGACAGGCCATGCAAAGCCCACTTTAATGATCCTCTAGAGACCATCTGGGAGCAGGCTGCACCAACAGAGACTGTAGCTTCTGTTGTTTTCTGCTGTTTCGTACAAAACAAGCTTAACAGGAAAAATCCACATCAACATTTTAACAATAAATACTGTAAGCAAACAATGTCGTTAGCCTCTATTAATTTGAACACGGTTCTTTCTCCACCCAGGTCAGACCTCACAGGAAATGTGTTGGTCTGCTCTTCTCCACCAAACCTCAACAGGAAGAACTGTTGACGTTAAAATGAAGATGTGTAGCAATAACCAGACTGAGTGAAAGGCCATGAAGCAATAACTTCCACCATGTTTCAAGAGGAAGCCACTTAAAGAGCCGGTGTGTAGTATTAGGGGAATATGAAATTCATAAACATGTTTTCTTTAGTGCATAATCACCTGAAATTAAGAAGTCTTGTGTTACCATTAGATCAGAATGAGCCCTTCATATCTACATATGGAGCAGGTCCTCTTCACAGAGCCCTTCATGTAGAACCAGCATGTTCTACAGTAGCCCAGAAGGGACAAACCACTCACTGGCTCTAGATAGGGCATTACAGGTTTTTACGTTACCTGAAGGCCACCGTAGTATTTGCTTTAAGGCAGAAAGTCTGTCTGTTAAATATACTGCAAGGCAACAGCAAGCAAGCCACCACTTAGCTTAGCTTTGCATGACGATTGGAATAAGGTGGAAACAGCTAACTTTTCTCAGTCTAAAGGTAACAAAATCCACCTACCAACACCTCTAAAGCTCATTAATAAAAGTGATTTATTTGTTTGAAAATCAAAGTGTAAAAAAGACTATCCACTTTTTCATGGTGATCATGTGCCGGTTATTTCTTGGCTAGGAGACTCCAAAGAGTTACTGCTCCCTGCCAAGAAATAGTCCGGCACAGTCTGGTCATGTCGTTTTTACGCTCAGGTTGTGGAATGCATGAACAGACTAAATATGACATGTTAATTGAACTTTAAAACTCTCGAATGAAGCTAACTTTAACAGACAGACACTAGTGTAAATCTTCTCGTCTAAATAAGGGGATTTCCCAATATGTCGAACTATTCCCTTTAAGATGTTGTGGTAAAACTTGCACCAACAACACTACTGGTTCATTTTGTGGTGGCAATGTCACCCGGGTATATCTTACTGTGTTCTGTGAGAGTGGCAGATCCGTGATGAAGCGGATCATTCCTGGAGGAGACAGATCAGACTGTTTGCTGTCCAGTTCCTGTATCAAACTCTCAAAGCGATCCCACTCAGTCGTCCGGGGCAGCGACAAGGTGCCGCCGCACACCGACGGCTCGTGTCGAGGTTGGCGACAGGTGTGGTAGAAGGGAGTCCAGGGCTGCGGACACTCAAATGGGTTCCACTGATAGTTTCCAAGCTGTGGACTCCAAACTCTTTCCTCTTCTGAATCTTCATGGACGTCTCTGGTCAGCTGTTGTTGCCGCTGTGGCGATGGAGTCGTCACGGAGGGCTTGTTCTCCGCTCTCTTCCCCAGGCCGATGCAGGTTAGCACTGGATGGTTGTTACTCAACACATCTGCCGAGTGATCTGAAGATGAGAAGAAGTCACTGATATTGATCCAACACAGCTTCTTGAGCAGGTTGAACAACATCATCCACAATGACTCACCATTGTACTCCGAGGTACTCTTCCCTCTCCCTGTTCCGGCCTGATGTGCCTTCTTTGTTTTCACCAGGTTCTGTAACTTCTTCAGTCTTCCTGTGGTGTGTATTGATTCTGCTGTGTCAGCTGCAGTTTCACCGCCCTACAATAAAGCAACAATATGAGCATTCAATGCAGTGTACACATATTCTGCATTAACTGCATGTAATGTAGTAGAAAAACTCACTCCACCGCAACGGCAACAAGTTACTTAGCTTACACATTGATGCATCAGTATTAAAGGAGACACATCATGCACATGTTCAGGTTTCCACTAAAACACCAGTGACTGTATGTTTGTGACATTACAACCTTAAGGAAGTCCTGACGGCTGCATCTGCAGGGTATTGGATTATGTACTATAAATATATAGGTAAGCGGCTCATTCTAAGGTAATGAAATCACAACGATTCATGTTTTCAGGTGAATATGGTGACATACTAAAGGCACTGTTTCTGAATACAGACTGTGTGTTTGTTTGACTAACAACACCTCTTTTCTTTTACTCAGTAGGATCTTGAGTGCAGTACTTGTGATGGAGTATTTTCTATTTCCACCACTAAAATGTGAATGTAACAAGTTAGCTGATGGCAGAGCTAAACCTTCAGAAACACGTGTTCCCTCTCAGCCGATGCTCACACAAAGAGTCACCTTCTCATGCTGGCACCGCCCTATCGTTTTGTTCTCTGTCCTCTCAACTATCAGCTGTTGGCATGAAAAGCACCAAACAGTACAGAATCCACAAGAACACAGGGCAGATATAAGAGGGCCTTATAAAAGCAGATTCAAGATCACAAAGCAGATCAAAGTGAACCGAGGATCTGATTTGGCTGACATACAAATGACCTCCCTATTATAGACCTCTGTAGCGTCTGTCCATACCACACTAACGCTGTAAGCACGTTAACATTGGTCAAATGGCCTAACACAGCCTTTCATTCATTGTACAGATGCTGTACTGTAATATAATCTATAACATAACCCGTGCATGGAGAATGAGCATAGATAAACAACCACAGACTTGTTGTGCACTAACATGTGCACAAACATCCAGGTATGTCAGGTATCTCACATGTGGATGTGATATTACAAAAAACTAGACAGCTTTGCAAATAATTATCATTTAAGCTATTGTGTCCACGTGTGAATGAAGTGTGAAGAATGTAAATTGTATGCTCTGTATGCATGAATATAGAGTTTAGGGCCACATTTAACATGGACACTGCTATATTCATCATGATATGGCTCTTAGAGGGTTAAACCTGCTCTAAGGTGACAGTAATGTGGTTTTACCTGAGCTGGTGGATCTGTCGGTGTCCTGTCAGAGTTCAGCTCCTTCACTCTGTCGTCTCGTGTCAACATGCTGCTCTGACATGGAGCTTTACACCTCTCTGTAGGATCAATCCACAGGTCAGACAATGCTTCATTTCATCTTTATTATCTCCGCAAGGAGCATCTTGCAGTTGGTCAACTGTTTGCTTCTGTTCTTCCGTGAGTGACTGTGCCTTCTGTGTCTGTCTTGCATTTTGCTGCAAAGAACTGATAGTGATTTGGGTGGCCAGTTATGGCTGCATGCTCAAGGACCTCTTGAGACTCAAAACACCCTTTACTGCCTGTTTGTATACCACCATTGATTGTCTGCTGACTCCTCCACCGCTACTCTGCGGTAGACACAGTTGGGGGGAAACAGTCTGCAGTGTGTCTGGATAACACACAGTGCTACGTACCTTTCAGCCGCTGCTCTACCACTCACTTTTATTGTTTTGGACAGTGTGTTTGGCTAATTGCTAACAGCTAACAGAACTACCAGTCTCAACACTGCTATATCTCTGCTACTCAGTCGCTGCTAAGCTGGCAGGCAGCTTTGTGAGTTTAATTTTGTTTTTGGCAAGATTGTAAGTAGTGTATTATGGTAAGATTGTATGATCTTATATGACAACTTTGAACCAATGGCCTGCATACACAACCTCTTGTTTTTGAGTTACAATGAAGTGTGTTTTATGATGCTTTACAGCCCATTGGTGACTAAACGGGGGGGGGGGTAAACACCTGTGGGTTGTATTCATTCAATCACACAATACAGCAGTGGTCATTGCAGACACACCTGGTGGAGATCTGCCCTCTGCTGAGTGCACCTTTCCTGTTCATATATTGTAAAACTTATACTGTAAATGACATGAGCATTGATCCTTCAGCTGTTGCACACGAGGAGTTCTCTGATATGCTACTGTAGCATACTGCAACTCCAGTGCACCATGGTGTGCTAGTATAAGCACTTTGTTTTTGCTCAGGTAGATGTCTTTACCTTTCATGTGATGAGGAAAATCCTTCTTGTCACCTGATGACATCCAGCAGGTATAATTACTGTCTTTGACTGCAACAGGAAAGGTGAAGGGGAGGGGAGAGCATTGTAACTGTACACAGAAAGGTTCAACATAATGTAAGATCAATATGAGCAATGTGAGCCTGAAGTTACTTCTACAAAAAGTCTGAAAGAAAATCATTAGAAATATGAACTTCAGGGACTGTGAACACGTTGTACCAACCTAATGTTTCATTGTCCGAGGGTAATGTCGGCGTACAGGACCTGAAAAGACAAATGATGATGACGTCTATTTACATTTACTTATGGGAAATAAGTTAATTCTAATGAGTACATTACAAACAAAACTAAAGACAGTCTGAAGAAATCTTTGTTCTCTTTTTCTTAAAACAATATTCATGAGCTAACAAGAGTCACGTACCTTCTGTTATTCGTCTTTGATTTGACTGTACTCTGAGGTCGGTCCTTGGGGAACAAAGACAGACACGTCTTACAGTACGGCAAAATCACAAAGGAAAGAGTAACAGAGATAATAGGGCGTATTAGCATTACCCAGCTGATGTGGACACTGGTATTGTTGTAGTGTGGGGGTCTCTGCCTTAGCTGAGCCATTTCTACCCAAGCTAGCAGATACACTAGTAACTGGACTGTACTTGTATTTCTCTTTTCTCGTTAAGTGTCTTGCCCAAGGACACGTCGACATAGACTAGCGGAGCCGGGGATCGAACCGCCGATCTTCTGCTCGACCCTACTCTGTCACTGAGCCACAGTCGGCCCCATATAGGCTGAACTATATCAGGAGCATTTGGATGGACTGGCAAGACATTTGGTACAGATATCATTTAGCATTGTAACTAACCAACATGCTAACATGCTATCATGATAAACATTGCACCTGCTTAACATCAGCGGGTTAGGATTGTCATTTTATTCAAAGAGCCGCTGTAGCACAGCCTCACCGAACCACTAACGTGACTGAACGCTCTTAGGAATGTTTCCTTTGCATGCACCTGCATCAGCTGTGCAGCATCCAGCAACACACAATAATATGGGAACAGGTTTAACTGTAGTCTGATCATCACCACTGTTACAGCTCTTTCTGTTTCTCTTATGGTTTCAAAGCTTTCATCCTGCACCACACAGACACTCTTTGTGCAGCCAGTGAGTGATCTGAGGAGTGTCACAAGTCTCCAAACTCAGCAGTTTCAAATTGGTTTGAATGTTTAGAAAGCGTAGTGTTGAAACTGAATAGAACACATAGACAATAAACTCACAGAACCGATGGCTGGATCGGAGCCGCCCCATTCGAGCTCACACCTGTGAAGTGAAGGGCTGCACTGGTACTTGGGCGGTACTTCCTTGAGTGTTGGTCCGTAGGCTGGTTCATACATGCTTTCTGTGGAGCCATCCTGAGAGAATGAAGACAGTCTGCATGGTGACAGCAGCCCGGTTCAGATACTACAGCACACTGATTGGCTGCGTTCTAAGTTCAGACCTGTGTATCCTGTTGCTGAGGCTCATCAAGGAGGAAATGTCTGGAATCGATCATCAGTCCAACGACACGATGCATAATCGATTGAAAGCTTCTTCTACACTGGTGTGATTATTCTGCACATGCAGCCTGTCACTCAAACATGTGCAATCACTGTTCAATGCACTTTGGAAGTCTTTGGAGACTTATGATGGTTAAACATACAACATCGCAATGAAAGGATAACCATTTCATTCATAATAAATCTTCCATGTCAAATTATTGTCTCATGTCATGGGAAGATTCTACAGTAACACACATTTCACACCTGTTTTTAATTATATTTTATTGGACTAAATATTTTAAAGGGGACATGTCATGCTTATTTTCAGGTTCATACTTGTGTTTTGGGTTTCTACTAGAACATTTTTACACGCTTTAAAGTTTTTCACATCCTGTTCATCTGAATACAGCTATATATATATATATATATAGCTGTATTCACCCTCTGAAAAATGAATGATATCTCCAGCAGTATTTCATATCTGGGGATGTAGAAAAGGCTTTCTTTTTTTTTCATATTTATAAATCAATAAATATATTCTCTAAAGTATTCATAACTTTAGTTGGTGGGTGGGTGGGGTTTTGTGCTGGAGAATTTAGACATTTTAGTATTTTTAAAATCCTTTCTTCTCACACAAACTGCTCATGGTTTGTTGCCTCATGTCTGTGGGACCACACTGTTTATGTAGAGAACATGGTGGGATTGATGTAATGTAGCAAATTCTGATGTATGTTTCCGGTCACATGTTTGGATTTACAGCATCTCCCCATTTGATGAATTTTGCATTTTTCTTAATTCTTTTGAATCCTCATCTGTCCTCATATTAAATAATATTTACACAGGTTATCTAACCACTGACATAAATCTGTCATTTTGTTTTCAGGTGAGCAGAACTTCTCATGGTGTTGTGTTATCACAGTCCATGAGGCTGATGACATTTTGTACTGTTTTTGTTGCTAGGCTTAGGATTCTACCTGAGCAGAAAGCCCCAAATCTGGCACTGAGCGAAGAGGAGTACGTGTGGTATTAACAGCCACCGCTATAAACTGCCACTAATAATGAAATTGAACACATGAAATGTCATCACCTGCAACAACAAACCGTTGAACAAAGACTTCATACTCAATGAGCATCATGTATCTTCTTGTTATAATATTTATCACATTATGAGTGAGTTTTGTTCAAGCAGATGCATTTTCATTCTTTTTTAATAAACATATTAACTCATAATAGCACTTATGAGGCAGAGTTAGAAAGTTGGTACATTGCTGGAAAATGTGTCACGTTGACAGGATTACCATTATAATAAAGAAACTAATAACAGACATTACATTTAGAATTGTATAGAAGACTGCATCTACGGAACATGATGAATCTTACAAAGAGGGAAAGTTCTTTGCAGTTTTGTCCCGTTCCCCAGGGAGACCATTCCAGAGCCTCGTCAACAACAACACCATCACCGGTCTGTCCCACAGCGGGACACAAGTCTCCTCCGCTCAGCAGCTCTTCTACGGCTACAGGGGACCAGAACAAGCCGCTCCGGATACTCAAACCTTAACAAAGTTGTGTCTTACCAGTGTGAAGCAGAACAGGTTCATTTTGGAAGGTCCGTGCCAAAAGAGACAATGGAGCCAAGCTGCGCACGCTGTGGCCTCTGGGATACGTAAAACACACTTTCATGCACCACCACCCCCCGCTCAAACACACACACACACACACACACACACCCCTGTGATGCAGACGCTCACACAGCCCTCACGCTGTCCACAGCCCCAAAAGCCTAATCCCAGTTTCAAATCCCTCGCATAATCCAATAGACTCTCTGTCCCACACTGACCTCAAGGAGAGAGCCAGGCTGCCGCACACAACAGCACAATGACAGGCATGTGTCCGAAGAGATCACCATCATGACCTGATAGAGATTAAGCAGTTAAACAAAAAAAAGACTGCTTTACATACAAATAATACAAAAATCCTACGAGGTTTCGTCACGTTACCATGTGGTGCATAATACAGATTGTAATCAATCCAGGAATACTTTTAATCCACTGATTCTAATTCGACAAGTGAAGCTATGCATTACATTATTCCAGGACGATTTAAACAGCTATGAGACACGAGTTCATCGCACAATATTACAGTGATTCTGCAGAAACATGTGTCTGTTCTATGAGTAGTGCTTCAGGAAATATCTGCGTTTCATCTGCAAATCCCACAAACGTCTAAATGCAAACCTCTCGGATGGTTTCTTCTCAGTTGTGAACCCTCTCCAGTCAGTGAACAGGCGTCAGAAAACAACATTATCACAATCATTATTGATGTCAGGCTCAATGTTAATCTCTTCTTGAAGGCCTCCTCCCCCTGGTCTTTCCCCGGTCCGGTCGTCTCCACCGTGTCTTTTTGTCTCTCATCCAGAGATAAAGACGACCTTTCATGTTGTTGTGATCGGAGCTCGGCTTCAGAACTAGGTCAGAGAATGAGCGCGGTATTTCTCTGGTAACGAAACACAGAGGCTACTACTATAACAGTTCACTTCAGACAGAATTAATTTCATTTTACATACAGCGGTGACAATCATATCTCACATTTCTATTTATGAGATTAAAGGGCTAATCCAGTTATATTAAAACGTCTCACAAAGGATGAAGCTGCAGATACTGAGTTACCTGGACTTGTAGTCCCTAATATGTGTGTGTGTGTGTGTGTGTGTGTGTGTGTGTGTGTGTGTGTGTGTGTGTGTGTGTATAAATACATTAATGCTAACATGTGAACACCTATTGGTTGTTTTTTTGTCAATGGTCAGTTCACCTACAAGCATTGCATGCATCACACTCACTCAGTTTCACACAGTCACACCTGGAAGCTGCCCAGCACAACCACAGTCTGATCTGCTGGCCACTGAGCAGTCAGGGATTGAGTGCTTTGCTCAAGGGCACCTCAGCAGTAGCATGGCTGCAACCTCTGGGTTACCTTTCACTGAATCCCACCACACATACACTGTAGATCACGTGGCTTCACTCACAACCCTCTAAGTAGCTATTAGTGCTGTCACATCTGTCACAGTCAGAGGTTAGCTTCTGATAGACAGCAGAGCTGATGAACATCCTGGTCTGAGGCATGTTTTGAGCTGTGATGTCTTAGTGAAGTAGAGTAATGTTGGTGCTGTTTTAACCCATCGACTGTGTATAAGAAGCGGACATATTCACGGTCACCCATTGGTTCGTGGACTGCAGTTTTGAAGCCTCGAGTTTGGCATTTTGGCCGTCGCCATCTTGTTTCTTTGCAACCAGAAGTGACACGAGAGGGTGGAGCTAAATACAACCCAACGCTGAAGATGACATTTTAGACAAAGATGTTGCAATTAACTTTCATGAACTGAAAACACTGTGAACGGGTTACATTTCCAAGCCAGGACACTTTATTACATTATTGGGTTTTAATACATATTCAATCAGGTTAAGTGCAGATGTTATTTCACTTTGGGGTCTTTCACACACAGTATGAGTAATAATATAAGCTCTCAGGTCTAAAGTCTGTCATTGACTGTGTAGCTTAATTAAACAAGCGTAGTGATGCATTAACCATAGGCACACGATAGCTTAACCAATAGCGTCTTTAGTATAATTACAATGTCCTTATTATGGTATATTATATATTGCTATGCTCGTTGCCTGGATATAATACAATCACAGATCTGTTGAAGGTTTGTGTGGTGTCTAAATTATGTTAAACTTAATGTTGATACAGCAAACTGAATAACAAGAGAGTTTAAAAACGGCCCTGCATTAACCTCCTGTCACTGATTCCCTTTAACTCTTACAGCAACGCTGCCTGTTTCACATTGCTCCTGTAGATGGCAGCGTCACACCTACTGATTTCAAAGGCTCTGAGCTCCTCCCATCTGTCTTTAGAGCTGACTCTACTCTGTGAATATCAATACTCCTTACAGTAATGTCACTGAGAAGTGTGAGGGTATTCTTTTGCTTTATCTTCCATGATATTTAAATTATTGAATACCCCTCAGTCTTGTAATGAGTTACAGTATGCAAGCCTCTACAGTTTGAGTGTCATGGGATCTTATATTAGTTGCATCAATTTGATACAATGCAGCAACAGTCCTTTTTGAAAAGTTTAATTAAAGGCCATAATTCTTCTTTTGACAGTCTGAGTATAATATGATTCATCCTCTCCCGGTGTATGCCTTCCACTGTGTGTAATTAAGACATTAAATCACAGCTACACCTTCAGCTGCTGCTGCTGCTGCTGCAGGTAAAGTCTGACCTCTAGTCTTCGAGATGTCCGTCCAAACGGGGATGGAGACCACACCTCTGACCCTCTTCACAACCTCCCGTTTACCCAGCATTCCTGCACCGACCTCTGACCCCAGGACGTGCAGAATCTCAGCCCAGAGGCTACAACCCCGGCGTCCTTTATTGAGACCTTTTGAACCCCCCCCAGTCAAAAAGTGAAACAGCTCGTCCCCTTGGAATAAATGACCTCTCTCCTCTCTCGTCCAGCAAAGGTATGTGAGCGCTTGACCTTTCATTAGCTCTTTCTTTTATTACACCACTTCCTCCCTGCTGCCTAGTCAGCACGTCACGGGGGGGGGGGGTGGGGGGGCAAAATGAGAAAGAGGAGGGAAGCAAAAGAAAGCTGAAACAGAGAGCTAGAGAGAGAGAGAAAGAGAGAGAGAGGGAGAGAGAGAGACAGAAAGAGAGAGAGGGAGAGAGAGAGATAGGGAGAGGGAGATAGAGAAAGAGAGAGACAGAGAAAGAGAGAGAGACAGAGAGTGGGAGAGAGAGAGGGGGAGAGAGATAGAGAAAGAGAGAGACAGACAGAGAAAGAGAGAGGGAGAGGGCGAGAGAGAGAAAGAGAGAGAGAGAGAGATGGGGATGTGAAACAAGGGCAGGAGATAGAGCCGAGGGAAGATAGATTGGCAGCATCTGCTGCGTTGACTGAAATGTCACCTTTAAATGGCTTCCCCGTCCTTGTTGCCCAGACCTCCATATCTGATCCCCATTCTCCTTGGGAGTTGTAGTTCTGATGACTTACGTAGGGCACAAAACAGATCTCTTATAAAAATAATAGCGCAGTTCCAGATAAGCTCTCAGCGAGAGTGAAAAAAAACAATTCCTCACGCCTCCCGTGGGTCTGTGAGTTCTACTGAAATTGACCATTTCAATGTTGAGAGTCAAAGGTCACTGTGCCATGTCTGAATACCATAATTGGATTTTGAAGCTCGCCGATGTGCCGAGTGCTTATGGGTGATGCAGCTCCTTGCCCCAACAGCTGTAATTCACGTCTTCCCTGTTTTGCTCCCGTAAGATACAAAACCTATTTTGTTGGACACTGCTGGTGCAGTAGGACACCTCTAGCTGTGGATGAATTACTTCAGACGGATGCTGTTTTTAAATGGAGCGAAGGGATTTAGCTTTGATGATCTCAATGCAAAAGAAACAAAATAGAATACCCCCCCCAAAAAACAAAAAAACAAATAGAAGAACACTTATTGTGTATTTCATACAAATCTCATGCAGCTAAATCCACCCCCGAGGCAAGAACAGCACATCCACATCTGGAAGGTGGCAGATCTAGTTTACTGTCACTTGACATGAGATACAGTTGACATGTGTAAGAGATATGTCTGTTTGTGTGTGTGTGTGTGTGTGTGTGTGTGTGTGTGTGTGTGTGTGTGTGTAGTGGGGGGGTCCGCTGCGTTTTGGGGCTGAAGTCAGATCATGCTGACATTGTCTCCATGTGGTGTCTTGCCACAGGGCACAGCGGTGCCACACTTGATGTCGTTCCTATCTTAAATGTCACTCTCAGTAAAGCCCATCACCATCTACAGGCTCGCGTCCCCGGGGACACATTCACCCTTCAACCTTACAGTAATGTAGCAAAGAGGACCTCGTCTCCGGCCCTCAAAGGCTGCTGTTTACCCCTCTTTTACATAACCCACTGTGTCACTGTAGGTCGTTAAACTCAAAGATGCACTGGAAAGTATAATGAGGCTCAGCGGACCTGTGTGGGCTTCGTTGTTCTACAGATGGCACAGATGATGTTTGCTCGCCGGTCACACCGTTGGCCCTTAGGGGACCTTTGATCAGGTGTGGCCTAGAGGTCACGAGGCGCGCTTTCATTCCCACCGGTGTGGTGACGGCCAAGCTAATCACACACACCGTGTTGTCTGTGGGAGTCGTAAAAGGAGTTATGGCTGTCGGGTGACCAAACACTGTAATGCTGGTGCTCATGTGGTGGTGCACTAGTGCTGATGAATAAGGCGTGGGCAGCAGTGGGAGTGTTCCAACATGTCAGAACAGAAAGAACCCCACAGTTAATAGCAATACAATAAAAGTGAAGCCAGCTGAGTTTAGGTTAACTTAAGTTGATTAATTAAAGTCTGTTTAACCTTTGACAGCTGAGCTAACACAGAGAGAAAATGTGGGAGGACAAAAAGCTTTTAGCCTAATGGGTAATCAATACATTCATAAAAACAATGGCTTAAATATCTGTGTGTAACGAGAAAATGGTTGCTTGTAGCAGTGTGACTCTCCTGTTCTCCTCAGCGCTGCATAGCGACTAAAGGGTCATCGGGTTGCTTTACTGTTTGTTGCTC
Organism: Cebidichthys violaceus; assembly: GCF_023349555.1. Taxonomy (NCBI): domain Eukaryota; kingdom Metazoa; phylum Chordata; class Actinopteri; order Perciformes; family Stichaeidae; genus Cebidichthys; species Cebidichthys violaceus. The sequence goes on from NW_027176450.1 coordinate 5,032,252, forward strand.
CATAACGTTTTCGACGGCTGCCAAAAAACACAACTCTAAATGTATTGTTATTTTGCTCCACATCTGTTGGATGTGAAGAAGTCAACTGCTTTGCCATATCAACTTAAAAGGTGATAATGTGTCAATGTGTCCTCGGCGTGTTACTGCTGCCCCCAAGTGGCCAAAACAAAAAGATAGTTATTGCAGGTTTACCTCACGTCTCAGTTCCACCGCGTGGCTCAGCTCGGCTCACTTTGGCACCAATCCTTTCCTTTTATTTCCTTTCCAGCTGCAGATAGTTCCCCCTCAGTGTGGGCGGGATCGTTTTCAGTGTGAAAACTTGCTGAATCCTTTCATTGGCAACCAAACAGAGGAAGATCTGCACTTTATTTCAGATATATATGATGAATATATCCACAGCTGGCCAGTTTTCTGATGTGGTGCTAAGTGATGTTCTGTGTTATATATGTGATGTAAATTGAAATGTGACATTTTAATAACTAAAAACTAAAAGTGTAAGGTACTCTGTTACAGTGAAAGTGTTGCTTTGCCTCCTGTGTGAGTGTGTATGTGCGGCCCATGCATGCTCCACCTCCCACTGTCACAACAGAGCATCGTGAGATGTGGTCACAATTTCCATCAGCACTGTAAAAGAAATGCATCTTTTGCCTAAAAGCGGTCACAGGAGCAGATTATCTCTTTTTATAACAGTGCTGTTAATGACACAATGGTAGTAAATATTAAACGTTTTATGAATTATCAGACACGGTTCTCTTTACCTCAGTCAATATCTTTCCCTAAGCAGGCAGATGTGAATTGAGGGAGTTTGCGTTTCACTGCAAAACTGAAATCAGAAGAGTTTCTGTGTTCTCATTTTAGAATTTAAAGCGGTCCTGTGCTGTGCAGCGGCACCTCTCAGCCATCACTTTATCAAAGGCACAATAATGAATCGCTTCCTCACAACGTCTAAATATAGAACGCAATGAAAGCGGTGTCAAAAAACAAACAAACACAAAATAGATAATCCATTTGTGACCCATTTCTGTCCCTGTGAGCTTCCTTGTTTGGAATAATAATAATGATATAAAAAAATGCTCTCCCCAGGCACCTAAATATCTACAAAGCCCCAGTCTCTGACAAAGGGTTCGTCACTGAGGGACCATGAGGAAATTAGGACTCCTGAACAAGAGGCTTGTACAACAACCACCCTCCTTAAAAAAAGAAAAGAAAAGAGAGGAGCTGTCGCTCGTTATTCCACCGGTGTGATCCTACTTCTAATTTTGAGATTCCCACCCCTACGTGTGCCTTCAAGTGTGTGAAGACGAGAGCATTAGTGCTGCCTCTCTGATCGCACGGCGGCACAGGAAGGACATCGTCGCCATGTGTGTTTTTTAATAGGATAGCAAAATAAACCCGTTTTCTGGTCAGCAATTACCCATTCTTTTGGCTCGGTGTAAATTAGGAGAAGCTGCAGAAAAGAGGCTTTAAAGGCCAGGAGGAGGGGAGGACGTAGACGGGATCTCAAATTAAGTCCTAGTTCTTTTTTTCTGTGTTCCTGTGACTTACACTTCAGCTCTGCCAGTTCCACTAACTAACCCCCGTCTGAACTGTGCTGCAGTGATGTTCCCCACACAGAGATCTCTCATCTCATCTCCTCCTCCCATGTGATGTTGGGTTATCAAATGTGTCTGCTGGCTTTGTGTTGTCTATACACAAAGGGAGGAAATCAAACACCTTTCTCTCAAGGCAAACCACAGAACACAGGACCCCCCCCCCCCCCCCCATTCGAACCACAGCGCTGACTGTCAGGAGAGCTCAGACCAAACACAGGATTATGACTCCAGTCAAGAGCTGTGGACCATTGTTCACCATTCAGGGAGGAGTTTCAAGGAGACTTCATCTTCAGGGCGACTATGCTGCAGTTAAGAAAGGGAAAAGTTTTCAATCACACTCTCACACACACACACACACACACACACACCATATGGGGGCATTGCTGGTGGCAACTGTATGCAGTGGTGTAAGGTAGTTAAGAAGGTTACTATGAAGCACACACACACACACACACACCATTGTATTTTCTGGTTACATTATCAAACAGAGACTTGACATCGGACAAGTCCATATTATATGGGTATATGTTTCTAAAAGGTTACGTTTCTTAGTAAAAACAAACTGTGGACATTGGCTAACATTAGCATTAGTATGTTAGCACATCACATCAGCACTGAGCTAGCTACTGAATGTATACTGATGCTGCTTGATCTTTTTCATGATTATAACAGTGAATAAAGAGCAATCGTCTTTACACTGTGATCTGTAGCTTTAGCTTCTATCTTTATCTATTTAACCTGTTTTACTGCTGAATCAGTTTGACATCCTATATATAATACATACTTATTGTAGACCTTTATGTCTGCTTCTCTCTGAAATCACTTTTTCCTTTTTCCAAAAATGTGATAATATTTCTTCATGTGTGGGTGCAGTTAGTGACAGTGTGACAGAGTAGCAGCGGGGGGCAGGACTTTGCAAAGGGTCAATTGCCCATTCTCTCCAAGCCCCCCCTTCCCGACGCCCCAGCGTAACCGCACCGCCCGTCTATATTTACGCCCCTGACTGCATGGCCGCAGTAGACGTGATGTATGTCACTCATACGGCATTTGGATGGAGGTTGTTCATAACAGTGAAGGCGAAGTGCACAGAGAGGCCTCAGGGGCAGGTGATGTGCTGCCGTGATTCCGCCTGACATCTTCCTCAGAGGTGTTTCAGGCAACAAATAGCAGGTCTGTCTGCTGTCAGCCTGTAGGCTACCTGGGGGGGTCAGGCCTGACACTCTGTGTCCTGACAGCCCCCCCCCCCCACCAACCTACCCAGACTGCACCGCGAGCCGTCACAGCCGATGAGGAGAGACGCCGGGAGAGGAGGGAGAGAAATCCCTCTCTCCTTAAGGTGCAATGAAAGGTCAAGAGACCGGTATCACTGGGAGAATTACTCACCGCCGCCCGCCCTGACATCAACAGAGAGCCGACCTGCGAGCGAGAAAACAAGGGGAAGGGAGAGAACAGGTGGAGGGCTGGAGAGGGGTGGCATATAGGTGGTGAGGGAGTAATGAGAGGAAAGGGGGGAAAGATGGGATGACAGGGTCAGGGGGAGGTGGAGAGGCAGGTTGAGGTAATGGGCTATGGGGAGCACGTATGTGTGTCCTCAGGTTTTTTTAAATCTCGGTGTGTGTGTGTGTGTGTGTGTGAGCGCTCTGGTTGCAGCTGGCGGGGGGGTGGGGGGGGTCGTTGAAGACGTCTTGCCCTTGCAGCGCTTCATCACATTCAGTTTTTTATCCACGCTTCCTGAACTTCCACTGCCTTTTCCGCTCCAGTTGGCCCTCAGCAGACAATGCGATCAGAGTGTCCCTGCATGTGCATTATGCAAGCATGCTCCGGCCTATAGTTAAGATGTCAATGGTGCGTGCACCTCCCCAAGGTCAACACGCTAATGACAAATCTCCAGGGACAACAGTGATTATCAAACTGCCACATCCAAAGCCAGCCGACGTGTGGTTTTTGTTCTCGAGAACGCCGTTGACGAAATATATGATCACACCCTCTTCCTCTGGCTTGAGAGAGACTTCTCTCCCCCAGAGTTCTTACTCAGAGACGATACTCAACAATACCGGTGGCTTGTCAGTCGTATTCGGGGCCTACCACATTTGAATTCTGGACCCATCTGCTGCTTCATACATCCCGTCTAATAGTTTTCTTTTTCCATCAGGGCTGTCTCACTATCTGACATAATGTAGTCATGCACATTCACTCAATATTCAACAAAGCGCACACTACCTGACTGCACGGCTGTGCGGTGTTCCCTCAGCCTGCCCGCACATAACGGGGATTTAAACAAGCGAGTGCTTGGTATTTGAACTGCTCCAGAGTCTGAATTACGCGGAGGAGAGAGCTGAGTGGAGGATTGAGATTGATCAGCGGTGAGACAGTGGCTGTGCCACTCGCTGAGTGTTTCTGATTTTTTTAAGGTCACCCTCACTAGAGCCAAAAGGGCACATCAATTTTAGAGCCCTCATGAGGAGGCGCCGCGTCTGCTCCTCGATCACTCAGCCCCCCGTGGAGAAACGACATCTGAAGGTGCATTTGATTTGTGTGAAGCCCCAGTGCCGCGCATGATCGGAATAAAGAAAAATAAACAGACGCAACCTGGGTAAACAGATGGATAGCACCTCGACATGTGGCGGCAGACAGCTTCGGGAGAACGCGTAACAACTGGAAGGCAACTGATTAGCAACTTGGCAGTTGTCAAAAACAATATGGTGCTCTGTAAGTCACATAAAACATGCATTTGCATAATATAATGTTTGTATAGTACCAGATAGAGTGTGTTAGAATAGAAGCCAGGGATGTAACTGAATAGATGAACTTCTCCCTCCCAAAGAGTTCAGAGCAACAAGTTCAGCTGTTTGAAACACGACTGTGTCTTCATTTCACAAAGAGAGAAAAGAAGCAAACGGCTCACAGAAGTTGGACATATTCAAAGTGAGGTGTGTGATCGCATAACGTGTAATTTACCTACGCATGCCCTCTCCTTTAAGAAAAAGAAAAAGGTCAAACAGAGTGCGAAGCTGCTCGACTTCCACATCCAGAAAGGCACTTTTTGGAAAGCAGTGCAAGGGCAAAAAAACAATGAGGCGTTCATCCCCGAGACAGCTTCAGGGAACAGCAGCGAGTGGGAGGAGAGTGAAAAGATAACATCCCCAAAAAAAAGCACAGACAAGGAGAGGGAGAGAGAGGGAGAGATCAGGGTGACCCTGCGCCACTCAGGAACATGTTCTGCCTATAAGCTAAAGGAGAAGCCTAAAGTCTGCCACTGAGTAATCTCTCCGCTGTCAACATCCTGGCCTTGACGGTGACCATGTTCCTGCAGAACGGGGCCGCGCCGCTCTCAAAGCTGCCTGACATGGTTGCAGCATGTTTTGCCGAAGTGTTTAGCCGAGTCTCTGTGAGCAGACAGCAGAGAATAATTATACACCTGCGCTAAGCCTTCGTACAGTCAGAGGTTGTTAGAGACACCACAGGCTGAAGAATTCTCCAAAGTTACAGTGGATGTGTTTTCCATGTCGGTGCCAAAGGGAGGGGGGTGAGGAAGCACACTAGCAACAACATCACAGCAGATGGTGTCTTGCTTTGATATATGTCAGCTTTAAAGGAGGCTACACAAACCCTTTACTTAAAGTGAGTGAGCCTGATCAAGATGTGCATTAGTCTGTGGGCACAGGGATTTCTGCTACCTAACAGGTAACAATTAGGCAGCAGTTCAGCTTTCCCCCAAAAATGACTGTATGTCCAACAAAAAACAATAGAAGCTGAGAGCAGCGCAGGGACATCGACAGGCGGAAGAGTGCAACATTTAAGGAAGAGCAGCAAAAATTGGTGACAGTTAGCGACTTTCATTTCTGTTCCACACAATTAGCTATGCCGTCGCTAACGTACCTATTGTGATTTTGCTTTTCGGCTAAGGGGGGTGCACGCTGAACGAGTGCCTTGCCAAGCAAGAGTCTGGAGCAGCGGCTCTCACAAGTTAACCTGGCTCTAATATATGCACAAATGATTCACAAGTGAATCACAGTGATTCACTCCTGCTTGCAAATCAAGTTAACTCATTCCTCTTCAGGAGTCTTTCAAAAAGAATGATTCGTTCACAAATCTAACGTCACTAGGCTCCACGGATGTCTCAACGACTACTAAAGAAATGGACATCTGAAATCGACCTTTGCCAGAGGATGAAGCCTGCTGACTTTGACGATCCCCTGGCTTTTAGCTACTGGATGGATTGCCATAGAATTTGGTCAAGACATTCGTATTCTCCGACTTGCAATGATCAACTTTAGAACTGATTGTTTTTTGTACATTGAAATTCAGCATTTGAATTTGCATTTGATTATCTTGAATGCCCTTTTCATCCCACTTCTTAGACCAGCTATTGCATATTTATTCTCTTTCTGAAAGCAATATTTTACCATGTCTGATAAGTATATTAAAAGCTGACTCTCTCCCAAAACATAACCTCGTACACTTCATAGTTCAGTTCCCTCTTCTCTGCTCCTATGCAAACTAATAAAGCTACTAAAGCTGAAGCCAGGGCAGCTTAAAATGGATAACCCCACCAGAAATGACTGGCCCGTATTGACCCCACACATAAACAACATGGGTGCTGAGACCTGGGGACCTGCTGAAATCTGTCTGGTTAGGATTTAATGCGGAGGCCGTCCCTCCTTTGCCTGACCCTTCTGAAACACTGCTGACCTCTCCCTTAGGTCCTTTGTTAGTACAGCGGCTCTTCAGTGTATACAGTCATTTGCATTTTAGAATTGTTAAACAAATACCCACCCATGGCTCCTTCTTTCAGCCACCCACTGTGACCCTCCACCCACTCTCCTCTCAAGCCAGCCAAAGGTAATAGCAGGCATACGGTGAAGGCTGCGCCAAATGTTGGCCAGAGTGAGTGGGGTCAGATGTTGAATAATTTGTGTAAGTGAGTGGAAGAAATACTCAAACAAAAGGGATAAAAGTTTGACTACTGTGCAGCATCATCAACATGCAAAACGCTCCTCTCCTTGATGGTGAATGACTTAATTCAAATGGTTTTGTTTAATTTATTAAATGGCTCGCTGCACCATTTTGTAGATGTGGAGCTGTATAACTATTGCATTATGGAATGGGGGGCCGTGCGGTCTCGACGTGACATTGTCTCCACATGCGCTGGCCGATGATGTCAGAGGCAGGGAGGCATATTTTTGCCACTTTGGCATTTTGGAAATGTGGCATGGCCAGGGCTGTCGGAGCCTGAGCGTGTGGGACTGCGGATCAATAGCCAGCTATTGGGTAGACGGCGGCGGTGTGCTGCAGTGCAATCTGGGAGTTTCCTCTGGGGAGGAATAGGTCACGAAGGGTGCGGAGCGTCAGGCTACTCGTGTTGTTTAAGATGGCAGCACGGGCCGGCGCTGTGTGTTTGTGTTGCAGCTGCTGATGCGTGAAATGGAACTCAGGTAGCTGGGCAGGCCTCAGGCCTTCGCTGTATCTTCCGCCAAGTGATTACTTTACTCCATTGATTTTTCTCCCTCCTCCACTGATCTGAGAAGATCACTGGAAATAGAGAGAAGAGAGAACGAGGGAGGGAAAAGAGAGAGGGAGAGAGAGCGGAGGAACCATTGATTGACCTAGTGCCGAGATTCAACGATTGACAGCAGAACCTTGAGTGGCAATGCTCCCTCTTAGCCCGCTAATCTATGACTGAGATCCCCGGTACATTCAGGGAGCACTGTTTTATAAATCCTTACAGATAGAGGCCAAATCTTTTCCTATCCAAACATGTTGAGACATTCAGAAAAAAAAAGAGATGGAGCTGTACTTGTGAGAGCCCATCGCTGTCACATTGAGTACGCCGTTAGGAACATCTCAACATGTGTAACACATCGACTTATATTTAATATATTTTACTCACTGCTCATCACGGTTGGCTGTGCACGCAGTATGTTTGTTTCTTTCATGGTCTTATCAAGGTTTGTTGACCTGGCAGGGCTGAGCAAATATATTCATGAGTTTTTGAATGGTTTATTTTATTCCATAATGCATCTTTCAGACAGCAGGACATCTCTGAGAATCAAAACTACACCTCTTTACCTCTGAGGCAGATAACATAAATGCATATGCAAAAGGTGCATTTCACTGCCCTATAAGCTGCAGCAGGTCTGGATAATTGCATTTTACTGTTATATTATGTTTTGTGCGGGTGATCATCTGCCGAGGCTTCCTCCACAGCAGACTTGGAGGTGAAGTTGAACCTAGGTGAGATGAGTCACAGAGCCGTTTGAGCGTCAGACACAACAAGTCGATGACCGCAGCGTGCAAACAACTTGAGTTCTCTTGGAAATGTATGAATACTCACTGGCGAGTTGACACAGCAGCAATTTATAGAAGCAAAACAATCTGTTCCAAAGGCCTGTCTGGCATTATCAACCTGACACTGTTATTTTATTTATTTTACATTTTAAAGGAGTATTATATATTACAGTTGTTGGCAACGAAGGCCAAAAACAAAGCATTGATATTACAGATGAAGTGCCGTCTGCCAAATCCTGATTATTTCTCCGTGGCATAGTGAAGCTGTTCCTTCATGAACACACGCACTGTAATTTATTTGACTCAATCCGGCATACACCGTTCTGCTGCTGTAAATACTTCCTAGTCCACAAAATGTGTATTACTCCACAGCTGAAAATATGCACCAATAAATACACACTTTACTGCTGTACATACCTGCAACACATGTTTCCAATTGCTTTGGATTCTCTTTCAATTAAGCTGGAATCCAATTCAGACTGCTTGTGTCTCTTGTCCCATCTGACTACTATTTCAATTCCACTGCGTTCCCACAGCTCAGCAATTTATTTGGAGACAACAATGACATTATTATTATTAAGTGCAATGGACAAAACCACAAAACAATAAGACTAATGTCGTAATAAACCAGACTTACCCTTTAACCATGCCTGAAGAAGGGAGGAGTAACAATACTATAAAGATGTTACTTAAGTGAATGTGCAAAACTGTCATCAGCTAAATGTACTTCAAGTAGCAAAAGTAAAAGTATTTGTTTGTGTTTGTGTCTTACATAATCATAATATATAATATATATCACATTATTTGAATATCATTATCTCTGCCAGAAGGATCATGTGATCAGTCGCATGTGTGCGTCTGTGAGTGAGTGTGCAACTCTGTGTCTGTCCACGGCTAATCTCCCAATCTGCTGCAACAAACTACATAATATTTTGGGTGGCCAGTTATGGTTTCATACTCAAGGACCTCTCATGATTGCGGTGACTCACACTTTCTCAAAACACCTTTTATTTACCTGTTTTATGCTACCATCGTCTGCCTGCTGAGTCCTCACTCACTACTCTTAACTGGCGGTCGGGGCCGCTAGTGATGTGGCAGCTGAGTGCATTACCAACCACTGGCCGCAAAGCCTTCTCTGCTGGCCTAAACAGAATCACAAAGTTATAGCTATTTTATAATTTAATAATTTTACATAAATATACTAAATGTATTCTAATTATTTTTCCCATTATCTTATTTTCTCATCGCACAGCTACTGTCTTCCTCTGTTGCTCTGCTTCCAGTGCAGCTTGTTTTAAGTAGAGCTTTTATCCAATCAGATTTCACCTCTATGTCTCTAGGTAAGAAGAGAGGCCCGAGGCCTGCTGGATAGCCTTTGCAGTTTAAATAAATGGAGACGATATTGTTGATTGTCATAGTGATCAACCAATCAGATCTTTAGTTTGACATGTTGGGCGTATTCTTTGACACGTCAGAGCTTTCTGGGTGGCCTAGCCGAGTTCGTCAGCATTAACGTGCGGTGTGATTGGTCAGTGGGCTAGCGTCACTGTTGTGAAGCTGAAGCTAGCTAGCAGAAGTTAATAGTAGTAAGAGTACAAGTTGAAAGATATGTAAGAAGTTATGACATTTTTGGCGTTTATTTTTTATTTTTTACCTAGCTTTGTTGTCGATGGCTGAAGGAGGAGAAGAAACGGATTTCTCGAGAAGGACATTTCAAGAAAAGCTGGACATCAGCCCTGACCCAGCCTGGAAAAGGATTTGTGCGGCACTTTCAGTCCAGCAACTACGAACGGTATTTCTGGCTGATGGCGTCGGAGAAGTGATGCACATTTTATCGCTAAGAATGCTTTTTATTTACGACTGAGCATCTTGCTGTTTGGAGCTACGCAAAATTTGCTAACCTGAGCTGCCTAACCAAGGCAGCAACAAGACACCATAGCACGACAGGACACTTACAAGCTTTTGAAAACATTTTCAACCCGATTGGATCTACAACTCAACGAACACGTTCACAGGAGGACCTCTTACTGGAACTGAACCGCACCGATGTTCTGTACAACCGCGTCATTAAACTCTTCACTAACAAAGAAAGGAGGATGGACTTTGTCTGTGAACTGCTTTGTTTTACATCTGCAGTAGCGTTACTACTGTGTTCATTTGTCTATGGTGTCATTTTTATGATATGGTTAATATTGTTCCCTCTGATGTGAATAATATTTGAATGGCTCGTGCTCTTCAGTGTGTGGTTTGTCATGCTTTGTTGTCATCTAAAAATATATGTGACTGCTTCTTGTGAGTTTGTTCTTGATTGATTTTGACTATATGCATGTCAATTAATGACGAAGCATCCCGTCATGCGCGTATTCATGTATCTGCAATCTGCAGTTAGTGTATTTGTAACAAATAATAACCTGTAGAGGTTAGGGTCGGACATTTGATTCTCTGTTTGGGGTTCTGTTTTCTTTAACAAAGGAGACCAAAATTATGGTCTGGAGAAATGGGGATTGTGAGGTGATTGCTTTAGCCCTGTTTGAATCAGTAGGAAACAGCTGCCTAAACGCTGCGGGGAGAGTTTGCAGCGTGTGTGCTGCTGTTGTTTTCCTGCTAAGCTAGTTTAGCATAGCCTCCCAGAACACACAAGCCTCACCAGAGTACAATGTTTTTCTTCCATGGTGGAGTGTCAGACAGTCTGTTACATCAGGGGGGTTGCCAGGTTGAGCGCAGTGGCTCCACCGAGAGAACATTATATTTCCCACAATTTAAGCTTCTGCATCTTCTAAATGCACTAGTATTATTGAAACGTATTGTTTGGTTCGTAATGAGTACCGAACCATGAGCCTCGTACCTAATGGTTCAATACGAATAAGTGTATTGTTATACCCCTAATGCCCTGTAGCTGTTGCGTCATAATGAGGTTATCAGGAGGTGGTTCAACTGTAGTAGGACAGCGCTGAAGGCCCAGGTATAAAACACACGGCCCGCCACTGAGTTTTACAAAGTACAATATTATTTGTCTCTGAAATGCAGTGGATACAAGTATAAACAGCACATTTTGGGATGTACTTCAATACAGTACTTGAGTAAATGCACTTTGCTACTTTCCACGACAGGAGTTAAGTGTCTTGCCCAGCAGCACTTCAGCAGAATATGCAGCTCCAGCAGGGGTCAAACATGTGATGTAAGACCTTCCTCTTACACGGGAGTTACTTTCTGCACGAGGTGATCCTGCTCACTCTGGATCTCTACTGACGGAGTGATTGCGATAAACAGTGTAAGTAGATACGACACCAAGAAGGGACAGCGGTATGCCACACAGGTCAGTTCTGTCTATAAAATTATTGAACAGTAAAATGTTATCCTGTGTAGGAGGAACAGAACCTCTGACGGCAAAGGTCAAACTCACCGGTGTTATTGGGGCATCATTAGGCAAGGTACCATGTAAAGGCCACCATCGTAATTAAGACCCGGGACCTGCGCTTAACACTGGCACACTCTGGGCCTGGAGAGTGATAAGTGCTTGATCCTGATCAATAAGATGCACAGCCCCGTTGCCACTTGCAAAATCAATATTGTTTTATTTGCTGTTACAATAGGCTTGTCTGGTTGCAAATGAGGTCTGAGCCGCACAGTTACTTTGGAAGTGGAGACCTTACCCTAGACTTCTGCCCCGGTCCGCCTTAATGAATAGGCCAATAAGTGTCTGCACCGGTGACCTCTCCAGGCGGATGCCTGAGGGGGAGCTTCAGAAGACATCCCCAAAGGAGAGAGTCATTATCTTTACATACAGAGTCAAATCTGCAAGCAACATGCTCACTGGCTATTTCACCCTGCACATCGGTCTTTTAGTCCTTAGTAATTGTATGGCATGGCTGGAGTAATACTTGCAAAAGTAAAGTTAATTCCTTATAATGTCAGGTTGGAAAAAGTGTCACCTTCTAGCAATAGGACTAACTGCGGCGATTAAGGTCTCTCTAATGTTAATTCCTTACGACACAAGACAGTCTCAAATATAATGGAGCGCATTGTATCCATTAATCCTCCTCATATGTTCTATAGATACAGAGGTGGGATGAGTTAATCTGGATTTAGCAAACACGAATCGAAGCATTGAGCCTAATTGTCATGATAGGGCAAAGGCGGGGATAGGAACAATGATTTATAAGATAGGAATCCAAATTATGGATGGCGCCGCGCAGTTCAGATAATAGAGAAAAAGGTCTAGAATAGAAGGTCATTAATAGACTCAACAAATCTATTCATTCTGTGAAAATGTCCTGTCTATCCACCAGTCGAATCATATATCATGCTAATGCTCTGGCAGATTTCACCTCTCATCTCGACTTGCTCTCCGCTGTTTAATTTGGAATGATATCAGCTTCATGAGCTCCCACTGACACACTCTTATGTGATGATTTCAAAGGGGCTTTGTTTTTAGCTTTAGCTTTTCAGGAAACTCCAATGAAAAACAAAAACAGGTGGCTGAGGAACATCACTAAAACATTCTTGTTTGTGCCAGATGTAAAGAAATTCCCTCCAAGGCGTTCCTGAGATATCACAATCACAAGAATGGGATGGACGTGAGGTCACAGTGACCTTTGACCTTCACCAAATTCTGATCAGGTCGTCCTTAGACGTTTGTGCCAAATTTGAAGAAATTGGCCGTGAATTTGTGGTTCCTACTGACGATGTTGGTGCAGTAATTTGGTTGGTAAAATAGCGGTGTGGGATGGCACTAAAAAGAGTTCATAATATCACTACATCTCCAGCAGACACACGGACAGTTGCTAGGGGGCTCCACGTTGTGCACCACTGCTATTAGATGTTAGTCCCATCTGGGATTTCAGCACTCCATATGTTACTCCGGGGCTCCACCTGGACTCCACTGAGGTTACAGGACAGCCCACTAATGTGAATTTTCACAGTCTCATCTCATGATATGAGATGAGATGAGAGATAAGAAATATACATACACATATACAGGTATATGTATGGAGATTTATATATATATATATATATATATATATATATATATATATATATATATACTGTATATATTTATATAGAGATACCTATAATATCATTAGCAAGCTAAGCTGACTAGCCTCCACTTTCTGAGTTAGCCTTGCGTGCTAGCTTCAACTTTCTGAGTTAGCCTTGCGTGCTAGCCTCCACTTTCTGAGTTAGCCTTGCATGCTAGCTTCCACTTTCTGAGTTAGCCTTGTGTGCTAGCTTTCACTGTCTAAGTTAGCCTTGAGTGCTAGCTTCAACTTTCTGAGTTAGCCTTGTGTGCTAGCCTCCACTTTCTGAGTTAGCCTTGCATGCTAGCTTCCGCTTTCTGAGTTAGCCTTGTTTGCTAGCCTCCACTTTCTGAAAGAAATACAAATTGATCAATGGCTCTTCCGAAAGGTTTTAAAAGGACAGACTGTGTCTGTATCTACGTATGTATACCGTGAACTAATGTTTGTAATACCTGACTGATCACATTGTTAGCTGTTATCTGTAGGTGTCTGTGTGCCCTATACGGCTGTCAGACTCACCTTCCAGTGAGCTCGAGATATAAACTCTTCCAGGAAAGGAGAAAACGGGACCGACTGCAGCTCAACCTTGACTGCGGCACCTTTTTCCCACCACCATCATCAGCCCATCATTGCCGGGCCTCCTGTGTTCTCCATTATCACCTGCACTCATACAATCAGATCAATAATGTTGCACTTAAGGCTTCTCCGCCCCTTAAAGATTTAAAGCCCATGCTCTATATCTTCACAGAGTCCACCAACTTCATTACAGCAACGTGCCAGAATGCATTTGCCACCCCTGCAGTAAATGCTTTCCTTCCCCTTGCCATAATTCACCTGGGTTTCACCTATGGGGCGCCATTTTGTCTCAGCCAAACGGCAGTGCTAATAAGGCTCCATAGCTCTCTGTGATTATTATCAGTGACAGGCATGGTCAGGGGCCGGTGGCTCTCGACTGCCCCCCGTGTACATCAGACGCTGTAACCCACTTGCCCCCGTGGCACCTGTGCGACTCACCCTCTCGCCCCTCTGACACACACGGTGCACCGCACGGCCTCATGGAGGGACAGACGAGGCGGAGAGGTTGGCTGGCCGCTGGTACCCATAGCACCGCCTGCCGCAGCCGGGCCCTCCACGGCCCTCGGGCTGTTCTGTCTGTTCAGCATCTCCCTTTAACCTTCATCTAGGAAACAATAAAACGAGAACAGAGAGGAGGAGGAGGGAAGGAGAGGGTGTGAATTTCGGTGTGTGTGTGTGTGTGTGTGTGTGTGTGTGTGTGTGTTGGCGCTCTGAGTATCTGTGTGGGGGGAGATAGAGCGAGATGCTGTGGACATTTGACACATCTCCTTAAGCCAATGTCTACTTTATTATCTTTGGCAGTCCTTATTGGTTGCACTAATCAAGTGGAAGGCAGCAGCGCCGTGTCGGGGGCTAACACACCGCGTGTGACAAATATATTATTAACTGGAGGGAGACGGGCGACCTTGGCCATGTCACCTGAGGACCCCGCCGGCGCTCACTCTGCCAGCAGGAAACGACCTTCATATTAAATCCCCGCAGAGGTCAATAAACTAAATAATTCACAAAGGTTACACGCTCTGCGCCGAAACCTGCTGAAAGAGAGCGAGACGGAGAGGAAGAGAGCGAAGGAGGGGAGATGGCAAATCTTTGGACTGGTGTCCTTGTCAGAGAGTAGTCTCTTTATCATGGAGGGGGGTTATATGAGTGTGTCAAAGGACGATGTAAATCCTGAATCTCTCTCTATTTCCTCGCCGCTGTCACTCTTCGATCGATCCGTCATCCTGTGGCAGTGGTAGAGGTGGTGGTGGTGGTGGGGGGGGGGGGGGGGGTCAGTGTGCTCTCATAACACAGTGGCCCTTTTTGACACAACAGCACACGCAGCTGTATTTATGACCTCAACCCATCGCTTTGAACCTACAGGGAAGAGGGCTTTGTTTCTCCGTTGTATATGATTTCCTGCTCAGCAAATGCCTCTCGCAGTAGTTTCAGTTTATGTTTACATGCATTTCAGAGTGATGGATGCCTTCTGTTTGTGATAGTCCACCCAGGGCTGTTTTCGTGGGCAGGACAGTCCAACACAGCTTAAGGTCACGGTTACAAAAAGAAGGTTGCCAGGCTGGGACAGAGGACAGAAGACAGAGGATGGGGATGGGGACAGGGGGGGACTGGGGAACATACTGTCCACTGAAATCAAGCAGGAACAAGAATTACCGCCTCACGGTTGTACACCTCTGCCGACCAGTCAAGTAACAAAATGTCATCACTTCATAATTTTTCCTATCAGGCGTTTGTGTTAAATTGTCATTAGTAGCATATGAATTGTTCAGTTGTGGTCAAATAAGTGTTTTGTGAGGTCACAGTGACCCTTGACCACCAAATTTGAATCGGTTCATCCTCTGATAAAGTCCAGAATAGAGTCGCGCGACTCAGAAGAGCTAACGACATCAGAATGCACATAACCACAGGGACAGGTACCACTGTACCATCGATTACCATATAGTATTAATGGGCATAACTTCAATATTAGGCAAGCATCAAGAGGTTGTTTTTCACTTCCTGCTTCCAAAGCTAATGCGAGGCAGCACACTGTTACCTTCACAGTAATGAAAATATGAAATGGTGTGCCATCAGACATTTGATATTCAATAAGTAAAAAGTGTTTTTAAAGAAATTCCTGATGGAACAGAACACAAGCCAAGACACGCTCCATAATAACACGCTATATGATCATTAATGAGGAACATTGTTATTTAATTTTACTTTCTCAGTGACTGTATATGCAGATATGAGTGGTACTGCTATTACTTTATATATATACTGTATATCAACAGTAGTTTTATTGTTTTTCTTTGCCTTGGATCTTTAATTACATATTTGATTTGAGATTTGTACTGGTACAAAGGGAGGTTACGGTGTTGCCAGTGGATATCCAGGCGAAGATTTGTCAGATTTGTCATCGTTGATACTCCGATTAGCAGCTTGACCCGAGACTAGGTAGCCAGTTTACAAGCTAATGTTAAACCAATAAAAAGCTAAATCATCGTCAGACGACAGACGGTAGGTTTCCAGACTGCTTTTGGCGGATGCTCTCCACACCGACTGTTTCCAGTAAGATCTTGTCACGCTGCCTCCAGATTGCATTCATATGCAGATGCATCTGTTTGTACTGATTCACGAGTATAAATGTAGGAACACCTGGTCAGAATCAGCTTTATTGTGTACACATACAAGTCATGTTTTTTTGTTTAGAAATAGACATAGAGCCAAAAACTAGGACAACTGAAGACCATCTAGTGATGTGATTGCACCAGCCACGATGCCAGGTCGGGACAAGGTGGGGGTGGGGGGGCAGATTGACACTCCTGACCCCACTACTTCCGGTGCCCTCGCTCC
Organism: Cebidichthys violaceus; assembly: GCF_023349555.1. Taxonomy (NCBI): domain Eukaryota; kingdom Metazoa; phylum Chordata; class Actinopteri; order Perciformes; family Stichaeidae; genus Cebidichthys; species Cebidichthys violaceus. Next base: position 5,048,561 of record NW_027176450.1, read on the forward strand.
GACAACACCTATCTTTGGACTTAGCCTTCATTTTGATCACAACTACACACTTAAAGTTTGGTGACTGTCCAAGGGTAGAAAAAAAACACCTGTCAAGGTCCTCGCTGTCACGGCTGTTAACGAAACAAGACTAGGTCAAATATAAACATTCAACTACCGTGAACAGATATATATTTATATTAAAAGTGTGAGACGACAAGGGTGCAGAGTGCAATGGGTTCACGTGCCTCTGAGTCATCAGATAAGGAGAAGAGTGCGTGATGCTGGGGGACCTCCACCTATCTGTCCATCTCTTGCAGGTTTTATCAAAAACAAAGGAAGGCTTTGTCTGGAGATTCACCTCTCAATGATCAGCTCATCCGGGTCACACGCTGCATGTTTCTCAATCTCAACTGAAGGTAGTTGAGTTAGCTGTTGGTCGGAATGAGATTTTTTCATTCAGCTTCAAACTCTGTGACCTGAATGACATGGAAGTTGTTGTGGCAAGTTACGCAATATCTCTCTCTCTGTACACACGAACAGTGACTTCTGAAAGACTTGCAAAAGATCGTTCAGCAGAACATTCGATAGATATTTACAGAAGTCGCTGCGAGAATAAGACCAGGAGAATCTTTAGGGATTCAGCTGTTCTCTCTTTTGAGAAGCTACCAGATACCCCGGACCAGCACTCAGGAAGAACTTCTACTGTACCCCCCCCCATTAATACACACATGTTCATACTACTCTGTTTCTCTATCAACCATCATGTTTGCAGACATTTGGCAGCAAACTCAAAATTCGGTAGAGCATTCAAGTAATGGGCCCTCATATTTAATACGAACACAAGCCTGTCCATCTCAAACATAATGAGCTGACATTGGTGGGGGAAGGGTGGTGGGGGATTTAAAAGCGTCAAACATTTCACAGCTCAAAGAGTTTGCGGGGGAAGTCTTTAATACGGCTGGTAGTATCTGCCGCCGCTTTCCCCGCGTCTCGCTCGTCTGCCTTTGAGGCGAGGCGGCAGATCAGACGCATCACGGCTTGTCACAGGAACAATAACACAAACAGCCTCGTTCAAAGAACAGACATGAAAAGATGACACGCGCGTCAAGAGTTCTGAATGCAGTTTGTGTGTGTGTGTGTGTGTGTGTGTGTGTGTGTGCCAGATTGAGACAGACAGTTTTTGCACGGATGGAGAATAGAGGAGAATAAGTTTTACATAAGGGGCAGAAAAATGAGCGATTTCATGTGAATGCAGCTACTGTAGAAGAAAGAGAGAGAGCGAGAGAGAGAGAGAGAGAGAGAGAGAGAGAGAGGGATGATGGGAGGAGAAAACAGTGAGATAGGCGGGGGTGGGGGTGGATGAGAAGGATAGACTTTAACTGTCTGAAGGACAAAGCTACTGACCCACGGATCATTTAGAGGATTGCCTTTCAGTTTCAGAGCAAGGTCAGGCTGCTTATTTTACCTCAGTGTTTTCACTAATCTGCTTTTTGTGTGACACAAACAAACACATGCACGGACACACGGCGCGGCACGCACATGCAAACGCTGAGGCTAAGCCTTCCCATGCTGCCTTGAAATAATGACGGCCTATGTAGGCTTTGCTATCAATAAACATTAGACGTGCAGGCTTTGTGCCTACATGAGTATCACACTACCTCGGACCTGTCGTGAATTTCAATTGCCGGAAAGGGGGGCCCTCACAGACCGCACATGTCCACGCCGCATTCCAATGTCTGCGAGACGTTTTCCCCCCTCTGATGATTCGGCCTTCGAATGAATAAAACACTGTGATCTTTATGCTTTAATCTATTGTTAGACATCTCGGCGTAATGAGCTAAAGTCGGCCTCCATCTCATATTGACAGCTCCGACAGTGGTCGTTGGTTGGCAGCTCATTAGTAGCCACACTACATTTACGTCAACACGTTCGCTGACAATCAGCGGGGTGGATGCTGGGAAGAAGTGGCGGTCCCGCGGGACCCACTGGCATCTGCGGTGGAGACGTACCGGTGGGCATTGAGCTCCTGGCAAAGCTCTCCGTCGTAACGCAACGACACCAACGAGTAATCACTGGATTAGTGCCCCACTGTGGTTTTTGAAGGGTTGCTAGAGACGAGGTCCAAAAATACTGCTCTGAGAGCAGAGTAATCTGCACCCGGTGTGCGTGTGGAGTGTCAGGATGTGTGTGTGTGTGTGTGTGTGTGTGTGTATACAGAGAGGGTTAAAGTGCCCCAGTGTGTTCCATGCTGATCTGATAATGAGTGAGCAGGGTCAATAGGATGTTAACGGCCCCGTGGGAACGGCCCGTGGTGGATGGGTGGAGGAAGGACGAGGGCCCAGGGACACAGAGCTGTGTTTTCACTGCCATCTGTGTGTGTGTGTGTGTGTGTGTGTGTGTGTGTGTGTGTGCGCGTGGGTGTGTGTGTGTGTGTGAGAGGGAGAGAGTGCGATAGAGAGCGCAGCAGGGACAGTAAGGTGCCTCTGTCCCTGATATTTGACTCTTTAGCTCAGCCCCCGCTGTGTCCTCCCAGTAAAGCCCCAGTCAAACAAAGCAGCTCGCCCAGTGTAAAACCAACAACCAACACAGCAGGTTTGACTACAGATTAGGCGTTGCTCCACTGCTACTATTGTCACACACACATGTTTAACAAATACTTACATCACGCGTCACAAACCAATATCAGAAGCTCGACGACAGCTTCGGACGGGAGGCTCATTTTTAAAGGTTTCTGAAGGTGTTTCACAGGAAACTCATTATGCTAGCAAATGGCCCGTACTGAGCGAATGAAGAGCCAAGGTGAAAGAGTAATCTGACCCCCCAAACATAAGTAATAAAACCTCACACGAGGAGGCAGCGTGTCAAGTGTGTGTCTGCTACATGTGTAAGAGACCAGCCCCGATAGCCCGACGGTTGCAGACAGTGATTGGTACAGCTCAGCCTCTAAACATGACTAAAGTATCAGTAACAGTGGGTCAATATGGGCAAAATAAATGGGTGCCTTTTGTGTCTGACAAGTGGGAGAAAGAAGAAGACCCACTATAGCATGCGGGGGAGGGAGGGAGGGAGAGAGAGAGAGAGAGGAGTAGCAGGGAGCACTAAAAAAACATTGCATGTTGTGTTGGCAGGCGCTCCAGTCAAATCCCTTGGCGGTTCAGAGATTTTTTTTTCCTCTCTCTCTCCCTACGATGCCCCTCCCTCGCCATCTGATATTCAAATGTGAAAAGGAAACTGGAGGAGAGCTCCTCCCGGACCACCCGCGGAATCGTCAGGGATTAGTCAAAAAGCACCAACTAGGTCAACAAGATGCAGGGCCGGCGCGTGTTCGGGGGGGACGCGAGGCAACTCACCCACACAGGAGCCGACCTAGTCTTGCGTTCCCGTTCACACGCGTGAACTGTGTCTCTCTCTCTCTCTCTCTCTCTAACACACACGCGAACACTGCACTCTCACACAAGGAGGCAGCCACGCTTTACGCAGTGACCTGTTTTTTTCCCCCATACTTTGACAGTTATCAAAAAACAACTCCAAAATTCCTCTTGATTTTTCTGTTTCAGAGCAAGCGGGTGTGGGTTCAGCATCAGATATGAGGACAGGCGTAGGGAGATGTAAACATTCCCACTGCTGTCAGCAGCCTCTCCGTCGATTCCCTGGCAGAACATTTGCTTTGCCGGGCAAAAAGAAATGAAGTTTTAATACGTGAGGATTACGGGTTTTTTGGAGCAAGCTAGTAGTTTCACCTCTAAACTTTTATGCGCCATGTGCGTTCAGGTCACGTAGAATGTTGAACGACAGTCACACCTAAACAAAACAGCTCCAGGCAGGACGGCCTTAGAGATCTTTTCTCTTTTTTGTGTATTCTTCTCTGTAGCAGACCAAAGAAGCTGCTGAATGGGAAAGCAGACACCCTCCCCATTGTGAGGCCTACCATCATGATATCCCTCCGCAGGGCCGGCGTGGATCCTTTTCAGTCAGATCACTGGCTCTCCAGAGAAACTGAACACGGAGCAGGCTGCACTAAATAACACTGACACACCTGGACTGTGAGCATAACGTCAATCGTCTGAGTGTCACTCGGCGTCTCATGATGACCTGTCAGATTAAATGTGACTCTTTCTGGAGCACTTTTCCTGATGGCGCAAAGTTGAATAACTCAAGGGATGTACTGATTGTGAGTCAGACTCAGGGGTCAATCAGTAGTTTGGCACACCTTTTTCTGACACTGGCAGCTGTGACTTTTCGTGTATCTCCTCTCTTAGTGCAGGAATTATCTATCTCGTCTATCAGACATAGTTTCATCTCCCCGACACACTTCAAGGACAAAAGTGGAATATTTACCGAGACGACCGAGATGGCTGTTTAGCATGTCTGCTGTAATCCGGTCATAATCACTCCCGTCTGTTTATTTTGAACAGAGGTCACGCATTTTCTGTTCACAGTTTGTTGCGCCAATAAAGACAGTTTCACTCGTTAATGAGTAACCCGCTCATCACCGGGTCTGCGGAGAGAGATGTCACTTCCGTTTTGAAAGTTTGACCTGAAAGTGAATGTGGATTGTCATCCTTGTTCCTTTGTTTACTTTGTTGAATTAAATATGTGGCCTCGGCAGGGAGTCATTCAAGCGAAAGCGGTCGAAGAATCCAAATTCGCCTCATCTGCGTCTCCGCGGGCAAGGGTTTTTTTTGTCGCATCACATGCTTTCAGTCGAGCCCCCCCACAGCTGTGTACTTGGGGAATGTCGCAGCCATCCCATACTCATTCCAGTTCAAAGGTTACAGTGTGGTGAGACTTCCAGTAGGCCCTCCCTCTGCAGCTCGCACCTGCCTCCTCCCAAAGAGGGCCTTCCTTCTCTCTACAAACCTCGGGAGTCACCGCGGCTGAAATTGGGGAGTAGAGGTCAAAGGTCTGGAGGGTTAATGTCTGCTGACGCTCCGGCTCCCTCCCTCTGAGACAATCAGGCGTCTGATTCTAAACTCTGCTCCGTCTGCTGGACCAAGAATACGCCACTGCAGAGCCGACCTTTACCCATGCATTCGTGTGTTTTCTTTGTCCTTTACCTTGAGAAACATTCAGCACAGTACAGTGTAGGTATATAGAGAACCGAGGGCTGGTGTCAGGTCCCTCTGTTTCTGGATGTAGGGAGCAGATCAAATCTTCATAACCCGTCCAAAGACTTGAGTGATAATCTGCCCCAGTAGCCGCTCAGTGAACTGCTGACATGAGAGGTGAGTCGCAGATGAGCTGGCTCTCTCACAGCAGCCTGTTATACACGTAGACATCAAACATGATGCATAGCTTTTTAAATATTTCTCAACTGAAGTCTCTGCTTTTAGTTTTTGTTGTTGCTTCAGAAAATACTTTCTGTTTTAATTAATCAGCTACAAAGTGTGAAGTCGTTTAATTGGAGGAACGATATTCGACATGACAATATGCCTTTCACGTGTCCCTCAAAATAAAACACCTGAAATTTGAAATGCTAATGTTCACTGTACTCTACAGCTGTTGGTTATTTTGCTCAAATCCCACTCCAGCACTGTTTAACTCACTACGACTGTGTGAGTGTTAACTGTGTTAACAAGGTTGTAAAAAGAGAGTCTTGTAAAACAACAAAGTCTGTTTTCCTAATGACATTTAAATGCTTGTTAACCTTCTCTTTCAATAATGCGACATGCTTTCTTTCTCCATTTCCTCCACTCCTTTTGTCAGCAGCCACACACTGCAACCAGCCGGTTAACACCCGTAACCAGCCTTCTCTTCTGCATACATAAATACAAATCATGACACACTGTTTTGAAACACGGCCTAAGACAATCTGTCCGTATACTTGAGGTCAAAGGACAGAGTTTCCTGAACCACATTTCTGTGAAAAGCTCCCGGGGCAAAGTTCAGCGTGTTCTGGTTGGGGGAAGGAATGAAAGGGAGGATATTGTATCTTCATTTATGTGGCATTCGGGGGTCAGAGTTCAAAGATGAAAGGTTGCTCCAGTTCAAAAGGTTACGAGGTGAGATGCCATCCAAATTGCTGAGCCGGTCTGCTTGCCTGAGTTAAGGCCGAACAACAAAAACAATATCCTGAGCCGCACTCGTGGTGCAATCAGACGACGGCGATAAACAGCCGCAAACATCAACTTTTTATGAACGGCACTTTGGCGAGGACTTTGATCGGACTTTTAACTGCTGTTGCACTCAAAATGCAAATCGCAGGTAACACCTACTGTGAACAACAGCCTTGTAAAAGAAAACTATCCAATTTACCTGACTGACATGTTAAGTGCCGCCTCTGTTTATACTACTGGCAATGAACTGAATTACTGTTTAAACACCACGGTGGGGTTGCAGCAGGTTAGGAGGCACAGTATCCAACTGGCTGAGTGCAAGCGGCCAATAACACAGCGTGATGTGATAGCAGAGCAGTGGGAGGGGGAAGAGGAGGACCAACCCCCCCCTCGGTAAAGGGAAGCAGAGACAGGGATGGGTAGAAGTAGGTTATGTTGTTGTGTTCTTATTCATGAGAACACTGATGTTCCCCAGGTCCTTAGAGACATTTTGTTCAAGGCCGTGTTGAGAAGACTGACTGCAGGCCAGTGGACCTGATAGCACAGATTAACAGAGAAGAAGGACAGAAAGAGAGTTATTTAGAAGCATTTGGCGCACAATCGTCCGTTTAAGCTTTCGTAGGCACATCTGCTGTTGCACGAGTGACACCCCGCTTCACACTTTAGTGACACACGTTCACACCTGGGGGCTGCCTCGGTGCCTCGTTCAAGGGCACCTCGGTGTCGGTGATGCTGCTTCGACTTTCTCCGCTTTGGTCACTGTGTGCTGGGGGAAGGTTGTAAATCTCCAGTACTGTGGCAGATACATTCTTTTAACTCTCATATCCTGGACCTCATCCAGGGAGAGGCCCGGTGAGTTGTTCAAGAGATGCTGGCTAAAAGGTTGGTTGGGGCCGCTTCTTATTTAATTCTTCATTTAACAGAAGAGACATTTTAATAATCTGCTGTTGTTCTAAGGGGATAGGTTATGAATTATTGTGTGGTCTCCATTAAGGTTGTTGGCTTCAGGCTGCCTATTAATTGGTGTTTGTTCATTATGAAACCAAACATGTTGGGACTGTGTGCCCGACAACATAAATAAATGTTACATCTGAGCCGAGTTAGTGATTCAGTATTACTTATGAGAGTCACATTAATAAATCAGCTGGTCAAAACAGCTGCAGCTGAGGCTGAGATATTTCGATCTTTAGTCTTTACTATAGGTCAAGCTACAAAAACATCCTACATTCCCCATAATGCAACTTAATAGCATCTTTCTATCAAACTCCACGCCGCTGTGTAGCCCAGGCGTGTAGACCAGACCTGGCTTATGCCTGATGACGTCATCACGGTTATTTATCTTTCTATGACTTAAAGGGCCGGTATGTAGCATTTAGAGGGATCTATTAGCAGAAATTGAATATAATGTTAACAGCTATGTCTTCATTAGTGCATAATCACCTGACACTGAGACCCGTTGTGTTTCTTGTTAGCTCAGAATGAGCCCTTCATATTTATAAAGGGAGCAGGGCCTCTTCTCGGAGTCCACCATGTTGCACCGCCATGTTTCTACAGTAGCCTAGAAGGGACAAACCAAACACTGGTTACAGAGAGAGCCTTTTGTGTTTTTACATTATCTGAAGGCCACCGTAGTTCTCCTACAAGCTTATGAACCTGTGATAACATGATCCAGAGTGCAAAACCGTGGTGCTACTAAATAGCGTCTGACTCATGTTGCTTCTGAAGAAGTGTTATTATGGGATGGATGGCCTCTGAGCGAGGAGAGCGACGTTACCATGATTTTGCGTTCAGCGGCTCACGTTACCACAGTGTTGGAACGAGTGAGTGGAGGAGAATTCAAAAAGAAAGAGCCTCAGAAGACATTATACAACTGTGTTCACAGTCAGGGGGGTATGTAGTCCCCCTGCCTGGTACATTGAACTGTATGTGTGAAATTGATGGAGTGCCCCTTTAAGTTATCCTGTAAACCCTTGAACTTTTCAAATTGCCTTGGCTCAGTGTCTTGCTGATATTTACTGTGAAGCACTTTTTGGAGATTGTTGTGTTTCACAAAAAAGTGCTAAAATATAGAATACTGCTGCTGCTGTTACAGCTGCTACTGCCACTGTTACTGCTACCGTTATGTGACGGATGTCTTTTTCACTAACAGTACTGTCCCTGGTAATTGTCCCGTTAACAATATAAAACAATGCAGTTACTATTAAAAAGTACCAAATTAGTTGTAGTAATAACAACTAAATGAACATAAAAAATAATAAAGCGTAATCTGCCCTTTAATGCAGATTATTATTATTATTATAGTATTGTTATTATTGTTCTTGTGATATTGTTATTACCATTATTAGACTATTATTACTAGTGTTCTTGTGATATTGTCATTACCATTATTAGACTGTTATTACTAGTGTTATTGTGATATTGTTATTACCATTATTAGACTATTGGTATTATTATTGTTACAATTATCAGACTGTTGGTATCATTGTTATTACCATTATCAGACTGTTGATATCATTGTTATTACCATTATTAGACTGTTGATTCATTATTATTATTATTAGACTATTATTACTAGTGTTATTGTGATATTGTTATTACCATTATCAGACTGTTGATATCATTAATGTTACCATTATTAGACTATTATTACTAGTGTTATTGTGATATTGTTACTACCATTATTAGACTATTATTACTAGTGTTATTGTGATATCATTATTACCATTATCAGACTTTTGATATCATTGTTATTATTACCATTATTAAACTGTTATTGTTATTGTGATATTGTTATTACTATTATACTGTTAATATCATTATTATTACCATTATCAGACTGTTGATATCATTGTTATTACCATTATCAGACTGATGATATCATTATTGTTACCATTATTAGATTATTATTACTAGTGTTATTGTGATATTGTTACTACCATTATTAGACTATTATTGCTAGTGTTATTGTGATATCATTATTACCATTATCAGACTGTTGATATCATTATTATCACCATTATTAGACTGTTATTATTAGTGTTATTACCATTATCAGACTGTTGATATCATTGTTATTACCATTATTAGACTATTATTACTAGTGTTATTGTGATAGTGTTACTACCATTATTATACTGTTATTACTACTGTTATTGTGATAGTGTCATTACCATTATTAGCCTGTTGATATCATTGTTATTACCATTATCAGACTGTTGATTTCATTGTTATTACCATTATCAGACTGTTGATATCAGTGTTATTACCATTATCAGACTTTTATTACTAGTGTTAATACCATCATCATACTGTTATTACTAGTGATATTACATTATCAGACTGTTATTACTAGTGTTATTATCACTATCAGACCGTTGATATCAGTATACGGTGCGGTGGCAGTGGGTGGGTGGAGGCTTGTTCCTTTAAGGGTGGTGTCAGCGGCAGCAGAGGAGGAGGAGTGTGTCTGTCTCTGCTCACTTGTCCACAGCGAGGGACTCCGAGAATAAACAATTCCCACAGACTACACGCTACACGCCTCGGCTCGCAGTCGCAGCACACACACACACACACACACACACACACACACGCACACACACACAAACACCGAGGCGTCTTTTTGGACTAAACATTTTGTTTTTTAAAAGCCTGCCTCGCCATCTTTGTTCCCCCGCCTGAAGTGTCAAGACGGACGTGACCGTTTTTCTTTGGATTTGCCTCCTCCTGTCGAACAACAACGATGCGCCTCTCCGGCTGACTGCGGGGTGGACAGCGCAGGTACGGGCTCTTTACGTGCTAACATATTAACCACTGTCGTATCTGGGTGAAATAATACACGGGACGCGATGTCGGGGATTGTACGACACGGTAGCGTGTTTTGTCGAGGCTGTTTGCGTGTCGCACGGCGGCACAGAGCCGCATATGGATGTCGCGCTGAAAAAAAAACCGCTGCATAAAGACGCGGAGAATGGACCTGGCTGTGTGCGGGGTTTAGCCCACGGAGTCGCTTAGTTAGAACAGCCACTGTCCGTGTTTCCTGGCCGCCGTCTGACCAGTGAGCTAGGCCTACATTAGACGATTTATCTGTGAGAAAACAGCCGAGCAAATGAATGTCAGTTGTAGTTCATGTACCGTACACGGACCGACCGTATAGCGGGTCTAATGGACGTGTATTTATAGGCTACTGTAACGCTGCTGTCACGCTGATCGCAGAATGAATTATACCGCCACACGAGCTCATATGTGGCGAATGACACACCATAAGGCCGTACCGTGTCATCATGTAACAGTAATGTAACGGTAACGTAACGGTAACGTAACGGCAATGTAACGGTAGCAGCGCTTATGTCACACTGGGTCAAAACGCCCATGTGTGGAGTAGTTTTAGCACCACCAATGGGAATTCACAGTTGCACTGTTCTGTCTCGACAGGTCCTGTTCCTTTAACAGAAATAAATACATAAATACAATTCTCAAAGGGTTTTCAATGCACGTCAAGGCCTTGTGTGTATTCTGTGTTGAGCTTGAGTCATGAATGTGGTTTGAGGGGCTAACTGATATATTAGGCTGCCTGATGAAGCATAGATCACGTGGAGCTTTTTACTCTTCTTTGGGAGGGTTTACATTGTGTTAATGTCTGAAATGTCTTACATTTAAATTTGGGTATGTGTGTCTGTATTAGACTTTACATTGCCGCTCGGGGGGAAGTCGGTGACAATGGCCCTAACCTCCCCGAGCACGTACAGTAAATACAGCGTAGGTAAAGGTAGTTAATGTAACAAAGCAAAAACTACAACCAGTCTGACATTTTGCCTTTTTAATGCACCAGAAGCAGCCGTGATCTCGGCTTATTAGTGATGCTCATTGTGTTTTGCATTGCTTCCACTTCCTTCATAAAGAGAAGCTGCTGGTCTGAAACCACTGGCAGGTGCCTTCAGATGTTTGGAAGGACACAAGGCCAGAATGCAGTTGGTCTGTTGCATCCTGTCAACATCACTGCTCCGTCATGTCAGATATGTTTTCATAGAGTTCAAAAGACTCAGATGTTTTTTTCCAGTAACTACCAGTGAGAGTTTTTCTTTTTTTTTAATGGCCTTTAGTGTGGCTGTTCATTCCTCCTGAAATGTCCTATTGCTTCATTGGACTTTGGATCGGCGTGGAGGCGGAAGGTCAAGGGCTGAAGTTTGCCGTGAGTTACAGGAAAGAGGGCAGAGAACTTCAGTTCACGTTCCAAAAGGGCAATTTACTGAGCTTCAAGCGGCAGACCTGTTTGGATGTCGTAATGGGAGGATGAGGAGAAACAAAATGCTCTCTGTTCTGTGCTACGCTTTCACAGAGCCGCTGTAACTTCAGACCCGACAATCTAAAAGCAAGGTGGAGAGAAGTCAAACTTTTAGTAAAGCCGACTAAATGCCGTCTGTGTCTGGAGGTCTGCCTTTTAGCCCTCCTTTTGTTGAGCATTTAAGCTGCTTAATTATTTGACCTGAACTTACACAAGATGTTCAAGGTAGTTCAGCGTGTCCTCTTTTGCCACAGATAACTCAAACCTGCACATTTATAGCCCCGCTTTTTTAAGTAGCACTTTTAGAAGAACTAGTGTGTGCGTTTGGAAGGACACAAGGCCAGAATGCAGTTGGTCTGTTGCATCCTGTCAACATCACTGCTCCGTCATGTCAGATATGTTTTCATAGAGTTCAAAAGACTCAGATGTTTTTTTCCAGTAACTACCAGTCTGACCTGTAAGTCAGAAGGATGCAGCTCGATTTGACTGGGCCATCTACTATTGTCTGGGGAGCTGCTGTTGAGTGATGTGCAGTAGCCTGCAACAGAACCAGAGGACATTCAAATGGCCGAATGCAAATGATGTGGAGGCTGCTGAGCAGTCACAAGACCGGACTCTGCCGCTCCGCTCTCTCATCCGCTGCCTTTCGTGACAGCAAATCTTATCTGCCATCAAAGCGCGGCTGCTGCTGCTGCTGCTGCAGAAGAGTGGCGTGTTTAGACGTGCGTGTGTAATTGTGTTACGCAGCTGCGTTCTGCACATCTTTTGTGTTTTATTGACAATATGTTTCATCACAGCATAAAAAAGTAGCAACCGAATCACAGCGCTTGTTGTCGCTTGGTGACTTTCCTCCCCCCTCGTTTCAGCCGTTTGATGTAATGTATTTTTTGTACAGGATGATGCCACAGATACAGGAGCAGTACCTGCCCGGCACTTATCTCCACTAGCAGCTTCTCTAACCACACTGTGCCAGCTCCAAACCCCGCTGTCTGTAAATCTGTCACACAATAGCATGAGACATGCACATGGCTGACAGAGCTCTGGGTGGCATCTCGCTTTTGATTGCCGAGATACAGTCTGCAAACCCCAAAAAAACCTAATGTGCAATCTAGCAGAACAAGTGTCATGAATTTACTGCAGGCTTTTTGATTTATGATAGACCTGGGAGCTGCCCAGCTCTTGTGTTGTTGGCCACCGAACATTGTTCAAGGGCACTTTGACAGTAGATGTTAAGGAGGAGAAGCGTTTCTCATCTACTTACTCACTTTGTCAGCCCACGGAGGATTCAAACCGGAGACCCCCCTTTGGCCACAAGCTCATTTCTCTAATTGTTTCGGGCTCTATAATGTTAGTGCAGAGCGTACATTAAGCCAAATTATTGCTCTCCTTTATTGTTTGTTTATTCAGTAGACACTCTCGACTAATAACAGATCTCAGTGCTGATATTGGGAGGGGATTTATTTTGTGAATTTCAAACTTGGAGTAAAGCATTTATCCTAAATTGATGAGAGAAAGAGCCAGTATGAGATTAGTGAGTGACGCCTGATCGACGTGTTCTTCTCTGTGCCTCCTCCTCGCTGCTCATCTCACACAGTCTATTGCACACCACAGTGTAGTGTGAATGGAAAAGGTTTCTGAATGGATACGACAAAGAGAAGTGTAAACAGATTGATGTAACGACTAAATGAAAAATGAATATTTGGGCTGCACAATTATGATAATCACCATTATTTTGAATCAATATTGAGAGCATGATTTATTATTCACGTTTGTGTATTGGTTTTAGGGACACAATATTTGTATGGCACTTTCACGTTTGAATCAACAGAACACGTTTCTGCTAATGAATGAATCTTTGCATTAAACCCTGAATTCAGTGTATTTTCAGTATTTTCGTTCTTCTTCTGGACTGCAGAGTAGAAGAGTCATTCAGTAAAGTTCTCACAGGCTGCCGCTGTAGAGTGTGTGTGCAGCGGCATGACGGCTCCTCAAACGTGGAATGAAAACATCTGGAGGGCTGCTAGTTAAGGAGGCGCTCGATTTGACATACAGCAGAGCTTTCTACGAGTGGAGCTTTCTTAACGACGTTGTCGTCGATCACGTTCATTTAATTGTGGGAAGCTAAAATGGTGATGGTGATTAACATTTGATTACTTTTGCAGCCCTAATGAATATACTAAGTTACAACTAGCAGTGGAGCTCCACTTGCCTAATGTTAGATCAGTAAGGCAGACGTATTAAGAGACACGTGGAGACTTGCCGTTTCCTGATTATGTGTATTTTCTTTCTCTGAATATTCTGCCACTAGAATACCCAAAGAAAGAGACCGCGGTGTCAGAAAACAAGGCGTAAAATGACTGAAGTCCATTCTGCTGCTCTGCTCACAAGATAGTTTTTCTTAGTTAGGGCTCTCAGTTATAGCAGCACTATCTCATTCGGAGACAATTACTCCGGGCTCCCGTTGGTACTTCTGTCACGAACGGAAGGCAGCCAAAGTCAATGGGCCTCATTCTGATGACGAGGCAGGAACCGCCGAAAGCGTCTTTGCTGCCGTCGCTTCTAGACGCTGGAATGACGAAATGCTAGAGGGGAAGAAAGATGGACGCTTCCGCTGCATCGCCCGAGAGCTACACTAGCCAGAGCTCATCTGTTGAATGACATCGCTCCCCCCTCCCACTTCACCCTCACCTCCGACTCTCCGCCCCCCCGCCTTCCCGCTTCACCTTGGCCTTGGCGCAATGACAGGGCCCCTCAATTATCCCCACCGATTGATCGCTGCTGATTGCAATTGCCGTGAATTATTTAGACTTTGCAGAAATTGCTCACCGAAAGGAGAGGGAGAACGAAAGAGAGAGAGAGAGCGAGTGGGTCAAATGAATTTACCGACATGAAGTATCGGCCCGTTTGGTAAACAACAGCTGTGGAAGCCTAAGTGTGCCGATCAATGAGGCGGAGCAGAGACACAAACGGCATTGAGCTACCTTGTCGCGGTGGCTTCGGAGCTAACGGCGACTCTCCGCCGTCCCTCCCCTCCTGATGCCTTCAGTAAAGACTGAGGAGCTGCAGCGTGGAGGAGTAGGCCTCCTGGGTGACGTGAGGGGAGCTGACTCTCTTTGCTGGGCTGATGTGGCACTCGCTCCCTCCCTCCCTCTGTGCCTCTCTGCCTCTCTTGCTCCTGTAGCAGCGCTGCTGCCCTGGGGCTGTAGAGGTGCAGCAGGAAGGTATTCTCTACCATTGTGGTGAGCGTGCTTGCCGGGATGCTGCAGTCAGACGTATAGGGAAGGTCTCTGCGAGCAGACCAATGTCGCAGGCGTGACAGAGTGGGTGGGGGGCAGATAAGAGGAATGCCTGGCCTGTGTGAACATATGATGGAGGGCGTCTGCCCTGTTTCCTCACAGTGGACAAAGACGGCAGACATTTGTCCGCGTGCTCGTAGCTTTTCGTCTGCAATTGTCGGAGCATGTTGGTAACTAAGTCTCTGATAAAACAGTGGTTGATCTGGAGGATCTTGCGCCATGCCTCGCTCAAACCAAGCTGCTCCTAACAGGCATCGGACAAGGCCGATGCTCCCCGCGCTATTTGTGTATTAATGCATATGTCCCTGACATGCCCTAAGAGGCCTAAGGGTTTGTAGGGCTAGAACACCGGGTCCCAAAGTCCAGGGAGTGAGGCCGGCTGTTACTCAACTGTGTCTTATTTTAACCAGGTTATGTGGCGGGAGTGCTGGGGAGAAGCAGGGGCTAAGTGAAAATGCCACTCATTCCTGAAGAGTCCCTGGCCTCGTCAAGGTTAGTGGCTTGTCTTTGTAAGTTGAGGGATTGATGCATGAGCCTGTCTGGCGCTGAATTCAAAGTCCAAAGCTGTCACAGGCAGCAGATCCCTCCCTCCCTCCCTCCCTCCTTGCAGGCTATCACAGGGCTCCGTCCTTCCCAACTTCTTAGCAGCCTGTCCTTTTGGGAACCTTGAGCAGCCCAGGCAAGGACACAGCGTCTGGTGCAGTAAGCCTTTGCAGAGGGGGAGGCTTTACGTAACGCTCTGCTTTAAACATGGGTGTATGACTTCCCTGACACGGAGCGGTGCGGTGCAGCGCCGCTCGGATCGCAGCGCCGCTCGGATCGCAGCGCCCCCACCCCACCCCGGGCCCTTCTGGGCAAGGAGGGGCCAGAGAGATCCCTGCAACTTAATTATATCTTTCTCTTTTGAAAGCTTTCGTTTGAAATTAAATTTTCCCATGCAATTAACTAAAGAGGAGTTTTCAGAATTTATGAATGAATGATGGATATATTGCACAGGATGACAGGGGGAGGGAGCAGGGGACGTATATGCGGTACATGCCGCGAGGTGGTGCATTTATTTCTGTTGCAAAACAGGTGAAGTTTGGGGGAATTGATGGTTAAACGTACCTGATACCTGCTCTCTTACGCTGCTTAATATATAAGCATGCTTCTGTCAGTGTTTGGCTTATTGTCACCCCGTCACATCGCTTCACTCTGCAGGACGGGTGGAGAACACAGGAGCTGGGGTTCCTACTCTTCCTCAATCAGTCACACCCTCATCAGATAGAAGCTAGATGTAACGTGACGAACAATGATACCTCCCCCCCGAATCCTGTTGGCTTAGAACTATAATTGTGTAACTTTTTGGCTTCTGGTGATGAGCTGAGTGGTTGCTGGGCAACAAGGGACCTGTGCGGGTGGCCGTGGAGAATCGGAGCAGAGCGAGTTCAGATAGATCTGCAGCGCGTTAGTTTCCAATCACTGACTCTCTCTTGAAATACCTCATTTTGTGTTACTCCAAGCTGACCGGTTGGTTGTTCTCCTGAGGTGCATGAAGACCAGCTCGTACTGGCGTACAGAAACCTTTCACTCCATGAATGAATACATAAAGGACTCATTGCACTTTAAAAAAAACCTCTCCCGCACCACACAGTGTGGGCCGAGGACATTCGGCACAACCCCGGTACCCATCTTTCCCTGAAAGTGGCTTCTGGAATTTCCCGAAAACACACTGTCCTTTTGTGAACCACCACCCTGCTTGTGAACCCATTAGCAAGGCGGCGTCCTCACCGGAGCTGGGTAAACAGACCAGACAGACCGCGGCTCGGGAGTGCAGCTTCCTCGTAACCGCGTTAAGAAGGCGGCCGGCGGCAGAGAGGCCATTTGAGAGGAGATGGAGAGCGCCGGAGCGGATGACTCCGGGCAGCCGGATGACCTATTACTTTGGGAAAATGGACTGGTGACCAGAAGATTGCTGGCTCATACTCCTGCTCACCCTCTGCCCTTGAGCAAAGGCAATTAACCTGGATTCCTCCAGTAAATATCCAGCTGCAGCAATGGAGGTAGATGTGCAAGAGTGATAATCGCATAAGTGACTTTGAATAAAAGTGTCCACTAAGCAGGAAGATTAATACAGCTAATAGAATCATAGCTTGTGTTTTCAAGTTAGCAAGGACTGCTGAACATGTAGAGGAGTACGCCCCCCCCGTCTGACTTTGTGCACTCCTCCCCACACACACACACACACACACACACACACACACACTCCTCTTCTCTTTCTTTGGCATTAGGCCAGAGCGTGACCTTCACCTGATTGCAGGAGATCCAATCACGTGACACCCTTCCCCCCGATCCTCTCTCCTCACCTTGTATCCTTGTATGTCTACGAGGACGGGGGGGGGGGGGGCGTCCTTAATTCGGGGTGCTCCCCCCCCCCCTTCTCCCAAGGTCAAATGGGGTCAAGGTCGCGTCACAGGGTCCCGCCCCCTCCGTCTGAACTGGGCGGGTCGAGTCGTCCTCTCGGTTGTCAATCACTGATACCAGCATATGTCAGGGAAAGGTCGCCTTGTGTCCAGAGTGATTCATGTCCTGGGTGAACTGGCTGCTGGGGCTGGTGTTGTTGCCTTCACTCGCTCCCTTCAGCTGCCCCGCTGTTTGAACCGCGCTGGCTCACCGCGCTGGCTCACCGCGTCTACTGCTTCTGTTTCGGAGTATTTTTATGTGCGACCAGGGTACCGTTTCTGCCCCCCAGATATGTTTACCACATGGCTGGGTAAATCGGGATAGCCCGCTTTGTTAAAAACAGGCTGTACTGGATCCTAGTCTTTCTACGGCCCTGTCAGAATATTGTGTCTTTACACTAGTTGTAGAAGTGGACAATCGGAGGGAGGTTTCCTTTCAGGCTAGTCGCAGCCCATTTTCATGTACATCTAGTCCTTAAACCCCAGAGTGAGAGAAGTATCTTTTTAAATGTTTTCAGTGAACTTATTTGGGTTTCTTGTGGCATGTTACAACTCAAACTCACCCATTGGCACAGTTCAAGTCACAATGGGTTACAATTTTACCGTTAAATATCTAATTTAATTAAATAGAATAGATTTTGTCAAGCGATGAAACAACGACTCACGGCATCATCAGTGCAACTACTGTAAGTAAGCTTGAGATAACAATAGGTTCATCTGAGGATTTGTTAAGCCACGCCCTGATATGAATGTAGTACAGTGTCTGTCTGAGAGGTTGCACTCAGGGTCTCTAGGCAACTATAAGAGGAGGCAAAGACTGATTTCCAGTCTTGTTTTCACAGAAATGTCCTCTGGAGCCAAATGTCAGGGATTGTTATTATAAAACAGGCCGAGACATACCATAGTCTTCTTCTTTAATAAAAGCAGCCCGTCATGAGGCATTATGAGACTTCAGTGGGGAGACAGACCCTTTCATCATGCAGCCTTGTGCTAAAGTATCTTAGATGTATTTATCAATCTACACAAAATGTCCCTTAATGACAATGCAAATTTCTTAAAAAGAAAAAACTGAATTATTATTATTCAGACTTAATTACTCGGTACTTATTTGAAGCACCTTTGGCAGCATTTCCTGCTTCTTGGATGTGACGCGACAAGCTTTGCACACCTGGATTTGGGGGATTTTCTGCCATCCCTCTCCGCAAATCCTCTCGAGCTCTGTCGAGTTTGAGCGGAGACCGACGATGGATGGCCATTTTCAGGTCTCTCTCTCTCTGGCTTGGCTGCTCTGGGACATTCTCAAGAGTTGTCCCTCAGACACTCCCGTGCTGTCTCTGTGTTGTGGGTCATTAGCTAAGTCTCCATTCAAACGCATCGCAAATTTTAACCGAATTTCGAGAATGTGAACGAACGCTTGTTTCCGTCCACTACCGTGCTTATAGGGAGTTGGTTCTTGGAGGTAAGCAGTAGGTGGTGCCAATTCTTCAGTTGGAGAACCATTATCCAATAGAAGAAGAGGGAAGTAATGATGTCATTAAAAGATCAAACGGTGGAAAACAATAGAAAAGTAGATGTAAATATTTCATCTGTTAATGTGAGCACTGGTCACATTCATTCTGGTCCATTCTATCTTTTGACATTTTTCTTCGGCGCTCGTTTGACTTCTCTTTACGTCACGATGGCCCCAACGTGAACCAAACTCCACATCATTAGTGCAGTGCCCTCCCCTGTGGTCCCCAACACTTCGTGAGCTGCCTTCATTATGTTCAGACCGTTGTCTTGTTTGACGCACTAAAATAAAGGTGATCGCCTGCTAGGACTTGACATTTCAAATCAGAGAGACATTTGCTGCCCACCTGGATACACCTTTAGTTCACTCACACACACACACACACACACACACACACACACACACACACACACACACACACACACACACACACACGCACGCAAAGCAGCCCAGAGGAACGGTAAGCTTTGGAAGTTTGATTTTCAGCCAATCAGAGGTCCTCTTGTATAACTGTGTTATGTCGAAAGAAAACTTATACGTCATTTAAGTTGATCCTCGTTTGGTTTTAAAAGATTGTGGAAGCTACAGTAAAGGGCTTTACACACCGCGGGCGTGACGACTAAACAACACTGAAATAAGAATAAGAATTAGGCATCAATATTTTCCATACTGGCAGGGATGTGCAGCCTTTTTTATTAATACAAGGTTTCAAAAGAAGTGCGCAGGCTGAGGACCAACTAGCAGGATCCTATTGACCGAACCTGAGCAGCGTCTGTCTGAGCTGAACTGTTTTATTGAAGTGAATCCAGGCTATATACGTCCAGGGCTTTTATTTTGAAAGGTAAGAAAAGAAGGAGTGGATCTGGTCTGCTCTACCTTCGTCGATGTTGATAAGAGTAAAACAGTTTGCGGTGTTTGTTGGGACTACTTGTTGTTCTACACTGTGGTGTACATTGATCAGTTGATGCCTTCACTCCTGAATAACATTGCATCGCATTTTGCCTTGTAACATTCACTTTCTGTGTGAAGAAAATGTCTTGACAATGTGACTTGATCTCACAGAGAAGCTATGTGCTTGTGTAACTGTTTACACCTTTGGGGCTGCTGCTGGCACAAGAGCCAGACGAATGTGGTTTATCTAGGGCCTCTCTCTCTTTAAGCCACCTTCCCTTCCATTCAGTGTTGGCCTTGGTGCTTATGAGGAGGCAGGGCCTGACCTACATCCACCCCTTAAACTGGAACTAGAACCTCCAGCCCCCCCTGTCTAATAAAGAGACCTCACACCCCTACTCCGCTTTCTCCAACGGCCATTTTTCTCTCTGCGGGTCGTTTGTTTGATGGTAAAAAAGTAAGACCCGGCACAGCCCCGCCGCTTTTGCAGCGAGTTCTGGCAGCAGCGGAAAGCGAGCAGCGGGCTCCATGACTCGTCTCTGAGGCACCAACATGTCTGTGCGCTCTGGGTCACCATTAGCACGCAGGGGCTTAGCACCGGGCTGGTGAGAGTTTAGCGGCGGGTCAACCCTCCTCTGGTTTTTTAGAGCGGAGTGTCAAACCGTGGCTGATGCAAATGAGCACACACGCGAACACAAGTAGCGGCTAGCATCTGGTGGGACTAATGTTCTGGTGCGGGGCAAACTGTGTGACACCAGGGCGCTAACATGAGGGCCGCTAATGCTCCAAGAGGCTATTTGTACAAAATAATATAAAACAAGATACACAAGCCATGCTATGGTTGCACAGAATGATTTGGTTCAGCTGAAGGTAAGAGGTGATGATTAAATGTCACTCGCTCTGGAACAGAAGCTAAACAATGGTTGCTGAGCGCCACCAAGGCACCAGAGTGAGTGATGATTTCCGGCGTGTTAATATTTAAATCAGCAGCCAAAGGTGCGGCGTCGATTAGGTTCCTCACAGTGGCTTCAAACGCCAATGCGAGGGGCGTTGCGGAATCCGTGTTACAAATGAGTGAAACCCTCAGCCGTTGTCAGAGGAGCGCGGCCGAGCGGCGCTTCACGCACGCCGGGATTACCGAAACGCAGCGTGAGCGAGCACGGCTTAACGAGGGGAGGGTGTGCATGAGAGCGCCGTGTGTGGTCTGAGATACATCATGAGCTGTCCTAACCAGTGCAGAGGCATTCGAGGGGGGGGGGGGGGCTACCAGGCAGCTGGTTCCCCGTAACATCTCCCACAGAGAGAGAGAGAGAGAGGCTCGTCGTTTTTTTGGGGCCCCGGCGACATGCCATACCTTCACGGGGTGTTAGATGACTGCAGAAAAGCGGTGTGTTTTAAATAAGGTGGAGGACCCCATTTAGCATTCTGAGAAAGATGTGAGATAATGGCCACCTAGAAGCGGAGACGTAGAAACCAGGAGGCGTGGCGATGAGGGCGCGTAGATGGCGTTTGAACCCTCGGGGGCGGTTGTTGCATCAATGCGTGGGAGTGTTTTTGCCAAACTCACAGCTGGCTCGCTGATAAGAGTCGCCCCTCCTGCTCCAGAGGCCACAGGAAGGCATCGCCAAAGAGCAGGGACTCATCACAGAGAAGTCTCTCTCTTCTTCCTTTGTCTCCCTCTCCCTTGTACTGTCTCCCTCGATCATGCTCTGCAGCACTCCTTGCACAATGTTAGGGGGGAGAGAGAGAGAGAGAGAGAGAGAGAGAGAGAGAAGAAAGAAAAAGAAAAGTGGGTCAGGGCGACCTATTTTTTTCCCCACAGTTCACGGAGGCAGAGGGTGGCGGTGTTATCGTCAGTTAGACGAGGAGCAGGGCCCAATGGGGAGGCAGGGCCCTGTCGCCAGGACGCAGCCGCTCAGAACTGGGTCAGCAGCAGAGGCTACGTCTTGTAAACGGCTTGTCATACTGGGGAGAAAAGCTGCAAATGAACCATAGATTATACGCCCCAAGCTGAGCGCCGAGGTCTCTCCTCGCTCCCCAGCCTCACACTTCAAAAAGAGAGAACAGACACACACACACATAAGCCTTACAGTAGCGCAGGAGCCTCTGAAGCGCTGCCACCTCCTATATGTCCCCCTCTCCCCCTCTCAGTCTACAGTAATACCGTTTGATTACCGCAGTCAGACCTGACAAGCTCGAAGCACCGATCTATTCACATTTCCCTTCCCCTGACGTGCGGGCTGCTGTTTTTTAAATGAAGGCCGCTCTCTCCCAGATCCGCTCGACTTTAATTCAGGTCAGGTTATTTACTGTACCGAGTTCAACTGTGGTTTAGAGACGGGCCGTATGGCTGCTTATTCAGCTGCAGTGGCCTCTTTGCATATCGTCTGTGCCGATGCCAGGCACGTGAACGGATCATTTGCCTACACGAGCCCTCGTGAGGTATTCATAAAACAACAAAAACTGTCTCCTGCTGAACTATCTCCAGCGTTGCTGCAGTGCTGGCTGAACTTAATGTGAGAACAGGTCTTAGTAGTGAGTAGTTAGGATAGTGTTAGGAAGTCAAACAGGTCATACTTACCTATCTACTATTTATTTTATGTTGCTGTGAAAACAACTGGATTTATTAAAAAACTACATTTAATGAGATTACATTTGAACACATCACGATGACCTAATAAACAAATACTCTTCTTTACTGAAAAGAGCTTGAAAGCATAATAATGAAACTTTGTCAATGTTAGCTGTACTAGTGAAATCTGTATTTATATTGCAAAACTCAACAAAATAAAAGTACTAACATACTAATTAAAATAGTCAAATGGAATATATCATATTTTATGGAATATAAATATATATTTATTTAAATTAAATGTAAACTATTATCAGGTGAGGATAGGCAGTGTGATAAAGTAGACTTTGAGCTCAGATGTAAAAGAAGCCACTGCCTCATTTCTGGAGGCAGGCTGAACCGGAATAGACCGAAAGTCCCAGTCCCGAGGACCTCAAAGTATGAACAGGGTCGCACGGGGAGAACAGATCTGAGATGTATGGAGGAGCAGGACCGTTTAGTGCCCTGTAGGTAATGAGAAGAAGCTTGAAATCTATTCTTGAACGCTGCGTTAGCTCCATTAGCGGCTAACGTCAACTAGCTCTCCTGTCGATTAGAAACACGGATTTGTTGAAACATTTCTTTATGAAACATAAAACAATAAGGTTTTACTGCGTCCTTTCCATTTGAACACAGCCTGGCCCAGTACCTACGGTGTACAGACGTGGTACCGTAGAGACGGTTCATTCCCAGCGGAGGGGGAATTTTGCTCGTGTTGATGTTTTGGCAAATTGCCCTCAAGCTGCGGGGGAAGGCATTGTCCACAGCCACCATGTATTTTTCATATTGATTTGAAATGGGTCTGTGCTTTCATATCCTCCGTGTGTTCTTACTGCGTCTCAGACAGACAAATGGGTAAACACCGAGTTTGATCTCTTCCTCACTAATAATGGCTGGCTGTTGTTTTGAGCTCATATAGAGCACACAGAACCGGGGCTTATTCCTGCATCGTGTCTGCTTATGGAGCAATGCAATTTTCAGGCAGTAGAGCTCACTCATATTTCACTATGTGGAACAAATCTGCCTGTAATGAATCTCCCAGGACGCCGTGGTGCTTCCACAACCGAGTCTTTTTTTTTTTTTTTCTGGGGGGGGGGGGGTATTGTGGGCCTTCTTAGTATCTCAACACACCTCCCTGATATGAACACTAGATTTTAGTTTGTGATGGGAGGGATTCCACAGCAAATAAACACATGGTTCATTAGAGTTTCTATCACTATATCAGTGCAAACAACTGTTAATCATATTGGTTTCGCTCTGTGCAAAAAAAACAAGCCCAGCCCTATTAGCCAAGGTGTCACACTAGCAAACATAACATAATATTTGAGGTGGGGCTGAACATGGCAGGGGGATCGGATTAGCAGAGACTCCGGTTAGCTCTCGGGGGCCGCAGCTCCCGAGCCCTGCCACTGCCGGGCGGCGGACCCGTATTGTGTTATTCTTAGCCCACAACTTCATGTCTCCGTGCAAAAGCCCCTTAACGCTAATTGAGGAGACCGCTCATGGCTCACGTCGCTCGTCGACAGCCTCTGAGGGGGAGTGCGCCGTCTGGCTTTCCCCGTGTGAAGGTGAGGCACGCTGAGCAGTGAACCAGTCAGAACCAGTACTTGGCCACTCCAGCCAGTGTTTTGTTTCTTTCTCTTTTTTTTGGTGATTGGGAGCCACCACAGTGCCTTTAGCAGATGGTTTCCAGCAGGCCTGCGTGTGACATGTGATAACATTACAGTTTTGAAAAGGTCAGGCATGAAGGGAACCAGCAGGAGGGCTGGGCCAGTCTCAGAGTGCCCAGACCTCCAGTACAGTCCTATATACGCGCACGCGCGCGCGCACACACACACACACACACACACACACACACACACACACACACACACACACACACACGTTGTTGTGTGGTGTGTGTGCGTTCTGCTCAAAAGAAAAGGCCTTTTTGGTGAATTTTCAAACACCCAGTATTGAACACATTGCCTCTAACAGGGCAATGCAAATATTTACTGTATCACTTGAACCCTGGTGGCTCCGAGTCGCCGTGGCATGGAGGGTGCCGCAATGTTTGCACGCTGATAAAAAACAACAAGCCTTCTTTGTGCTTTTACAGTAGACTCGGCTCTCATGCAAGCGGAGCCAGACTTTGGACTATGCACCGCGGTGTTTACTTTGGAAAATCAGAGGTCTTCATTCGGGGACCCGGCGGGTCATCGTCAACCTGTCAAAACACGGGCTCCACCCCCCCACCCCCCCTCTTGTAGTTGGAGAATCGTGATTGGCCGGCGCTCATCCTTGGAACAGAGCGGTTGGGGTTGTTTGTTTTGAAGCTCCAGGTCGTAGTGTGCCAACGGCTCTGAGTGGAGCGGGGAAACAAACAGTCTCATCACGCAGGTGTGTTCCATAGAGCGATACCCACCACCAACCCCCTTCCCCTGTAACGACACGGGGCTTGTGTATTAAGGAGGCGGTTTAAAAATAAATGTGTGCAGGCCGATCAGACATTTTGAAATTCTGCTTCTATCTCAGTCCGACAGCGAGGTTAAAGATACAGCAGTCTGATAAATGTCTTCCCACCAGGGGAACAGATAAAGAGTGGCGTAGATTGAATAAAAGAGCTGAGGAGAAAGAGGGGGGGGGTAGGAGGAGGGCTGAGATGTCTATCAGGCCGCGTGAAGGTTTTCTGTTTTTTTTTTGTCTCGCAGATCCAGTTCAAGGGCGCCCGCGGGCGAGGCAGCTCTCGCTC
Source organism: Cebidichthys violaceus (assembly GCF_023349555.1). Lineage (NCBI taxonomy): Eukaryota > Metazoa > Chordata > Actinopteri > Perciformes > Stichaeidae > Cebidichthys > Cebidichthys violaceus. The sequence continues at coordinate 5,073,360 of NW_027176450.1, forward strand.
TCACCGTGCCAACGCTGCTGCTCAAGGTCACATGAGCCTGTGACATTAAAGAGGAACAGGAAAGGGGAACCGGGAGGGGGGGCATCAACCACACACACACACACACACACACACACACACACACACAAACACACACAAACACAGAACTGAGTTGTAAGGGGAAAAATGGCCTCTAACTCCCTGAATCTTTCCTGTGACTTTTGTGCGCCGCCGTCTGGGTCCACAGTGGATTTGTTTGAGGGCAGTAATGAGAGAGTCTTATTCTCTCTGCTCGGAGCCAGGAGATGCTTGGCTAACTGCTTTGTAGTTGCCAGCCACACATCCAGGCAGCGTTTTTGTGTGTGTGTGTGTGTGTGTGTGTGTGTGTGTGTGTGTGTGTGTAAGAGAGAGAGAGAAAGAGAGAGACACAGAGAGAGAGCGAGAGAGAGAGAGAGAGAGAGAGAGAGGGGGGAAGATGGAAGAGAGAAGAGTCACAGTGATAAAACTCAAGGGGGAGGGAGGGAGGGAGGTAAAAGTTATTTAAAGGGACAGAGAACCAATGGCGGACGCTTTAGCTGAGGGTTGAGACTATGAAGTGTGTTGTTAGCTGAAGTGAATCTTAACTTTTTGGACCAATCGGCCGTCACTCCAGAGAGCACACACTGTGCTGTTTAACAGTTCAACTATAGCTTAGCTTATAGCTTAGCTTGGTACAATTTGTCATTGTTTTGATGTAATGTAGAAATGTAATAATTGATGTCCAAGCCTGCAACACTATGTTTTCCTGCACGCCCAGTAGTTCCTGAAGTGTTCATTTTAAACGGGGTATTTTGACGGGTTTCGGAGGGACAGCACCGGCTTGAATAACAAAGTGAATGAGGGCTGAATTCCATTTAGCTGCTTGCGTCTCAGGCTCACTGTCACGGATCACTGGGACACTGGAATAGAACAGAGCCCTCGGTAATGTTATAGGTAACACCGGTGCTTTTCCTGCTCTGACGAGTCAAAATCGCTGTGATTTGTGTAATAGAGCCATTATTACACTGTAACGTGTCTTTTCTTTTGGCCGGTTCATCCCATTCTGGTGATATTTCAGCCTGGAGGGGAGTTTCTTCAGATTTGTCACCAACATCCACTTGGACTTGAGGATGAATTGATTAGATTTCGGTGGTCAAAGGTGACCTCACAAAACCAGTTTTTGGCCATAACTCAAGAATGAATATGCTAATTGTGACACACAAACGTCTAGCAAAAAAAAAAGGATAAAGTAATGACACAGAACCTGCAACACGACCGCAAGGTGCTTATTCTAGTTTGGGATTGATACCTGATGGATTATGATGAAATACATCATACATAAAATGTGCATTATGCTGTTAAGATTTTGCTTGAAACCAGACTTATATTGAGACAGAAAAAGGTCAACGTATCTGTTGTATGTATGTGGTCTGAAGCTAAGCGTTAGCATTTCTTACTTATGGTGACAACCCTCATCACATTATACATATTATTTATTTATATTGAATCATTGCTGTTACTGCGAGTTAGCGAGTTGTAGTCCCTGCACAGATATTACAAAGTCAACTTGTTAATAAATACGTATTTCTATACACATTTCAATCAAGCGGTTGTGCTGTGAGAGCGACAGATCTCCTCTACTCTGGATGTCATGCGGCTGCGCTGAGAGAATAGAGAACGTCGTGTAAACTTGCTCGTCCACTTTTTGTTTACATTGCAGTCGCGTGTCCGTCGGTCAATCGGGTATCGACTTGCAGTGCCCGTTACACGGCGACTGCGCGGGTGTCTGGTCCTACAACAGCACACATACCGCTGCAGAGGGGGGTGGGGACAGGACCTGACATCCAGTTGAATAGAGTCAAACATGTGACTAATAGATATCACCATGACACTTCACTAGCTGGTTACTGACATTAAGATGACTATTTCTGTATTACAAGTTGCAAGTATGCAAAGGAGGCATTAACTAACGGTAACTTTTGGTGAATTTAGTAGAAATCTACAGACGCAAAGAGACAAAGCAGTAAAACACTGAATGTGTATTCTGATGTTTTTTTTCCACTAGTCTGAATGAAGACACGTCATGGAAGCAGAATCTCTCAGTACACCAGTACATGAACAACAGTGTGTTTTCCTTAAGAGCAGCACTGGATCACCAGCAGGACTTCAGTAAAGTATCACATTATTAATAGAATCCGGTTATTATTTTATATTTTATACGGACGCACATTTGGCCTTGAGAGTGTGTTATTACCTCTGAGTAATACCGTTTTTATCATCCAGAGCCAGAAATGAGAAACACCTCACCTATGATTTCACACCAACATACACTGGACTGGAGAAGAAGTACAAGGGGCGTAATGAGGCTGATTGTTTGGGACGAAGATAAGGCTATGGTTTCTGGAACAGAACTAATGGCCCCGACTATCATCTAAATTCCCCTGTAGATGTAAAAAGTACAGGCAGACATCGTACGAGTCCACAAAGTCAGTCTCCCCGGCTGCTAATGGAGCCGCTTCGGGCCATGCATCAATATGACATCGCAGATTACAATCTTTAGACTTTGGGAGCACTTTAGGTACTTTCAGCGCTGGAGGAGCGGAGCAGGAACTGGCCGACAAAACACTGAGTCATTATAATAACAATCAAGAGAGGTGGGTGGAGCCGCACCGTGATACAGCCCAGCAGAAATGACTCAAGTGTTCCCATAAGGCCTTGTGGTGTGTCTGCAGGACCTGATAGGGATTTTACAGTGACCTTAATAAGATCATAGTACCTCTAGTCTCACGGCTTCCTTCTCTTATTACATTGTTACGAAGTATATCATATTTTATATAATATTATATTTGGATTTGTAGTAAAATATATGGTGTTTAATAGAAAAGTAAAACTTATTAATTCAGAAATAAACTTTTCTTTACACTAATGACAACACTTGAAGACCGTAATCAGTTACTCATTACATGTTACTCTGCAGCAAAAGTAATACATTACTTCACTAATTACTCATTACATTACTTTGCTCTGTACAGTGCCTTTAAAATAACTCCCCGCCTCACATCCTCTGCATCTAACACGTGTAGAAATAGAAAACAAGGCCTTGTGGTTTAACGAGCAGGTAACCTCCAGTCTGGAGGGATTTACTGACCGTCAGCAGCTAGCTTAGCTTCACACAGCCAACCCTAAATAAACCTAGATGATCCCCGACGTTAGAAAGCCTGTAAAGAACGCACAACATGTGAGAACTCACTCCGTCTGCTGTCACATCGTACTCACTGTGGCCTTGTTTCCACTGCAGTATCTGAGTCCTGCACCGCTATGGAAGCAGCACAGACATGGCTAGAAGTAGAGCCAACTCAAAGATGTCTTTAGTGCAACATAGCACTGTTATAATGCCATAAATCATAAAGTCCATATGTACAACATGTTTCCAAGTGTTACCAGTATTGGAAAATACAACTGGGGCTCCACACATTATACATATTGAACTGTTTACATTTAGACCAGCTCGACTCACAGCTTCTCTTGTTCAGGTGAGTCAAACGTTCACTGAGTCTTTGTCATGTGACCGTTTGTCCCAGCTGAGTCGTTCATAGACATCCCAGTTGTGCTGAGAAGGGCAGAATCTTGTTAACGGTATAGTTTTAAGCCGTTGTCACACAAGATGTGTTCAAGGACTGTCGGAAATATGACAATAATGTCATTTTTACATCTTCTGGCTATGATGAATGGTGTTATTTTTTTAAGAAAATATGTTTTGAGAAAGACCAAACGGTACGTTACTGGGAGAAGTAACTGTACTGTAACCGCTGACTTTCAAACTGTAATCAATGACGCTAACATGAAATGTTACATCACTGGAACATGTTGCACGCTTCACTGCCCAACGCTGCTCGTAAACGGTGAAGAGGTTTATATTTTGCCACAGAATGCAGAAGTACAATGAGAGAGAGTGTTGGTACCTTGGAACAGGTCACTTCTAGTGATGAATAATATAGTGACATTCAAATCGCAGCAGGGAGAGTCTCGTCTGTGTAGCGTTGCTCGGGGGATTTCACTGTTTATTCCCTTTGCATGCTCTAACTATATTAATGCAACTGGCCTGCACCGTCCTCCCCTCCAGTCTGTGTGGAGCAGGAAGGACGCCTGTCCCCACACACCTGTGGCCCGAGGGCGGAGCGACATATGCCTCCCAGCCTCTATGAAATCTAGTCTAAGTCTCCATGAACTGTACTTTCTACTCAGACAGGATTTACAGGATAAGTGTCCCTCACACTTGTGATGCAATTCTTTAGAACACCAACCACTCAAAGCTGGATTTGAAGCTCCACTCAACCCTTATGAACTTTGACATTTAAAGTGGAACCGTGTATCAATCGCACCGGCTAGCCACCGCCGCTGGCACGGCACCATTTTGACTGTTTCTTTTGATTAGACGAGGAAGCGTTTAGACCAAACAATCGATAGGTACGGGCTCCGGTCCTGAAGCGCTCTGGCGTAAGTCTTTTCCCCTGTATCATTTTCGCTGATTAGTTTCCCTATTACTCAAAAACAGATGTGTTTGCCGGTGATGAACGATCCAATTATGGGATATTTGTCACTCGTTTGAGATGCGCTCGCTCGTCCAGTACCGTAAAGAACATCCACAGTCAACTCTGGCTGGGCACGCGGTGACCCGGCCTTTGGGTTAGTTTAACTGGCAATTAAGTGTTTTTTCTGTCCCCAGTAGCAGCAGACACTCCTCCCTGGTCCTCTCATCGAGACGAGAGCAGTACCTGAACACTCGGGTCTCATTTCAAGAGTTGTTGCTTTCATCAAATTTGACTTGTATCCTCAAAAGTCAGCCCCTCCTGTTGACATGCTTCAGATAGCAGTCATATATGTTTAAACTGACCCCCAACTGCTTCCCACACACACACACACATACACACACACACACACACACACACATAACAATACACACACACTCACAGCTGAAAGGATTCATGTACACCCGCCAACCCCCCCTCTGTCTGTGGACAGGAGGCTGATTCTGCAGCCTTACTTCCTCCCTCCTCTCTTTCTATCTCCCTGCTCTGCTGTGCTGAGCTCTGTGTGTGTGTGTGTGTGTGTGTGTGTGTGTGTGTGTGTGTGTGTGTGTGTGTGTGTGTGTGTGTGTGTGACAGCTGCCTAATTGGGCATTCTCCCCTCGTCGGAGCGCCTGCCTCTCCTCCCTCTCCTCTCCTCCCTCTCCTCTCCTCCTGTCCCAGCCGGGGCTGCTGACGAATGGCAGCGGATTACAGATGAGGACACGGTGACCCGCCTGACCTTGCTGCACAGCCGCGGGGGGAGGGAGGGAGGGAGGGAGAGGGGAGGGGGGAGACAGAGCGCTAGGGGTGGGGCGGACAGGGTGCTGGGACTGCAGAGGGGCAGGATGGGTGGGGGTGGGCATAGGTGGAGGAGGGCTGTGGGGGGGGCAAAGTGGCATTAGGTCAGTGGAGGATGAGGTCGTGCGAAGGTGGGCGATATGTCGGGGGGGGTGTGCCAGGTGGCGGGGCGGGCAGGCGGGTGATGAGGCGAGTGACAAGAGTGTCACATGACGGCTACCCCCCCTCCCTCCTCTGCCAGTGTCAGTATGTCAAGGGCACAAGCCCCCACCGGCAACCGCCACTGCGGCATCCCCCCCATACACACACACACACACACACACACTCATATTTATATATTTATTTCCTTTTTCCTTTTTTTACTTGTTTTTTTAAGTGTCCATCAGATGAGCGGCTTCTACGTGACCGCTGGCTTGCCTCCGCACCCCGGGTGCCCGCGAGCGCTCGGTCAAAAGTAGGCGGCGGACCCTTACAGTGTGGTGAATTTTAATTTCTGCGTGCACTGTAGATATTTCCATGCCCCCCCCACCTTCCCCGCTGTGTGTGTGTGTGAGAGAGAGACTGCCAAGGTGAGGTTGTGTCCTCTTGTTAAGAGCGATTAATGGCACTCGTTATGTACATAATGAAATATCCCTGCTGATGCATAGGATGGCGTTTCTCTCTCTCTCCCCCTGTCACACACTCCTATCACCTGTATACATGTGTGTGTGTGTGTGTGTGTGTGTGTGTGTGTGTGTGTGTGTGCGGTGTAATGGCGAGGGCGCTTTGTTTCAGCCTCCAGGCAACTCCAGTATGTGTTTGATATGGTGTAGAGACCCCCCCCCTTGTAAGCCGTCCCTCCAAATGAAAAGCGAACTGGAATCAGGGTCCTGTCAATCCACAGTGGAGTGTGTTCCTCTCCCCCCCCCCACCCTGCTTTAGACACTGCACAACACTGCAGCTCCCTGCGTGACATGTGTTCCGAGAGAGATAGAGACGGGTGGCTCACCACCGAGTCCCGCTCTGACTGGCGGAGTAAATTTAGATCTAATCTCGTTGTGTGTGTGTGTGTGTTCTTTTATAGCGGCGCAGAATGTTCACCGAACATCAGCTTTTAACTTGACCTTGTTGTGCTGTTTGCTCGTCTGAGGCTCGTGTGTTTGTGTGTGTTTCTAGGACAAGACGCTGCTGGCTTCCCTATAGTTTTATTTTGACCTCGCGCGCGCGTGTGTGTGTGTGTGTTAGCGCGTGCCAACACATTTCAGTGCCTGAGTCAAGCTGTGCAAGCTCTTTTAATCCCACGCCCCGGTGCACGTAGGCTTGATTAGTGGCAGCAGTTATCTGTGCAGAAGACAGCCCGCCCTCCTTTAGCATTTGGTCAGGTCTGGGGCACTGGAGAGGTGGGCTGGGGGGTGGGGGGGGTGTCAAGTCATGAGAAAGGTGAACGAGGAAGGAGAAAGGCAGAGGGGGGGGGGGGGGGGGAGGGAAGGCGAGGGGAAGAGGGGAGGGCGGGAGCCTGATTAGTATTCTAAAGGAGCACTGCTGCCAGTAGAGCAAATTGATTAGTGCACTTTACCTGTATCGGCCTGCACCGCTAAGGATGACGAGGTACGGAGCACGGTGTGTGTCTGCTCAATAGCTGTGTTAGCAGTCGGCTTATTGTGGCTTTCTTTACTCTGTTGGGAACTTTTTTATTACGTTTGCTACGAGATAGTTGCCTCTGTCCTCTCTGTCGCCTTCACTACAGGGAGGTAATAGGCCTGTTGCGGTTCGGGTGCCGGCCTTGCCCGTCTCTCCTGGTCTCGTTCGAGAGGCTGACTGAGGGAAGTCAGACTCTTGTTCCAGCTCGTCTACGCTGACGGTTCGGTGTGTTTCTCTTGGTTATAGTGAGAGGCAACCTGGTCACATTCAAGGCAACTAAGGCATTCTATTCGTGTTTTGTTATTTTCTACCTGCTCAGTCTGGAGCTCCTATATCATGTGTGACGCTTCCGTCAGAAAATGCAACCAAAACAAAGCCTAAAATGATAATAGCTCATCAAAAACATTTTATTCTACGTGCCTCATTTATAATCTTGTTACAAATAAGCCATTTAAATTGACTAGATCCTGTCAAAAACATTCCATTCTGAGCTCCTCAGCACAACTAGGAAGCCACGAATGACTCGTCTGACTTGGACTGACCTGCAGGCTGTTTACACTGAGGAGAGGAGAGGAGAGGAGAGGAGAGGAGAGGAGAGGAGAGGAGAGGAGAGGAGAGGAGAGGCGATGTGAGGCTGGAGGTAGAGGTTGTGAACATGTGAATAGTTCAATGTAGCACGTAGAGCCTCCATTTCCCTACACTGGTACACACACATTACACATTATCACAGAAATTCTATTTGTATTTTTAATTTTTTATGATTTATGTCAATATAACTGTGTTATACTGCACAAAAGACAGTTTGTAGTTCTCTCTACTTCTAGCAGTGGTTGTGCTGATTCCATAGAGGTGAAGAACTACATTGCAGTGAAAATCAAAGCAACAGAGAGTAAAACGTCCCAAAACTGCTCAGGGTTCAGAGGGTTGAGCTCTACTTAGATAGAAAACCAGCAGCAGTTTAAACTCCTCTACCCTCTACTGGTTTCATAGGCGACTGAACCGAATAGTAAAGAAAGACAGCTCCATCTTCACGTATTTCTGATTGATGCTTTCTCAACGTCTTTCACTGTGACATGAATTCAAAGCAGCTACAGTGATCACTTCAGCTGCTCTCTATGTTCTCTATGTTCTCTGTGTTCTCTATGTTCTTTGTGTTCTCTGTGTTCTCTATGGTCTCTATGTTCTCTGTGTTCTCTGTGTTCTCTATGTTCTCTATGGTCTCTATGGTCTCTGTGTTCTCTATGTTCTCTGTGTTCTCTATGGTCTCTATGTTCTCTATGGTCTCTGTGTTCTCTATGTTCTCTATTGTCTCTGTGTTCTCTGTGTTCTCTATGTTCTCTATGGTCTCTGTGTTGTCTGTGTTCTCTATGTTCTCTGTGTTCTCTGTGTTCTCTGTGTTCTCTATGTTCTCTATGGTCTCTGTTCTCTATGTTCTCTATGGTCTCTGTGTTCTCTGTGTTCTCTATGTTCTCTATGGTCTCTGTGTTCTCTGTGTTCTCTATGTTCTCTATGGTCTCTGTGTTCTCTGTGTTCTCTGTGTTCTCTGTGTTCTCTATGTTCTCTATGGTCTCTGTTCTCTATGGTCTCTGTGTTCTCTGTGTTCTCTATGTTCTCTATGGTCTCTATGTTCTCTGTGTTCTCTGTGTTCTCTATGTTCTCTATGGTCTCTGTGTTCTCTATGGTCTCTGTGTTCTCTATGTTCTCTGTGTTCTCTGTGTTCTCTGTGTTCTCTATGTTCTCTATGGTCTCTGTTCTCTATGGTCTCTGTGTTCTCTGTGTTCTCTATGTTCTCTATGGTCTCTATGTTCTCTGTGTTCTCTGTGTTCTCTATGTTCTCTATGGTCTCTGTGTTCTCTATGGTCTCTGTGTTCTCTATGTTCTCTGTGTTCTCTATGGTCTCTATGTTCTCTATGGTCTCTGTGTTCTCTATGTTCTCTATTGTCTCTGTGTTCGCTGTGTTCTCTATGTTCTCTATGGTCTCTGTGTTCTCTATGTCCTCTATGTTATCTATGGTCTCTGTGTTCTCTATGTTCTCTGTGTTCTCTATGGTCTCTGTGTTCTCTATGTTCTCTGTGTTCTCTATGGTCTTTATGTTCTCTATGGTATCTGTGTTCTCTGTGTTCTCTATGGTCTCTATGTTCTCTATGGTATCTGTGTTCTCTGTGTTCTCTATGGTCTCTATGTTCTCTATGGTATCTGTGTTCTCTGTGTTCTCTATGTTCTCTATTGTCTCTGTGTTCTCTGTGTTCTCTATGGTCTCTGTGTTCTCTGTGTTCTCTATGGTCTCTGTGTTCTCTGTGGTCTCTGTGTTCTTTATGTTCTCTACGGTCTCTATGGTCTCTATGTTCTCTATGGTCTCTATGTTCTATGTTCTCTGCTCGGCCTAAATCACGAACGGAACCTGGCCATTGAAAGTTGATTGATCGCAGTCGTTTCCAGTTCAGCTGTTTTTTAAAGAGGATACAGTTGAAATGCAGAAGCAGGTTTATTATTTCAGCATGGTTATTATCACCAGTGATCCAAATATATATATATATATATATATATATACACACACACACACACATATATATGAACGGGGCTGTGAAAACGTGATGCACAGAGATAAATAGTCCCTCTGAACCAAACCATTGTTCTGCCAAAATCCATTGAAGTGGTTTATTCAACTAATAATTTTTCTCCGCCCAATTAAACATGGCTGGTGTAGACTATCTAGAGAGGCAGTAAAGGCATATGTCTGAGGTCATATTTTGTAATAATGAGTTTCTGACCAGGACAGCTCATCCACAAAGACAGATAGGAAGAGCAGCTCGGACTTTATACTGCAGTAAGCATGCTGTATTCAGTAAGTAGTGCAGGCCGCTGTGTGTGTGTGTGTGTGTGTGTGTGTGTGTGTGTGTGTGTGTGTGTGTGAGGGGAAGGTTTGAATAGGAGGAGGAGGTCAGGCTAAATAAAGTGGGCTCTGCCCTAATGTGTAGAAGAAAATGGATTTATCTCCGGTTCAAGTGGAGATCACGGTGATCTTGGCGCACTTCAAGAAAAACGACTTCAAGCACACAAAGAGAGAGTTTGTTGGAAGTGTAACACCTTAACTTCAGGCTGTATTTGATGCTCCTAGAAAACTGTATTTCACCTCATTGAGTGTATTTGCAGTCTTACACTTTTGTTTTGTTTTACATTATTTCATATGTAACTCATAAGCCTAAGAGTGATGATACAGAGAGACCGGAAACCTCTTCAGAACTACAGCAGTGATTTGTAGAGATAGTCATCGTAATAGGACCTTCTTATGTCACTTTACTTTGTGACGTGGATTTTAAATTAAGCTTTTTCAGCTGTCTAATATTAGTGTTTTTGGAGTTACAGTTACTTTTTCAATAGTGGACTATGCATGAAGCAGTCTGCAGTAGTTGACTCCAATCAAGGGAGAGGTGTTGTGGCTTACAAAGGCTTATGGTGAAAGTGTGAAACCTTTTATTCCTGAAAGATCGGCCTGTTTGCAGTGATGGAACAGATCAACTCTGTCTCATGTTTGGTTGAGTTTACTGACTGCTTTGGTCATCTTTAGTCAAGTGGTTACAACTTGATTTGAACTGAAATCCAAAGTAGTGTCGCAACTTGGCCTGTCACAATAACCCAGAAATAATTTCAAAGAACATTTTATGCTGTTGATATAATGATATAATAGCAAAGCATGTACCCTCTTTCAAATAGCAGTGACCATCGAAATCTAAAGAATATTCAGACATTAGCAATGGATTGTGAAAAAGATATTCAAAGTTTCTAAATAAGTGAAACAAATGGACTCTCGGGCTCTGTTGACAGAAATGCTCTTACGCTTTCTAGAGTGTGCAGCGGCAAAGCGAGCAGTGGTGGCAGGTATTCTATATAATGTCCTGGTTATCTCAATAGCTCAATAACTAGTTCAAATGATTAGTCCAGTGTTTAGCTTGAGAGGAAATCAAATGAGGCGTGCGATCTGAACTGGATTGGCGGAGGTGGCCTGCCTAAAGCTGACACTTGTGTCTTCTCCAGGTTGCGTAACAACAGGGTGGTTCAAGGTCCTCCAGGGTGTTGCTTGTTTTATCAATGTTATCGAAAAGCCTTGCATTACGGGAAAGTATGGTGAGCAGCACTTACTCTTTTCCTGTTGCTCTTAATGGCGCAAATACTTAATCTTCCAACAGATTAAAGTTATATGTCAGGGGTCACTAATAGGCGGACCGCGGTCCAGACCCAGACACCATTGTATCCAGGACCCTGGACCTAAAACCGATAGATAATTGAGAATTATTACATTTTCACGGAGCGCTTCTGTTTTAACCAGCACATCTTTTCCAGCCTTTACGGCTCGTTCAGCTGTCCAGGAAACACACCGACCAATTACATATTAAATCACATCACATCACGTGATGCTGCTCAGCCAATCAAATGTGTGTATTCTGATAAACTTCCTGACTCGAGTGAGATTTACACACACAATACGTGAGTCAGAAGTTATTTCACATGACGTTCTCCAAAAAGAGAAGAGTGGTCAGAGAGACCAGAGTCTTTAACCAATAATGAACAGACTCTTATTGGTGAATTCTTCCCTGGGCAGTTTAAAACCAGTGTGTGTCAAATTTGAGGATTATTAAAAGCTTTGATGTGAAGACAATACGAGACGAAGCAAACGTACCCACTCACATCTGAAATGAAGGCACAGATAATAAACAACCTAAGAGCCCAATATGATCAGAATAACACATTAATTCACTAACTAATGCTGTTAACAGAGAGGATAGAGCTGAAACAAGTGTTTAATAACCACACAAATGAATCTCATTAGAAGATGACAAGAATATGATATTATTCATAATTCATCCAGTTCAATTTGTAATCTGAGAATAACTATTGTTGAGATATTATTCAATCAAACGTTCTTTATTTGATTTGACAGTCAGTTGTTGACGACATACAGACGTTAATACTTCAATATATTTTGGACTAAATCACAGAACAAGTTAGACATTACTGTGATGTTCTGGACCTTTAACGAAGGAGATTCTCTCTGACTGGACCTCATTGAACTTTAACTGAATACCGCTGTTATATATTCTAGGATAGAGTGTGTCTTGTGTACTTAGGTGTAGTGGAAAATAACATGTTCATTCTGCCTCCATGTTTGAGCCACGTTACTTGCATCTAAAGGTGGGTTTGGTCATGGACCTGGCCCGTTGCTCTGTGAGCACCGGGCCAGGTGCAGCACTAATCTTATTGAAGTCTCCTGTTCGTTGGCATGTACTCTGCTCGGCCCTGCCAACTGGATTGGTGCTGCTTGGGAGATTTCCCCCGAAAAGGTTACACATAATTGTTTTATACGTTATTGGGTTAAATGTATCTAATTGATTTAAAGGATTCCATTAATTGTGTGACTTTGAATAGGACTGAACTCTTACTTAAATAAAACACAAACAGTGTGTTTGATCGTACTGGAATGTCCCTTCACAGCCCACGTACTGTATTATCATTCTCCAGCCTCGCTCAGAGCAGCATTAGTGTGATTTAAAACAGAAAGTAGGTCAATGGGAGCATTATGAAAAGGCAAAATGATAACAGAGACATGTCCTCTTCTGTTTCTGTCACTTAGACCTCTGCCACGCACCGCATTACTCCAAACCATCTCAAATGACTCTCAGTTAAAAGAGTGGCGGTACTCTTTTAACCCAATGAAGGCAGACATCATGCTGACTCACGGCAGTAGTCCTCTTAGGGCTGATGCCAAGGATATTATGGAAATGACTCATTAAAGGCCAAGCTTTTTTAGCTGCTTGTATCCAGCTTTCAGGGCCGCCTGACAGCGGGACATTTGATCTCAATAGCAAAGTGGCCCGTTTCCCTCAGACATCACCGCAGCAGTCTGCTGCGAGAGCCGAGCTCGGCCTTTTGGCGACGCCGGCCGCGGGGCGATCATCTGCTCCTATTTCCAGCACCGGTGTTTACAAATGGAGAATGTGTGTTGTTTCGGGAGGGAAATGAGCACCATTTTGGACAGCCGATGGAAGCAGAAGATTACCTCGGAGCCCAATAGAAATGAATGAGGTATAGATTGATGGCGGCCACGGCTCATTAAGAAGGAATGTGAGTGTGTGTGTTTAATTGATGCACTAATTCTCAGCCACTCAGGAAATGGCCCTTGGGTGTGTCTTCCAAATGGCACACAAATATTTACTGTGGACACAAACATCTTTCAGAAGCACCTCCGTGCAAAGCCTCTGCATGTAAGGTGAAGAGGGGGACTGGCTGTCCGGGTCTACTGGCTACTTTGGCCGGGTCCTCCGCCAGTCAGCTGGGCTCTGAACCGCTTAGATGACTCATCAGCATGCACAAATTCCTTTACGCTCCTGCTCTCTCTCGACCCCGACAACTCTGTGTACAGATGAAGTTAAAATCCGCCCCCGCGCTCCTCATCCAAGGCCAGATGCAGGCCGAGAACCCTGGTCCCATTTTGTCCAAGTCTGAAATCTTAGCACTCAGTCATCACACTGTTCCTCACGCAAGTGCTCTGATTGGGAGGAATTCTCCCCCAATGGATAGAATGTGCTACTTAACACAAGAGTTCTGACTTATCCGTGGATCACATTTCCTGTATGTGGGGTCCATCCACAGCTCGCTCTCTCTCTCTCTCTCTCTCTCTCTCTCTCTCTCTCTCTCTCTCTCTCTCTCTCTCTCTCTCTCTCTCTCTCTCTGTCTCTGTCAATTTTTTCAATAAAATTTTTCAATTCAATTACTTTATTGGCATGAAAGTTTAGAAACAGTATTGTCAAAGCATCAACAAAATTAAACATAATAATATTAATACACAATAACATGAATACACAATACCATTAATATACAATATCATTAATATAACATCTAGATTGATTATACATATATACAGTGTGTGTGTGTGTGTGTGTGTGTGTGTGTGTGTGTGTGTGTGTGTGTAGGTCACTCACTGTCCCTCAGGTTGTGGCATGTTGGGCAGCTAGATACTTCCTATCTCCTTCTAGGAGTATTTTTAATTTTGAGTTGTTATTACACGTTTTAAAATCTGAAATTACAGAGTTGAATTTGTTAAAGTAAATGTTCCTAATTTGATTGAATGTTTCACATTTTAGGAGGAAGTGCATCTCTGTCTCAGCCTCACCTGTCCCACAGTGACCACATGTTCTGTTCTCTTTTGGTTGCCATGGCTTTTTGTGTCTTCCTTTTTCTATTTCCAGTGTGTGGTCACTGAGCCTGTACTTGGTGAGGATCTGTCTCTGCTTTCTATCTCTGACAAGAGAGAGATATTCTGCCAATTCATAATTTCTTTCTAGGGCCAGATAATATTCTAATCTACTTTGGCTTTTAGTCTCTTCTTTCCAGTGTTCCAGATAGGTTTCTTTACATCGCATTATAATGTGTTTCACTCTGATTGGTGTTGTGAGACTGGTCACAATGTGTCTGAGAGGAGGCAGTTAGTCTCAGCACCAACTGACATAGGTAGCTATGTCTCTCTCTCTCTCTCTCTGTCTCTCTCTCTGTCTCTCTCTCTCTGTCTCTCTCTCTGTCTCTCTCTCTATGTCTCTCTCTCTGTCTCTCTCTCTCTCTCTCTCTCTCTCTCTCTCTCTCTCTCTCTCTCTCTCTCTCTCTCTCTCTCTCTCTCTCTCTCTCTCTGTGTATGTGCACATGGAGGCATTGTGCTATGCATGACTTGTTTGGTCAATGCATCCTTAGAAGTGGGTCAGAGTGCCCTAGTTCTCATTGTGTGGGCGTGCATGTGTGTGTGTGTGTGTATTGCGTTGCGTTGTTATTTTGTCCTGATTGACTTATCTGCAGAAACATTTTCTTGCTCTGGCTCTCCCGCTGTTGTTCCTCTTGTTTACCTCTCTCTCAAGGTGAAGAAAGAGCTTTTAATTCAACTTTCCTCCAATGCACTCGTTCAATGGTTGTGGAAGGCCCGGAGCAACGGCGTTTGGTCAGGTAGCTTATGTTTTGTCTTATTTAATCATGTCAGGCCATATTGGATTTGCAAATAGCGGTCACGCCGCATGTGTAAGTGAGCTACCCCGTTGAGTGTGTGCAGCAGAGCTGGGCTGCAGATTACATGATGTAATAGTGTTTAGGCATCGCCTCCTTCTTAAATTCCTTTAACCTTGACTCCCCTTAAATGCAGGGAGAACACATCTGCCAGGCTGGTGTCAGACATTAGTAATACACACCGCTCGGGCAGCATTGTCACTTTTTATTAACGCCCAGAGCTTTGCATGGACACCAGCTGTTGCGTCAAGTGGAAAAGCCTTGGCGGAGTGAATGACCTTGACTTTACCTGCCACTCCTTTTGGCTCTTCCCCTTTTTAATTCTTTTGTTTGGTCTCATGCATTTTAAATAGATTACCATTCAGCAAGTGTGTTCACGCCTGTGTGTCAGTCCGGAGGTCTCGTACTGGCGTCTCCTGGTAGTTCCATGGCTGAGAGTGCGGTGACCTTTCCTGTTCCCGGTGTCTGACTCGGGGAGCAGCCGAGCAGCTGGGTGACGATGGCTCTGTCAGCCCCACGTCACCGGGCCCTCCCTCTCCCGCGTACGTGGCCGACTGTAGGGGTAAAAATCACTTCAGGACGCCACCCGCTTCGTCATTGGCTGACATTGTCAAGGATAACGGATAATCACCACAGAAAGAGCGTCTCACGGTGGGGTGGGGGTGGGGGGGTGGGGGGGGTGGGGGGGGGGGAGGTCAGGCTTTTTGGGTGCCACCACCACTGAGATGACATGTTAACAGATGTGTAAGGTCATTTCCAATGTATACACCGGGGGAGATAATGTAATAGTAATGCACACATCACGCGTTGGGAGAGGGGAGGAGGGCCGTGTGCTTCAGGGGCTCGGCACAGAGGACAGCGTTCCCCATATTGAGGTCATTTATCTGTTAACCGAGCTCTGTCACTGAGGGGAACATGTTTTTTCTTGCCCTTGCTGTCGCAGGGCTTTTTGACACCGGCTCCGTCATTCCGTGTATCTGAAGAGCCTGAAGGTCCCCACTTTGTTTAAAGAGTTATTTGTGCTTTATGTGAGATAGTGAACGCAGCAGCTCTGTTGTATATTAACTAGTGTAGTGCAGTGTCATGGTGTCCCTGTGCCGCCTTGTCTGCTCTGTATTGAAATTTCTTTGAGCAGAAACACAGACAAGGTCAACTGTAATTCCAAAGGTTCACTGCCAGCAGCGGAGAGATTAACAGAACGTACCGTGTTGGAAGCTATGTCGGTGTTTCTTCATGTTTTCTCTCACTGACCGGGTATCACCGCATGTTAGTTATGTAGCCAAGCGGTGTTGAAGATAAACATGCTTACGTGTTTACTGTGCTGATCAAACGTGCTGTTACAGGGCATTCTATTATAATTGAGCTAAACTCACTGGCGGGAAAATAGCCCTAATCCTGAGCATCTAAGATTAGCATGACAGCAGCCGTCAGATGGCCCAGTATGACAAGGTTGGCTTTTGTTGTTGTCACATTTAGGTCAGCCGCTTAGAGATGGCCTTGAACTGTAATTGATGCTGATGGGCCAATCTCGGTGAAATGATTCTATTCTACACTTTGCCGCGCCTCTTAAAACCGCCACCCTGTTTTTCTGCTGCCTCTCAGACTTAATTGTGCACTGATCAACATAAATCCAGCTCCTAATCCCAGATCGTTTTCAAGTGCCACCTAGTGACATGACAACCTGTGGACCTTGGCCACCGGGATGGATTTCACCCTGATGAGAAGCGTGCAGCGTTGTTGTTTTTGGCGCTAGCTGCTGCTCTCTGTGAAGTATTTAGGCCGGTGGCCTTTCGCCACAATCGAGGGCTGCCGTCCCGTTGTGTGACCCGCTATGTCGGTCCACTCGGCAGACACCAAAGGTGAGGGTGGCATCGGGAAAGGACACGGACAGCGTCTGAGGCGAAGGGGGAAGCTCTGTATTAATTAACCTTTATGGGACGCGGCCAGGACTGTCGGAGGTGTCCTGTATCCACGGAAACCACGCTGACAGGGTTCAGAGCAGAGGGCTCCCGGGGCAGCGCCGCTGACACTGTCATGGCAACTGGCACAATGCTCACCCCGGTGTCACCGACTCTGCCCTCCTGACGGCGGTGTGGTGTGACAGGTGCACCTGATCCTTAAGCCGCCCCTCAATACACACACACACTTAACAGTGGAGTACAGCTTGTCTGTTAGCTGTATCTTCGCTGTAATCCGCTGCCTCTGTACTGTACCCTTAAACACCAGTCGCATCAAGTCAAGTCCGTTCATGTTTTGCTTTTGTCTCTGATTTTAAAACAGTTCAGGCTCAAAGGAGCTAAGCTTTTTGAGGATTCACAGCTGGCCTGGTGTTAATAAACACCTGACACTGAGCCGGTTTTCACTTAATCTGCGCAAGTAATATGCATGCACATGTATGTCTTCATGCGCATATTCATGCTCGTGTCTAGGCGTGCGTGCATGTGAGTGGGTGACTCCTGCTTTGTGTGGAGGGTTGCATCGTGTGAGATGCTGCTCAAGTGCATAAGGAGCAGGAGGTGGTGTGTGTGGGGGGGTGGGTATAATCCACTGAAATGACAAGCTGCATAAGAAATTATTCACAGTTCTCACAAGGCCCTTCACTTTTGAAAGACATCGCTGTGAGGGGCTTATAGCTCAAGACCTGAATGTTTTCAAGGTAGTGGGCTTGCATTTTCAATTTGGATCCAATCAGGCCTAATCTACATCCGTCGTCTGCTCGGTGGCTGTGAGGGGAGAGTGCAGAGAGGAGAAGGAGCCGTGTGCAGTCAATCTGAAATGTTGCTAAGTAACAGGGATGGCAGACAAGGTGGTGAAATGAATGTCATATAGTGCTGTGTAAATCCCTGCTTCTCACACAGTTTCTCCTCTTTCTCTCCACCCAACCATATCCCCCCCCCCCCCTCTCTTTTCTCTCTCACTCACTCCTATAGGTCTCCCATGTGAGATCTGCAAAGCTGAAAGGCACCACTGACAGGACCACAGCCAGGCCTCAGGACAGACATCCCAAACATCCAAAGCCACGGAATGTGTCAACATCTTTGTGGTGGAATCCCGCTGACTGCTCGCTTGCTGCTCGCATAAGCGTGGAGCTGGGCCTTCTGGGATCCTACAGCGTTTAAAGGCATACAACAATGCCTGGGAGGCCCACCTGCCCCAGATTGCCTCCGACCACGGTTGCTGTGTGCTGACTGTGCTCACTACCAAAAGGGATCGCATCTGGTCAGCGCGTCCTCCGGCCCGCCGCAGACTCTCTTCTTTTTGGTATTTAGGAAGTACATGCCGCTGTCAACCAGATGACCTAGTGGACATTTGTTTCCTAGTAGCAGTGCTGAACCATACGAGGGGATCCTAGTATTGAACATGACTCATGGGGAGGAGCCTGGCCCTGAGACACACAAGGATTCAGCTGTTCTAACTTATCTGGAAGGTTTACTGATGCATCCAGTGGTAGCCGGGCCTGGGGCCACGGCGAGCGGAAGATCTGAGGCTGCCCACAGCAACCAGGAGCAGGGTGACAAGGTGGGCGGGCCTTTCCAACTGCCCAATCATGGTCCCACAGCTCCCAAAGCTGGAACTCACGGGCCCACGCTGGGTTCTTCGCAGCACCTGAAGAAGGCACGCCTACTTCGCTCTGGAGCCTGGAATGATCCAGGGACCCAGCGGATGACTTCACCCCCAATGGAGCTGAATGGCCAAGTGGGAGGCCTGCAAAATGGAACACTAGAGGGATCTCCTCATGCCGGGGAAAGCACCCTGTTGGCGTCCCTGCTTCAGTCATTCAGTTCACGGCTTCAGAGTGTGGCAATGTCTCAGCACTCTAATAAACCCCCCAGTGAGTGTTCCTCTCCATCCAAGGCACCGCCTGCGGATAAAGAGCCACTTCCTGTGTATGGGACAGCCTCGAGCCGCTTGAAGGGCCTGATGAGGAAGAGCAAACTTCAAAACCACAGCAACACACCTTACAGTCGCAGGGGACATAGTCAGGACCGGCCCCCAGAATCACCTCGGTCAGCACACAGTGCCACGCCTCCCTCTGCCCCTACTACTGCTGAATCCGTGTCCTGTGCTGATCGTCTGAAGGCAGTGGCCAACATGGTGAAAATCCGTTCTAGTCCCGCACCTTCACCCAAGCCCAGTGTGGCCTGCAGTCAACTGGCCCTGCTGCTGTCCAGCGAAGCCCATCTCCAGCAGTACTCCAGAGAGCATGCACTCAAAGCCCAGCTCTCAGGAAGATCTGCCAGCGAGAGACTAGCTGCCATGGCAAACCAGCAGTATGGCCAGGACAGCAGGCCACCGAGTGTGGGAGGGACTCTGCCAGGAGCCCCAGACACACTAAGCTCCTTAACAACCCAAAATGGAATGACAACAACAGCCACAATAACAACAACACTCCCTCGAACGGCGCTGTCCAGTCCACAGAGCCCCTCTTTACTGCGTGGCAACAGTCAAAGCTCCCCACCCACTCCCCCACATGCTCCAAACGCCACTCTCAGCCAACCACCACGGGAGAAGCGAGGCTTTGACTCACGTCCAACCCGTCCCCCGCAGACATGCAGCAGCTTGCTGCTGCTGCTTCTCAACAACCACAACAACCAGAAGCAGCTGACCAAGAATGGGCACCTGGAGGACAGCTGTGGCATTCTTCCGCCAAGCGGCTCATCTTCGGTCACATCGGACAGCGAGTGCTCCATCCAAGAGAGGAGCCTGACCAAGGACAGCAGTGATGCAGAGAGTTCCTACTCGAGTTGCTCTCCCATTGACCTCTCTATAAGAAGCCGGGCCAGTACACGAGACACAGGGCCCAAAACTACAGCCCCCTCTTCCTCCTTCTCCTTCTCCTCTTCCACCTCTAACCTCTCGTCTTCCACCACAGTGTTTTCCTCCACCCCAGTCGCATTCTCTCCCCAAGCTTCTGCTCAACCCTCCACCGCAACCTTTTCTCCATCCTCTACTGTTGTCCCCTCTATTTCCACTGCTATTTCCTCATCTTCCTCCTCCTCTATGTCTACCTCCTCTCTGGACAAACTAACAGAATCTTTAATAAACAAGTGGAAGCCAGAGCCACCAGGATCAAAGCTGTGCAAGAACAAGGAGCCTGAAATGAGCCAGGACCTAAAATCACACTCTAAAGTCACACTTATGCAGCTTCTTCTTGAGCGCAGAAATAACGAGATGGTTAATAAAAGCGTAGGTAAGCCCGATTTGCCTGTTGATATAACTATGGCCACCATGGCTCGAGGCCAACCAAAGGGACTCGTGCCCTGGGAGGAGACCAGGACAAAAAGCCCCATAGATAGACCTGTAGCCCCAGCCCAGCCCCTCTACTCACCACTCAGCCGGGACACTAGTGGTGCACTGTCCCCGTACTCCTACCCCTCCCCCCATGTCCAGTCCAGCCCACTGGATTTGTGTAAATCTAAAGCCTTCCCTGCTGAGAAGGCTTCAGAGCCTGCCTTCAGTGCCAGTAAACTGTTACAAAATCTGGCTCAGTGTGGCACAGCCTCTTCCTCCCCACCCATCCCCTCCAGCAAAGGGCTTGGTCAGGAGCGAGATGCCAGCAGGCCCCTTGCCCTATTGGAAAGGCTCAATGCTCCAATCCACAGGACCACCACCACTCCACTCTCAGACGGACCCTCCGGCAGTGGCACACCCTTCAGTCAGAAGGAAGCTTCTCCTCCTTCAACGCAGATCGAGAACCTTCTAGAGAGGCGCACTGTGCTGCAGCTCCTTCTAGGAACAGGCTCAGCTACTGCTACAGTCGGCCGCAAAGATAGGCCCAGCGGCAGCGGGCGTGTGGAGGTTGCAGGGGGCTGCTACGAGAAGAGCCCTGGCGCCTCCCTCATCTGTGACAGCTCCAATGGGCCCCCTTTGGACGTAAAGGTCAAAACTGAGTTTGCTGAGGAGGTGGGACCGTCCTTGGCCATGTCTGAGGACTCTAGTGGCAGAAAGAGATCTAGTGGCTACGAGAAGAGTAGCCCCCTCTCAGATTGTCAGCAGGACTTAAAAACAGAACCACGGCCTGCAGAGGTCATAGCAAAATATGGCCTCCTCAGCCAGCTGCTTAAACAACAGACTGCTACCTACTACACCAGCTCTGCTATGCAGGCTGAGTCACAGCCCAGGCAGGTCAAAGAGGAACAGAGGGAGTATCCAAGCCCCAGTCCTAAGAAGAGACGCCTCTGCTCTGGCTGGACTGATAGTTTGACTCATACCAGCTGTCCAAGAGCAGTGGACAGTGGCGACATAAACATTTTTGCTTCTGCTGCTGTTCAGGAAGAGCCTGACCAGCAGAGGAACGTGAAGGAAGAGGAGGCTCCACCAAGGAGTCCACCAAGTGAAACCCTCACCAGAGAGAGTCGGGGCTTCAATGTGCTCAAACAGCTGCTGCTCTCTGACAACTGCCTGAAGGAGCTTTCCCAGCAGCCCCGGGGGACACCCAGTCCCTCCGTCCTGCAGGCCAACGGCAAGGCCAATGGCAGCATTCTCAGTCAGCCCGCCCATAATCACAGCTTCCTCCACCTGCCGAGCTGGCACCCCCATGGTTCCCTTAACTCAGGGCTTCCGAGTAATCTCAGACCACTGCCCACCCCTCCAGCAGGCGACAGCCCTATCCGCACCCCCTGGAGCCGCCAGCCAGCTCCGTGGCCAGTCGCTCAAAAACGGGACCCGCCTACTCTAGTCAAACAGGAGCCCGAGAGCCCTGTGAGATGGAGTAGTCAGGAGAATGAGGAGGAGGAGGAGGAGGGCTGTGACTCAAACCCGGACTCTCCACGCCTCTCGCGTTCCAACCCCATCCTGTATTACATGCTGCAGAAGGGCAGCATTCAGCTGAGAAAGGAGGTGCGGGATCAGGTGGAGGGAACCCACTCTATGGTCAGAGTTAAAGAAGAGCCAGTCAGTGACATGCACGCTTATGAACACAGTCTGAGCTCCATCCCGCAATCACCGACACACAATGACAAGCACAGCCATGAGAGCCAGGGGCTGAGCCAATCCTACGAGTAGAAGTTGTATCAACTACAGAAAAATACAAAGCGGAAGTGAATTCATTGACTTTTTTTCCTCCTTTTTTTAATGACTTGCCAAATTGGTTTGATGGGACAAATAACAAAGAATGCAAACATGATCTTTTTCTTTTTTTTGTGGAATAGAGCAAGTTTATAACAATTCAAATGCATACTTGCATTGGTTTCTCAATTCTACATAGCGATGTCATGGAGTGGTACAAACAGGTCTATCATAGAAATGTCTAATCGATTCAAGCTAAACTACACAACTGTCACAAACTGAACCTCCCCATCAGTGATTATCATTCACTACATATTTAATTTGGTCAATTATGAAGTCGTCCTTTACAATTTGGTCTTGTTTTGCACTTTTTATTTGTATCTGAATTTTACACATATCACTCTTCCGTGTCCCCTTTGTTGCCGGCCATAAAACATTTAGGAAGAACATTTCAGGCAACATTTATTATTGATGACTCGAAAAATGTTAGTGCTCAGTTCAGTG
Organism: Cebidichthys violaceus; assembly: GCF_023349555.1. Lineage (NCBI taxonomy): Eukaryota > Metazoa > Chordata > Actinopteri > Perciformes > Stichaeidae > Cebidichthys > Cebidichthys violaceus. Next base: position 5,095,898 of record NW_027176450.1, read on the forward strand.
GACATTTATTTATTTTCTCCATCAGAACATTTCCAGATAAGACAGAGGCCCATCAATTTTAGATAAGGTTCCAAATAAAGCCATTCTAGTGCAGACACGGCGGTCTATTACAACAATGCACATGATGAATTCATTCAAAGGAGGACCTTGAAACTGTCCTCACTGCAGTAGCTTCAGTGAGGATCTTACCACGATGAACGCTTTGTATTACAGTGTGGTATAGTTACCGATGGAGGAGAATAGTCACAATTCATCGAGTTATGCTTTAATTTGAATTGAACGTTTTAAGGGCAATATTCAACGGTGCAAATTCAGGGCGATGTGTTTGCAGATTGTGCAGTTTTGAGCAGATGGGTCAACGTGTGGTGCTTACCGTTGAGCAACTGTATGAAAGCAGGTTTCTGGAGCAACAGTTAGAAGGCTGAGAAACGTATCTCACCACTCTCTCTCTCCGTGCACACAGAAGCTTCGAGTGTGAAGCACATTGCTTTTTTGCTTTTCATTTCACGTGAAGGACCACCTAGAGTTTGCACTATCGACGGCCGAGTCCTCTGTGTCCTTCTCCAGAATCATTTAATGGCATGTAATAAAAAAAGAAAAGTCAATATTGTTATCCGTTGAGAATTTGACAGTTTGTGATTCTTTTCTTCATCATTTCTTTAACTGTTGTGGTTTATGGACATCTTTCTTTTTTGTTGTGGCAGCCTCTTAACTCATAAAATGTCAAAAGAATTGCATGGTAATTAAGAGAAGACCACAGGTACATCTTTGTTTTCCAAGCAGCTGGATACATGTACTTGCCCCCCAACAATCACCAAGACGTCTGGTGTCTTGAGGGATATCCGGTATCCAGCTCCTTATTTTGATTGTACTGTATTCTTTAATGTCACACACTGCTTTATCCATTTAGTCTCGTGATCTTTTTAATACATATACCTATGAAGTACGTCTCTTCGATTATTAATACATTTTCACAATGGTTAAATATATTTGTGTAAATAGTACTTTCAGTATGAAAGATGACTATTTTGTAATGTTTAAGAAAAGATATTACCCTAGTTTTTAATGCCCTGATATGTAAATATGAATTATATGCGTGTGTACATACAAAGGCAGAGGATGCTATGCCCATCTCTTTTTGGTTGGTTTGTTCTTTGCATGTGTCTCTATGTGGTAAATGATAATCTATCCTGCGCTGTGTTGTGTAATAATGTCTGACTCTCCTCACTGCTGCCTGTTGCATGCAGACGCATGGGAACTACCTGTGTATCCCTACTGGTGATGGGGAAACGTCAAGTCTTAAAAATAGGTCTTTTTTATCACAGAGAGGTCCGTTTAGAATACCAACAGTCCCTAAATAACCGCAGACTGTCAAGCAAGTTGATTCTGAAATGTGTGAAAAATAAACGTGCATTGAATATTTTTGTGATTTTTCTTTTCTGTTACTGGTTAACAAGAGCTCTGTGAAGGAGCTCGGGCTGTAGTGGGGGATTGACGTACAATCATAGATCTGCAATGTGCATCTGAGAAATACATTTGTAGCAGCAAATATATATATATGTATATATATACACATATATATATATATATATATATATATATATATATATATGTGTGTGTATATATATATATATATATATATATATATGTATATATATATATATACATATATATATATATATGTAAAAGGTGTTTCATTTTTTCATGTGAAGACCTGAAACATAATTTCTTTTTTTTATGTTTTCATTTTTTTGGTGTTCATTTGCACTGATATCTAAAAAATAAAGTTCTAAAATGCATGACCTAGTATGAATGTGTTTCTCTTTTCCTAGTTTGCTCTTCAGAAGTGTTTTGTTTTTAATGCTATGCACACATTGGGGCTGTGTATATTAGAGCATAAGATAAAACACATTTATATTTCTATACGTGTTTAATTATAGTCTCCTGTCCAATGGTCATGTGCAGCCTAGTTTTATTCATGTGAGAGGTCACTTTAACAGTTCAATGATTACATACATTTAGTGACATGGTGCATGATATAAGTTTATACATGTGACAAGTCTGTGGTGATAAAGTAAAGCAATCAATATCTGACCGTCCTCACAAGAAAGAATACTGTTTAAAAGCATCAAAGCCAGACGGCGCTTTGTGTAATCAAAGACGCCGTTGAAGTGGAGTGAGAGGATGTCCTGTATTTGCCCTGAAACGTCTGCTTCTGAGTTGGCTGCTGTTCTCTCACGGTGCTGAGTCTTAACAAAGGCAGGAAAGAGCTGAAAGGAGGGAGGACACACGGAGGTCACCAGATGTACACCGAGTGCTCGAGGACGTGCCTCACACCACCAAAACCTCTTTTATTCAAAACCCCAAATAGACGCCGTTGCGCCGTCAATTCAGAACCTTAAGTTAATTCTTGTGTTCGGTGTAGAAAGTTGCCCATTTTGTGATCATTTTTCTAGACTGGAGTAAAGCAGCCCGTATTGTGAGACTCACCTAAAGGTGAAGACGAATTCACGCTAGAACTTCCCCACGCTCCGGGTTTGGAATATGAAGTCCAGGCGAGTGAACAGACGGCTTTTTGTCTGCGGTGCACTTTCAAAATCGCAGCGCAGTTCCTCAGCCCTGACTTCCCTTTTTATTTAATACTCCCCATGACTGGCTGCACTCTCTTTAAACTCCTGGTAACCTTTCCCCTCCGTGAACTTCTCTCATTTCAAAGATTCTTATCGAGGCTGAACCGCCAGTAACCCCTTGGTTTCCTCTGAACGCTGAACACGAGGGAGGGGGCGCAAGTTTAAACCCAGGTCAAGGTGTAAAACTTGACAATCGGCAGTTTGTCTGTGGCTTCTCTCTTTGATTTCCTGACCTCAGCATGAAGCCAAAAGAACATGGCCACCGATGACTAAACTAGAGGCCGAGGACTCGCGAGTCCCACAACAGGCATTTCATAGTCGCGAGGCCTTTCCAAAAACACATTTCCCGCCTTTACAGACGCTCGTTCTTCACGTAAACAACCCTAACGGGCCGGATCAGGGGCTCGTCTGCACAGGAACACGTGGACTGTTGCAAAGGATGGTGCTTAGATGTGAGTGGTAATGAAACACCCTCTCGTTGAGGTGCTTTGTTTGTTCACATGGAGGCCATGCAGAGCTCACTGACGCTGGTTGTCATGGTGAGTGGTGGGATAGATATGCTCACAGATGTTCAGTCAGCCTCTCCTCATGAGAGTGTTTGAACTTTGAGCACATGGTCTGACCTCACATGTTATATAAACTCACACACACACACACACACACACACAATGTAATTAGCATTTTATGGGTCGCGTGAGCCCATTTGGAGTGTTACGAGGGCGGAATGGTTTAATAAAATGCTAAAATACTTTATTCCAGAAAGATACCAGTAAAACATAAGAGGAATGGCTCCATCCTGTGACGAGAAGTGAAGCGCCTCACGTCAGACTGACAATAAAGGAGTTAAAGCGAACACCTGGGGAACTCCCGCTCCAAGGAACGAGGTCAAACTGGTTTATTTTTCCAACCGTGTGCTGGTTTCCCCCAGTGGGGCTTGTGCTTTTGAAGATGTACCTCTTTGTGAAGTCTGTTCCTCAACTCCCCCCCTACGGGGTCACGGCCTTTTGCCCCCCCTCCTCCTCCCCCTGACCTGGCTGATCCTGTTTCCCGGGACCGGATCAACTGTTGGCCTGCAGCTGTGGCACTCACCCTCCCTCCCTACACACACACACACACACACATACACACAAACAAACCCCGCGTTATACTCAGCCCATTCTTCTAACATTTTGTGTAAATATGGCAAGTGGCAGCATGGCTTAAGTCCTTTCTTTTGCTTAATACCTGATAGCCTGTTGACCTGCTACTTCCCATGGCCTCGTACATGAAGCGGTGATTAGTCATACACCACTAATAAGCTTGATGTGCAGAAAGGGTGGAAACCACAGGTCACAAACTCAAAAGACTTCCAGCCCATTGGAGTAAAGTGCAAGTATTTACAGGGTTTTTTCAGTTGATCAGACCAATGAAAGCGTCCTTATTGGTGACTACATGCAGGCATGTAAACACACCGATGTAATATTCATGGCTGAGAGTCCCTGCGGTCCACAGTGCAGCCTGTCAGCTTGAGGGATCCCTGGCTGACACTGCGTGGAAGAACACGGGTGATATTGTGTCAGATGAACACGAGGGTGAATGTTTTACAAAGTGGCTTCGGGAGAAGTAACAATGTCAAGTCTCCGGTCTGCCAATGTCTTCTGCCTCCGCTGGGCTCCTCGGAGGTGGATCTCTCTCTTGGGTAAGTGTTTTCACTGAAGCTCTGAAGGTTATGGTTCCCTGTTTCCACTCTGATATTGACCTGTTTATTTAGGCTGAGAAAAAGCGGCAATGTCAGTGATCTCGCCAAATGCACACTTTTAAAACATCTTCAGGAAATGTATTTACCACTAATTTCCTGTATGTTTCATCACATGACATGATCTGAAGGGTCATGAACTTTCCAAGTAAACATTTCTCAACCCCCCCCCCCCCCCAGTAGAATGAGTGTCAGTTCAGAGTCAACCGGTCTCAGCCAGACTCGGGATGTGAACTTTGCTCAGGCCCATTTAGGACAAAGCATGCCAAATTGAACTGGTTTGAGTTTGTGCTCTGATGTTCCGTCAGCGTGAAGTCATAGAGAGAATACAGAGAAGTAAATAATAACGCTGCATTCAGAGGGGACTCAGAAAGCATGTGAAGAGCACGCAACACATCTGAGCAATCAAATAGTAAGATGTGAGGAGGTGACAGAATTATGTTGTGATGTATTAAGTTATGCTAAAAGAGCAGCAGAGCTCTATTGGTTACAGTCTTTGTCATCTGACTGTTGGTATTGCTCCTGTTTGATCCATTGACTGTGTTCTTAGCCATGCTAGCAGCTTGCTCTATGGATGCCGGGCTGATACATCAAATATATGGATTGCCATGAAATTTGTTAAAAACGTTCATATTCCCCCTCATGAAATATATTACCTTTGGTGGTCACAGACCTTTCTTTGGTTTATGACCAAATACCTGCAAAACTCATGACACTCCCATCAGCCTCAGCTGCACTTTATGTTAAGTGCTGATTAGTAATCGGTAGCATGCTAACACCCTAAACTAACACGGTGAACATGCTAAGCATTATACCTGATAAATATCAGCGTGTTAGCTTTGTCATAAAGTGAGCATGGTGCCATGTTTTTTGTTAGCATTTAGCTAAAAGCTCCAACTCTACAGAGCCAATAGCATGGCTGCAGACCGCAGTCTTCCTCCAGTACGCTTCCATGTAGTACAGTGCGTACACAGCGTGTACTTATTTGCATAGTGCGTGAATTGCTACAAGGTAAATCCAACATGGCTGTTGTGCATTTACATGGAAATGACAATAGCAACATTTGACAGCTTCTTCTTCTTCTTCTTCTTCTTCTTCTTCTTCTTCTTCTTCTTCTCCTCCTTCTCTTCCTCTTTCTTCTTTTTAATGGTAGAAGCAGCCAGGACGGAGCATCAGCCAAAATGGCGACCGTTGAGGATGAGAAGTGTCCAGCATTCCTGATTAACTCTTTGACCGTTTACAGAACAGCATCCTGTTACTCATATTAATAATTAATAATAATTAATTAATAATACTCATAATGTTGTATTTTGCCTTGTTGTCAGTGCGAACACGCTGATGCACACAAAATAGCAAGTGTAATTTCATATTATATTATATATAATAGATATAGGTACTTTGTTCTTTAAATTATCTTACACCTGTTTTTTTGTTATGAATCCCTCCATGGGTGCAGAGTCTACATTTGACGCTGCTTTCAACCTCATTTGCACTCAGCGCGTCATAAAAAACATGATAGAAATCAGATAAGGTCAGGATCAAGGAAGCGTCTTCTCCCTTTTCTCTGCAACACTGGGAATTTACTTAAGTTCATATGGACAGATTCTGGTTTGAGTCCTTAACCTTTAAAACAATCGTAAAATGAAATGTTGTCTGTTACTGAAGGGGACTGGTGGAAGTAGTGAATGTCTGCCATAATGAGAATTAGAAACCTGGAAAATGGCTGAAATGGTCTTAAATTTCTTGTCAGGACGCCCTACATCCATCCACGGTTTAATTACTTCATTTTTTACTGTGTCATGAAATCAATGCTCATATTGCACAGCAGAACGAGGGGAAAGGACACAATCAGTGTTGTTCATAATTAAATTAACTAAGTATTACTGCAGCCAACAAAATACATTGACATGTGTTCCCCGATTAAAGACCCCTGGCGTGCTGCGATGCCTCTCAGGTACACCGTGTTCATATTTTCTGTATCATATATTAACATCTATGACAGACGCCCACGTCTGCATTTGATATTAAATATGAGGATCGGTGACTAAGATCTCGTCGTGGCACTGTAATTTCCCCTGACCGCAAAACACACCGAGGCTTATCTTGCTTGTGTAAAAAGACAAAGACCTCATATACGGTCCCACGCTGTAGTCTGAAGAAGAAAAAATGCTTTTCAGATGACATATCAGTTTTTATGGTTTCATGCTTTATGACAGATAAATATCAGCGGCGTGGAACGTAACCTTTTTGGTTTGCTGCAGGAAAGCGGCTGAATTTGATCGAATACTTCGAGACTTCACATTGGACGACGTCAACAAGTCACCCAGCGATCCTTATTGCAGATCTGTACGGCAAAAACACCAATGAAAAAAACAGTTTAGATGGAAAAAGTTTGATTGTAGTTTCAAAAATGCAGACTAAACTAAGCTGAGAAGGGTTTGCCTCTTCAAAGGAAGATATAGTAAAGAGGTCATTTTTGACCACAGAATTATATTTCTGAAGTGGCATTTTGATGCGCTTCAAGGTTTATTACTGGCACCCTCTCTACAGGCCCACATGTTCAATGGATTCTCGTGTGGCCCCGCTGTCTGCGTTTAAACCCACACTCTGTGAAAGATCTGGAGTGTCAGCCTCAAGAAGAGATCCTAACAATTATATAAAATTTCATAGCGACTGTGCCAACTCATTTGAACGTGAAGCCATTACTGTGCACGTGACAGACTACACCCGTAAGAATTATCACTACTCAATTTCTTATAGTGACCAGCACAATGGTCCGCTCTGGAGCTGGATGATAATGGATGATGCTTTGTCAGCCACATTCAGAGACATGCAATTGCAGCAAGCCCTTAGTTAATAAAAAAGAATAAATCTCTTCAGTCACAATAACTGTACGGCCTTGACGCCTGGCCTGTCTCTAAAACCTCCGGAGGAAAGATCCCAGGAATGCGGAAACCAACTGATGCATTCAAAGAGTGAAACAAAGTCAAAGTCAATAACCACATTAATTTCCATTGAAACGTCATTGAAATGATTCTGCTCCCATGGTACATGAAGTAATGTAATATCTCTGTTTTTATTCAGGCAGGTTTACCCAGAGGGCCGTTGTCCTGGGTCAAGTGAGGCTATATCATTCAGCCCCCAGGCTCACTTTCAGGATCCGTTTTGATCTTCAACAAACACGTCTGAGCTGTTGTCAGCCAAGGATCTATCCAGACTGCTACCGCTTGACTTTGCCAATTGATTCATCAACTTATTTCTGATTGGTTTCCTGACAGCTTCCCAGATTCCTCTGACTGATAGCTCTACTTCCTGCCTTGAGGTCAAACTGTGGGGCTGTTTTTATAGGACGTGTTCTGTGAGCTTAGTTAACCCTCACACTCGCTCTGCCGCTTGGTCAATATCTCAGCACGCTGCAACGCAGATGGTATGAAATATCGATTAAGGTGCAGCGCTGGAAAAAGGAATTGGAAGCAGACTTTGTGATTTATATTGCTCCTTGATTTACCAAGTGGAATCACTTTCATCATTCATTACCTTCTGCACATTCCTGCTGCTCTGTGGGAGTCTGGCGCTCCAAAGGAGGGCGCTGCCATCTGCTGGAGGAAGACTGAACAGCTACTGTTTGTACTGAATACAAAATCTAAAGAGTGTAGTGATATCTATTATGATTGTGCATATACAGCCAAACGGCACTCCGCATGATTTTAATAACCATTCTTCCTGTAATGAAATTGCTAAAACCTCTATGTTGATGAAATCTTCCTGCACAATGTGTTTGTGCTGCTCAATCCTTCCCCCAATGACACCAAACAGTTCTGACTATTCACATTAATATGTATATGTACTAGTTAGATGACACAGTTCATGTTAACAAAGCACGCTGACTGCCTCCATTATGACCATTACAAACAATGCTATTCCTGAACATCTACAGGATGACCCACTTCTGTTTCTTCCATCTCGCTCTGAATTAATCACAGCTGACACATTTAAAAGCTCCGTGTTTGGACGTAGGTGTTATTCCATCCGTCTGAATACTTGAACTGAATTTAGTCCCTTTATCGATTATATTATATTTGATACTCAAACACAAGTGGGCCACAGTTTGATGACATCAACCTGAGGATTAAATCAACATTGTATTAACTGTGAAACACCTATGATCATTTCCACCTCCTGCTTGTGTATTTGTAGAATGAAGGAGTATTCAGACCCTTCACTTAAAGGGACAGGGCGTGGGGTTTGGTGGCACTTAGTGGTGACGTTGCAGATTGCATCCTTCCACCATCTTCACCATAATGTTTTTCATTCTGGGCTACTGTAAAACAACATAAAGCAGACCCGCTCCCTCTACAGATCCATCTAACGAAAACATGATTCACGTTTCAGCTGATTAGTCACTAATTAAAACGTAGTTCTGAATATTATATTCCATTTCTGCTAATAGATCCCTCTTAATGCTACACTGGCCCTTTAAGTAAAACTACTGTATTGTATCAGTAATGTATTATATCTGCCTGTACTATACTTCACCCAAAGCTCCCAATATTCACATTATAATACATCATAATAGTAATTATAAAGCGTTATAAAAAGATTATAACGTATTGCAACTATGAAAATTATAATATACTATGATCCTTACCAAGAACACCTTAGTAAGTGACCATCAACTATAAGTAGTGTGATACTTGACCGCATGAGTCATTAAAAAATGCTTTATAATGTGATTATTGTTTATTATTATTATGATTATTGAATTTATGAATGGGGATGCACAATCTCACTGTTTAAGTCCTGAAACAGATACGTGGGCCAAAATGAACTTGAATTACAATTCCAGCACATAATGTGAATATAAACACAGAATTAAATATTGTCACCGATATCCAGCAATATGACTAAGCATCCCTATGTATGAGTTTAACTGTCATTATGCTATAAACATATAATAAATGATTATGAGTGTGTTTATTTTGAAAGTGTAAATAAAGTATTAAAAGTACAAATACATTATGCAGAACACACTTTCAGGCTGTATTAACATATCCTTATTGATTTATTTATGATCACCTGTACATGAAAATGTAAACAGCGTTTTGGGGTTAGCTCACCGAGGTGGTCCTGATTTTAGCTATTAAATATGATGGCCATATGTTAACAAGTTGTTGTTTTTTGCTTTTTTAAATTTGCCTATAGTCTGATTATTTCAACCTGTTTGAAGAACCTTTTAGAAATGAGGGTGAGCATCTTGAGAGAATAAGGGTCTGCTGCTACAGACTCTTAGTCTAGATGACTCATGAAACCAGCTCACTTCTGCATTCAGACTTGTTTTAATAATGAAGATAATAAAGTGGGTAAAGTGTAGAGGGAAAAGAAGTACAATATTTTTGTCTGAAACGGAAAGTAAAGTACAAGTACCACTTGATATTGTACTCGAGTATAGTACTTGAGTACACATTGCAGCCAAAAATGTTCAGCGGGGGTGTTGTGGGTTCTGTGGTGATCTGCATGTGAATCTGTATATTACTCCACATTTCCATATTAAACCAAATGTTAACCTGAGGTTCCACAGGTTAGTGCTGTAGGTACATCACCTCCTGCAGGCTAAATGCTACTTCTTGACTTGAAGGAGGTGAAGACAAAGAGCAGGAGGTAGCAGTTGAGCAACATTGGTATACATTTGTATACTGAAGGGCACGAGGGTTTGTCTTTATCTGGCTCAAATTAAATATATGTAACAAACAACATAAAAGATACCAGGAAGACAAAGCATTTCAAAGGTCAGTGACTTCAGTGAAGTGTTTGAAATTGAAAGGAAATCAACCCGATTCCAACCCTTAAGCACACGCCTTCGTGAAAGTGTGGGGAGGGAAATCATGGAATAGCTCGCTGAGACCCGATAATACAGCACCGTGTCCTCTCTTCTCTAGCTGCTGTCATGTTGCTGACATGTCATGATGAACAGAGTACTGACCAGGTCTCAGTATCACCTGACAGTGACTGACCAAACCATTATATAATATTACAAGTGTGAATAAACACAGAAGCATGAATCAGTTGCAGTTAATTCCCAATATTACTCCTGATTAGTGATGTCTATCATTATAAGTCACTGTGTCAGATCTTGAACTTTGGTGTTCATTTAAAACATTATGATGTTGAGTTAATGAGTTCATCTACAGTTTGTTTTCATTCTTTATATAACAGATATCTTCATAATCGTATGGGTCGTTCACATTGCAGTTAGACTTGTTGTACATGTAATTACTTTGGTTCTCCTGCATTGAAACCAGTGTTAAGGCTATAGCAACCCACATTAAAGAAGCTGTTCCAAAGAATGAGAAATTATTAACAGGAAAGTGGAAAAACAAAATATCAAAAGCGCCTTAAGGACTTGGTGGATAAGAAGCCTGCAGAGCCTACACAACTAAGCACGTGCTACCTGGTAAGGTAAGTATTGAGCAACACACAGCTTCATTTCTGTATAATTTAAATATTAATCTAATATTAGAACGTTAGCATTTTAACTTAACTTATTGACTCCCATGTTTTCACAACATAATGCAAACCCAGGAAGGATGTGGTCAATAATACAATTACAAATAAGAGGCCCACAAAACGGACCCGTGACGTAAATGCAGTTCAGGCAGACGTGAGCAGTCGATCCCAGAACTCGGGCAAAGCAGAGCAATGTTTTCATGCCTGCTGACGACCTGCGCTAGTCACTCTGCCATGGCGCCCGTGATGTCGCTGCTGAAGGAGGGGACATCCTAGCACCGCGTTTTAATTCGCTTTAGTGAGAAGTATTCTGTGCGGTTCGCTACTCCAGGTTTGAATTTAATTGACTTTATCTCTGAACCCGCCATGACCGTGGAGCAGAATGTCCTCCAGCAGCATTCTCAGAAGGTAAGTTTACTGAAGCTAACTTGGTGGCTAGCTAACGTTAGCCTAATTGTACAGCCGCGTAGTTTTAGGGCTCAACGGACCCTTATAGTCGGCTAGTTCGCCTCCTGGTTAGTTAGCTAGACATCGAGTTACTTTTCTTGGTCACGGGCTGTTGCTGAGGAGCTGTTTCTAAATCTTAAGTTAATCTATTTGAACTAGGCCTGACGTTAGCCTAGCGTAAAGCGGTATCCAATATTGTGTTGCTAGTCGACGTTAGCTAACGGCACTACGTAACGCTAGCTAGTGTTAAAGTAAAGTTAAACCATAGCCTTGTGTCTGTACATTGGGTAACATCTACGATTGTCAGCAGTTCATACGTATTAATGCGGGAAAATGCTTCCCTTTGTAACATTAGCATCCCGGGCTAACTGTGTCGTCTGTAGAAATACACAAGGCAGAGTGTCACTGACAGATTTAACGCAATGTTAGTGTCGTCAACTTAGTGGTAATGCACGCTATAGAGTAACGTTACGTCGTTTGTTTTCACGGGCACTTTGTTGAGAACAACGTTACGTTGAGTTTGGAGAAGTGGAGACGCCGTGTTTGTGTGTACGAATGTTTCCTAGGTTACTCATCCCATATCTGATATCTTTGTTTACAAAGCATGGCCAGAGGCGGAGGTAGCGACGCAGCCTGGATGCTGGGCGGGGATTGAGTAACGTCAGCCGGATAGCAAGCCAAGTGTGTGATGGGTCATAACCGTGGAGGCAGATTATTAGGTTACATTTGATCAGGGTCTTAGTTTACGAAAGTCCAGTTGAGGTCGATTCCGTTGTTGAGACTTCTAGAAGTCACACCAGACCATGACTGCTTAAATGTAAATTAGGTTAGGTGTTTCCTCTGCTAGTCCACATGTGTAGTAAGTATTAGGTTTGCTTTGCTTTGCTATCTTTGACCATACTGTATGCAGTTAACACAGTGTTTACGTGTCTGACATAGTTCACTTATGTTAAAACCCAAACACTTGAATATGTGATGGGTTGAAGACCCAGGAGTCAGGAGTCTGGAGCATGGGCACAAATAAACACTGAACCATCTGCTGATGACTCAAAGTGTAACACAAACCCCTTTATGCAGTCTGACCTTTTGGGGCTGGAATGAATCCACGGTTAACAACAATGACGTGACAGGATTTATACAGTTTTGAGTAATTTTAGTACATGAAGTATGATCATAATGCCATGACTTATGAGCTTTTATGATTTGTTTTGACAATGCATGAGTGTTTTGCAGTTCTGCTCCATTGTTAGATTGCTTCAGGAGAGCAGGGTGTGGTGCAGGTTTTTATGGAGTGGCCTGTAGATAGTGAAATGTTTAAAGACCTCTTCTGTTTCTGTCTGTGCAACTTGTTTTTTGTTTGCAACTCCTTCACATGCGCATGCAAAGCGGCCGCGAGAACCGGATAGTAACCTGCTGTAAAGCCCCACAAGTTGTTCCCTGTACCAGGGTATGCAGAGAATTATGTTATTCATAAGCTCTTAATGGCCGATGACCTGTGTGGCAAACAGCCGTGTGTGTGTGTGTGTGTGTGTGTGTGTGTGTGTGTGTGTGTGTGTGTGTGTTTCTCAACTCGGCCCAAATCTGTCACAGGTGTAACTTCCCCTCACACTTCACTGACCCCGGCATCCATCTAGTCTCTGACAGTGAACAAATCACACTGTCATCTTCATAGTTGTCTCCAGTGGTTGAACCATGCTCAGAGATTTTATCAGCACATGAGTTACACTGATATGAATGCTTTGACACTGTAAACACTGGCAGCCATCATAATTATACTGACCTGCCGTGATTGGAGCCTTTGTTAAAAGCTGTGTTTTCTTCTGATAGTTTCTCTCTTCATTTCATTTTAGACAATGCATCTCCTAATAAGTAGCCCTGATTGTCAGGCATTGTCTCCAGGATACTTGTTATTGTCTACTGTGACATGTCAGAGTTGTGCTTGCTCTATGGGGTCGGTAGCTGAACACTTTCATGTTGTCAAATACCAATCTATAACTGATCTAACATGCTACATGAGTATCAAGCTAAGTTGGGTATACTTGTCTAATAAGCCGTGAGCGTGGTCACAGACAAATTTTATGTTCTAGTATGCGTATGATGTAATTACGCACAGGGGTTGTTGACTTATGTTGGAAACTAAAAATAACAAAAGTCATATGAACGATATAACTTGCCTGCACCAGCTGGCATTTTATGTGTCATTTCCAAATAGCTGTGTTGTTATTTTGTGTCTCTGATGGCAAGAAGATACATCTTACATCGCCGTAAACAAAATGTTGTGTATGTGGCAATGTGATATCAGGCCATGTTCACCCTTGGGCCGCTTAGAGAGCACTTTTTCCCTGAGCTCTCTGGAAGAGTGCCGGGCTTTGAAGCACATTTTACACAGTGGACAAACGGAATTACAATTTCCGGTCCATCACGTGATGCCATTGGGCCCAAAAAGACTTTTTCACATAGACTAAAAGAGATGCCTCCAACTCCCCGGGTATTCAAAAAACAAAAAACAATTAAACCAGCTCCCCAGCACTTTATTTATATCATTAGGTCCTTGTAGAATGCACCAGTAGCTGAATGAGCCAGAGAACGAGGCCTAGGAGGCAGGGTTAAAGGAACAACTAGTGAGCTTGCTCTATGGGCCCCATAATGCAGAAGATCGATGGAAGATCTGAGTCGGTTTTTACTCGGAAGTCGAACTGTTTTTGCTTCCTGCGCCACTGAGCATCTTTCCTACGACGCTGTATCCATTTCTCTTTCTACATCTGTGCCTTCTCTCAGACCCGAGGCCTGTTGCTTTGAGAATTCAGTAGTGTTGGAGAATTGCTGATGTTTAGTTAAGGAGCTGTCCAGATGTTCACATTTTATCATTTCACATGCGAGAACACAGCACAGAACACATGTTGGATGAAAGCTTGTCTTATGTTTCTTTACAACACGTCATTTTCCAAAGTGAAGTGTGAATGGGTTCCGTTGCCCCTTGTGTATTAGTTGTAGCAACTCCTTAAAAAGTGTGTCAAAACGTGACGTAGATGGTGGGTGGTGTGAAAACCACCTCCAGTATCGGGTCCCAAACCAAAGAAGTGACCCTCTTATCTGTTGCTGCTGCACCTGTGAGAGCTTCAGTCAGTGCTCCTCTCACTCAAGACTCAGCCTCAGACTTGTGGCTTGAACAGACACTAAGTGCTCTGCCCCATTATTTATAGTGCATTCATTCAGGCCTCACTTTGCAGGTGAAGTGTGTGTGTGGTGAGGCCATGCGGTCCAGCTGGGTTTGACATCAGTAGGTCATCAGACTTGGTGGACTCATTAATAAGGATGAGAATCGACAGGTCCGATTAGAGGCTCAGATTAGATCATTTATTTGTGCTTCAAGTTCATATAAGTCATGTTAAATTAGAATTTATAACATTGTGATTTCACATTAGCATTATTCTGTGATTTGCAGATACTGATGCCCTCTTACCCATCATGCTCTTCTCTGAACTGCCTCGTATCTTCCTCTCTTCTTCTCCCTTCAATAGCACCAGCAGACTCTACTTAACCAGTTGAGGGAGGTCACAGGCACCACAGACGTTCAGCTGCTCCAGCAGGCGCTGCAGGTACATCGTGAACCATTACACGTGTATAAATATACACACTGTTCTCTGGCTGTTTGTCCTTCTGTCTCTTTCACACACCTTCGGATATCACCGAATGCAGAGACTGTTTGCAGGCTGTTTTCAACATAACTCATCCAAACACACACACACACACAGCAGAAACAGCCGCTCCGCTCTCACAGAAGCATCATCACATGTTCCTTGTACGACCCGCTTCATGTGAGAGACAGGTGGGAAGTTTTTGTACCTCAAACATACATTTAACCGTTTATATGAAACTGCTGGTCCATGTTGTTCCACACACGTCGCTACTAAACCACGCACACAGTTTTATATTAGATAAACACACTGTCGATCTTACCGACTTTTTTGTAGATGAGCAGTTGTAATCCTCACCTCTTGGAAGCATAAGCTGAAGTCAGGTTCAAGTGGAGTGTTCCTGCTATTTCTTGTCCTGTGTTTATACCCGGCTGACATGAGCCTCATCAAACACATTGTTACTGCAGGTTAGCAATGGAGACCTGGCCGAGGCTGTTGCGTTTTTGACGGAGAAGAACGCCAAGGTTCCTCAGCAAGATGAAACGACCTACTACCAGACGTCCCAGGTGGCCAGCGACAGATACATCAGCGTCGGCAGCCAGGCAGACACAAGTGAGCGGCTTGCTTAAACGTTAAGGCCCGGAAGCTCGAGAGACCTCACAAGGATGATTAAAAGAAAACAGAAACGTGTAATTTTCAACCAGCTCTGTGTCATTGCTGTGTGGGCAGTGTGTGGAAAGGAACGGCGCCTCGGCCTCCCCCTTGCCGCCACCGCCCAGAGCTACCGGCTCGTTTGCCGGCAGAGTTTTGCTGGCAGATAGGTTGCTGGCAGATAGGGTGCTGGCAACATGGAGGGAAGCCAACACTGCGATGACAAAGCAGGCTGAAAACGAGTATCCCTTTCAAAGAAAATGTGAGTCAGAAACCATGTAGAATCCAGTTCATGCAAACACATTCCAGCTTTGTGTGTTTTACTTGATGCAGATGTGATTGACCTGACTGGGGACGATAAGGATGACCTGCAGAGGGCCATCGCCCTTAGCCTAGAGGAGTCCAACCGGGCGTTCAGGGAGACGGGCATCACTGATGAGGAGCAGGCCATCAGCAGGTGGGCTCGGCAGCATGACTGACTAATGACAAAACATCTGACCAAATGGTTTCAAAACAGTTTGCACCGATCCTTAAATGAAAATGAATAACACAGGACCCCTGTAGTAATCAGTGATGTCCTGAGCCCATTCTAAGGATCGCTGTTGAGGAGCATCCAAGCATGTTTTAATGGATCGTTCCAGCTGATCAAGATCCCATCCCTTCTTTACTGTACTCTTCTGTGTTTTGTTCACCTCAGCATGCCAATGGTAATGGCAGCCGCGCTCAACATTCAAGTGAAAATTACAGTGTTTGAATGTGAAAAATGATTTGTTAGCACCTTTGATCCAGATCTGTTCTGAAGATTGTTTATGAGGTAAAACCACCTGATTTATCACATAATAGTTACATGTAACAACAAATCATTCCTGTCAAAGAGAGCTGCGTTTGAACAAAAATGCAGTTGAAATTGAGTCTTGACTATTTTATACATTGCCGGACAAGGTTTGAGGTTTAATGTCAAATAATGGAATCACCTCTTAAACCTAATTTTTTCCCTTTCATTCACCGTCCAAGACACTGCAAATGGTCACCTACCCTGTAATTCATGCGATTAGCTTATTACGTCCCGATACGGGAGAATAAAAGCCTCCTGAATGTAACATTTTAATACAAAAGTACAACGTGACCTGACACTGGCAGTGTAATTACACCCGTTGACAAGGAGCCCTCTCATGTCTATCTGTCGCTTTGGAGAACCACCTCTGAACTCTGTGGATGGAAGGATGCGGTCGGGAGGGAGCGTTGTGAACAGCTGGGGTGGAGGTCAGAGGTCATGGTCACTGTGACCTCACATTCCACCCATTCTCCTCAACCTATTGGAGGAACACCTGGACTCCAGCATGAACTGATTACAATGTGGAGGTCAAAGGTCACTGTGGCCTTACAAACAACTCAATAATTCATTAATTATGATGATTTCACTCAAATGTTTCGTAGGATGAAATGATACAGACATGAGCCAATGAGTGAAATGAACTTCCACAGTTGGAATGTTACATAAAGCAGGTAATCCCTCTACCGCCGCTGAGTTCAGCTGCCAAATGTAGTCTGGCAATGCTGAAATCATGTGGTAGAAAAATCAGGTCCATTACTGTACGCTGAATTTGTTTGTTTTGACTTTTTTTTTTTTTTTTTTAAGAGTTTTGGAGGCCAGCATAGCAGAGAACAAGGCAAGTCTGAAGCGGACCCACACGGAAGTGTGGAGCGACTCACCCAACCCGCATGACAGGAAGAGGGTAGACACCTGCCCCGTGGGCCTGAAAAATGTTGGCAATACCTGCTGGTTCAGTGCTGTCATACAGGTGGGCACACACACTTCTTCTTTAGTTCTGCTACAGTCATGGCCCCATAGGTCTTGACTTTTGCGTTTGTTAGTGCGGTGGCATGTAACCTGCTGCGGTCGTCCTCAGCAGCAGTCGTGGATAAGACGGTATTCTGAATGTTGGGAAGTACTGGGACAGTTTTAGCCCAGCTGGCACAAAGACTCAGTGTCTTGTTTGCTGGTGGAGTCGGTGGTAGAATGTGACCTGAGCTGAAATATGCTAGATGAACACTGGATACACCATCACATGGTGTAATGGAACCCCCGCCCTTCAACCTGATCTCACTGCACTTGGTGCCAGAACAGAAGTAAACAACTTTTTCTTTTTCAAATAAGATATCCAAATCTTGAAGACTGTGACATCTACTTTCATGTACCAAACAGAAATTCAACCATTGTGACTCTGATTTAGAGCAGGGAGAGTAAGTGGCTCTTGTTATACCGGTGCCCCAGTGTGTGTAGTTTGTAGTAACAGTGAATCTGATTATGTAGAACTTTCAATAATGCGTTTCCTTACTTTCTACATCACCTCCGGCTGTTTTTCAGTACTTATCACACGCTGCAACAAGCACTGTGTGCACAGTATTGCAAGTAATGCAGAAAGGCTGCAGGTTGATGTCATATTTGTGTATGGTCCAACTTTAATTTCTGTTTTATGAACCACAGCTGGCAGAAGCATGAGACAAATTGACTTGCATGGGTTGGAATTGCCAGATGGGAAGTGTTGATGTAATTAAAGAGAGCGTAAGCTTTTCATTAAGAATTGTGTTTTAATTAGGAGAATGTAGAGGATAGACACAAAGTGATTGAGAAACAGTGTCTTGCACATATAGCATGCATGTAAAGTGTACCAAGTAGTGTGACTGATTCTACGAAGTTGAAACCGTAAGGCAGTTATTCCACACGGTGTATAAGGTCTTAAGTTATTCTATGCCTGTTGTGATCATGGTTTCTCTCTGACATGAAGCACTGTGTGTGGACCAGGGCTGTCTTTATTATTGGACGTTATTAACATGTCTCTATTCCTCTTCAAACTTAAAGTCTCTGTTCAACCTGCTGGAGTTCCAGAGACTTGTGCTTAACTACTCACCGCCGGCCCGAGTGCACGACCTGCCTCGCAACCAAAAGGTGAGACCAGGGGGAGAAACCAAAAGTTAAATCACAATACCATATTAAATACATTAAGATACATAAAGACGAGACGTTTGAGACGATTCATATGCCCATATAACACAATCGGCTACATTTTTATCAACTCACAAAAAGCAACTAAAATATGATTTGACAATTGAATTACTGGGCTCATCCAGACTTTTGAATGAAAAAGTATTTATTCACTGACAAATGAACCGTACACACACTGCACTGCTACGTTCACATGCGCTCCTTCTCTAAACCAGCCAACGCACACTCGCAATCGTTACACCGTTAGCACTGCTCGCTAACTCCACTAGCTAACACTGCTAACACTGATTGAATGTTTGGAAAGAAAGCGTGCTTGGACGGGAATGATGAAACCGACGTCCCATGGGAATTTAAAAATACACGCTTATCTTAAAGGTGATGTTTTCACTTTGCATCAATGGAATCGTTGATCATTGAATCGATCCAGATCGATGGCTCCTTACAGCCCTACCCAGACCTTTCTACCAGCAGTTACAAAGTGACAGGGTGACGCTTTTAAATGCTTTGTGGTTCAATCGCCAGTGTGTGCCACATCAGTTCTGTTTCTATCCTTTCTAGTCTCTCACAGCTACCAGTGCTTCAGCTCCTCATGCCCTAAGGTCACTGCAGCTTAGAGCTGCGCCCCGATAGTTCACGTAACTCACTGCTAGCAAGCTACAAGAATTCTCTCCCTTTGAGAAATGTTTGATGAAACCTCCATGTTCCTCCTCCAGAACAGAAGTGAGCATGCAGAGAGTGTGTGTGACCTGAAGTTGTGCAAATCGGAGATGCTCAAGTGTGTCCGGCTACAGTCCGACTAGTTCTCAGTAGGGAGAATATGGACAAACAAAAAAGATGCTGAGCGCTCAGCATAGGCTGTCACTAATCCGGTCTAAGCCTCTGCTGTTGAAGTGTGGTGTGTGGCAGTCCTCTCTTCATAGAGTCCCTTTGGTCCTAACAACTGACCTTTGACTTCAGCAGGGTGACACTGCTAGTGCTTAGAAGCTAATCTTCACATCAGCATCCCTAACGGGCTTGCAATACACTGGCGGAACATTTCATATCTTATATTTTGAAAGTCAAAAATACACCATGCTGTCCTTGAACACCTCTAATCTAAAGTAAGGCTGGTGATCTTCACGTGGAGGGGGATATTTTCAGTTTCACTCTGAGATGAGGAACGCTGACTTGACTATTTGATTCACTAAATTGCTGATTGTTTTAACTTTGACCAGGAACACAGGAACCTGCCCTTCATGCAGGAGCTGAGGAACCTCTTCTCCCTCATGGTGGGGTCCAAGAGGAAATATGTGGATCCGTCACGAGCTGTGGAAATCCTCAAAGACGCCTTCAAGTCCAGTGAGTCGCAGCAGGTAAGCTTCTTTCTGCCAAAACCTGTTTCCATATGATAAACTCACCCAGCATTCAATGGTGTTCAATGAAAAGAACGCCATTATAGCAAGCAGGTTAGAGATGCTCTTCTTGTTACTACTTCAGTATATGCTACGGAGGTCCGAACAGTTATTAATCACTATCTGCAGCTGGGGCGGCCGTGGCTCAACGGGTAGAGAGGGTTGTGTGGTTCGATCCTCGGCTGCTACGTGTCCCTGAGCAAGACGCTGAACCCCTAAAAAACCGCTCCCCGGGCGCTTCTCAGTAGCCCACTGCTCCCAATAAGCTAGGGATGGGTCAAATGCAGAAGTTACATTTCGTATATGTGTGTATGATGACAATAAAGTGAACTTCTTATGAACATTTAGGACTGTACTAGCCTAGATCCATTAACACATAGTAATACACTGAACTCAAACAATGATGAGAAATGTTTCAGTCGGATGCCAAACTTTGACTTTTTGTCCTGGACCTCATTGCTGCTGTTGATGCAGTCGATCACCAAGTTATTTTAAATATACTGATTCACTCATTGTTATCCATTATATTTGGTCAATTACATTGAAAATTAATCGTTAAGATTAATAGATAAAATGATCGATAGATGGATATAAAATGAGTCGTCAGTGGTGTCCTTACTGTCCTTTTCTTTCATAATTGATACAATTTCATAATTGTAGAAACATCTGCGTTTGTCTCTGCTGTGTGCACATGTATAAATCCCTTCACACACGTCTTGTGACTGCTCAGTTTCTACTGACTCAGTTCTACTGGATCCGAGACACCTGACCTCCCTCATCTATAACTAATAATCCTGACACTCACCCCTCTGAACCCTGCAAAACATAATATTGACTAGGAGTTATCTGTTTGTGCATATATCCTATAAAGTGACGTACACATGTCAAATTCACAACGCCGCTGTGTTCTTCTTACATAAGCATGAAGCCCTCTGCTCTGTGCTCATCAGTCATGTCACCACTCTGTATTAGTCAGAGAGGCATTGACCTGAATTACCGGCTGGCATTGGTGTCAATGAGATGATGGCCTCGTGGCATGCGGGTCCCCTTTGAAGTCCAGCACTCTGCCAGCTCATCCGCTAAGACGAGTCACCTCATAAGTGTATGTCAGCAGATAAAAGACATAATGATTTCACTGATTGGACTGTCTTGCTCCTAGGACCAGTTAAGTCCTGTAGTTTGACTCCGTGACATGCACGGCCCAAAGGCAGCCCTGTAATTTCTCATTTTTTGTGTGTGTGTGTGTGTGTGTGTGTGTGTGTGTGTGTGTGTGTGTGTGTGTGTGTGTGTGTGTGTGTGTGTGTGTGTGTGTGTGTGTGTGTGTGTGTGTGTGTGTGTGTGTGTGTGTGTGTGTGTGTGTGTGTGCGCTCTCCTCAACAGCAGGATGTGAGCGAGTTCACCCACAAGCTGCTGGACTGGCTGGAGGACGCCTTCCAGATGAAGGCTGAGGAAGACAGGTATTCACAAGTCTCTCCCTCCAGAGGTCACCGTTAAGAGTGGACGTGCGGTAGACTTGTGCTCCTTGGTGTTATTGGGCAGCACGTTTTAAAGCAGAGAATCAAATGTACATGGTTTACGTTGAACTGAATCAAAACTGCCTCCTGTCAACATCTTTCTTTGTGCTTTCAGGGAGGGTGAGAAGCCAAAGAACCCCATGGTGGAGCTCTTCTATGGTCGCTTCCTTGCCGTGGGCGTCCTGGAAGGTGAGATGAGCTGTTCAGTAAAGACAGAAAGCGAGGGGGGACCACAGAGACACGAAGTGTTAGCGTGGTCCGTCCTTGCCCCTAGTAATGAAAGGTGACCTTGTCTTAATGAGACACGCTCCATGTAAAAGAGGAGAGCGGCTGCATTGATTGTGGAAGACCTTGATGGCTGATTGACATTGTGCTTATTATGCGTGACAATACTGGCCCAGAGCCACAAAGCTGGGCCAGTGGACTCTGCTGCTCAAGAAATGACCTTAATGCCTCATCTGCATGTCCGCTAGCAACTCCTCTCTCCCTTTGTTTTGCTTATCATCAGTAGTTGATGTAAGGAGGTCTGTGCAGCTGTTTAATGAGGAGTGAGGGACTGCTGAACAAGTGAAAATCAGCTTACATGCAAACAAGTGTGAAAGTTATTGCATTTCCTTTCACGCTCATTGCCTTTCCAACTCTTCTATCACACCTGGTCTCTCTCTCTCTCTCTCTCTCTCTCTCTCTCTCTCTCTCTCTCTCTCTCTCTCTCTCTCTCTCTCTCTCTCTCTCTCTTTCTTTCTCTCGCTCTCTTTCTTCTTCCCCCCCTGTCTTTCTGCAACTCCACAGGTAAAAAGTTTGAGAACACAGAGATGTTCGGGCAGTACCCGCTGCAGGTGAATGGCTTCAAGGATCTCCATGAATGTCTGGAGGCCGCGATGATTGAGGGCGAGATCGAGTCCCTGCACTCGGCAGAGAACTCTGCCAGGTCTGGACAAGAGGTCAGTGCCAAAGCAGTATGATTACAGTTGTAGCTGAGTTGAGCAGCTAATTACCAGGCCAGTGCACCCAGCCCTCTGGAAAAGCACCAGCCGTCACGAGGGAGGGAGGGAGGAGAAACACTCATCCACATCATTTAGGAATTCAGGGTTTCCCCCAGAAAAATGGTGAAAAAACTAAACTTCTTCGTGTTCAAAACTCTTTTTCTGCATACAAAATAAATAAATGGACGTTGCAGCCATGCACTTAGAATAACAGGACATGTTACCAATATATATCTGATCATATATTGCTTGAGTTTCTGTTCACTTTAAATTAGACAAAAATACTCCTGTTATTTTCAACACTTTGGTGTTCTGGATTACTCATCTAAAGTGTTAGTGTCCTATTTCAGTCACTGTGGGTGTATTTGTGTTGATGCCAGCCAAACTATATGTTGTAGTAAGGTACTTGTACCACAGGATGGCAGTAGCTACATATGAAGCACCATGTGAGAACCACACCTTCCTGCTCCTGTTTTACAAAAGCCTTTTTAGAAAGTGAAAAGTTTCTATCCACTGTAACAGGGCTTTTGCTTTGAAAAAGATGCCGGAAGTGCTGAGCTTACAAAGGCCTGTCTAATATAACGTATTGATATGTTCATATATGAATGTATCAAAAGTGTCAATTACCAACAATGACATAACACTTCTTTGTACAAGTCAAGTGTTCTGCAAGTAGTAAACAATACAAATAAATACTCAATGGGTATACATTGAGTGGATGATTATGTACATACACTATGTACTGTATGTACAGTGTACAGCATTTATATTGACAGTGACATGATATGTTCAGATTTAAGAGATATATATATATATATATATATATATATATATATATATATATATATATATATATATATATATATTTTAGTGTTGGAGGGTCACTGACAATGAGCAACTGATTTAACTGTTCATCAGAGTGACAAAAAGTTCTTGTGTCCGTCTGGATATATAAGCATATAGTGTGTATACAGTTGTGGTCAAAAGTTTACATACACTTGTAAAGAACATAATGTCATGGCTCTCTTGAGTTTCCCCGTTATTTCTACAACTCTGATTTTTCTCTGATAGAGTGATTGGAACAGATACTTCTTTGTCACAAAAAACATTCATGAAGTTTGGTTCTTTCATGACTTAATTATGGGTTAACAGAAAAAGTGATCAAATCTGCTGGGTCAAAAATATACATACAGCAGTGCTAATATTTGGTTACATGTCCCTTGGCCATTTTCACTTCAATTAGGCGCTTTTGGTAGCCATCCACAAGCTTCTGGCAAGCTTCTCGTTGAATCTTTGACCACTCCTCTTGACAGAATTGGTGCAGTTCAGTTAAATTTGATGGCTTTCTGACATGGACTTGTTTCTTCAGCATTGTCCACATGTTCTCAATGGGATTTAAGTCAGGACTTTGGGAAGGCCATTCTAAAACCCTAATTCTAGCCTGATTTAGCCATTCCATTACCACTTTTGATGTGTGTTTGGGGTCATTGTCCTGTTGGAACACCCAACTGCGCCCAAGACCCAACCTTTGGGCTGATGATTTTAGGTTATCTTGAAGAATTTGAAGGTAATCCTCCTTCTTCATTATCCCATTTACTCTCTGTAAAGCACCAGTTCCATTGGCAGCAAAACAGCCCCACAGCATACTACTACCACCACCGTGCTTGACGGTAGGCATGGTGTTCTTGGGGTTAAAGGCCTCACCTTTTCTCCTCCAAACATATTGCTGGGCATTGTGGCCAAACAGCTCGATTTTTGTTTCGTCTGACCACAGAACTTTCCTCCAGAAGGTCTTATCTTTGTCCATGTGATCAGCAGCAAACTTCAGTCGAGCCTTAAGGTGCCGCTTTTGGAGCAAGGGCTTCCTTCTTGCACGGCAGCCTCTCAGTCCATGGAGATGCAAAACACGCTTGACTGTGGACACTGACACCTGTGTTCCAGCAGCTTCTAATTCTTGGCAGATCTGCTTTTTGGTGGTTCTCGGTTGACTCTTCACCCTCCTGACCAATTTTCTCTCAGCAGCAGGTGATAGCTTGCGTTTTCTTCCTGATCGTGGCAGTGACAAAACAGTGCCATGCACTTTATACTTACAAACAATTGTTTGCACTGTTGCTCTTGGGACCTGCAGCTGCTTTGAAATGGCTCCAAGTGACTTTCCTGACTTGTTCAAGTCAACGATTCGCTTTTTCAGATCCATGCTGAGCTCCTTTGACTTTCCCATTGTAGCGTTTGTGGGCGTTTGTATCCAATGAGCCCTATTTAAATGGCCTCAGAGAAGTCACCGGCTGTAGTCACTCATAATCACTCACAAGAAGTTAAGAGGCCATGCTATGAAGCTCATTTCATTGGCACAACTTTCTAAGTCACCAAAATTGCTAATTCATGTTGCTGTATGTATATTTTTGACCCAGCAGATTTGATCACTTTTTCTGTTAACCCATAATAAAGTCATGAAAGAACCAAACTTCATGAATGTTTTTTGTGACAAAGAAGTATCTGTTCCAATCACTCTATCAGAGAAAAATCAGAGTTGTAGAAATAACGGGGAAACTCAAGAGAGCCATGACATTATGTTCTTTACAAGTGTATGTAAACTTTTGACCACAACTGTATATCTACTGGTGACCTGCTTGTCTCTTCCATGGAAAATAATCAGAAACTTATTGAATCTATTTTTGTTTCTTTAAAATGTTATTGCGTTTTGAATGTTCTGTGTCCTTATTTCTTCTTTTGTTCATTTTTCATCTATGGGCACCTGTGCTCATAGTAATGCATGTAAGCGTAGAACCCTGATGCAGAGAGTTCAGGATATCTGAGTAGTTGCAGTACATCACAAACAACAAGTTTCCATTGTGAGCTCACACCCATGTAACAAAGTAACAAAGTGATGCAAATCCAGTGCAAGAGTTGGGGAGAAATAGTTACTTTTTTCCTAAATGAAGAACTGAATGATGAAGAGAAACGGTCTTTAACAAGCTTTATATCCTGACACGATGAGAGAATTCATCTCGGGATCAACATCCTATTTTCCTCCAGCACTGGTTCACAGAACTCCCTCCTGTGTTGACCTTCGAACTGTCAAGATTTGAGTTTAACCAAGCCCTGGGCCGACCGGAGAAGATCCACAACAAGCTGGAGTTCTCCTCTATGCTCTACATGGACAGGTAATATAAATGTTAGCGCTGGCCTTGATTGTAGAATCTTCAGTATTTGTCTCTTCTGTGTTTGAGGCTGAAGCCTCTGCTGTGGTGTTTGTGTTGGAAGGTACATGGACAGGAACAGGGAAATAACCAGGATCAAGAGGGAGGAGATCAGGAGGCTGAAGGAGCATCTGACGCTGCTTCAACAGCGACTGGAGAGGTACTACTAGTTTACTAATAACTGAGCTCTCCAGACAGCTGTGGAGATGTCTGCCTCTATGTCCTCTTTTATTATTTCTCTCTCTCCTCTGCATTCCTAACGCTCCCTCGTTCTCTCCGCTTTCTTACAGGTATCTGAGTTACGGCTCTGGCCCCAAGAGGTTCCCTCTGGCAGATGTCCTCCAGTACGCCATGGAGTTTGCCTCCAGCAAGCCGGTGTGCACCTCCCCAGTGGAAGACATTGACTCGTCAGCACCCCCCGGTGGCACGACAGGACAACAGCTGTCCCCACCGAGGCAAGTTTCATAACAAGATGGCATGCCCGTCATGTTTTTATCCTCTCAACTGCACAAACATGGTTTGTTGAATTAATGAATCCTGCCAGGTCATCAGTAGACGCAGGTTTGTGTCGACAAGACACAAAGTCTTATTTCAACCTAAAATAACAGATTTATTTGGGTCTTTTGGGAGTTGTAAACTCATTTGAAGTTGATATGGTGAACTTGTTAAGAAACGTGTATTCATACATACAGTAGTTACAGAGCAACATTCATTAGGGTTCATGTTTCTGACTACCGGAGGAACGTTAAGTCCAATATTCACTCTATTTTACCTGTTTTTATCTCTACTTCTCTGGCTCTTAAAACCTCTTGAGCCCCAATGGCTTTTTTCATTAATTTACTGATATTTACACATCTGATCAAATCTCACAAGTGTTCCCTTTTGTTCTTCAAATAGTCCTTGTGGTTGCAGAGAAACTCTTTTTAGCATGGGTATGCAGTTTTCGAGCAGAGGCCTAAAAATAGGGTTTGGGTTTAACAGGCTGCTAAATGCTGCACTCTGTTCACCGACTGTCTCTAACTGTGTCTGCTGAGCAGGTAGTGGACATCGCCTTTTTAAAACTTTGTTGTGGAACAGAGCTGCCTTGTGTGGCTAAAAACAACACTGAGCGGTGAGAGTGAACCAAAACTTACCGACAACGTAGCTGAACAGCTGAATCTCACAATGAGCTGCAGATTCAGCTGATAATCCTCTGTAGAGTCATCACCGCACGTGGATTCTATTCTTGTAAATTACTCGTACATGCCACTTAAGAACCACTCTTTTCACCTGAGTGTTGTTAGCATGTTAGCGGTATTGCTCTAGTGATGGCGGTGTTGGTCGGTCAACCCATCTCTTTGGTCCACACTGACTCTGACTTTGATTATAAGATAGATGGTGATCTCCTGAATTTTCAGTCAAATTTTTATTTCTCCAATACTTTGTTTTATGTCCACATACCAGTAAAACTGATGACATTCCCATCAGCCTCAGCTGTGACTTGATAATTAGCAAATGTTGGCACGCTAACACGGTAAACGAAGAGCTCCACCTGTTCATAGGAGCGCATGAGTACGTTCACTGGGGTCAAGTGTTTGGGCCAGTTAGGCCGGGCGTTGACGTTTGACGTACTTGCATGGATTATGTTTCTTCCTTTAGTCCTTTATATTTATTTAATGCTTTAAGTAATGATTCTTCGGGTCATTGTCCTGTTGGGAGATGAACCTTCGCCCTGGTCTGAGGTCCAGAGCGCTCTGAAGCAGGTTTTCATCAAGGATGTCTCTGTACATTGCTGCATTCATCTTTCCCTCGATCCTGACTAGTCTCCCAGTTCCTGCCGGTGAAAACCATCCCCACAGCATGATGCCTCCACCACCACGCTTCACTGTAGGGGCGGTATTGGCCAGGTGATGAGCGGTGCGGGGTTTCCTCCAGACATGACGCTTGGCTGAAATAGGATGCACCTGAGCTCAATTTTGAGTGTCATGGCAAAGGCTGTGAATACTTGTGTACATGTGATTTTTTTCCTTTTTCTATTTTAAAAAACCTGGTATTGTAAAATTAAACTAGATCCTTTTTATATACGTTTCATTCGATATCCTGTGTGTGTCTCACCCCTGCAGCACAGCTGAGCAGGACCCCTTGCCTCCCTTAGAGAGCTCAGGCCCTGCCTCAGGTCCCACCACAGCTCCCACTGCAGCCCAGCAGCAAAGAGTACCCATCCATAAGCCCTTTACCCAGTCCCGGCTACCCCCCGACCTCCCCATGCACCCGGCCCCGCGCCACATCACCGATGAAGAGCTGAGGGTGCTCGAGGGCTGCCTGCACCGCTGGAGGAGTGAAGTGGAAAACGACACCCGTGGTAGGTCTACTGTACCTTTACTTTTATGCTAGGGCCCTGAAGCATGAATGACCTGTACCTCTGTAATGATGCAGAAGGCACTTACTAATAGATCGCATATGATTTTCTTCCCACCAGATCTGCAGGGCAGTATAAACAGAATCCACAGAACCATTGAGCTCATGTACTCTGACAAATCCATGATGCAGGTGAGCAGCTCTTTACTGGAATCAGACTTGAAATACAAAAAGCCAAATCAACTTCTCCGCTTGTTAATCAACATTTCAAATCTCCTTTGCTTTGTACCAGGTTCCATACCGGCTTCATGCAGTGCTTGTCCATGAAGGCCAGGCCAATGCGGGCCACTACTGGGCTTACATCTACGACCCGCATCAGCTCTGCTGGATGAAGTACAACGACATCTCCGTCACCAAGTCGTCCTGGGAGGAGCTGGTCCGGGACTCGTTCGGAGGCTACCGCAACGCCAGTGCCTACTGTCTCATGTACATCAACGACAAGAAGCCCTTCCTCATAGAAGGTAAACATGGCTGAGGGACGCTTATTCTGACCGATAGCCGACCCTTGTTAACCAAAATTCCTGCTTACATACAGGGGGGCTGTGGTTGAAGCGCCCAACAAGCCGCCCTGCTGCAATGATAACCGATGCATCCATCATTTATAGCCAGTCACAGTGTATGCACAAAACAGGCACGATGCTGCGTGCATTGTCGTGGTCACACAGCGTCAGTTAGTAAAGCTGCGAGGCTGTCGGCTGTGTTTCTGCCTGGTGTACTCAGTCAGGGTTTCTCCCAGTGAATTACTGACGTTAGCTTGTTAGCTTGTTAGCTTGTTGGTTGTCCAATCAAGATGGAGAGAGCGTGGCCCAATCTCCACACTCACGGACTCACAGACTTTGAGGGTTTAGGGCTGTCCCACTGTCAAATCCTCCAGTGTTTGAGCCCTTTTCTGTAAGTCTGCCCAAAGGGAATTACCCACAATTCATAGCAATGTGACGTTAAACACAGGGTAACCAGTGGAAGCATGGAGATGTAAAAAGGGTAATCAAAGAGGACAGCACAAACCATGACATCAGAGGAATGAAGCAGTGGTTATATTACACAGATTTATTCATCAATATTAATTTTGTCATTGAAACTGTTTTGACAAAAATGAGTACATTTTTTGACAATTACCTCATCTTGTGAGGAAAGAGTCTGGAAGATGTTCAATCAGAGAGTAAAAGGTATCAAATAAATACCCACAATTGTAGATATGTTTTGATGATGTCATGGGTATGTGATATCTTGTTGCTTTCTCATTCATATTTACACCATTTCAAGCCCTCACAGGCTCACACGGTGACCTTTTAAGTGGACCAGCTATTCTCCTTTAAGACTAAAAACACTCCTTGACTGTTTAGCTGCTAGCATTTATCGGTCCAAATTCATATTGTTGGTTATTGATAAAACGATGAATTATTAACATCCCTAGCATGGACCCAGGTTTAGTCAGTGGTAGGGTTTATATGCATCTCTGATCAGTTATCTTTCTCAAAAACACCTCTAGGACTTGGCCAAAAGATAACATCTGTTACTAGATTGTCTCACCATGGGAGACCTGTTTACTGTCTGATTTGGATTCACTATAGTTCTACTGTTGGCTCAGTTTAAATCAAAGAAGTGGAGCTGGTTCTCCTGTAGACGATTTGTAGTGGTTTGTCCAGCTCAGACCGGCTGCTGCTGACAGTGAAAATGAGAACTGAGTTCTTGTCAAAGCTTCAGTTTGAGTTTGAGCGCAAAAGCTTTTTTGTTTCCTGGTGTTCTAAGTGGAATAAATAGTTATTTATGTTGGAAAATCTATAAATATAAAAACATCGATAAACGGTCATATTCTTGAGCAGAGCAGATCATCGTCTCTCTCTCTCTCTCTCTCTCTCTCTCTCTCTCTCTCTCTCTCTCTCTCTCTCTCTCTCTCTCTCTCTCTCTCTCTCTCTCTCTCTCTCTCTCGGTGTCGTCTCTGCAGAGGAGTTTGATAAAGAAACGGGACAGATCCTCAGCGGCATGGACAAACTACCTCCAGGCCTGAAGCAGTATGTGAGGGAGGACAACGAGCTGTTCGACAAGGAGGTCGAGGACTGGGACGCCCTGCAGGTCCGCAAGGCCCAGCAGGAGAAGCTGGCCCTGGCAGCTGCAGCAGCAGCAGCAGCCGCCTCGGCGGCATCCAGCATCTCCACCTCTTCCTCTTCC
Source organism: Cebidichthys violaceus (assembly GCF_023349555.1). Lineage (NCBI taxonomy): Eukaryota > Metazoa > Chordata > Actinopteri > Perciformes > Stichaeidae > Cebidichthys > Cebidichthys violaceus. The sequence continues at coordinate 5,126,164 of NW_027176450.1, forward strand.
CCTCAGCCAATGAGTATTGAGTCCAGCCCTCCAGACAACACAGGTCAGGGTCATGACACACAGACTACAGACTACAACGATTACATGAGAATCAATACTTGGTCGGAGGATGAATACAGAAGAACTCTTGTTCCCTAAAGAGTTTTAAAATGTTATGGAATAATCTTTAAATATTGGCATGTATGTATTTGTATACAGTATACCCAGTATTTCACAGGAAAGGTCTTGGCTTAAATAGCTGGCTTTGATGTTTCTGATGCGGCCCACAGCACTTCAATGTATTTCTATTGAATGGTGGTGGACACACGGTATGATGGTTGGGTGCATTAGGCAGTGAAAGGTTTTTGTTTTCTTTTAATGTGGACCTAAACTACATTTGACTCTAGGCACCTGTGATCCTGTAGACGCTACGGATCATTTCCAGATGAATGTGGACCTAGTGCACTTTGTGAGAAAAGAAAACGTCAGTAAAGAACTGTGCACCTTTTTCTTTCTCCCATGATGCCGTCTGCCCTCCCACAGTACCCCAGCAGGAGCCCGAGTACATGGAGCAGCCGTCGCCCACGAACGACTCCAAACACCTGCAGGAGGACACGGAGAGGGCCATCTCCAGGGCTGCTGCTGAGCATCAGGAGAGGGGCCCCGAGGCGCTGTTAAACGCTGTATGTAAAGCACACAGAACACGCTCACACTACGTCTGTCAGTCTGATATCAGTCAACAAACTCAAGTGTCCCAGCGAAACCGGCCACGACCGGCCAGATCAGTTTGGTATTTCATTTTTTTCCTGTCACATGTGCAGCATGATAGTTAGCACTGACAGTAAAGTTTCTCTCTCTCTCTCTCTCTCTCTCTCACTCACTCACTCACTCACTCACTCACTCACTCACTCACTCACTCACTCACTCACACATTCCCGTCATGCTGCTCAGAGGAATCGGCTACAGTTGTCGAAGGTTGCATTGACTTGCATTGTGATGCGTTCAAGCTCGACTCTACTCAGTAAGACTGATAATTGGGCAAATTAATTATAAGATGTGTTCACATGTATTCTTGTAAAAAGGAGTTTTTGGTGAGAAACCTGAATGAATCCAGTTGTTTGCAGATGTTTTCACTGCAACATATAATAGAGGAACTATGACCCGTTTAACACCAGCTCTAAGCAGCTTCTAATACAGCATTGAAACTGCTGTTTAATGCATACATTTAAATGAGAATACAATCATTTAAAATAACCTCTATAGACAACAATAGCAAAAGTAAAAGGAGAACATTTCTGCCTTGAGTTCAGGAGAGTGGTGAAGAAAGTTAACCTTGCTTTCAATTATAGTTCATCGATCAGCAGGTTACCGTAAAAAATATCTGAATCGGCCAAGAAAATTGCAAACTGTGCATCTCTAACTTTTCTGTTAATGCTGAGAGAGAATGCTCACTGGTCTCTCAGCTCCATAGAGACTCCAAAGAGACCTTTAGCTTCTTGTTTTGGTGTTCTGACCTGCGTCACTGCTTTTGTTCACTGCTCTCATAGTGTTGCTCAGCAGCAAGCAGCAGACAGACAACGTTAGCCACTAGCTGGTGAACATAGTGGAGCATTTAGCCGCTTAAGAGCCCTGTTCTGCTCCTGGAGTCGGTGGAGGCCAAACCACAGCTAAAAAGAGAGAATGATGTGCGTATATTCACCAGCTGAATGATGATGTGTAAACTGTTGACTCAGAGATGTTACAGTGTGTCAGTGTTGTGTTCAGCTCGTTTCCTTAATGCCGCTGTGAGGGAAAGGAGCATAAAGATGAAACTTCTTACTAAAAATACTTTTTTATCTTCAGCCCAACTCTAGAAGGCATGTTGGCACAGAAGGAGAGCTATGTAGTTTCCAGCAGTTGTGTCCAGTGAGTCTGATGATGGATTTAAAGGGACTTGATCTGTCAAGCCCATTTTATTTGACGAGCTCCACTTCTCTAACATTTCGCTGTTTTTCCTCCTCCACGTGCAATGTTCCCTGCCTCTCCATCAGTCCTCTGTCCTTGTTTCATCTGTCCCATTCTCTCTGCAGTCTCCTCCCCTTCCCTCCTCCCCTCAGCCTGAAGTCCAGGTGCGCACCCCCTCCGCCCCCCCTCCTCCTGACCCGGTCACGGAGGACGAGTCTCCTGGCCAGCGCACGGTCGAGGTGGCCATTCCCAACGTGGGGACCTTTGTCATTGAGTCAGAAGAGGGGGGGTACGACGATGAGGTAGCCCTCGCCCAGACGCACCCTCCTCTCCGTTTTGTGCCGACTGTGCCTGTTTGACATTTGGCGTGAGGGCATCGCTGCATATAAAGTATAAAGTATAAAAATGAACAATATATACAATGAGATAGTATGGTATTATTAACTAAACTAAACTAACCAGTAGTGCAAAGATTAACCACAGCAACAAACAGTGCAGCAGGTTAGTAGTCATGTGGATGATTTGTCCAGAGATGAAATGCACACATGGAGGATGTTTGTTATAGTTTGCACATAATTCATGAAGTTATCATGATGTCATGCTTTGTTTTTTGGGGGTCAGCATGATCTCAGCAGTAGTTTTAGGTCACTGTGTTCTGAATGTGTTGCTGCTGAACTGTTCGCTATCTGAATTTAAATATGTGTATATATAAAACACACACACAACAACCGTAGTGATGTCAGAGAACTCAACCACAGAGAGAGATACACCGTGTCCTAACGGCAAGCGTTTCATATGTCAATCCAGATCACACAGGAGACATAATCACCTAAGAGATTAGGTGAGTTGTACTTGTTAGTTTGTTCTTTTTAAACAGAAATCACTTGATCGATATTTACTCTAAATGACACACAATGTAGCCAACAGCAAGCATGAAGCTCTTGGCGATCTCCCTCCAGTCAACTGCCTCCTTATTGAGGTTTTTGGAGTGAAATGAGGAGGTATCGTTAAGATAACTCCTCATTTCAACTTCTCCAATCAGCCGTTCCTCGTCCACTGCGGCACTTTGGAGGCGTGTGACAGGAATGAATAGAAACGGGGCATCTGATAAACGGTCAGAGATACGTGGTGCTGCGTGGCTCGGGGCCGGTTAGGACACGGTGCCGCACACGGCCGCCTCAGTGTTCACACATCGTCCTAATGAGGGTCGCGCATCGTGCTGTTGAACCGACTGCCGTGTCTCTCACCGCTGCGTGGCTCTAACTGCATGGACTTGCTGAGTGACGACCGGCATGCGGCACGCTCTGTTGTGGTTGCCTCCAAGCACAGAACGCAGCGGGTGACCTTGCTCGCTTTGGTCACGAGGACCTGTTGTTTTGTTTGACATGGTTCCTGCTTCCCCGGGCAGGCGATGATGACCCCCAACATGCAGGGTGTAATTATGGCCATTGGCAAATCCAGCAGCGTGTATGAAAAGAATGGGCCTGAGACCGCCTTTTTTAAGGTACACACTCCTACCTATCCTCATCCCACATGTACTCACTCCACCTCATCCATCTTCTCTGTGATGTCTGTGTCTTCTCCTGTCAGTGCATTGTACAGGATTCAACAGTTACTGAGTAACTGAGGGTGTCTGTATTCAGACTTGTGCTGCACAGGTGCTCGGCTCTAAGCTGCTCAACATTAGCAGCACATTAGATTATTGAAGTCTGCCACATCCAGTCTGCTCCCCTGATGTTGCCAAAATCATTTTGTCTTGAACTCTGCAGTAGTCAAGTGTTCAGACGCTTGTAGCCCATCCTTTTAAATGGAGCACTTGCCTCTCAAATAGAACGGGACGGTTCCACATGCAGTTCTCAGTAGGGACGCTGTACAGTGACACAAAACAGATCCATTTCTAATGGACTCCATCTCAATAATAATCTTCTTAAATTGCATATGCAACAGTTTTTTTCCAGAGAGAAGAGCTTAAAGGAGAGCAAGTGAATGTGTTTGATATTCAAGCACGAGTCCCACAGAGACACATTAGCCTGCTGCAGACTGAACACCCACTGAACCTGTGACTCCTCCACAACACAGAGGCAAGATGGCGTGTGGCGTGCTTATGATTGCACACAGCGTCATTATTGGCAGCGGCTTAGTCCTACATTTACACAATCCATTAGACTGTTGCAGTCCCTCCATTTCAATTTGATCTCTTGAGTTGTTTGGCAGAAATATGAGCACACATTTGAAAGTGCGTCAACTCAAAGTTATCCGTCCAAGATGAAAACAATCACGTTAGAAGTTCATTTTAATTGCAAAATACAATCCTTTGCAGGTTACCTTTTTATCGACCAGAATAAGCAGTAGAACCCATGTCCATAGCTCCTCAAGCGTAGTGGGCTCTCAACCATGACCCGCCTCTTCGTCTCTCTGCTCAGGCCATAAAGCTGGAGTACGCTCGTCTGCTGAGGTTTGCCCAAGAGGACACGCCTCCTGAGAACGACTACCGACTACAGCACGTCATCGTCTACTTCATCCAAAACCAGGCGCCCAAGAAGATCCTGGAGAGGACTCTGCTCACTCAGTTTGCTGACCGGAACCTGGCCTTCGATGAGCGGTAGGTCAGGCCACAGTTGGCCTTTATCTCAGCACTGCATACATTTGTGTGAAGAAAACTGAATGGACGTATCATTTTTTTAAAGTTTGGATTATTCTGATTATGTACACTTTAAAAGGATTCACAGGAAGACCTGAACACAGAGCTTCTCTCTGCTGCACTGCTTAGTTCAAAGCGTTAAAACAACCAAAGAGCTGATAACACAATGGCCACGCTTCTTAAAAGAAGCCCATTACGGATGTATGATTGTTAAAGAATCTTTAAAAACATAATTCAGACAGAATTTTATGAAAGGACTCTTCTCTGATGCAATATTTACTGGAAATAATCTGCTCAAAATTCATCCAAATTGCTCTTTGGACACAAACTTCCTGCAGTTATCATGTTCAGTTTGTGATAATTGTAATCGTTGTTCTGTGCAGTTATTATGCATTGAATATAATATACACTATCCATAACGTATGTCGGGGTCGACAGTTAACTGTCGGTTGGACTGTACAGTCACACACAGCATTGTGTTTTAATACAAACGTGTTATAAAGTGAAGTGCATTTGATTCTTAGTCACTTCATGGAATGACTTAAACGTCATGAACTTGCTCAGAGAGACCAGCAGAGGGCAGCAGAGACCTGTCTCCGATGAACCAGATCACTGTCTCCCTGGTCAGTCCTTCCTATCGTGTCCCTATTAGCTTCCTTCAAACACTAATCTTAGGAGACACGTGACTTTTTAATGCTTTTTTTATATACTGCTGGAACATATGAAGATTCCATTTTAACATTGTGCGGTTCATGTCATTAGTGTACGCTGTGCCTCTTATTATCTCTTAAAAGTTTTCAGCCACGCTCGATGGCCTCAATCCATATTCATGAGTGAAAAATTGATTTCTCCCTACTCCGCTATTTTGAGCGAGATAATTAGACGTGCGTGTGGATGTGGCCTCAATAGGAGCCTCCGGAGGAGCGTTTCACTTCTCCTCTCGGCACTAAAGAGAGATTTGTGAGGCTGCGTTGAGGCCTCGGGACAGGGTGGGCCGCTTCATCTCCTGCAGTAGCTCACAACGACTCATCGCTAACGCCGCCTCCTCCTCCTCCCCACAGATGTAAGAGCGTTATGAATGTGGCACGTGCCAAACTGGACCTAATCAAACCCGAGGAGGTCAACATGGATGAATACGAGGTCAGCGGTGGTGTCTTGTCTCGTCTAAAATAGTAGATTTGAGTCTTTTTATGCAGCATGTATTACAGTGTTGTACATTGTCTTTGCTATGGCATTAAGATGCCAGTATTTGCAGGTGGACAGGACTGTCTAGATGTGCATTTGAGTGAGTCTTTCTATATTCACCACTGTTTGTCTTCATCAGATGTGGCATCAGGCTTACCGGAATTTTCGCGAGACAACGATCTTCATGATGACTGGCCTGGAGCTCTTTCAGAAGACAAAGTATGGCGACACCTTAGCTCTGCTCCTCCTAGTATCCAGTAGTGGAAACACTGAACTGTTTTATTAGAGCTTTAACTTGTGAGTTTAATGTTGCACGTGAAATTTAGCCAGTGAGTGTAGAAATGTCACCTGCAGAGGGCGGCAGCTCTCCCTCTGTGGTTGTGCAGTGAGTTCATGGGGTTTGTTTCCTCTGTGAGACGCTTCTCTTTCACAAGTCCTCAGTGCAGCTTTGATGCTGTTTTATCTGAGTGTAACATCTGTTTATCTCCTCTTCCCCAGCTACATGGAGGCTCTGATGTATCTCATTTACTCGTACCAGTACAACAAGGAGCTGCTGTCTAAAGGGCAGTACAGAGGGCACGACGAGGAGCTGCTCGGTCATTACCGTCGAGAGTGTTTGCTGGTGAGTGGTGATGTGTGGACTCTGCTGAAACGAGTGTGTCTAGACGGACACAGAGGGTGTTACCTTTGTTTCTGCGGCTCTGTCCCCGGGATCCCCGTCTCCTCCGTACCAGACGTCCCACTTTGTCCCTGCTAAAGTGACTCGGCAAAACTAACAGGGACAGACGTTTCTCTTTCAGCAGCGACCTGTGACACGATAATCAAGTTTGCTCTCTCTGAGATATTGCTTTGGCTTGCTTCTGCTGAGGGTTTTTTCATCCGATGCTGCCAGATGAAAGTCCTTTCAGCGTTTTGTGATTTTGTGAGGCCTCTTTTCATTTCACCCCTCCAAGGCTCCAGGCTGTGCGCTGTGTGTTATTGGTCAGGGCCGAGGATATTTTCGTCGGATCGGCCTTGCGCCGGTCCTTGGTGGTGCACTCGGTAACCTTACACCAGCATTGTGCTCGTAATGTAATCATCGGAGTGGGAATAGGAAGCAGGAGGGCCGGCAAGTGTAAACACATTACCGCGAGACACAAGCGTGTCCTCGGCTCACCTCAAACCTCAGCCCCGCACGGCCCGATGGGTCACCTCAGATCTCTGGCCAGAACCTCTGGCTCCGTCCGCTCGGCTGTTTACCTCCAGCTCTTGTTATAATTGAAAACACTGCTAACATTGACACAGTTAATGCACTTGGGTGTTTTCTTCCAGCCCAGGCCCCGGTTCCAAACTGGCTCGCATTAAGAAATACAAAAAAGCTTGTTTCCTCAGAGAGGAGGTCAGGGAGTTTGTCTGTGACTGCAAGAAAAGCTTGAATCCACATGAACCTCAGGACCCTCTTCAGTTCTAGTGGCAGGAGTTATTCTGTGATGTTCACAGTGCTTTAGCCGTCTATACTTATCCATCGGAACAAATGGAAACTTCTCTAGAGAGAATAAAGCAAGAATAGAGAAATTAAATGAAAACACAATAACATTTGTTTCAGTCAAATCTTGATAGTCTTGGTGTTCTTCAGAGTCCACAGCAGAGGTGTTCAGCCTGTGAATGTGTGGAACATGGAGGTGTATCAAAGGCACACACACACACATAAAGACAGACATTCCCTGCTCTATAGTAATATGAAGGACTGTATTAGACTACTGTGTTAGTAACTCCTATAGTCTCCTGCATTCATTCTTCTTCACGGTCTCCCCCCACAGAAATTAAACGAGCAAGCGGCTGCCATGTTTGAGTCGGGGGAAGAGCCGGAGGTGACCACGGGCCTGGGCATCATGAATGAGCTGGTGGTGCTCTGCATCCCGCTGCTGCTGATCCACGACACCGAGAGGGACCTGCTGGCAGTGGAGGACATGAGGAACCGCTGGTGCTCCTACCTGGGCCAGGAGATGGAACGTGAGTCAGAGAGCGAGAGAGAGAGAGAGATTTCTGGAGAGTTCAGTTCCGAGGTTACTAGAACATTCAAAGATCATCAGAACTGGGCCACGGCTCGGTTCACGCGGTAGAACATAAAAGAGATGTGTTACAGATTACAAGACGTGTTGGTCTCCTCAGTGTAGCGTTTACATGCTTTAGGACTCACTATAAGAGGGCTATGAGGATGTTTTAAGTGTTCATTAGACCAGAGCTTTACTATATTGTCATCATCATCTGTTTATACACCAGAGAAGAAGTAATAGTTGTTGAATAACTAAACAGTTATATCTGCTAATAGTGTGTCATAAACTAGATCTGCAACAATTATAACAAACAAAAAAGAGCAGTCAGTCATCAGTGAACTAATCAAGTATTTTAATAATCCATTCCTCATCATTTACTGACCACCAAAGATGGGAATTCACTTCAAATATATGTAATGTTCATGTGTGATTTTACTTCATATCTTCTGATTTTGAACGTCATTTGAAGATATCACTTTAGCTCTTTGAACTGATGATAATTTTTCACCATCTGACCTTCTGTAGAGAAAACAACGAGTCAATGATTTGATGAAATAATCTGCAGACGAATCAATGAGAACAATGATTAGTCGTCGCCCTGTTCAAAATGTTTCTTAACTCACTTAAAGTGAAGTACGTCTCCTCATCAGCATGTATCTTCAGAAATAGCACAAATACATTTTAAGCCAGATGGCTAGAGAAACAATAAGTGGATAAATGGAAGGCCAGATATTTGAATTCAAATGGTGTAAACCGCCCCACGTACGACCAAAGATGGTCTGTCGGATCGCACAAAGAAATCCCTCCTGGAAAATAATTTCTTGGTAAAGAAATGCGAGTGAAGAGGACTCGGCTCTTATCAGCATGTTCCAGTCTCTCTCACAGTTCCTGGCCCGTGTTCAGGAAAAAGCTGAGTATTATCAGCTCCACAATCTGTTGTGTTGTGGAACATGCTTTCAAGCTGCGCCTGATATCACACGGAACATATTTACCCCGTGATTTCTGCGTTTAGGAATCCGACTTTCACCACCAGTTAATCATTCTCTTTGCTCCTGTCTGTCCTCCTCCTCCTCCTCCTCCTGCTGCAGCCAGCCTCCAGGAGAAGCTGACCGACTTCCTCCCCAAGTTGCTGGACTGCTCGACGGAGATCAAGAGCTTCCACGACCCTCCCAAGCTGCCCGTCTACTCCACGCTGGAGCTGAGCGAGCGGTTCGGCCGCGTCATGGCCGCCGTGGGCAGGGTGCCCACCGACGGGAGATGAGCTCCGGACGGACGGACGCCTCTCCGCCATCGCGGGCCCAACCCTGGGCACACATCTGTGGAACTCTCTTAACCCATGCCTTCCTTCTAAATCCAGGGGTCTCTTGCTTTTAGCTGTTACTCCTCTGTTACTCGTTTGCTGCTATAGATTTTACCATTCTAAATATTGTTTCACTTTTTATTTTGAAGCAGATCAGAACAGAGGACGGAGGGTGGACTGTTGGGGAGGGAATGGAGAAATGAGAGAGAGATGGAAACACAGTGGCAATCCTGCAGTGGTTGAAAGCCAAGCACACTCTGCTTCAGCTTCTTTATTTTAAAGAAACCACGTTTGAGGGTTTTTCATAGATTATTATTATTGTTGTTGTTACTGTTTGATTCAAGCTTCCCCGACCTGAAGCCCCCCCCCCCCCCCCCTCTGCTGCTCCGCCTCCTCTTTGGTACAGTATTACCACCTTTAGTTTCTTTTTTCTAAGGAAGTGAGAAGGAGAGCCCTCAGCATTATCAGGCGGCTCAGAGTATCTCAGAAGGGTCTTGTGTCTCTGTGGACCGCCGGCAGAATGAGGCGTTTGAAGTGCTGTGGGAGACGGCCACGCACTTCCTGTGGCTTGTTAATACATCGAGAGAATAAAGTTTTATTTATGGCCCTTTTAGGCCAAATAAACAACTGTTTTGCCTGATGTTGACTTTTCTTTTGCTTACCCAACAACATAGACACTGACATTATTAATGGCATACATACATACATACATACATACATACGGTGATGGGAAGCCTCATTTGTTAGCATGGTAAGTATCACACTGACCTGAGATCTGTTGTCAAAGACCTGCATGTGACCCTGTGCTCAGCTTAACTTTCATTTCAACGATGCATTTTTAGACTAATTTCCTGGAGAAATACTAATTTCCGGGATCTCCGATCGCTACAAACAAGCCGTGTGATAAACCAGCATCACCTCATAAATCAACATAGTGTTGGAATAGTTTTGAATATGCAGTGCGTAGTCATCAATCTGGAGGAATGTATTGTCTTCAGTGTTCTGCACAGATTGGGTTCCCTGCACACGTTCCCTGTTCAGTCATGAAGCAGCTGATGTTTAGCTCATCACGCACCATACTGAGAATCTGAGCTCTGTTTCAAACCCCATCCAGCCGTCCCAGGACCTGAACTACTTCAGCACATTACTTTGGCTCAGGCTGATTGCACCGATTGATGAACCTCTAGTTACGAGTGCTTGTGCGTTCCTTCACAGCTTCCTGTGCCAGTGTTGAGCCATCGTGGATAGTGTGTCTTCCTTCTCTGGCTTCCTTTGTTGAACCGTTGTAGAAACGCTGCAGTGGAAAACCGTATCAGACTGGTGACCCTAGCTCATAGGGACTTGATTTGATCCTGCAAAAGAACCCTTTTATCTAATAATGTACAGATCTAAACAAAAGTATTCACACCCTATACTTCAAGTAAAAACAATACACATACAGTAAGTATGTGGACTGTGACACAATCTTTCTAATTGTGCCTCTTTACATGACTCCAGTGGATTTGAAATTAATCGGTCAACATGTGGTTGAAGTGTAGCCGTTCAGCCTTAATTCAATGGATAAAACAAAATATATATATATATATATATATAAACAGTTTAGGAGTTACAGACATTTTTCCACACTTTTTCAGAGGCTTAAAAGTAATTAGACAAACTAAGTCTGTAGTTCGGTCCAGTGGTTCCCAACATCGGGGTCGGGCCCCTCCAAAGGGTCACTGAGGGGTCGTGTGATGAGGAAAGAACAAAGAAATGATATGATTAATAAACTGAAAAGTATCTTGTAGCTAGTGGGGTAAAACTGCAAGTCTCCCCTCTGAATTGTAGTGGAGTTTAGGTATAGAAGAGCATATAGTAGCTCAACATTGTACTTGAGTAAATGTACTTTTGCGTTACTTTTCAACACTTTTTGTCTTACTTTAACAGCCTTAATCGTAAAGTGTACCTCTGACGAGTAAAAGACCCTCACTAACAAAAAGAGTTCAAATGTCTACACATAATAAGAAATACATAGAAACACATTACATTACATTACAGTCATTTAGCAGACACTTTTATCCAAAGCGACTTACAATAAGTGCATTCAACATTGGTAATCAAAAGTCACCAGAAGTCATAAGTACATCACTTTTTCCAAACAAGCATCTAAGAGCATGAAGCAGAGCATAACTCAGAGCCAAAGTACAGTGCAAAAACAAACAAAAACAGTAAGTGCAAAAAGTAATACGAATACAATAAGTTCTAAGTGGAAGGCTCAGGGTAGCACTTCCTGAAGAGGTGGGTTTTCAGCCTCCGCCGAAAGATGGGCAGCGACTCTGCTGTCCTGACGTCAGTGGGAAGTTCATTCCACCACTGTGGGGCCAGGACAGAAAACAGCCGTGACCGGGTCGATCGGCCGCCAGGATCTCTGAGCGACGGGGCAACCAATCGCCCTGAGGCAGCAGAGCGAAGTGGTGGGACGGGGGTGTAAGGCTTGACCATGGCCTGGAGATAGGAAGGAGCTGTTCCTTTCACTTCCCTGTAGGCTAGCACCAGAGTCTTAAACTGGATGCGAGCAGACAGGTCCAGGAGAATCAGGACAGAGGAGAGAGAGTTCGCTCTCGCGGCGTGAAGCGACTCTGTCACCGCAAGGAGGGCTGTCTCTGTCGAGTGACCCACTTTGAATCCGGACTAGTGAGGGTCCAAGAGGCTGTTCTGGTGGAGATAGGAAGACAGTTGGTTAAAAGACAGCACATTCAAGTGTTTTGGATAGAAAGGGTAAAGAGTTTGCCTTTTCTCCATTTACGCTCTGCCTCTCTTAGGCTCCGTCTATCAACACAAAACCAAACAGACACTCTTCCAGCAGCAGAGCAGCTCTGTATCTATCTGTTTCCTTTGAAGCAAATAAAGTGACATGAGGAGGCTGAGGTGAGTGGAGGACTTTTCAACCGTTTCTCATTGCTGCCATTTGGAGAGTTTCCATGATGCTCTTTTGGGGTCCTCACACCTCTCTCTACGCCTCCGGGCCTCACACGCCTTCCTTTGCTACTACGTCATCCTTCCTGCTGAACGCTCTGAAGCACGTTGAACAACCCGATGAGGGAACTCTCCCCTCGTTACTGAGACAGCAGCTGGTGGGAAGACCTGTTGACTGTGACGATGGTTTTCTCTTTCCTGATCCTCCATCCTCTGAGCTCCGAAAGACTCCCTGTGACACCTGATACGCTGACTCATCACTCTCTGACCGAACATGAATACCTCTCTGTTTATGAGTATTTAAGCCTTGTCATAAGATGTCAGCAGATGTTTATGGGGCATTAATTATCATTATTGGCGGCGGCGGTGGCGGCGGCGGCATCTCCTAGTTTTTGCTCATTATTTCTATTGACTTGATATGGGGCATGAGGCCAAACACTGTGATGGTTATGGAGCAGTTTAAAACGGGCCATGATGCTGTTGGACACGCTTAATCAGCGGTTTGAAACCCAGAGGACCCGATGCAGGACCTGCACACAGCTGAGACTAACACACACACCTCATTGTAATTATATACTCAGTGAAATATACAATAAGTGCATATATATATATATATATATATATATATATATATATATATATATATCTCAGATACACACACTTTACTGATGCGCCTCCATCCAGTGAATTTCACAGCACCATCAGTTATTTTGCACCACAAATCTGGTTTAGTTGTCTGTAGTTAAAGTTTGCTATTTTCATAACAACGCTGCCTCTTGCATGTACATGCCTTCACGGTGTTTGAACCGGGTCTCTGTGGCAACAGGGTGCTACAGTTAGAAATACATTTGTGTTCAAATTGAAGGTGGATTCATCCTTTATTTTATGTTTACATTCAGGGGCAGAATTTAATACAGTGGAACATTTCTGGTGTTTTTGGCATACTGCATGCAACAAACTATGTATTGGGATATACTGAATTTTACCATGCATACTAAATAGTATGGTAATGATCTAAAAAATAGTAATTACAGTACTTTGGTGTCATATACGACATCAGTGACGATTCCTCACATATCTCTCCCACCGCCTCTTCCTTATTGCTTCTTTCTAATTCCTTTGTAAATTGTCTAATTGTTGTTTGCTAGCATAGCGGCCATTATCGTGAGTTTTATTCAAACATCGTGACACACCTGACCTTGTCCCTGCTTATAGCAACGGTACGCTTTTATTAAATTTTGTTTACGTTTCTTAGAACTGAATAATCACAATTGTGGCCAAACAAATGTTGAAGTTTAGCAATCAGACATTTACGTGACTAGCACAGTTCCCATTGAAAACATGTTCACAGTCACAGCTATTCATGGCCAACAGCACCAGGGGCCTGTGGCCCCACCCAAAGGGCCTCTAACAGTTACTGTTGGGGATCTACCTCTCTCGCTAAGGAAGGCCGCAGGTCACGCTCTCTACTGTACTTTTCATCAGCAGAGTCGTATCAAATAACCAGCTGGTTCCGGTTTACAATCAAAACGTATTTAATAACTAACAGAAGCTAAACAATTACAAACTGAAATACACTATCAACAGAATATGTTCTGCGGATCAGAGTTAAATCACGCTCCACCCAGCAGCCCAGTCCCCTGGTTCACTGTAAAATGGCAGCGTCGATAACTCCAGAGAAATCCTCGGCAACAATGTCTTATACTTTACAGTTTCCTCCTGAAACTGTAAAAGTCCATTATCAGCTCTGTGATTGGCTGAAATCCAACTGTTCCCTCCTGGCTTTGGACAGTGTCCACTCTCTGTTGACCTCCTTGGCCTGGTCCGCCCCTCCTCATCTGGAGCGAACCCCCCTCGTTCCATACGGCTGTATTCATCAACATCTCCGCTTGATCAACACGTCTCCTTCCTCCACTGTTCACACCTCCTCACATTCCTGTAGCCGGCCTCTCCAAACTCATCACCATATGTTCATGGTTGAATCTGTAAAGCCTCTCTCAAAATCCCTGTCTCTCCCTCACGGCGCAACACTATACTTTTAGTTTAATACATTCAATAGGTAAACATATGATACACTCCATAAATCAATATCTTGTGACATTTTAATACATTCTTTAAGGTGTGCTTTTAATCATCCTAAACATGCTTCTAAACTTAAATCCTTCACACTACAGACTAATTACGACGCTTGGATATGGAAAATATTGAATTGTGTTACCATTGTTAGTTATTGTACCCCAAAAGGCCCCACAGCACAACTCAACTGTATACTACTGTCTACTTGTACTTCAGAGGAAGTCATTGAAGTATACATTTAGCTGGTAGAGGAATGTTACGCTGCAGATTGACATTTGACACATAATATAACAAATCAAATATGATGCATGATTATTCATTAAACTACTCAGCGTCATATCAGAATGAAAAGCTCATCCTTAAGTACATTTATGTACATTGTGCTGATAATTACTCTCTTTCACTCCTTACTTTTTTTTACTGCTAGGAGTTTTAAAAACAAGGCCTATTTTCAGGCCTCAGCTCGAAAAAAGACAGCCCATACGAAAGTGAGTGTAGCGTTGCATTTAAAAAAATAAATAAAAAAATTAGATTTTTGAGATGTGTTGAGTCATGTAAATATCAGTATATATGTTACAGGTTAACATAAGATTAAGATGGAACACAGCACAACTTGGAAAATTCTAAACCTTGCTGGGGAAAAACAGCAATTTCAGGATATTTTTTTTTTGAAATTATGGAAATCCAAGATTTAAAATATTCCCAGCTCTTATAACAACTGATAAAGGCTCTCTATACACATTTATACATAGATACAGTGAAGCATTCATAAAATATAGAGCATATAAAATTGCAAAACTGATGAAATATTCCAATATTTGAATAAAAAAATATTTTTTAAACTAAAAAACACTATATATCACTTCTATGTATCACTCCTGATGTTCAATGAATCAAAAGACAGAAGATTGGGCTTTTTTGAGTGTTTTAAGCTCTTTCTAAGCCCTTTTTATGGTCATTTTACTGCTTCAGATTCAGCCCACTCTCTCTGTTTAGGGCTGTATCTCAGCCCCCCTTTCTCCGATTTTCACTATTGAGACCTCTTTCGAACCATAGAAGCCAATAGAATTGCCTGGATTTGAAAGCTAGATGATTGACAGCACTATTAGCCAATGGGAATGATAAACGTCCCATCTGATGGCAGATCTGAAATCTAATTTGCTGAGCTTCCAACCCTCCCAAAAAGCCGAGGAGTGTCGGAGAGACACGAATTGAACTGATTCACACACAGCACATGCAGCTGGAACACAGAGTCGTGGAAGTATGGAGATATTTCATTTTTTCGCTGAGATTCGACCAAAAGTGAGTACAATATTTGATGAAAGCTGTGTGACTTTTTTGTGTTCGAAGCTGAATATCTCTGCGATGGTTTACCGGAGAGAGAAATGGAACATATGTCCGTAATCTCCGTCAAGCATGTTCGTAGGTAGCACGTTGCTAACGGACAGTAGCAGCTGTTTTCTCCGGTCTTTTCCAGTCATATCGAGTTATGATTTATGATATTTTGTTATTTGTTTGCTTGGCTGATGGGAGATGTGTTTGTCTCATGTAGAAGTGACCTAGTTCATGTTGTTCCCAGGACGCTGAGGTTTCTGCAGAACTATAACATCATTATATTCGTTCTTTGTGGGTTCTCTGCCAGTTACTTTTAACACAAAACTCTCTAAGTATTTATGTACTACGTCCCCCAATTGGGGGACGCTCGGGCTTATAATTAATAGTGTTACTGTACTTTTTCTACCTCTGCCAATGCAGAGCTGCTCAAGATCTAACAAACTGTTTATTCATATTCTGTTACATTGTAGTCTAATTCATGTAAATCTAGTCATAGCGTGTCCACATCCCACATCTCCCCAGTTTAAGACTGGCCCGTCATTAGTTTGGTAATATTATAGTGGGCTGGTGAAAGTTAAAGCGCTGACAGCTCTCCATTCAATCTTAAGCTGACAAGCAGCAACACGTTGTATAAATATGCGAGATTTTAAAGGGCTTTAACTTTGAAAATCCACATCAGGATGCCCTGATATTATGTGAGTGACACTCTGAGGTGGTCTGCTTTGTGAAAACATAAAGTTTTCTCTCATTTTGAAATGTGTTTTATTATTACGTTGGACTTGTTATTCACATATTCACAATTCTTCTCTGAAATACAGTTTGCAGCCGATAGTTATTATTCTTTTTAAATGATCATTTATTTCATGTATTGATATTTATTCATTCTGTAATTTAATATTTTATGCATTTATTATTGATAAAGTGACTAATTGTATGAATATTAAATACCTAACACATTCACCGGAACATATATCGTAGCTTTTATTTTGAAGTCAGGTCTCACAAGCTCTTAAATAGATATAGATAATAACCAACCCAGTAATAGTTACCAGTTTGAATAGAAGTGGTAATTGGCCAACAACCATAATATGCAGTAATCCACTAAAGTGACTACACCTCCTGATGTGTCACTGAAAGGTCAGTTTTGACAATTTGACCACAATTGTGACTCACAAGAGCCATGAACGTCTTTAGTAAGACACGTGTTTATAACGTGTTTCTAACTCGCTTACTGCCAGCACATGTTCAAACCCTCTCTGTTTCTAATGGAAGTCATGTAATGCTTCCTGAAAACACACTTTCCCACAAGCTTAAATGTATTAGATGTTAATTAATGTTGAAAGAGTTCAACACATTTTAAATTCAGTAACTTCTTTAGCTTCCTCATGAACGTCTTGAACATTCCTGTAATAGTAGGATATGGTCTGTGATGGACCTGATTCAGTATGATTCATACTAGTCTCTGATGTCTAGACTTCAGAATAGCTGAAGCTGATGTTTGTGTCAGTAAGTACTGTATACTATCAATATTTCATGACATAGTATGTCATTAAAAAAGTCAAGTATGGTATGCCATAAAAAATAATAATATAATACATCCTAAAAAATGCTAAGAAGAATCTCTAGAATCAGATCTCTTCGGTTCTACCCTCACCTGGTCCACTGTAATGAACTTCATGTTGGTATCAGTCAGGATCCTTAACCGACTGCAACTGGTGCAGAACGCTGCCGCCCGAATTCTAACCTGCACTAAGAGAAACAAATGTCACTACGTACCAGCCGGTGGAGACCAGCTGTTCACCAAGTTCACATCCCGGTGGGAGGGTCCGACTCAACGACGCTGTCTCGACCAATGTTGCTCCCTAAGGTTCTGATCCACCAGTCGCAGCTAATCGTCACTGCCACACAAATAGCCATCGCCACAACAACACTGTCATCTGTCGCACAAAGTGAGCGAGGAGATGAGTTTGTCTCTGTCGTCTTTGTTTTGGTTTGAACTTGAGTTGTTAAATTGTGCTACAGGCGGACATGTTTTGATCTACATGGTCCTCTAGAATATGTCAGGGTTGAGGGGGCTATTTGAAAGCCAGGAATGCATCCTTCAGAACTGGAATCCCAACCCAATGAGCTACAGACTAGCCGAGCACAAGACCCTGACACATTCAGATAACTCAATGATCACGATACATGGTGCCTTTTGTTCATCCGAGAACCATTTCTGTGGGAGCATCTGGTCATTCGGGCCCCACGGTGCTGCTGCAGCGAAGCCTTTGAAGCCGAGGAGATGGCAGAAGAAACAGCGCATGGTTTCAACTTGGCAGCTAATAAGTGTTTACTCAGTCTTTTCTTCCCCAGCACAGTTAAATATCTCACCTTTCAGTTGAGTCAGCATTTTGTGGTCTGTCAAAGAATTTGTACTTTAAAAATGTGCAAAAGAGAAGTGTGTTGTGGGAGCTGAACCTTGTGCAGCTGCAGTGGATGAATCAGAGTGTTCCAAGTTCATGCTGAATAGAAAGCAGTGGAGGGCGTTTTGAACACATATTTAACTTCTTTGTCCGCGTGGGTCTTTAATCCTCCTTGAACTGAATATCAATTAACAAGCAGCTCTCTCTAGTCAGGTCTGAGAGTAGCTGATGGTGAAAAGGGGATTTCAAATGGCTGGCCATTCACTTAGCGCTTCATGGCGCTTTAGTGAGAGTCCTGCCCTTATTGGGTTGTGTTTTATGGTCAAATATAAGTTGTGCAGGGAGACAAATGCCATCTGGGCTCTGTGCCAGGCACTGGTGCTTCACACCGGGGATGTGATGAGAAAAGTTGGTGGGAGAAGGGGCCTGAGGTGGTGGTGGTGGTGGTGGTGGTGGGGGGGGGTGTCTCTCAAGGTGCCCCTTCCATGGAGATGCAGCTGGGCCAAACAAGACTTCCATCAGCAGACATACAAAAGACGAGGTGTCTGTCTGACTGCCTCATTACTGGAAGCCCGGCAGCTGCCACCAAACTGCTGAGAGGTGCTTCTTTGGGAACATCAGCGAAGGCGACACTAATCAACTTCTGGTGGTAATGAGTGATGTTGAGCATAAATCTTTTTCTCCTGGGATCGGCTGTGTTGTTGCCGTTGGCTCGGTTCCCTGGGAAATAAGCATCTCACTGTGGTCTGCTTGAGTCAGCTCCCCCCGCAGACCTGGGCATGCTGTCTGTCACTTGCTTTTGTTTCTGTTGTCTTGCCTCATTGACTGTCACAAGTCCGTCAGTGAGGTCACCTCATACTTGACCGCCCCTCTCACCGCTGTTTGTTCTCCATTGGTTCTGTCTAATCACAGACTCTGGAGTGCACAGAGCTACCATCTCTTTCCACAAACACTGTGTGGCTCTGTGTTCATTCAATCAGCTCACGTGGAAGAACCCAACATGTGTTTGCCGAGATAAAACTTCAACAGGATGGAGCGCCGGCAGTGTTGCCAACTTGATGACTCTCTTGCTAGATTTAGTGACTTCTTCAGATCATCAGGGAAAAAACAAGAAACATATTTCAATATGTTTAAATGTGACGCCTATGGAAGTAGAGTGACGCTATCAGGACAAATACCAACTGTGCTCTTATGTTTCCAAAATAGTTTAATTTTTTAATGATTCATTTTCTGAAAATCACCTTTAAAACTACTTTTAAATCAACATTTGATTACCAATGTTGATGCACTTATTGTAAGTCGCTGGATAAAAGCGTCTGCTAAATGACTGTAATGTAATGTAATGTAATGTACTTCACATAGTGGCAGCTGTTGCATTTTTTTTTTCTGGTGTGGTTTTATATTTGCAATAAAACGCATTCATCCTCTGTAATGCGTTCTTAAATAGTCCTGATGAGGTAACTCTTGGGTGCTATTGAATACTTCTTCTTCAAGAAGTCCTGAACACAGACTGAAGGAAACGAAGCGGGAGCAATAAGCACTCCATTGAAATCACTCCAGACAGTCAGCATTCCCATTTAGGCAAAGTCACAATCAGCAAAAACAGTGTCTTGGCTGCCAGTCAATGAAGAAGAGGACTGCTGCTTCTAATGCATGAAGAAACACTCAGTGAAACCCAAGGCCATAAATCATTACCGTAAGCCCTACCAGCCCCCAGTTTTCTTCTTTAATTTGCCCCCCCCCCTCCACCTCGTGGCACAGATCATGGAGGAACTCACTAAGAGCATTGTTCCTCCTGCCAGCTCACTTGGCATATCTACTTTTACTTAGAACCCCTTCGGCTGTTTGGCAGGAAGAGGCAGTAAGCGGTGTTAGAGGTATTCATGAGGTTGTCCTCAGAAAACCTTTCTTTATATCAACACGTTGACATGTGACAGTAAACTTCATGTTGGCAGGAACTATGAAGAAGTTGTCTGCATGACTGATGTTGGTTGCGATAGCTGCCGAGCTAACGTATTAATTATAGTAGCTTTCAAACAGACTGATTTCCATGAAAGACACAACGTTTGGGAACTTCACAAATGACCAGTGTGAGATTAATGATGACAATCCCCCAAAAGGTTTTACTTGTATTTAAATACAATTTGTAAGCTTGTTAATATGTATCAGCAGCAATTACACGGTTAAAGTCTGGAATGGGAGCAGGACTAAAAGTATGTGCTGTTGGAACAGTCTCACCACATTCCTGCACTGTCCCTGGTTTGAAACCTGAAGGCAGTCTTTGTTGCATGTTGTTCCCTTTTTATGTCAATTTCATGATGCTTTTGGGTTGTCCATCCCTCTGTCTCGTAAACGTGACATTTAAGGAACTTCTGGAGGGAATTTCTTCAAATTTGACAACGACACAGGCATCCACCTGATGAACTGATTAGTTTTAGTGGTTTAGATGAACTGATTAGTTTTAGAACTGATTAGTTTTAGTAGTTTAGATGAACTGATTAGTTTTAGTAGTTTAGATGAACTGATTCGTTTTAGTAACTCACTCTTCTCAGTTCCAGATTGATTTGATTTTTAGTAATAAACCAGAAAGAATTATCAAAACACACAATATGGTAACTGGTATGTCTGACCATAATTTAATACTTTTAACAAGAAAACTTACAAAGAAACATTTTAATATCTCTTCTACCAGAAATGCTTATCAATTAAGAATACATTTGATTCATTTGAGGATGCTATACAAGGAAGTGATTGGAGCAACTGTTTAACAGGTGCAAGTGTGGAGGATGACAACAACATCTTCTTATCTACAATACAGACCACAATTAACAGTTTCCTTAAAAAAGCCAAAATTAAACAAAATCAAAAGAACACACTTGCATGGCTAAATAGTGACATCTGGAATTTAATGAAAAAACGGGACTATGCTGGCACTCAAGTCTAAATTAGGAAATGATAGGCAGAAATTCATAATGCTGAGAAACCAGGTAACAAAAGAACTTAGAAAAGCAAAAGCTAATTTATTTATTAAGATCATTGATGAAGCAGGAGGTAATTCTAAAATAATATGGGATAATCTAAAGAAGTTAACAGACAAACATAACAGCAATTCAATGAAGCAACTTAAAATGAATGTGAACGGGTGCCTTACACAAGATGAAGTTGTAATTTGTACAGCTTTCAATTCATACTTCATCAACTCAGAAGCTTTAACTCGAAGCCCCAGTATTGGTCAATTTGATCTTATACCAGTAAATGAAGGTCAACCATGCTTCTCTATTCAGGATGTCTCTGAATCTACTGTCACCAGAGTTCTAGGCTCACTCAAGAACTCTAGGGCCAAAGATGTTTATGGAATTGACAATATTTTTCTAAAGAGGCACAAAGGCACACTCGCTCACCCGATCACAAGCATTGTCAACAAATCTCTCAGGTAATATGTGTTTCCGAAAGGATGGAAATCAGCCATAGTAACACCCATTTTTAAGTCAGAAGATTCAACCGATGTCTCTAATTATCGGCCAATCAGTATTCTCCCTGCTGTTTCCAAAATTGCTGAGAAATGTGTTGCAGAACAACTTATTAAACATCTCAACAGCTCTCCATATCAGCTGCATCCTATGCAATTTGGTTACAGGGCTAATCATACGACTGAAACAGCCAACTGCTTCCTCTTAGAGAATGTGAAGCTTAAAATGGATAAAGGGGGTGTAGTAGCAGCAGTTTTTCTTGACCTCAAGAAGGCTTTTTATACAGTTAATCACAATGTCCTGATTAATAAACTGTCAAATTTTAACTTTTCCCGAGAGTCTCTTGCCTTGCTGAAATCCTACCTTGAAGGAAGAACCCAGTGTGTCAGAGCGGGTGATGTTTCATCATCTACTCTGAAATCTAATGTGGGAGTACCCCAGGGTTTTAGGTTTTAACAGGTTTTTTTTAGTTTTTTTAGGTTTGAGGACCTTTATTATTCAGTTTATACATTAATGATTTGCTGAGTGTCTGCAATGGGTGTAGTATTCAAATGTACACTGACGATACAGTGATTTATGTGCATGCAAAGAACAAAGAACAAGCTGCACTTAAACTCACGTCCACAATGACAAATGTAACTAAATGGCTTGCAGATTCCTGCCTTCACCTGAATGTTAAAAAGACTGCTTGTATGTTCTTCACAAAGAGGGCTTGCAAACTGTCACCGGAGCCAGATGTTTATGTTGCTGGTGAGAGGCTAGGTAGTGTCAGATTTTAAATATTTAGGAATTTTTATTCAGTGTGGCTTTGTGGCACAAGGCAGTAATACTGCCTGTGCCAAAGCACACTGACTGTAATCCTGCGGGCTTATTATTCAGTGTGGCTTTGTGGCACAAGGCAGTAATACTGCCTGTGCCAAAGCACACTGACTGTAATCCTGCGGGCTTATTCAGTGTGGCTTTGTGGCACAAGGCAGTAATACTGCCTGTGCCAAAGCACACTGACTGTAATCCTGCGGGCTTATTGTTGGAATGCTGATTCAGCATTCCAAGTATTGTTATCCTAATCTTTATTCTTCAACTATTTCTTCCGTACGTATTTTGGCACTTAATAACTTCAGCATCTTTTCAGCTACAGAAACCGTTCAAATATGAAAATGTTCAGCTTTTTCAGGAGAGGGGTGCTATGTCTTTTTATGTTTCTAATCTTTCAACTTTTTTAATTATTAAGCATTTTGCAATTTTTTTTTGAATGGGATGTCTATGGAGAAACTTTTCAAATCCTCTTAAACTTGTTCAACTTTCAGATCATTCTACTTCCTCATACTTTCAGCTACAGACACCATTTAAACTTTCAAATGTTGAGAAAACCCTGATCAATGATTGTATGTTATAATCATCTTGATATCTTTTATACTTTTTGAGCTGTAGCAATTTTGCTTTTATGCGTTTTTCAGTCCTTTTCTGCTTTTATAATGGGTGTGTATTGCGCAGCTTAGAGTGCGTGATGTCATCGCTAGAGTGAAGAGAAGCTTGAGATTCCTGTGAAAAAAATATTTGTCTTTTGCGACTGACTCCTCAATTTTCACTCTACATGCATAATTTTTGGATGGAAACGTAGCTAATCTTGTCCTTGTCGTAGACATATGACTGTGGAATCTCACAGATTTACACATTTGGCACAAAAGCCTTTACTTGAGAGGAAAACCAACTTTCTCCTCCATAGACCCCAATGTTAAAACGTACTTCAAAAAAGTCTTACACAGACAACCGTACCCCATTTCTAAATCGCCATTGAAGCCACTTTTTTTTACACTACAGACACAATTTTCGCATGATCTGTTCTTCAAGTCATCCTCCCTCTCCAGTCTTAATATTGGAGCAATAGGGGCTATGGTTATGGGGTTTTTGGGGTTTTGTTTGACAGGTGTTTCCCAGTCTTTTCTCATGAAAAGGCAGCCAGGCTCACAGGTGTTCGTACTTGAGCTAATTACTGATGTTTATAAACACACAGACTCACAGACACAAGCCTCACTCTATCTCTCTGTGTCTCTCTCTCTCTGCGTGTGTATCTCTTTCTCTGTGTGTCTCTCTATCTCTCTGTGTGTCTCTCTCTCTCTGCGTGTGTATCTCTCTCTCTGTGTGTCTCTCTATCTCTCTGTGTGTCTCTCTCTCTCTCTGCGTGTGTATCTTTTATACAGTCATTCAGGTATTAGAGACTTTTCGAGGACCCCCCCACACACTCACACACACACACACACCATTTTAAAGTACAAGCCCCACCGAATGAATTCCAACTGAAATGCTTTTGATGAAGCCTGTCATTTAATAACCTGTTTGTGTTTATCTAACATTATGATTCAGTCTCCTCTCCTCCTGTCCAACCCACCCAGCCCCACCCTTTCAAAATAAAAGCCCCATGGATTAACTGTATTTAAACATTAATCTCAAAATGAGGCTTTTTTGTTGAAATAATTAATGTTCTTACTAATACTACGACAACTATCACTACTGCTGCAAATATTTCTAGTATTACTACTACTGCTACTAATACTACTTCTACTACAACTTTTGCTGTTGCAACTATTACCATTACTACTACTGCTATTATTACTACCACTACTGCTAATACGACCAGTACTACTATTACTTATACTACAACTGCTACTACTGCTACTACTACTACTACTGCTGCTATTCATACTACTACCAGTACTATTACTACTACAGCTATTAGTATGAATGCTACTAGTATTTCTACTACTGCTATTACTGCTACTTCAAATACTGCCATTACTATTACTAATACTACTACTTCTTCTACTACTACTACTGTTATATTAAATACAACAACCACTGCTACAGCTATTACTACGACTACTTTTACTACTTCTTTGAATTACTAATACTTCTACTACTAATAATACTTCTACTACAACTACAACTTCTACTACTACTATAAATATCTCTAATGCTACTAATACTTCTACTTCAAACAATACTTCTACTACAACTTCTACAAATATCACTACTGCTGACATTTTTTAAGCCACAGAAACCATTCGAATATCAAAATGTTCAGCTCTTTCAGGAGAGGGTGATATGACTTTTCATATTTATAATCTTTACATTTTTGAATTATTAAGCTTTTTGCAATTTGTTTTGAATAAGATATCTATGGAGAAAATCTTCAAATCCTGTTAAACTTCTTCAATTTTCAAAGCCTTCTTCTTTCTCATACTTTCAGCTACAGACACCATAGTTAGACGTTTCAACTAGAAGGGTTTTCAGCAGTGCAGTTTAAATGCTTTCGGGCTTCAACATTTTTCAGACAGGTAGTCTCTCATTTCTGTATTTTCAGCAATGTTTTTTCCATGGGAACCAATGACACACACACACACACACACACACACACACACACACACACACACACACACACACACACACACACACACTCTCTCTCTTTTTCTCTGTCTGTCTGTCTCTCTCAACATACTCAGTACATATAACTGTCTGTCTGCCTCACTCACTCAGTTCATATAACTGTCTGTCTGCCTATCTCTCTCTCCCACACTATCAGTCCATCTAACTGTCTGTCTGTCTCTCTCTACACACTCAGTACATATAACTTTCTGTCTGCCTCACACTCACTCAGTTCATATAACTGTCTGTCTGCCTATCTCTCTCTCCCACACTATCAGTCCATCTAACTGTCTGTCTGTCTTTCTCTCTCTACACACTAAGTACATATAACTGTCTGTCTGCCTGTCTCACTCACTTACTCAGTACATATAACTGTCTGTCTGCCTTTCTCACTCTCTCACACTCATTCATTCAGTCTCTCTATCTCTGTCTTCCTGTCATTCTGTGTTTCTCTCTCTGTCTTTCTTTCTGTCTCTCCCTCTCTCCCTCTGGCTCTCTCTCTGCTACCACTACTGCTGCTATTCATGCTACCACCATTACCAATACTACTACAGCTATTATTACGATTGCTACTAGTACTAATACTACTGCTATCACTTCAAATACTGCCATTACTATTACTACTTCTTCTACTACTACTACTGTTATATTAAATACTACGACCACTACTACAGCTATTACTACGACTACTGATACTACTACTTATACTGCTTCTTCTAATTACTAATACTTCTACTACTAATAATACTTCTACTACAACTACAACTTCTACTACTACAAATATCACTACTGCTGACATTTTTTAAGCCACAGAAGCTGTTCGAATATCAAAATATTCAGCTTTTTCAGGAGAGGGGTGATATTTTTCATATTTGTAATCTTTAAACTTTTTAAATTATTAAGCTTTTTGCAATTTGTTTTGAATGGGATATCTATGGAGAAAATCTTCAAATCCTGTTAAACAGACACCATAGTTGGACGTTTCAACTAGAAGGGTTTTCAGCAGTGCAGTTTAAATGCTTTCGAGCTTCAACATTTTTCAGATCGGTAGTCTCTCATTTCTGTATTTTCAGCAATGTTTTTGCAATTCATTTCAGCTTTCAGCTTTCAGCATTCCAACGCATTTTCAGCAGGAAATGCATTTTCTAGTTATTATTCTTATTCTCCATCTTCCACATCAGAGTTTGCCGCGAAACTCGTCCCACAGCGTTGCCAACACCTGCTCAAAAAGTAATTCAACACGTGCGGCTTGATCGGGAATCGTGAGCTATGACTTTTATAAGAAATTCGTCCAGCGGTTTCCCCGAAAATCGCAATCTACGATGAAAAATCGGCCCATTGACTTGAATGGGATTTCGGCGTGAAGAAAGCAAAAAAAACACTTAACTTTGGACCCATATTGACCAGCCATACTTTAACGTAGAAACATGATTCAAAGTTTAAAACGTAGACAAATTGATGGACGTTATTTAGCCAAATGGACATTTTGCTAGCTAGCATAGTTTTCATGAAGTCACCAATTTAGTTTCAGCAAAACTTTGGGTCTGTTTGAGATTTTATAATGGGTGTGTATTGCGCAGCTCGTTAAGTGCTAGAGTGATGACATCACGGTCAGAGTGAAGCAGAGCAGGAAAATGTTCTGTGATTTTTCCAAACAAATTGCTCCCATTCCCACAATTTTTACTCTTTATACACCATTTTTGGCCAAAAAGCTTGGAAATCTTGTGCTGGTCGCAACAAAGTGTCTATGGAATCCAACGGACTTACACATTTGGCTCAAACAGCCGTGGAGCGACATGAATTCCAACCGACTGCCCCATTAGATCCCATGTTAAATCAGAAAAGAAATTTGTCAAAGAAAGCAGACGGTACCAGTTTTGTAACTTGCGCTGGCGCTCACATTTATAACACTATGAACATAAAAAACATACCAGGGCGTTCGGCAGAGTCTTATCTCTCTCACGGTGCACTTATTTTATTGATTGGACTCATGGTTTTGGTATAAAGTGCATTTGTTTGACAGGTGTTTTCCAGTGTTTTCTCATGAAAAGTCTGCCAAGCTCACAGGTGTTCTTAATTCAGCTAATTACTGATGTTTATAAACAAACAGACTCACAGACTCTCCAGGCCCTGCGTCGTCACCATGGCAACCAGTGACACGCACGCACGCGCTCTCTCTCTCTCTGTCTGTTTGCCTGTCTCTACACAGAAGGATTAACAAATAAATGTGACTCACAAATGCACGCAGAACAAATATATTTCTGCATTTGTATGTATTTGTGTGTGGATATCTATGGAGAAAATCTTCAAATCCTGTTAAACTTCTTCAATTTTCAAAGCCTTCTTCTTTCTCATACTTTCAGCTACAGACACCATAGTTAGACGTTTCAACTAGAAGGGTTTTCAGCAGTGCAGTTTAAATGCTTTCGGGCTTCAACATTTTTCAGACAGGTAGTCTCTCATTTCTGTATTTTCAGCAATGTTTTTTCCATGGGAACCAATGACACACACACACACACACACACACACACACACACACACACACACACACACACACACACACACACACACACACACTCTCTCTCTTTTTCTCTGTCTGTCTGTCTCTCTCAACATACTCAGTACATATAACTGTCTGTCTGCCTCACTCACTCAGTTCATATAACTGTCTGTCTGCCTATCTCTCTCTCCCACACTATCAGTCCATCTAACTGTCTGTCTGTCTCTCTCTACACACTCAGTACATATAACTTTCTGTCTGCCTCACACTCACTCAGTTCATATAACTGTCTGTCTGCCTATCTCTCTCTCCCACACTATCAGTCCATCTAACTGTCTGTCTGTCTTTCTCTCTCTACACACTAAGTACATATAACTGTCTGTCTGCCTGTCTCACTCACTTACTCAGTACATATAACTGTCTGTCTGCCTTTCTCACTCTCTCACACTCATTCATTCAGTCTCTCTATCTCTGTCTTCCTGTCATTCTGTGTTTCTCTCTCTGTCTTTCTTTCTGTCTCTCCCTCTCTCCCTCTGGCTCTCTCTCTGCTACCACTACTGCTGCTATTCATGCTACCACCATTACCAATACTACTACAGCTATTATTACGATTGCTACTAGTACTAATACTACTGCTATCACTTCAAATACTGCCATTACTATTACTACTTCTTCTACTACTACTACTGTTATATTAAATACTACGACCACTACTACAGCTATTACTACGACTACTGATACTACTACTTATACTGCTTCTTCTAATTACTAATACTTCTACTACTAATAATACTTCTACTACAACTACAACTTCTACTACTACAAATATCACTACTGCTGACATTTTTTAAGCCACAGAAGCTGTTCGAATATCAAAATATTCAGCTTTTTCAGGAGAGGGGTGATATTTTTCATATTTGTAATCTTTAAACTTTTTAAATTATTAAGCTTTTTGCAATTTGTTTTGAATGGGATATCTATGGAGAAAATCTTCAAATCCTGTTAAACAGACACCATAGTTGGACGTTTCAACTAGAAGGGTTTTCAGCAGTGCAGTTTAAATGCTTTCGAGCTTCAACATTTTTCAGATCGGTAGTCTCTCATTTCTGTATTTTCAGCAATGTTTTTGCAATTCATTTCAGCTTTCAGCTTTCAGCATTCCAACGCATTTTCAGCAGGAAATGCATTTTCTAGTTATTATTCTTATTCTCCATCTTCCACATCAGAGTTTGCCGCGAAACTCGTCCCACAGCGTTGCCAACACCTGCTCAAAAAGTAATTCAACACGTGCGGCTTGATCGGGAATCGTGAGCTATGACTTTTATAAGAAATTCGTCCAGCGGTTTCCCCGAAAATCGCAATCTACGATGAAAAATCGGCCCATTGACTTGAATGGGATTTCGGCGTGAAGAAAGCAAAAAAAACACTTAACTTTGGACCCATATTGACCAGCCATACTTTAACGTAGAAACATGATTCAAAGTTTAAAACGTAGACAAATTGATGGACGTTATTTAGCCAAATGGACATTTTGCTAGCTAGCATAGTTTTCATGAAGTCACCAATTTAGTTTCAGCAAAACTTTGGGTCTGTTTGAGATTTTATAATGGGTGTGTATTGCGCAGCTCGTTAAGTGCTAGAGTGATGACATCACGGTCAGAGTGAAGCAGAGCAGGAAAATGTTCTGTGATTTTTCCAAACAAATTGCTCCCATTCCCACAATTTTTACTCTTTATACACCATTTTTGGCCAAAAAGCTTGGAAATCTTGTGCTGGTCGCAACAAAGTGTCTATGGAATCCAACGGACTTACACATTTGGCTCAAACAGCCGTGGAGCGACATGAATTCCAACCGACTGCCCCATTAGATCCCATGTTAAATCAGAAAAGAAATTTGTCAAAGAAAGCAGACGGTACCAGTTTTGTAACTTGCGCTGGCGCTCACATTTATAACACTATGAACATAAAAAACATACCAGGGCGTTCGGCAGAGTCTTATCTCTCTCACGGTGCACTTATTTTATTGATTGGACTCATGGTTTTGGTATAAAGTGCATTTGTTTGACAGGTGTTTTCCAGTGTTTTCTCATGAAAAGTCTGCCAAGCTCACAGGTGTTCTTAATTCAGCTAATTACTGATGTTTATAAACAAACAGACTCACAGACTCTCCAGGCCCTGCGTCGTCACCATGGCAACCAGTGACACGCACGCACGCGCTCTCTCTCTCTCTGTCTGTTTGCCTGTCTCTACACAGAAGGATTAACAAATAAATGTGACTCACAAATGCACGCAGAACAAATATATTTCTGCATTTGTATGTATTTGTGTGTGGATGTTTTCTATTTGTTTGTGGATTTGTGTGTATTTGTTTGTGGATCTCTTCACATTTGTTGGTGGGTTTTTTGAGACTCCCCTGCCTGGCCGGATTCACAAATACGTTTTTTTTAACATGGACCTATCTGTAGCCAATCAGATGTCAGCCTCATTTTCAAGCAATCACATGAGCGCAGCTCCCCTCTCCCCTCCCCACGAGGCTGCCAGCTGTGTTCACACCGAACGCAGGGCGAATTATTCACGCGATGAGATTACATACAAAGTCTTTGCACAGACGCGATGAGACTGCAGTGACGCGAATTTTGCGCGGCGCGTTTGGGGCGACGCGTTCGGGGCGACGCGTTTGAGGCGTCGCGTTTGGAGCCACGCGTTTGGAGCGACGCGTTTGAGGCGTTTGGGGCGACGCGTTTGAAGCGACGCGTTTGAGACGTTTGGGGCGACGCGTTTGGGGCGTCGCGTTTGAGGCGTTTAGAGCGACGCATTTGAGGCGTTTGGAGCGTTTGGGGCGACGCGTTTGGGGCGATGCGTTTGAAGCGACGCTTTTGAAGCGACGCGGTTGCCGCGATGTTTCTCCTGTCATCACTGACGTCCTGTTGTTGTAGAATCAGGAAGTACAAACTGTAGCCATCTGTGTTCACCCAGAGCTCTACGCAGGGACGTGCGGTCTGGGTGTGATGATGAAATGTAAAAAACAAATAATGCTAAAATAAAATAAATATTAATATTTCTCTACTGATCTGCGCTATAAATGTAATTTCTGTATTATTCCAAACATTTTTATAATCAAAATCTCTGAATTAGCGTATGTCCTGTTCAAACAGAGAGGAGACAGTGAGATGAGGCAGTGACCAGCTGTTCCTCACCTCAGACTGTGAATCCCTCACTAACTGGGTTGAGCGCGTGCCTTTTGCTGTCTCATTCCTGCACACACTGTAATATTTGTAGACACTTTTATTATATGTCCTTTCTTTCCATATAATAGGTACTGTATTTCACGTCTGTGTAGAACATATTTAGTGTTGCTGATCTGACATTAAGGGGAGGCAAACACTACTCTGCCTCAATGAAGGGTGCGCGAGAGCCCAAGGCTCGGGTTTATTGCGTCAATTAACACAGAGCAGATCGACCCAGGCAGGAAGTCAGACACCGATAAGGGATAGAGCATCCGGTAAGTTTTCAAAATAAAAGCATCAGCTTTAACTTGGTTTAACTTTTTCAAGAGTATGAATCTAAAATGCAGAAAAGAGAGAAGCATTATCTCAATCGAACCTCAACGATACTGCCGGTAACATCAGCGTTTATGTATATATTGCGACGTCTTCGGGCAGTAGAAGCCACACTGTCAAAATTTCTTGCGAAATTTTCTAGTTATTCTTATTCTCCATCTTCCACATCAGAGTTTGCCGCGAATCTAGTCCCACAGCGTTGCCAACACCTGCTCAAAAAGTAATTCAACACTTGCGGCTTGATCGGGAATCGTGAGCTATGACTTTTATAAGAAATTCGTCCAGCGGTTTCCCCAAAAATCGCGATCTACGATGAAAAATCGGCCCATTGACTTGAATGGGATTTCGGCGTGAAGAAAGCAAAAAAAACCACTTAACTTTGGACCCATATTGACCAGCCATACTTTAGCGTAGAAACATGATTCAAAGTTTAAAACGTAGACAAATTGATGGACGTTATTGAGCCAAATGGACATTTTGCTAGCTAGCATAGTTTTCATGAAGTCACCGATTTAGTTTCAGCAAAACTTTGGGTCTGTTTCAGATTTTATAATGGGTGTGTATTGCGCAGCTCGTTAAGTGCTAGAGTGATGACATCACGGTCAGAGTGAAGCAGAGCAGGAAAATGTTCTGTGATTTTTCCAAACAAATTGCTCCCATTCCCACAATTTTTACTCTTTATACACCATTTCTGGCCAAAAAGCTTGGAAATCTTGTGCTGGTCGCAACAAAGTGTCTATGGAATCCAACGGACTTACACATTTGGCTCAAACAGCCGTGGAGCGACATCAACTCCAACCGACTGCTCCATTCGGCCCCATGTTAAATCAGAAAAGAAATTTGTCAAAGAAAGCAGACGGTACCAGTTTTGTAACTTGCGCTGGCGCTCACATTTATAACACTATGAACATAAAAAACATACCAGGGCGTTCGGCAGAGTCTTAGCTCTCTCACGGTGCACTTATTTTATTGATTGGACTCATGGTTTTGGTATAAAGTGCATTTGTTTGACAGGTGTTTTCCAGTGTTTTCTCATGAAAAGTCTGCCAAGCTCACAGGTGTTCTTAATTCAGCTAATTACTGATGTTTATAAACAAAGACTCACAGACTCTCCAGGCCCTGCGTCGTCACCATGGCAACCAGTGACACGTACGCACGCGCTCTCTCTCTCTCTCTCTCTCTGTCTGTCTGTCTGTCTCTACACAGAAGGATTTACAAATAAATGTGACTCACAAATGCACGCAGAACAAATATATTTCTGCATTTGTATGTACTTGTGTGTGGATGTTTTCTATTTGTTTGTGGATTTGTGTGTATTTGTTTGTGGATCTCTTCACATTTGTTGGTGGGTTTTTTGAGACTCCCCTGCCTGGCCGGATTCACAAATACGTTTTTTTTAACATGGACCTATCTGTAGCCAATCAGATGTCAGCCTCATTTTCAAGCAATCACATGAGCGCAGCTCCCCCCTCCCCTCCCCACGAGGCTGCCAGCTGTGTTCACACCGAACGCAGGGCAAATTATTCGCGTGATGAGATTACATACAAAGTCTTTGCACAGACGCGATGAGACTGCAGTGACGCAAATTTTGCGCGGCGCGTTTGGGGCGACGCGTTTGGGGCGACGCGTTTGGGCCGTTTGGGCCGTTTGGGGCGACGCGTTTGGGGCGACGCGTTTGGGGCGACGCGTTTGGAGCGATGCGGTTGGCGCGATGTTCCTCCTGTCATCACTGACATCCTGTTGTTGTTGAATCAGGAAGTACAAACTGTAGCCATCTGTGTTCACCCAGAGCTCTACGCAGGGACGTGCGGTCAGGGTGCGATGATGAAATGTAAAAAACAAATAATGCTAAAATAAAATAAATATTATTATTTCTCTACTGATCTGCGCTATAAATGTAATTTCTGTATTACTCCAAACATTTTTATAATCAAAATCTCTGAATTAGCGCATGTCCTGTTCAAACAGAGAGGAGACAGTGAGGTGAGGCAGTGACCAGCTGTTCCTCACCTCAGACTGTGAATCCCTCACTAACTGGGTTGAGCGCGTGCCTTTTGCTGTCTCATTCCTGCACACACTAATATTTGTAGACACTTTTATTTTATGTCCTTTCTTTCCATATAATAGGTGCTGTATTTCACGTCTGTGTAGAACATATTTAGTGTTGCTGATCTGACATTAAGGGGAGGCAAACACTACTCTGACTCAATGAAGGGGGCATGCGAGAGCCCAAGGCTCGGGTTTATCGCATCAATTAACACAGAGCAGATCGACCCAGGCAGGAAGTCAGACACCGATAAGGGATAGAGCATCCGGTAAGTTTTCAAAATAAAAGCGTCAGCTTTAACTTGGTTTAACTTTTTCAAGAGTATGAATCTAAAATGCAGTAAAGAGAGAAGCATTATCTCAATCGAACCTCAACGATACTGCCGGTAACATCAGCGTTTATGTATATATTGCGACGTCTTCGGGCAGTAGAAGCCACACTGTCAAAATTTCTTGCGAAATTTTCTATTTATTATTATTGTACCAGTTTCATCGCAAAAAGGAGGTGCTTGGGATACTGGGAATCTTTTGAAATTTGGCACAAAATTCAATCGTGGTGAAAATTCCAGTATTATTGGGGTGTCCAGCTGCGGCATGACATTTTGGCTCGATAGCGCCCCCTACAGAGTAGCCCCAACTTTGAGTTTCACCTAGCTCTATGAAATTTGGTAGGTATGTGGAACGTGATGGGACGTACAAAAAAGTCAAAAGGAGGTATATCCTAAACCAAACAGGAAGTCGGCCATTTTGAGTTTTATGACGTTTTTGGACCGTTTCAAGGCGCTTTACTTTAACGAACTCCTCCTAGAGATTAAACCCGATTGCCTTCAGATTTGGTCAGTATGCTCTTGAGACCTTGGCAGTGAAACGATACTCAAAGATCAAAAAGTTATCGAACTATGTGTCCGTGGCGTGGCGGCAAAAAAACACCATTCGCCATGAAACAGGAAGTTGTTGTAACTCGGCTGTACATTGCCTAATCTGCTCCAAAATTCTCAGATGTCATAACATCCTGACCCTGAACACATGTATATGACAATTTAGAATCATAGTAATAGCGCCACCTAGTGGCAACTGGAAGTTGTACGTTTTGTACTTTGACATCCTGCTCCTCACAGATTATTCCAATCCCTCTAAAGTTTTGTCAGAAAAGCCTTAAGATGTTGATAATGCTTCATTGTGAAGATTGTAAGAAGTTGTCGAAGGGCGGCGATGTGGCGGCTCGGCGAACTTTGATCCTTCGCCATGAACGAATAAACTGATGTAACTCGACTCCGCATCATCAGATCTTTACCAGATTTCACATGTTTGATTAAACTCCAGGCCTGAAGACATCTGCAAGCCAATTTTGAATCATAGTCATAGCGCCACCTACTGGCAACAGTAAGTTAAAGTCTTTATACTTTGGCTTGTTTCTCTTAGTTGGAAAATCAGATCAACATCAAATTTGTTCCACACAAATGTAAGAAGTTCATAATGCCAGTTCTCTAAGCTTTTGACGTTTCGTCGAACGCCGTTGCCGTGGTAACGCAGTCTTCGCCGTGAAAAACGATGGTCATTTGGAGAGGTTAAAAAAGCTCGAAACACAAGCAAAGTTGACACACAGATCACAAGGCCAAAATGTAGTTATATAATATGATTTTATTCAATCAGAGTGTTAAATCGGCTCAATAGCGCCCCCTACAAAATTTTGACGAAGCAGCCCTCGCAGTACGTTTCACATAGATTAACAAAATTTGGTAGGCACATGTATCACATGTGGACTTAAATAAAAGTCTCTTGGGGCCATGCCCTAAACCCAACTGGAAGTCAGCCATTTTGAATTTAGTCTGAATTTCTAGTGTCGTTTTTGCAATTTCCAGGTGCTCTACTTTAACGAACTCCTCCTAGGGAATTAATCAGATCAACTTAGAATTTGGTCAGAACAATCTAAAGATCTTTGTGTTTAAAAGTTACTCAAAGCTTGTTGTTTCATGAAATGCCGTTGCCGTGGCGACGCATTCCTCGCCATGAAAAACAAAAGTGTTTTTGAGGGGCTAAAAATACTCAAAACAAAATCAAACTTGTCACACACATTTAAAATCCTGAATGTAGTTATCTGATGTGATTTTAATGCTTCAGAGTGGCAACTCGGCTCGATAGCACCCCCTACAATATTTCGACGATGCAGCCCTCGCAGTACGTTTCACCTAGATGTATAGCATTTGGTAAGCAGATGTATCACATGTAGACTTAAAAAAAAGTCTTAGGGGTCCATGCTCTAAACCCAACTGGAAGTCAGCCATTTTTAATTTTGTATGAATTTCTCGTGTATTTTTCCCATTTCCAGGTGCTGTACTACGAACTCCTCCTAGGTAATTAATCAGATCAGCTTAGAATTTGGTCAGAACAATCTAAAGACCTTTGCGATTAAAAGTTACAAAAAGCTTTAGAATTCTTTGAACATGGACTTGGTGTAGCGCCCATTTTACATAGTTCGCCATCATCCATCAAGCTGTTGTAACTCAACTGTACTTTGTCAAAACTGTCCCAAAGTTGACATGCTTGATTACTGTCATGATTTTAGGACACCTGCACGCTAATATTGACTCATAGTCATAGCGCCACCTACTGGCAACCACGGACGTAAGCAGGATTCCATAATTACAGCGGCCCAAACACTGAACTTAATAAAAGGCTTCATGGTCACACCATGAGAAAAAGACTTCTCTGATCTAAATATGTGCAAACTAAGATGCTTGGAGAGCAAAAGTTAGACAACAGTGGTTCTCAAACCATGTCAGTGGGCATTAGTATAAATGATCTGTCCAGAGCTTCTACATGAGACTCGGGTTAAATGTTATAATGAATGCTTCACACTACAATCTAAAGTTACAGAAGAGCTTAAAATGAAAACAGTGTTAAATTGAAGTGTTCAAGTAAAAGCAAATGACACTGCTGTTCTGTTAACTTTCATGTAAGTCCAAATACAATCAACAGGACACTGCAGGGAGTTGAACCCCATCCCAGTAAACTGACAGTTTGTTATGTTTCAAACATTGAAGCGCATTCACGCACATTCATTTTCTTAATGATCTTAACAGGCTTACAGCTATGATTGTATTGGAGGTACACTTAAAACTTTTGAGACTTAAGACCTGGCTACGCTGCTGGTCGACACAGGAAAAATCATCTAATTCGTGCACGCAGTGTATGACGGTCACAGAAATGCATGGCCGCGCCAACCAGAGTCCTGCCGGTACCCTCGACGTGCGTGAAGTTGCGAGGGCCCGATCAATGCTGCTTTCAGCTTTAATGTTATCATTGTTATTCTACTATATCCACTTCTGCTGTTATTACTAGTATTGTAATGTTTGCATCATTATTATACTGTGGTGGACGCTAACTTTCACTTTTATGCTGACGACACTGTGATATATTGCTGTGCGTCAACTCTTGTGCAGGCAATTGAGCTCTTGCAAAATGCTTTTAATGTTGTTCAAAATACCCTTTGTCAACTGAAACTGGTTCTAAATACAGATAAGACAAAACTTATGTTGTTTTTAAACTGTCGGAGTAGGCCACAGAATATCCCTTCGGTGGTCACTCTTGAAGGAAGTGAAATAGAGGTTGTTCACTCTTATAAATATCTGGGTATTTTGATTGATGACTCCCTCACTTTTCAGCCATATGTGCAGTACCTGGTGAAAAAGTTGAGGTTAAAACTGGGTTTTTATTTTCGAAATAAGCTGTGCTTTTCAACTAATGTAAAAAAGCGATTAGTTGCCGCTACTTTTTTACCTGTGTTGGACTATGGTGATCTTCTTTATATGCATGCCTCTGCTAACTGTCTTCGTATGGTGGACACAGCTTACCATGGTTCACTGCGGTTCATTACCAATTGTAAAGCTCTGACTCACCACTGTGAGTTATACTCTCGGGTAGGATGGCCCGCTTTGGCCACCCGTAGGCTCTGTCATTGGTACACCTTCATTTATAAGGCAATACTTGGTCTGCTCCCAAACTACCTGTGTGTCCTCATCATGCAGAAATGTGTCGAACAATACTCCTTGCGTTCTCAGGACTTCTTTATGCTCACTGTCCCAAATGCCAGAACGTAAATGGGTAAAAGGGCTTTTGTGTACTCTGCACCCTCATCATGGAATGTGTTGCAGAATGATTTAAAAATCAAAGAACTGATATCACTTACTGCTTTTAAATCTAAAATGAAAGAAATACAGGCAGGTTCCCAAAAATGTAAATATTTTTTAAATTAACTTGGATTCGTCATTGTCTCTTAACTTTTAGTTGTTTTTTTAAAACTTGTCTTGTTCTGTATTTCTGTCTGTAAATAAGTGTTTCTGATGTTGCTGCCTGTCTTGGCCAGGTCTCCATTAGATTAGTCCCTGAGATTTTTAATCTCAATGGGACTTTCCTGGTTAAATAAAGGTTTAAATAAAAAAATACTACTCTCATTATATGAATCATTGATGTCATATCCATGTAATGTGTTGTAACTCTGTTGTGTTGTGCATTGTGTACACATGACATCTATCACACTTCATCCTGATAGAGGATCCTCCTCTGTGGATCTCACTAAGGTCTCTTCCTTACCGATGTGAGGGTCAAAGGTCAGAGGATCTCGTATGTGTACAGATTATAAAGCCCTCTGAGACAAATTTGTGATTTTGGGCAAAACAAAATAAATTGAATTGAATTAATGAGCATGTGTGTGACATAAACAGGGAAGCCACCTCTGACTGGCTTGTGGAATCACATGTTTTCTGACTGTGTTGGCTCATTTCACAGTTTGTAGGTTGGTGGGAATTCCACATACCCAACTGTATGTGCACAAGCTCTGTATGATGCATTTTTCATCATTTGTACTTTAAGTTTAAAATGTAACAGTATATAGGCATTTTAACATTAATGTCATGTCATGCATTCTGTGACAAACAAAACAAAACCACCCTCTCACATTCACTTCTACAGCTAACAGGCAAACCAAAAGACCAGATCACTGAGCATACGTCTGCTCCCATGGCAGTCCTGACTGGAAAGAACTCACGGTCAGCATCCGGGTCCAGGACCCAGCTGTGCTGCTACCATGAAGAAGTATAATGAGGTTATAGATCCCACATGAAAGGCAATGCCTTGCCCGTTTGGACACTCAAATGTGTAGATAACACCTGGGTTTTATAGATTTACATATTTTGATTGCGCTTGCATAACAAGATTTTGTTTTGGTGATGGAAAATAGAAAACAACTTTTAAAATATGTTGTTTTAGTAGCAAATAAATATGAAACACAATTATTTGAATTGAGTTTATGCCTCATCTTTTGTGATTTGATACATTTGTTCATTCGAACTTGTAAGAAAAAGTTAGAAAACAAATAAAATGTAATGTTTTCAAGCCCTCTCAGGGCAATAGTTATTTTAATTAAAGAGAGATCTCTGATATTAGTCACAGATGGGTTGTTGTCAGTTAATAGCAGTTTTATTTTTTACTAAACTATCACATCGTCCAGTAGTCAAAACCTTTAGTTCTGTGTACAGCAAAACGTACTATGTACATGAATGTAAACTATTAGTGATGCAAGAACAAAACGTTAAAACTGTTGATTTAGACCACCATTATTATCAACCCATTGACATCTAACAGCAGTTATTGCATTCTGTGTATTGGTGCATCTCCCATGCACCAATAGACTGTATATGACAGTCGATAAGAGAAAAAGGATTTGAAGTACAGAAATGACAAATTAGATTCAGATTTGAGCTCATTTAGAAGATTCACCATTTCATAGTTTGTCCACCAGAGAGCATTTGTGCTGTGAAATGTCTCCCTTTGCCGTATCAAGAATGTAGTTTATGTATTCATGTTTGAAATCATTTTAAACTACATACCAAAATATCAATATCAAAATCCAGCATGTGTCAGGTTACACATCGACCACACCTCCACCCTCCACTACACAGGGAGGCGAGGAAGCTGGTTCCCTTCTATCCATGAAACTGAAGCAGTTGAATGGAATCCATCTATCATTCATTTTATTCACTGTGACATGTCAGAAATGTCTTCTGTGAATAAACATATATATGCTTTATGATATCACCAAACATAGCATCAAGGACAAATCTGGTCTCATTCATATGGTTATGACTCCAATGGTACAATGGTCCTTAATTTAAAAAAAGTCTTATTTGTCCAGTGGCTGTTGGGATCAACTCAACAGGCCAAGTTTAACCAAACCTAACAGATTAGAAATTCAGGATCCTTTAAAATTCTATATTTCCACATAGTGATGTAATGATAAAATAAACTAGTCAATATTTTTGTATTTCTCATCACCCTTACGGTTGTAGTCTTCTTCTTCTTTAATATTACATGCAGCGTTGATGCATCTCCAGCCTGCTGCTGCCCTCCACAGGTCACAAACAGACAGCAGTTGTTACTGGTCAGTAAAAGTCACATGGTGACAATTAAAAGCATGTTCTCCTCCTGACCGCTGCATTTCAACATCCCTCATCACAAGCAGCAAGACATAGCTTCAGACCTGAAGCTTTACATGCGTGTAAGTGTTTGTATTCATATCCATTACAGAGTCATAGGATGTGCTTCTCATCTAACCTTGTAGATATTGAGCACATTGTATATTTTCATGGGAAAGGAAAGTAGATGTTTGTCTTTTCATTGCAGAAATGCAGGAAGAGCTTTATCTCCAGGACTTCACCCGAACACTCCAACCAGAACGTCTACGCAAACACAACCACACGCATTACAGCAGCTCTGACCGAAGCAGAACGTGTCCAACGTGTGCTGGGCTGTGGTGACGGGTGGACCGTGAGGGGAGGGGTGACAAGGAAGTGACTGAAGGCATCCTATATATGCTCAACGGCCACGGCAGCAGAACGAGCTGTCCGTGGAGGACACGTCGCCCGCTTGTGTCTCGTGTAAAGTGATGCTTTTCATGAGTGAGGGGCAGACTTTACCGCTAGGCAAGGCATACAGCTATAGATCTATCATGATCTGTAGGTAGGAAATGTTGAGCTATGATTCTATTTCACTCTTCACTTGAAGTAAACATTTGAAAGCAGGTCTTTTATAGTTAATCAGTGACGTGCGGTGAGGTTCGTGGCTGGTGAGGCACTGACACTACATAAATCAGATTTACAAATATATGAACCCAATAGAGAAGCTTAATTCACCATTCAATTGGCAGCTTGACCATTGACTACTGGTTGTTTTTCATATCAGCATTATTTACACACACACACACACACACACACACACACACACACACACACACACACACACACACACACACACACACACACACACACAGGCAAGGTACATATTTGATTCCACCGAGAGCGTTTCAGAAGCGGAGCGCTCGCGTGCGCCACCCGCAAAAATCTTGAGATTCCGCGATAATCTGCGTCACAACCAGGATGTATAAAGAGAACAACAAACACATAAAAGGTTACTTTACCTGTCCGACGTTGAACTGCTGTTGATTTGGTCATATTTCCTAGTTTTCTGAGACATTTTAAAGCTTGGATATAGAATCTTACATTTTTGTGGTCAAAGCAAAATATACGAAGAAGAAAAGTGTAGAAGAAGAGCAACGACAGAACAAGCATAAACCCGACCCGTGGGCTCTCGCACGCCCTCTTCTTTGAGGCAGAGTAATGTTTGCCTCTCTTTTTCACTGCGGTTTAATGTCAGATCAGCAACACTAAATATGTTCTACACATATGTGAAATACATTACCTATTATATGGAAAGAAAGGACAT
The DNA here is from genome assembly GCF_023349555.1 of Cebidichthys violaceus. Lineage (NCBI taxonomy): Eukaryota > Metazoa > Chordata > Actinopteri > Perciformes > Stichaeidae > Cebidichthys > Cebidichthys violaceus. The sequence continues at coordinate 5,166,798 of NW_027176450.1, forward strand.
ATAATAAAAGTGTCTACAAATATTACAGTGGTGACAAACAATGAGAAATCAAAAGGCACGCGCTCAACCCAGTTTGTGAGGGATTCACAGTCTGAGGTGAGGCACAGCTCGTCGCTGCCTCACCTCACGTGTCTCCTCTGTTTGAACAGGACATGCGCTAATTCAGCTTCAAATGATTGTAATCATACAGAAATTACATTTATAGCACAGATCAGTAGAGAAATATTAATATTTATCACCTGCTCTGCCTCACCTGCCTCCAATGACCGCACGTCCCTGTAGTTAATAGTTTTACTTCAGAAAGAACGTTTGGAGTGCTGTTAATGAAAGCTGGTAATAAGCCACTTATTTAAGTTTTAATGTATTTCAATGTGAGAAAATGTCCCTTTAGATCCCCAATGTTCGGTCAGTTTAAGCAAACAACGCCTGTTTGGAAATTTGCAGCGATCGTTTTTCGGAGACGTGAGAGCAGTTTGAGTTGCTGAGTGGAGCTGTTCCTGAAGCTATTCCCTGGTCTTTGTTGACCCCAAGGAAGCAAAGAACAGTTTGGTTGTAACGTTAAGCAGAATCCATGAGCCCTGAGGCTCCGCCCCCCAGGTGCGCTTGTTTAACGTGTCCAAATTGCACTTGAGTTTCGTTGCATCAAGTTTGACTTCCTGTTCTATAAAATGATGGAGAGGATGGTCACTGATCGAATGAGGTTATTACTGTTTACTAAGCGTGACCTTTAGTTATTAATATCATCGTCACATAGATTTCTGTGTCCAAGAAGAGTGGTCCACTTTGAAGCCAAAGACTGGAGCGATACACCCAACAAGTGTGAGGTAGATCACATGAACAGTTCTCAAGATATGCAAAGGGCATAGAGACAGACAGACAGATCCTTGATTTATAGTTAGAATAAATAAGTTATTAGCTACTCTAACCTCAAGAGAAATTGAGATTATTACTAAACAAAATAATTACATGACCATTTTCATCAGCATGAGAGGGAAAGCCCCTGCATTTCATCTGTTAGTCTTCAACAAAAACACTTCTTTTGGCGGGGAGAAACCCACTGACAGGCTCAAAACAAAGCGGGGAATGCCAGAGAAATGAAGGACGGAAATTAGGTTCAATTGCTAGCGGCTGCTTGAGTGGACTCACCCAACGGTTTCCTCTGTTGGCTTAGTGGAACATCAGCTCTAAATGAGGGGGAGGCAGCAATTCTGCTGGCAACTTGTGTGATTCTGTACAAAATGTCGGTTTCATCCCTAACAATGTGTAAAACTGATTGTAACCTTAACCTGTCACAAGGTTTCAGGCTTCTGATGCAGTGCAGACCCATTCCCACACATTCAATAATATTGTAGTTGTTCATTTTAACCAAATAAAAGAACAGTGAGTACATATATCTGGATAGGAAGGTGGTTCATTAGAACCAAATGAGGCAGATTTAGGATTATTGTATTTTGATATACATTCATTATAGTTCAATTCCCTGTAAATAAAGCAGACCTTAGATACATTAGCTGCTGCCAGGCCTGTCATACAAGTATGCAGGAAAGGAGGAAAGGCTGCATCAGTGTGAAGGTCATCTCCGGGCAGAGAGTTGCCACTAGTTTTAACTGAAGGAACGCATTAGATTATGGGAGAACCTGGTAGTTATTATTCTGACATATACAAAGTCATTCTCATCAAATACACTGTGTGTCAAGCTACATTGTCAAGGTTGAAGCCACGCACTGATAGCCATCCTGAGGCTTTACTGTTTCTCTTTATCCTGTTATTTCTCCGTGGCTCCATTTCACCGGTTGCCGGTGTATCTAAGTAGACAGACGTCAGCACGGGGAGGCTAACAATTAGGTTTTAATGGCCGCAGCGATTTCCATAGTGATACAGACGGCCATGCAGACAGGTCTGACTGCTCTGGCCACTAGGGCAGTGTGAACTTGGTTTGCCTGCCTTAAACTGAACTCTTGGCATACAGCTGCCACGTGTTAGAGCAATCTCCAATTTCAGTTTTGAAGTTGGGATTTTTGTCAAAGTCATCACTGACAATGTATAAGTTCCATACTAGATTGAATTCCAAAGTTGATGCTTTTGGCTATTATATTTCATGTTGTTGTCATTGAACTAAAGAGTACAATGACAGAGAACGTGATCATGTTTTGACCCTGATGAAAGCTGTGCTTCTTTTGTTTTACTTTCTGCAATGCAGTTCCAATATTTTTAACACATTCTATTTGAACTAGAATTCCCACTTCACGGTGGTTTGCCTTCGCTGCAGTTTACATCCATGTCTTTCCAAAATGTCATCGCTTCATCATTTTATCCAAATGAGATTGTCATAATTAGTAAATTAATTTTTGAGTTATGGCCAACTAAAATACTAAAACTAATCAGTTGTAAAACTAACCAGTTCATCTAAACCACTAAAACTAACCAGTTCATCTAAACCACTAAAACTAACCAGTTCATCTAAACTACTAAAAATAACCAGTTCATCTAAACCACTAAAACTAATCAGTTATAAAACTAATCAGTTCATCTAAACCACTAAAAGTAATCAGTTCATCTAAACCACTAATTTATTTATTTATTTGTTTATTTATTTTGCAGGGACAATGCACACCAATCAACAGTGAAACTGTAAGTGAGCCAGAGTTAGCCAGAGAGGCTGGTTTTCATCTGCTGTCCCCGGCCAGATGTTCGAAGGCTGCCTAAAAATTACAAAATTTCAAATAAAATGGAAATATAATTCATAGATAGACAGTAACGTATAGACAAAACCAATACACATATAAGCAAAAGAAAAGTGCACGACACTAGAGCAGAGCAGAACAAACCCACCTACAGTACAAACACATATATAGCACAGACACATAACACACATCAAACATGGAAGATAGCAACAGTGAACAAGACAAATGCACATATAGGCAAAACAAGCAGGCAGGACAGACAGTACATCAATGCTTGCACACCTGATTGGCAACAAGCCATTCCTTAAGGCTGTGTTTGAATGTTTTGTATGTGTTTTGTGTGCGTACATGTGGTGGCAGAGCATTCCACGAGTGAGCTGCCTTCACAGAGAATGTAGATTTGCTAAAAGAGCTTGACCTATGTGAAATGACACAATCACCTCTTGAAGCAGATCTAGTGAGTCTGCTGCTTTGAGCGCTTTGTTTAATAAAATCACTAAGCGGAGCCATACCAAGCCATACCATGTAACATTTTAAAAACCAGACACACATCAGTGAATGTAATGAGGTTCTCCCAACTCAAGATATGGTGTTTGATGAGGATATTGCAGTGATGGTGACTTTAGGGTTTTTTATCAAGTGTTTTTAGAGCTTGTTTATGGAGAATATGAATAAATGTTAATGTTGTGCTGCTGGCTTGTGCCCAGCTGGTTAAGCAGTAGGTCAGATGGGGGACAATCATTGCATTAAAATACAGTTTCGCATATATATACACATACATATATATATTCTTATATATCTGAAATTCATGAGATTCAATTTTAAGACTTTTGTCACATGTTTTACCTGCTTTTTAAAAGAGAGATTAGAATCAACGAGAAAATTTCGCAAGAAATTTTGACAGTGTGGCTTCTACTGCCCGAAGACGTCGCAATATATACATAAACACTGATGTTACCGGCAGTATCGTTGAGGTTCGATTGAGATAATGCTTCTCTCTTTTCTGCATTTTAGATTCATACTCTTGAAAAAGTTAAACCAAGTTAAAGCTGACGCTTTTATTTTGAAAACTTACCGGATGCTCTATCCCTTATCGGTGTCTGACTTCCTGCCTGGGTCGATCTGCTCTGTGTTAATTGACGCAATAAACCCGAGCCTTGGGCTCTCGCGCACCCTTCATTGAGGCAGAGTAGTGTTTGCCTCCCCTTAATGTCAGATCATCAACACTAAATATGTTCTACACAGACGTGAAATACAGTACCTATTATATGGAAAGAAAGGACATATAATAAAAGTGTCTACAAATATTACAGTGTGTGCAGGAATGAGACAGCAAAAGGCACGCGCTCAACCCAGTTAGTGAGGGATTCACAGTCTGAGGTGAGGAACAGCTGGTCACTGCCTCACCTCACTGTCTCCTCTTTGTTTGAACAGGACATGCGCTAATTCAGAGATTTTGATTATAAAAATGTTTGGAATAATACAGAAATTACATTTATAGCGCAGATCAGTAGAGAAATATTAATATTTATTTTATTTTAGCATTATTTGTTTTTTACATTTCATCATTACACCCTGACCGCACGTCCCTGCGTCGAGCTCTGGGTGAACACAGACGACTACAGTTTGTACTTCCTGATTCAACAACAACAGGACGTCAGTGATGACAGGAGGAACATCGCGCCAACCACATCGCTTCAAACGCGTCGCCCCAAACGCGTCGATCCAAACGCCCCAAACGCGTCGCCCCAAACGCCCCAAACGCGTCGTTTCAAACCCGTCGCTCCAAACGCCCCAAACGCGTCGCCCAGAACGCGTCGCCCAAACGCGTCGCTTCAAACGCCCCAAACGTGTCGCTCCAAACGCTCAAAAGGCGTCGCTCAAAACGTGTCGCCTCAAATGCGTCGCCCCAAACGCGCCGCACAAAATTCTCGTCACTGCAGTCTCATCGTGTCTGTGCAAAGACTTTGTATGTAATCTCATCACGCGAATAATTCGCCCTGCGTTCGGTGTGAACACAGCTGGCAGCCTCGTGGGGAGGGGAGGGGGGAGCTGCGCTCATGTGATTGCTTGAAAATGAGGCTGACATCTGATTGGCTACAGATAGGTCCATGTTAAAAAAAACGTATTTGTGAATCCGGCCAGGCAGGGGAGTCTCAAAAAACCCACCAACAAATGTGAAGAGATCCACAAACAAATACACACAAATCCACAAACAAATAGAAAACATCCACACACAAATACATACAAATGCAGAAATATATTTGTTCTGCGTGCATTTGTGAGTCACATTTATTTGTAAATCCTTCTGTGTAGAGACAGACAGACAGACAGAGAGAGAGAGAGAGAGCGCGTGCGTGCGTGTCACTGGTTGCCATGGTGACGACGCAGGGCCTGGAGAGTCTGTGAGTCTGTTTGTTTATAAACATCAGTAATTAGCTGAATTAAGAACACCTGTGAGCTTGGCAGACTTTTCATGAGAAAACACTGGAAAATACCTGTCAAACAAATGCACTTTATACCAAAACCATGAGTCCAATCAATAAAATAAGTGCACCGTAAGAGAGATAAGACTCTGCCGAACGCCCTGGTATGTTTTTTATGTTCATAGTGTTATAAATGTGAGCGCCAGCGCAAGTTACAAAACTGGTACCGTCTGCTTTCTTTGACAAATTTCTTTTCTGATTTAACATGGGGTCTAATGGAGTACTCGGTTGGAATTCATGTTGCTCCACGGCTGTTTGAGCCAAATGTGTAAGTCCGTTGGATTCCATAGACACTTTGTTGCGACCAGCACAAGATTTCCAAGCTTTTTGGCCAGAAATGGTGTATAAAGAGTAAAAATTGTGGGAATGGGAGCAATTTGTTTGGAAAAATCACAGAACATTTTCCTGCTCTGCTTCACTCTGACCGTGATGTCATCACTCTAGCACTTAACGAGCTGCGCAATACACACCCATTATAAAATCTGAAACAGACCCAAAGTTTTGCTGAAACTAAGTCGGTGACTTCATGAAAACTATGCTAGCTAGCAAAATGTCCATTTGGCTCAATAACGTCCATCAATTTGTTTACGTTTTAAACTTTGAATCATGTTTCTACGTTAAAGTATGGCTGGTCAATATGGGTCCAAAGTTAAGTGTTTTTTTTGCTTTCTTCACGCCGAAATCCCATTCAAGTCAATGGGCCGATTTTTCATTGTAGATCGCGATTTTCGGGGAAACCGCTGGACGAATTTCTTATAAAAGTCATAGCTCACGATTCCCGATCAAGCCGCACGTGTTGAATTACTTTTTGAGCAGGTGTTGGCAAAGCCGTGGGACTAGTTTCGTGGCAAACTCTGATGTGGAAGATGGAGAATAAGAACTAGAAAATGCATTTCCTGCTGAAAATGCGTTGGAATGCTGAAAGCTGAAAGCTGAAATGAATTGCAAAAACATTGCTGAAAATACAGAAATGAGAGACTACCGGCCTGAAAAATGTTGAAGCTCGAAAGCATTTAAACTGCACTGTTGAAAACCCTTCTAGTTGAAACGTCTAACTATGGTGTCTGTAGCTGAAAGTATGAGAAAGAAGGCTTTGAAAGTTGAAGAAGTTTAACAGGATTTGAAGATTTTCTCCATAGATATCCCATTCAAAACAAATTGCAAAAAGCTTAATAATTCAAAAAGTTTAAAGATTACAAATATGAAAAATATCACCCCTCTCCTGAAAAAGCTGAATATTTTTATATTCAAACAGCTTCTGTGGCTTAAAAAATGTCAGCAGTAGTGATATTTGTAGTAGTAGAAGTTGTAGTTGTAGTAGAAGTATTATTAGTAGTGGAAGTATTTGTAATTAAAAGAAGCAGTATAAGTAGTAGTATCAGTAGTCATAGTAATAGCTGTAGTAGTGGTCGTAGTATTTAATATAACAGTAGTAGTAGTAGAAGAAGTAGTAATAGTAATGGCAGTATTTGAAGTGATAGCAGTAGTATTAGTACTAGTAGCAATCGTACTAATAGCTGTAGTAGTATTGGTACTGGTAGTAGCATGAATAGCAGCAGTAGTGGTAGCAGAGAGAGAGCCAGAGGGAGAGAGGGAGAGACAGAAAGAAAGACAGAGAGAGAAACACAGAATGACAGGAAGACAGAGATAGAGAGACTGAATGAATGAGTGTGAGAGAGTGAGAAAGGCAGACAGATAGTTATTTGTACTGAGTGAATGAGACAGGCAGACAGACAGTTATTTGTACTGAGTGAGTGAGTGAGACAGGCAGACAGACAGTTATATGTACTGAGTGAGTGAGGGAGACAGGAGGACAGACAGTTATATGTACTGAGTGAGTGAGGGAGACAGGAGGACAGACAGCCATCTGGATTGAGTGAGAAGAGCAGACAGACAGTTATATGTACTGAGTGAGTGGGAGAGAGAGACAGGCAGACAGACAGTTAGATGGACTGAGTGTGTGGGAGCGAGAGACAGACAGACAGACAGACAGTTAGATGGACTGAGTGTGTTGGAGAGAGAGAGACAAGCAGACAGACAGTTATATGAACTGAGTGAGTAAGTGAGACAGGCAAACAGACAGTTATATGAACTGAGTGAGTGAGTGAGTGAGACAGGTGGACAGACAGTCATCTGGAGAGTGAGAAGAGCAGACAGACAGTTATATGTACTGAGTGAGTGGGAGAGATAGACAGGCAGACAGACAGTCAGATGCACTGAGTGTGTGGGAGAGAGAGACAGGCAGACAGACAGTTATATGAACTGAGTGAGTGAGACAGGCAAACAGACAATTCTATCAACTGAGTGAGTGAGACAGGAAAGACAGTTATATGTACTGAGTGAGTGAGAGAGACAGGTGGACAGACAGTCATCTGGATTGAGTGAGAAGAGCAGACAACAGTTATATGTACTGAGTGAGTGGGAGAGAGAGACAGGCAGACAGACAGTTACATTGAAAGAGTGATTTGGAGAGAGAGACAGGCAGACAGACAGTTACATTGACTGAGTGATTTGGAGAGAGAGACAGGCAGACAGACAGTCAGATGGACTGAGTGTTTGGGAGAGAGAGACAGGCAAACAGACAGTTATATGAACTGAGTGAGTGAGTGAGACAGGTAAACAGACAGTTATATGAACTGAGTGAGTGAGTGAGACAGGCAGACAGACAGTTATATGAACTGAGTGAGTGAGTGAGACAGGCACACAGACAGTTTTATGAACTGAGTGAGTGAGTGAGACAGGCAGACAGACAGTTATATGAACTGAGTGAGTGAGTGAGACAGGCAGACAGACAGTTATATGTAGTGAGTGAGTGAGTGAGACAGGTGGACAGACAGTCATCTGGATTGAGTGAGAAGAGCAGACAGACAGTTATATGTACTGAGTGAGTGGGAGAGAGAGACAGGCAGACAGACAGTCAGATGGACTGACTGTGTGGGAGAGACAGGCAGACAGACAGTTATATGGAGTGAGTGAGTGAGACAGGCAGACAGACAGTTATATGTACTGAGTGAGTGAGGCAGACAGACAGTTATATGTACTGAGTGTATAGAGAGAGACAGACAGACAGACAGAGAAAGAGAGAAAGTGTGTGTGTGTGTGTGTGTTTGTGTGTGTGTGTGTGTCATTGGTTCCCATGGTGACGACGCAGCAGTTGGAGAGTCTGTGAGTCTGTGTGTTTATAAACATTAGTAATTAGCTCAAGCACGAACACCTGTGAGCCTGCCGCCTTTTCATGAGAAAAAAAACAGGAAAACACCGGTCAAACAAAACCACAAAACCCCCATAACCATAGCCCCTATTGCTCCGATATTAAAACTGAAGTGCAAGGATGACTTGAAGAACAGATCATGCGAATATTGGATCTGTAGTGTAAAAAAAAGTGGCTTCAATGGCGATTTAGAAATGGGGTACGTTTGTCTGTGCAAGACTTTTTTGAAGTACGTTTTAACATTGGGGTCTATGGAGGAGAAAGTTGGTTTTCCTCTCAAGTAAAGGCTCTTGAGCCAAATGTGTAAACCTGTGGGATTCCAAAGTCATATGTCTATGACAAGGACAAGATTAGCTACGTTTCCATCCAAAAATTATGCATGTAGAGTGAAAATTGAGGAGTCAGTCGCAAAAGACAAATATTTTTTTTCACAGGAATCTCAGGCTTCTCTTCACTCTAGCGATGACATCACGCACTCTAAGCTGCGCAATACACACCCATTATAAAAGCAGAAAAGGACTGAAAAACACATGAAAGCAAAAATGCTACTATTCAAAAAGTGTAAAAGATATCAAAATGATTATAACATACAATCATTGGTCAGGGTTTTCTCAACATTTGAAAGTTTAAATGGTGTCTGTAGCTGAAAGTATGAGGAAGTAGAAGGATCTGAAAGTTGAACAAGTTTAAGAGGATTTAAAAATATTCTCCATAGACATCCCATTCAAAAAATAAGTTGCAAAAAGCTTAATAATTCAAAAAGTTGAAAGATTAGAAAAATTATGAGAAATAACACCCCTCTCCTGAAAAAGCTGAACATTTATATAGTTGAATGGTTTCTGTAGCTATTAAGTGCCAAAATACGTACAGAAGAAATAGTTGAATAAAGATTCGAAGAACAATACTTGGAATGCTGAATCAGCATTCCAACAATAACTAGAAAATGCATTTCCTGCTGAAAATGCGTTGGAATGCTGAAAGCAGCAATTAATTGCAAAAACATTGCTGAAAATACAGAAATGAGAGACTACCTGTCTGAAAAATGTTGAAGCCCGAAAGCATTTAAACTGCACTGCTGAAAACCCTTCTAGTTGAAACGTCTAACTATGGTGTCAGTAGCTGAAAATATGAGAAAGAAGAAGGCTTTGAAAGTTGAAGAAGTTTAACAGGATTTGAAGATTTTCTCCATAGATATCCCATTGAAAAAAACTTGCAAAAAGCTTGATTCAAAAAGCTTAAAGATTACAAACATGAAAAATCATATCACCCCTCTCCTGAAAGAGCTGAACATTTTGATATTCTAACGGTTTCTGTGGCTTAAAAAATTTCAGCAGTAGTGATATTTGTAGTAGTAGTAGTAGTAGAAGTTGTAGTGGAAGTATTGTTTAAAGTAGAAGTATTAGTAGTATTAGAGATATTTATAGTAGTAGTAGTAGTAGAAGTTATAGTTGTAGTAGAAGTAATATTAGTAGTAGAAGTATTAGTAATTAGAAGAAGTGGTAGAAGTAGTCGTAGTGATAGCTGTAGTAGTGGTTGTTGTATTTAATATAACAATAGTAGTAGTAGAAGAAGTAGTAGTAGTAGTAATAGTAATGGCAGTATTTGAAGTAGCAGTAATAGCAGTAGTAGAAGTACTAGTAGCATTCGTACTAATAGCTGTAGTAGTATTAGTACTGGTAGAAGCATGAATAGCAGCACCAGTAGTAGCAGTTGTAGTATAAGTAATAGTAGTAGTGGTAGTATTAGCAGTAGTTGTAGTAATAATAGTAGTAGTAGTAGTCATAGGTCTACGACAAGGACAAGATTAGCTACGTTTCCATCCAAAAATGATGCATGAAGAGTGAAAATTGAGGAGTCAGTCGCAAAAGACAAACATTTTTTTCACAGGAATCTCAGGCTCCTCTTCACTCTAGCGGTGACATCACGCACTCTAAGCTGCGCAATACACATCCATTATAAAAGCAGAAAAGGACTGAAAAACACATAAAAGCAAAATTGCTGCAGTTCAAAAAGTGTAAAAGATATCAAAATGATTATAACATATAATCATTGATCAGGGTTTTCTCAACATTTGAAAGCTGAAAGCTGAAATGAATTGCAAAAACATTGCTGAAAATACAGAAATGAGAGACTACCTGTCTGAAAAATGTTGAAGCCCGAAAGCATTTAAACTGCACTGCTGAAAACCCTTCTAGTTGAAACGTCTAACTATGGTGTCTGTAGCTGAAAGTATGAGAAAGAAGAAGGCTTTGAAAATTGAAGAAGTTTAACAGGATTTGAAGATTTTCTCCATAGATATCTTATTCAAAACAAATTGCAAAAAGCTTAATAATTCAAAAATGTAAAGATTATAAATATGAAAAGTCATATCACTCTCTCCTGAAAGAGCTGAACATTTTGATATTCGAATGGTTTCTGTGGCTTAAAAAATGTCAGCAGTAGTGATATTTGTAGAAGTTGTAGTAGAAGTATTGTTTGAAGTAGAAGTATTAGTAGCATTAGATATATTTATAGTAGTAGTAGAAGTTGTAGTTGTAATAGAAGTATTATTAGTCGTAGAAGTATTAGTAATTCAAAGAAGTAGTAGAAGAAGTCGTAGTAATAGCTGTAGCAGTGGTTGTTGTATTTAATATAACAGTAGTAGTAGTAGAAGAAGTAGTAGTATTAGTAATAGTAATGGCAGTATTTGAAGTAGCAGTAATAGCAGTAGTAGAAATACTAGTAGCATTCATACTAATAGCTGTAGTAGTATTAGTACTGGTAGTAGTATGAATAGCAGCAGTAGTAGTAGTAGTAGTAGTAGTAGTAGCAGTTGTAGTATAAGTAATAGTAGTACTGGTCGTATTAGCAGTAGTGGTAGTAATAATAGCAGTAGTAGTAATGGTAATAGTTGCAACAGCAAAAGTTGTAAAAAGTTAAAGTAGAAGTAGTATTAGTAGCAGTAGTAGTAATACTAGAAATATTTGCAGCAGTAGTGATAGTTGTCGTAGTATTAGTAAGAACATTAATTATTTCAACAAAAAAGCCTCATTTTGAGCTTAATGTTTAAGTACAGTTAATCCATGGGGCTTTTATTTTGAAAGGGTGGGGCTGGGTGGGTTAGACAGGAGGAGAGGAGACTGAATCATAATGTTAGATAAACACAAACAGGTTATTAAATGACAGGCTTCATCAAAAGCATTTCAGTTGGAATTCATTCGGTGGGGCTTGTACTTTAAAATGGTGTGTGCGTGTGTGTGTGTGTGTGGGGGGGTCCTCTAAAAGTCTCTAATACCTGAATGACTGTATAAGAGATACACACGCAGAGAGAGAGAGACACACAGAGAGATAGAGAGACACACAGAGAGATACACACGCAGACAGAGAGAGACACACAGAGAGAGAGATACACACGCAGAGAGAGAGAGACACACAGAGAGATAGAGAGAGAGGCTTGTGTCTGTGAGTCTGTGTGTTTATAAACATCAGTAATTAGCTCAAGCACGAACACCTGTGAGCCTGCCGCCTTTTCATGAGAAAAAAACTGGAAAACACCTGTCAAACAAAACCCAAAAAACACAATAACCATAGCCCCTATTGCTCCAAAATGAATACTTGAGAGGGAGGATGACTTGAAGAACAGATCATGCGAAAATTGTGTCTGTAGTGTAAAAAAAAGTGGCTTCAATGGCGATTTAGAAATGGGGTACGGTTGTCTGTGCAAGACTTTTTTGAAGTACGTTTTAACATTGGGGTCTATGGAGGAGAAAGTTGGTTTTCCTCTCAAGTAAAGGCTTTTGTGCCAAATGTGTAAATCTGTGAGATTCCATAGTCATATGTCTACGACAAGGACAAGATTAGCTACGTTTCCATCCAAAAATTATGCATGTAGAGTGAAAATTGAGGAGTCAGTCGCAAAAGACAAATGTTTTTTTCACAGAAATCTCAGGCTTCTCTTCACTCTAGCGATGACATCACGCACTCTAAGCTGCGCAATACACACCCATTATAAAAGCAGAAAAGGACTGAAAAACACATAAAAGCAAAATTGCTACAGCTCAAAAAGTATAAAAGATATCAAAATGATTATAACATACAATCATTGATCAGGGTTTTCTCAACATTTGAAAGTTTAAATGGTGTCTGTAGCTGAAAGTATGAGGAAGTAGAATGATCTGAAAGTTGAACAAGTTTAAGAGGATTTGAAAAGTTTCTCCATAGACATCCCATTCAAAAAAAAATTGCAAAATGCTTAATAATTAAAAAAGTTGAAAGATTAGAAACATAAAAAGACATAGCACCCCTCTCCTGAAAAAGCTGAACATTTTCATATTTGAACGGTTTCTGTAGCTTAAGAAATGTGGACGTTATTAAGTGCCAAAATACGTACGGAAGAAATAGTTGAAGAATAAAGATTCGAAGAACAATACTTGGAATGCTGAATCAGCATTCCAACAATAATAATAATAATAAGCCCGCAGGATTACAGTCAGTGTGCTTTGGCACAGGCAATATTACTGCCTTGTGCCACAAAGCCACACTGAATAATAAGCCCGCAGGATTACAGTCAGTGTGCTTTGGCACAGGCAGTATTACTGCCTTGTGCCACAAAGCCACACTGAATAATAATAAGCCTGCAGGATTACAGTCAGTGTGCTTTGGCACAGGCAGTATTACTGCCTTGTGCCACAAAGCCACACTGAATAATAAGCCCGCAGGATTACAGTCAGTGTGCTTTGGCACAGGCAGTATTACTGCCTTGTGCCACAAAGCCACACTGAATAAGCCCGCAGGATTACAGTCAGTGTGCTTTGGCACAGGCAGTATTACTGCCTTGTGCCACAAAGCCACACTGAATAATAAGCCCGCAGGATTACAGTCAGTGTGCTTTGGCACAGGCAGTATTACTGCCTTGTGCCACAAAGCCACACTGAATAATTAAAGCTGCAAGCAGCATTGATCGGGCCCTCGCAACGTCACACACGTCGAGGGTACTGGCAGGACTCTGGTTGATGCGGCAATGTATTTCTGTGACCATCATACACTGCATGCACAAGTTAGATGATATTTCCTGCGTCGACCAGCAGCATAGCAAGACCATGTTGCCAGGTCTTAAGCCTCAAATGTTTTAAGTGTACCTCCAATACAATCATAAATGTAAGCCTGTTAAGATCATTAAGAAAATGAAAGTGTGAATGTTCTTCAGTATTTGTAACATAACAGACTGTCAGGTTACTGGGATGGAGATTAACTCCCTGCAGTGTCCTGCTGATTGTATTTGGACTTACATGAAAGTTAGGAGAACAGTAGTGTGATTTGCTTGTACTTGAACACTTCAATTTAACACTGTTTTCATTTTAATTCATTATAACATTTAACCTGATTCTCATGTAGAAGCTCTGGGCAGATCATTTATACTAATGCCCACTGACATGGTTTGAGAACCACTGTTGTCTAACTTTTGCTCTCCAAGCATCTTAGTTTGCACATATTCAGATCAGATAAGTCTTTTTCTCATGGTGTGACCACAAACCCTTTTATTAAGTTCAGTGTTTGGGCCGCTGTAATTATAGAATCCTGCTTACGTCTGTGGTTGCCAGTAGGTGGCGCTATGACTATGAGTTAATATTGGCATGCAGATGTCCTAAAATCATGACAGTAATCAAGCATGTCAACTTTGGGACAGTTTTGACAAAGTACAGTTGAGTTACAACAGCTTGATGGATGATGGCGAACCATGTAAAATGGCCGCTACACCAAGTCCATGTTTGATGAATTCTAAACTTTTAATCACAAAGGTCTTTAGATTGTTCTGACCAAATTCTAAGCTGATCTGATTAATTACCTAGGACTAGTTCGTAGTACAGCACCTGGAAATGGGAAAAATACACGAGAAATTCATACAAAATTAGAAATGGCTGACTTCGGTTGGGTTTAGAGCATAGACCCCTAAGACTTTTTTTTAAATCCACATGTGATACATCTGCTTACCAAATGTTATACGTCTAGGTGAAACGTACTGCGAGGGCTGCATCGTCGAAATATTGTAGGGGGCGCTATCAAGCCGAGTTGCCGCTCTGAAGCATTAAAATCACATCAGATAACTACATTCAGGATTTTAAATGTGTGTGACAAGTTTGATTTTGTTTTGAGTATTTTTAGCCCCTCAAAAACACTTTTGTTTTTCATGGCAAAGAATGCGTCGCCACGGCAACGGCATTTCACGAAACAACAACCTTTGAGTAACTTTTCATCACAAAGATCTTTAGATTGTACTGACCAAATTTGAAGTCGATCTGATTAATTCCCTAGGAGGAGTTCGTTAAAGTAGAGCACCTGGAAATGTCTAAAACGACACTAGAAATTCATACAAATTTAAAAATGGCTGACTTCCGGTTGGGTTTAGGGCATGGCCCCAAGAGACTTTTATTTAAGTCCACATGTGATACATGTGCCTACCAAATTCTGTTAATCTATGTGAAACGTACTGCGAGGGCTGCTTCGTCGAAATTTTGTAGGGGGCGCTATTGAGCCGATTTAACACTCTGATTGAATAAAATCATATTATAGAACTACATTTTGGCCTTGTGATCTGTGTGTCAAGTTTGCTTGTGTTTCGAGCTTTTTTAACCTCTCCAAATGACCATCGTTTTTCACGACGAAGACTGCGTTACCACGGCAACGGCGTTCGACGAAACATCAAAAGCTTAGAGAACTGGCATTATGAACTTCTTACATTTGTGTGGAACAAATTTGATGTTGATCTGATTTTCCAACTAAGAGAAACAAGCCAAAGTATAAAGACTTTAACTTACTGTTGCCAGTAGGTGGCGCTATGACTATGATTCAAAATTGGCTTGCAGATGTCTTCAGGCCTGGAGTTTAATCAAACATGTGAAATCTGGTAAAGATCTGATGATGCGGAGTCGAGTTACATCAGTTTATTCGTTCATGGCGAAGGATCGAAATTTGCAGAGCCGCCACGTCGCCACGCTTCGACAACTTCCTACAATTTTCACAATGAAGCATTATCAAGGTCTTAAGGCTTTTGTGACAAAATTTGAGAGGGATCCGATTAATCTGTGAGCAGTAGGGTGTCAAAGTACACAACCTATGACTTCCTGTTGCCACTAGGTGGCGCTATTACTATGATTCTAAATTGTCATATACATGTGTTCAGGGTGAGGATGTTATGACATATGAGAAATTTGGAGCAGATTAGGCAATGTACAGCCGAGTTACAACAACTTCCTGTTTCATGGCGAATGGTGCTTTTTTGCCGCCACGCCACGGACACATAGTTCGAGAACTTTTTGATCTTTGAGTATCGTTTCACTGCCAAGGTCTCAAGAGCATACTGACCAAATCTGAAGGCAATCGGGTTTAATCTCTAGGAGGAGTTCGTTAAAGTAAAGCGCCTTGAAACGGTCCAAAAACGTCATAAAATTCAAAATGGCCGACTTCCTGTTTGGTTTAGGATATACCTCCTTTTGACTTTTTTGTACGTCCCATCACGTTCCACATACCTACCAAATTTCATACAGCTAGGTGAAACCCAAAGTTGGGGCTACTCTGTAGGGGGCGCTATCGAGCCAAAATGTCATGCCGCAGCTGGACACCCCAATAATACTGGAATTTTCACCACGATTGAATTTTGTGCCAAATTTCAAAAGATTCCCAGTATCCCAAGCAACTCCTTTTTGCGATGAAACTGGTACGATAATAATAATAATAATAATAATAATAATAATAATAAAAAACATTAGAATAACAATAGGTCCTCCGCTCCGACTACGTCGGTGCTCGGGCCCTAATAATAATAATAATAATAATAATAATAATAATAAAAAACATTAGAATAACAATAGGTCCTCCGCTCCGACTACGTCGGTGCTCGGGCCCTAATAATAATAATAATAATAATAATAAAAAACATTAAAATAACAATAGGTCCTCCGCTCCGACTACGTCGGTGCTCGGGCCCTAATAAAAAACATTAGAATAACAATAGGTCCTCCGCTCCGACTACGTCGGTGCTCCGGCCCTAATAAAAAACATTAGAATAGCAATAGGTCCTCCGCTCCGACTACGTCGGTGCTCGGGCCCTAATAATAATAAAAAACATTAGAATAACAATAGGTCCTCCGCTCCGACTACGTCGGTGCTCGGGCCCTAATAAAAAACATTAGAATAGCAATAGGTCCTCCGCTCCGACTACGTCGGTGCTCGGGCCCTAATAATAATAAAAAACATTAGAATAGCAATAGGTCCTCCGCTCCGACTATGTCGGTGCTCGGGCCCTAAAAAGCAGTAATGGCATCGGCAATAGCAAGCAATGAGACTAATAATAATAAAGATAGTAGCTGTGGGCGTCCGCAGGACCACAACAGGAGGGAAGACCGGGGTCCAAATAAAACCACGATCCATGGAAACCTGTGAGGAGAGAAAGCACAAAGACTCTGAGGAAGACGCAAAGTTAGTAATGAGCATTAATGAGACATGAATTCATACAGAAGTAGATGAAGAAGAGGAGAGAGGAGCTCAGTGTATCCTAGGAAGTCCCCCGGCAGTCTAGACCTATAGCAGCTTATCTAGGGACTGGTCCAAGGCAAACCTGAGCCAGCCCTAACTGTAAACCTGAGCCAGCTCTAACTATGAACCCAAGTCAGCCCTAACTATAAACCTGAACCAGCTCTAACCATAAACCCAAGTCAGCCCTAACTATAAACCTGAACCAGCTCTAACCATAAACCTGAGCCAGCCCTAACTATAAACCTGAGTCAGCTCTAACTATTAACCTGAGCCAGCCCTAACTATAAACCTGAACCAGCCCTAACTTATCCTGAGCCAGCCCTAACTATTAACCCAAGTCAGCCCTAACTATAAACCTGAACCAGCTCTAACCATAAACCTGAGCCAGCCCTAACTATAAACCTGAGTCAGCTCTAACTATTAACCTGAGCCAGCCCTAACTATAAACCTGAACCAGCCCTAACTTATCCTGAGCCAGCCCTAACTATTAACCTGAGTCAGCCCTAACTATAAACCTGAGCCAGCCCAGCCCTAACTATTAACCTGAGTCAGCCCTAACTATAAACCTGAGCCAGCCCTAACTATTATCCTGAGCCAGCCCTAACTATTAACCTGAGTCAGCCCTAACAATTATCCTGAGTGAGCCCTAACTATAAACCCGAGTCAGCCCTAACTATAAACCTGAGCCAGCCCTAACTATTATCCTGAGCCAGCCCTAACTATTAACCTGAGTCAGCCCTAACAATTATCCTGAATTAGCCCTAACTATAAACCCTGAGCCAGCCCTAACTATAAACCTGAACCAGCCCTAACTATTATCCTGAGCCAGCCCTAACTATTAACCTGAGTCAGCCCTAACTATAAACCTGAGCCAGCCCTAGCTATTATCCTGAGCCAGCCCTAACTATTAACCTGAGTCAGCCCGAACAATTATCCTGAATTAGCCCTAACTATAAACCCTGAGCCAGCCCTAACTATAAACCTGAACCAGCCCTAACTATTATCCTGAGCCAGCCCTAACTATTAACCTGAGTCAGCCCTAACTATAAACCTGAGCCAGCCCAGCCCTAACTATTAACCTGAGTCAGCCCTAACTATAAACCTGAGCCAGCCCAGCCCTAACTATTAACCTGAGTGAGCCCTAACTGTAAACCTGAGCCAACCCTAACTGTAAACCTGAGCCAGCCCTAACTATAAACCTGAGCTAGCCCTAACTATAAACCTGAGCTAGCCCTAACTATAAACCTGAGTCAGCCCTAACTATAAACCCTGGATTTCATTAGAGTATACCATCTGAGTATCGCCATCCACAGCTCAAGAACTACCTTTGCAAAGGTGCACCGTATTCATATATATATATATATATACATATATACATATATATATATATATATATATATACGTATATATATATGTATATATATATATATATATACATATATGTATACATATGTATACATATATATATATATATATATATATATATATATATATAGCATCTTATATGTTGTGTTGTCAGCAATGTCCTCCTGCTGTTCATTTATAGCAGTGTTATCATTCATGGTGGTTGTTGATGAGTAGCTTATTTTGTACAATGATTAAAACAACTAGAAAACATAAAATATAGATTAAAATCATCTCTGAGCCTCCTCTACAGTGTTATGGCCCTTATTTATATGACAGCATCTTCAAATTCAGTCAACATCTGAATTAGCAAACCTCACAATATATAACCTTTACACATATTAAACACCTTAATACTATTCCTCTGTCCTCTGTGCAATATTACTTTAAAGACTCTCAATATCACGCACAATATTACTTGACTATTTTAGTTTATTTTAGGCACTGGTCTTATGCACTTTATTTATTTATTTCATTCTTATTCTTATTGCCGTTCGGTTTTGCAATGGTGTCAGTATTACTTCTTATACATTACATTACATTGCAGTCATTTAGCAGACGCTTTTATCCAAAGCGACTTACAATTCAGTATCTATCTACACACCGTAGACGCAGCTACGGGAGCAATTGGGGTTAAGTGTCTTGCTCAAGGACACATTGACGCGAGACTAGTAGAGCAGGAGCCGGGGATCGAACCGCCGACCCTCTGATTGAAAGGCGGCCCTGCTCTCCACTTAGCCACGGTCACCCCCATATACACTATATTTACTACTTTTTATATAGTATATACAGTATATATATATATTTATATATTTATTTATTTTTTACTTGTTTTTTCCTATTCTGTTGTAATCTTTGATTAGTCTCTGAGACTTCCCTTGGGGATAGATACATTCTATCTCAGCGTGCATTGATGGTGACTCTTCAGTGGTGTCTATGTCCCACAGTATTATCTCCCTCAAGTGGCTGTGTGGCTACGGTTATGTGATCTTGTGAGGCCAGGCTGGCCCCTGCAAATTTAAGTATACACAGACTTAACTTCCCTGCCCCTCTATCACACACACACACACACACACACACACACACACACACACACACACACACACACACACACACAGAGTCTGACCCGGGGGTCAAGGTGCAGTGACTCTGAGGGTTGTCTAACTGGGCCTCTTGAAACTCTTGCCTTGCATTCCAGCGCCCGGAGGAGGAGGTTGTTGCCAGAGAGAGAATGTGTGTGTGTGTGTGTGTGTGTGTGTGTGTGTGTGAGAGAGAGAGAGAGAGAGGGAGAGAGGGGGAGAAGGGAGAGAGGGGGAGAGAGAGAGAGAGAGAGAGTGTAGTGGGGGTAGAAAGAACTGGAAGGTATTATGCACTATTTCCTCGGCTTGTTCCCTCCCTCTCCTACGACACAGCAAAGGGGGACGCTGAAAACTTGAACCTGCTATTCTCCAGCTGCCTCGGCCTCCTAACTAGCTCACTTGTTTTCCTGTCGTTCTCTCTCTCTCTGTCTCTCTCTCTCTCTTTCTCTCTGTGTAAGAGGATCACTTTGTTTCCATTGCCTTTTTTTCAGCGGGGCTGCAGACACACATGGAGGAGAGGATTGGATTTGAGGAGATACTGACGGGGGTGCACAGCTGCAACAGTGCCCTCCATCCAGGACTAATGCCCCCCCCCCCCCCCCCCCCCCCCCCCCATCTCTCACTCTCTTTCTCTCTCTCCGTCTCCCTGTGTGTTTGACTGTCCCTTCGTCGCACTCTTTCTGCCTCTCGGAGGGGTGGGGGGTGCCATATGGGAGCTCAGAAAAATGGAAGTGGATTCGAGATAGGCAAGAGAGGAATCTGTCATTCTTGGGCTCGGATGTCGGGATCTACTTGGTAAGTAAGCGCTTCTCTCTTTCTCTCTCTTAGCACTTTTTTTTGGGGGGGGGTTGTGTTCTGTAGGCGAAACAGGACTCTCCACATGCCCTGCTCACCGTGTCCGATCCCTCCATGCTTTTGATTCATGTGCTGCCAGCAGTTACCTGTTTTGACTTTTACACTCAGATGCTGTTTTCTTCCACTTCCCTTAAATGTGTCAGAATGAATTTGTCCGCTCTGGCGGTGAGAGAGGGCTTTGTGCGTTTTTGAATTTGCACCACAAGTGTTGAGGGTCAAGGTAGAGCGGAGGCCGACTTGGGGGGAAGGGATTCTGGAGGGGTCAAAGAGAATGACACTCAGTCCAGCAGCACAATGGCTCCAAACTATTCATTGTATTAGTATGACATCGTCACTGTGGAACATGTGCTTGCCTCTGAAGTTGGACGCCGCTCTGCATGTTTCAGCTGGCTTTGTTGCGGAGGCCGTTTAGTTGCTCAGCGGTTTCACTTTTTACTGAGTTTTGAATTTTCACGTCTTGGTTGAGCGAAGTTCTCAGATACTGAGCAGCTTTTAACGTCTCATTTTAATATGTTTTAAAATAATTTCTTTTACAGAAATGAGCCCAGAGAAGCTTACTATCACATTCGAAGATGAGAAATGTATTGTTGCTGACAGTGCAAACTAATGCTTCAGTGCAGCCTCACTGAATGATGTGATACATGTGAGAGAAACCTCTTGGACTTGCTTATAGAGCTACATGTTTGTTTCTATTTTAATATATTTTGTAGATTTTATAGTAATTTTGGTGATGAGGAAATATTGCAAGAAATGTTCCCCATACATTTTATTTATTATTATAATAATTAATAAAGAATCAATAAAGTTACAAAATGTATTTGAAATGTTTTTGGCTAATTTTCTAATACAGATTATTGACTGAGATAAAACTGTTTAAAAACCACAAATCCCCCCAAAAACTTGTCCTTTACCAAATCTCACAAAAATCTACAACACAACATACCATTTTATTACTCAAACACTTTCTGTGGCATTAATTCAGAGAAGCTATGACCAGCCTTCTCTCTTCATAGAATGACTTATTAATTAACTAGCGTGCATCTGTGACACGAGTCCAGTTAAGTGAGTCAGGAATTGAACTTGAGAGCAGTGATTTACGTGTCCCACCTGGACGCTTCATCTGCAGTTTGGGACTTTGACCTCGTTCCCTTGTCTCTTTGAGCAAATCACTGCCGTCTCTGTGCCCGACCCGCTCTGTGCCTCCCTCGCTCCCTCCATTCATTAGACATCTTAGTAATGTGGGAATGAAGTGTCTTGACCGCCGTTAGCGGACTCCTTTCTCCTGTGAGAGGTGGTATTTAAAGCAAAACAAAAGTGGAGTTTAGTTGCGCCTGTATGATTGTATTGTTAGTGTGTTCTCTAGTGCAGCATAATGTCTTCTGAACTAACTAAGCATGCTGGGAAGATTTTCAGGATTTCACTCACTACTAATACACACAAAGTGCCCGATGCAGAGTCTAGTTCTCTATGTGGGGCATGTGGGTCAAGAGCTAATGAAACAGCGCTGCACACCTTAATGACGTTACTGTGAAGACGTTTTAGTCCTGGTTCAGCTGTGTAACGTCACAAACTATAGAAGCATGAATTGTCTGCTCAGCACAGAAATAGAAAATACATTATGGATTACTTTCTTATTAATGAAGAGTTTATTACAGAGTTTCTAATCTTTTCTCAGTGTTTAAAGCACCAGCATGTGCTGTTTATATTGTTAATATATTTCAGTTGGGGTGATATTCATTTCATTTCTATAAATCATAAAGCACAATTGTTAAATGATTAAGAGAGTAAACAAGTGAAATAGACTAACAGATAGCACCATGTACAGTAACCTCCCCACTTACTTACATTAAGAAAATTCTTTTTTGTATTACAAGTTTTCTGAATTGTTTTTTTTAAATATGCAAATTGTCTTATGTGCAATATTTGCACACATTTCCAGAACAGAAATGTGAACATTGGATAGACCAGGTTCACACTTCTTCATTTTGTAGAACATTAGAGTGAAATGTCTTTAAAAAGGTCAGTTTGGATATCTCTTTGTATCGCTCCGTAAATCAGAAAATACTGTCAACAGCCATAAAAAAATACTTTGCCATCATGTTTTCAGTAATAAAATATGATATAAATGAGTCTCTGAATGAGATGTGAACAAACCCTGTAACACTGTGGAAACCTTCAGAGTACAGAGAGGAATGAAAGAGTAACGTTTGGTGAATGTAAGAGCTACTGAGAACAAAGTAATTTAGAGAAAACGTCCTTTAAAGAGATGTTAAACATAAGTTAAACATCAGTAATCAACTGGTGAAGTTTCATGGTGATATCTATTAGTTCATTTTTTACCTATCCTCCTGTAGTGTCTTCGTAATGTCTGTAATTTAATTAAACATCTATTTAAATATGCGAATGAGGCATTATTTAATGGTTATTTTCAGTGAGTTTAGTAGAAATCTACAGATGCAAAGAGACAAAGCAATAAAATAAACACCTAAATGTGTATTTTGGATGTTTTTCCACTAGTCTGAAAGAAGTTTATGGAAGAAGCAAAATAGCCCAAAATCTCTAAATGGACCAGTGCATAAAAGTATTGTTTTTCCTATAGTGTCTCCCCTTAATACTTTGTGAACCGTAATAAAAATAATCATTTAAACATGTTTCTGAATTCATATGAGATAAAGAACAGGACTACAGTGTTTTGTGGGTCACTGTTGAGTCCTTTGGTACGGTACAGTTCATTCTCTCTCCACGGAGCCTTTATTTATTGCCATATTTCATGTTTTTATGAATAATATTCATCTGGTGTCTGTCTTCAGATGATCCTAGTTGTTGGTTGTCCTTCATGCCAGATGAAGACATGTCGCAAGATAACCTGCCTGACCTCCACAGCCAATTTTAGCCTCTCCCTCATGCCTCCTCTGGTTATAAATTAGCCCGGTTGCTGTTTGCAAGCAGTGAAAGGAAAAGCTCACTTAGTAGCAGTGATTTATTAGCTGTTGAGCCTCCTGCTGCCATGTGAAGGACAGAGCTGCCATTCAGGATGAAAACAGAAACCCTGACAGCAGGCAGGATCTGACTTCTTCAGGAAATAGGAGGTAGTCCCTCTTCTGCCACTCAGCCAAGAGAAGAAAAGAAGAAATGCATTTGAATAGTGCCACTGCTACTCCACATGAGTTGTTTGATAGCTATCAGATCTGTGCACACCTACCGGGAAACAAGAAATAGGAAAGTAAAGGAAGAACTGAAGCACCGTTGATGTTTACATCACCTTAACTCAAAATCTGCAGTGGTGCTTGCATTGGAAATCCATTTACTGTTGCCCCAAAAAGCAGGTTTTATTTTTGCTCGACAAACACACTGCTTTGCATCCGGTTCACTCTGGGACTTTTGTGGCACGGGAAAACAAAATCAGCACGCTGAAAGAAACCACTTTATAGGGTGATCCATCCCATAGTACGCTCAATAAACGGCCTCCCACTCTTAGGCTACCTTTAACGGCTAGGTTCCAACACGTGCACAAAGCCTACGCAGTCTACCCAGTGAGCAAATTAGAGAAAGAATGATGAATTCATGTTTCTTTGCACTAACATTACTGATACAGCACACACATTGGAAAGACCTAAAGACCTAGCTAAACGGGTAACAAAGTAGCCAGGAGGCCCTTCCCTCTCTTCACCACGGCATTAATTCAGCACCCTCCGTCAACGGACAGCAACACATAGCAAAGGGAGTACCCTCCTCATCAGTAAACACAATATAATGCAGGGTTGTCCCAAATAGTTTGAAGCTTCTTTTCTACATGGACATTCACATTTTAAATCAACATTTGAATGCCATGCAGATGTCCATTCATTGTGATCAGGCTATTGTTATTTGTATTACACTATTTGTAGAGTTAGATTCCAGTGGTGGCTGCGTACGATTGTTTCAGACGTGTGTGATGAGAACATTTCCAGTAACTCCAGAGGATAGATGAAATCATTTTCAACATGTTGTTATCTAACGAAATATTCTGCTTCAATCAATATTTGTCTCATATTTCTAATTCTTTTCCATCCCGTGAATTAATGCGCTATTGTGCGTCGGATTGTTTCAGACGTGTGTGATGAGAACATTTCCAATAACTCCAGAGCATTGTAAAGTCCAAACGTACACCAGTCAATGGCCGTCAACTCTATTTGTGTGCATCATCTTAAATGCATGTCAAGCACATTATTAAATAGAAAAAGAATCCAAAGACCGGGACAACGTTATAAAAAAGGTAAGCCCGGTGTGTAAAACATTATGGCGGACTGCGCCACTGAAGGGTGCACACACATCGAGGGTCATGTGAGAGATGGAAGAGTAATCCATCTCTGTAAATTCAGTTGTGCTTACTCTGTTTACAACCATGATGCAAGAGCGATAACTTTGTTAAGAGGGTTGTCTGACAGTCACAATATTCTCAGTATTGCTTTACTCGGCTTGTGATGAAATTACTAAAGAGCATGTAAACACAATGAGTCACAACCCCGTGTGTCTCTCCTGTTCTGTCCACAACACTCTCCGTCTCCCACAAAAAACATCATGGCAGACCAGGACAAGGACTATGTTGAGGAACAAACTCCAGACCGCTCTATCTGGGTTTTTTCTGTTGTGAATGGGTAGAAGATGTGAAGTATTCTTAACGATATGCCACAGTTCCTCACTGACAGATCAGTAGTGGACAGTTACCCTCCTGGGCCTGGACAAAGGGACATGCCTCTAGTTGAGTTTTGCTGACTAATGTGGGCGCACAGTGGCTGACTGTGAATCCGCGCTGTTCCAGGAAGGCATATGATATGAGTAGTTATGAGAATAATGCTCTAACAACGCAGCTGTTCATGCAGCCCAAGGAGTTCACAACCCTGGAGCCTGAATGACTTTGTCTGGTCCCACCCTGGTCTCTCTTCAGTGCTTGGACTTACTGGCACAACTATTACTTCTTTAGAAAGACCTCTTCAGGATCCAGCTCCTGCACATTACCAACGTGACCATCCGTGTGATTATGCTCAAGAAGGAGGTCCCGCCCAAATTTGGATGGCAATGGACAAGCTCAGTCAGACACCGACACCAACGCTTCAAGGAATCCTGGTGTTCATGTGTTTCTTTTAATGACAGCAGTCAATACAATAACTGAATGATTGTTTGAACTGTACATTGAACAAAACATCAGAACATTTCTTTTTATGACAATTATCTACAATTTTGTCACTGCAGAGTATCTTTCTGGGCTTCTGGAAGAACATTTCCAGAGCCTCTTGATATGTATTTATGCATGTATGTACGTATGTAATGTATTTATTTATTTATTTACTTACCAAGATCAGTCTTGTACAGCCAGGGGGAGTATTTCCCCTCTGACTGCCAAGCTGGGTCAGAAAACTGTCATCTGGTGGTGACTGGACTTTAGCTGCTTGTGTGTGTGTGTGTGTGTGTGTGTGTGTGTGTGTGTGTGTGTGTGTGTGTGTGTGTGTGTGTGTGTGTGTGTGTGTGTGTGTGTTTTGGTGAGTGTGAACTCTTTAAAACTCTGTTTGTGATACAGAGAGCAGAGGAGAATTGTAAACAGACCGTGTAGAGACAGAAATGACATGCCGTCTGATATATAATATCAGGGGAAGGTAGGGGAAGCACTGCAGTTAATGTGACGTCAGCATTTTGAATTCAGACGTCAAGTGATATTTTAAAGACAGTGAGAACATTTTTCACTCCTCATCATGTGGCCAGTGATTATCTAAAGAAGTATTGATTCCTCAACATGGATCTGAAAGCTGAGCATTCAGAGACACAAGGGCCATGATATGTCTGAAACAACTTCAACTTTATGAAAGACAGTCTTGGCATCATGGGTCATTACACGACTTACTTTGATTAATAGTATCAGGGACATATGGACGCAAGATGTCATTCAACACTGAGATAATGATGACAGATGATATGCATCATAAGTCAGATTCTTTATTGAATTATTAATGACTTTGAGTCCTGGGCCCTGTCAGTGGAAAGCAACGCAGATGTTTTCTGCAATAAATGAATACCCATGGCTACATTTTCAGTTAAACCTATTATTGCCATATGAGTAAGAAAAGCAGAACAACATGTTGGTGTTTGAACCGAGAGCCGTGCAAACGAGCTATCTCAAAGACAACCAGGTCGTAGCACACACACACACACACACACACACACAATCTCAGCATTGAATTCTAGCACAAATGGCCCCCAATGGGTTTCCTTTAAAGGGGGTGAGGTCATGTCTGTGATGGAGACTGTGTCCCTTTACCACTGATCCATTTCTTATCCAGCTGTCCTCACTGACACAAAGCACAGTGGAAGAAAGGGAAGGACAAAAGAAAGAAAGCCCACGTTTACTTTATTTTTTTCTCACCCACAACTTTTTCCTCTAACATTGAAATGTCGCTTTGATAAGTTAAACAACGCTAAGATAAACTTGCTACTACTGCTATTTAAACACTTTATTTTCAAAAAACGTGCTGATCTTTGTCTGTGTTTCGGTGCATCTGATTTACATGTTATTGCACATTTCATTTTGGTTTCCATCAATTTGTATTCTGGACCGTGGCCTGTGTCTCGGGTCAAGAGATCATTAGCAATTTGTCTGCTCGCCTTTGAGCTAAATGGAGCTCTTCCTGCTTGTTTGCTAGTGAAGGGGGTGCGGGATTTCTTTGTGGAATCAGTTGTGTGTTTGTGTGTGTGTGTGTGGGCTGAGCCCAGTGTTTCTAGCCACATGACTCTCTACAACATGACTCTGTCTACAACAGCTCGGCTCCTTTAACCGCCTCAGCCTCTCGGTGGTCACACAGACGTGGGGTGGGGTGGAGGGGGGGGGTTGGGGTCCACGGGGGAGGGGGGGCATACAGAGCTCAGGGGCACACTGGGAAATGGCTTCCATGCATTAAGCATTTCCTCTTAGCAGTCCGGTGTGGTGCAGTGGAGTTTGTCGCGTCAACGGCAGGCAGCGAGGGAGGGGTGGAGGTGCTGGATAATGCAGACACAACGGGCTAAGGCTAACACTGGGAGTGAGACAAAGGACACTCCACTCAGGTCACAGGGGGGAGCGACTCTTCCCATTATCTGGGGAAGTGATCTTAACTGAGGGACTTTTTTTAAATCCATCAGCAAATTAGTGGCTGCGCTGAGTTGCTATGTGCGCTGGGTCACAATCAAAGCCTGAAGAGAGGTTCCTGGTGTTGATAGAGGACAACACCATGAACAACAGCAGTCACAATACCAGGAACAACAGCAGGAACAACACCGGGAACAACACCAGGAACAACACCAGGATCATCACCAGGAACAACAGCAGGAACAACACCAGTCACAACACCAGGAACAACAGCAGTCACAACACCAGGAACAATACCAGGAACAACAGCAGGAACAACACCGGGAACAACATCAGGAACAACACCAGGAACAACACCAGGATCATCGCCAGGAACAACAGCAGGAACAACACCAGTAACAACACCAGTCACAACACCAGGAACAACAGCAGGAACAACACCAAGAACAACACCAGGAACAACAGCAGGAACAACACCAGGAACAACATCAGGAACAACACCAGTCACAATATGATGCGACGCCAAGCATGCTATCATGACCATGTTGTCACTGTCACAGTCAGGGGTATGTACACATGGGGAGCAGCGAAAACACCACAAGCACCAAGTGTCATAGAATGTCAGCTGAGTGCATCCAGCACAACCAGGCGCTCACATGTAGGTCAGCTTTTAGCGTCTTTTATTAGCTAAACGGCCTGTCAAGTTGTTCTAATTTAGTGCTTGAAAACAAGGCGTCAATTACATGCTAATTACACGCTCTTAAAGCTAGCGCTTAACTGCTAGACATTATGAGCATTGCTTTTGTTGTCTCTCAGTAAAAATGCGATTTACCGTGAGGGTTGTTTAGCCACCGGGAAACAACAGAATCAATTCAATTAACCGCTTTGTATCAAATTAAGAAAAATATAACCAGAAAGGAATATGTAGACATGCAGAACTCTATTTCAGGGTCTTCAAAACGGTCTATATATTAACATGTGCTTGTCCAACTGTGGGTGCTGTTTGGGTTTAGTTAGATTTTTGTATGAAACACTATGCGTGTTTGTGTGACTGAAGGGCCATTATGGGACAGGCTTTTAAGAGAGATCTGGGAAGTGGAAACCTAATACTGCCTGACTGCTGCTCTTGTGTACATGAACCCCACAGCTGCTGGAGAGAGAGAGAGAGAGAGAGAAAGAGAGAGAGAGAGAGAGGAATGAAGGAGAGAACTGAGGGAGAAAGGGAGGAGTGGGGTTTGAGGAGGACAGCGTGGTGCGCTCAGTAATTAGTTGTCTGGTTTTGTATTGACCAGTCTGGTGCTGGGGCCTTGGGGACTGTTAAATTTGCTATTGAAAGTGAAAGGATTATGCACCCAAAAGAAATTAAACGGGCGCAATGAATAGATTGTGGGCCACATGGTGGACTACTGCTTAGTTGTTTTCCTTCTTCCACCGGCCTTCACTCTTCCTCAGTGAGACGCGGTTGTATTTTCCCTGTCAGAAACGTCTGTTTTTCACGTTAAAGGTAAATTGAAAAAATACAGCACAGGGTCGTGACAGTTTTACGTTGTGATAATGACACCTCATCTTTAGACCCATTAAAATAGAACACTTGTTCGCCCTTTGACTGTCAAAGTCTTCGTCGGGCTCCGTTTTATTAAATGGAGGCTAAATCCGTAAAATCATTTCTGCATGTTAGCCGCCGAAGGGCGCGATGACGAGGGTGTCTTGAAATGTGTTTGAATGCAGACGTGCTGATTGTTGGGAATTGATGCCTCCCGCCTGGACCGCCTGGAGGGAAGAGAGCTTTGTGTCTTGCGTTGGCTCCTGCTGAGGTTGGTCGTACACATTACAGGTCAGGAGGGAACATCCTCCACATGCCCGCTGAGGCGCAAGACCCGGGGAGACCGCATTCCCTCCAGTGTGCAGCACGGTGGAACTGCTGTCGACCTCCAGTCTGTCACCAGTTCAGTGACAGAAGAGAATCCGCTTCAGACCAAACCTTTGTAATGACTTCCAATGTGGGTTAAGCAGGCCCGCGCTCTGCAGGGTTATACAAGTGTGGCAATAAGATAGGAAAATGCTAAATATTTTCCATCAAAACTATTCATAAAGACAACGATGCAACAGTATATGTAGAGCATGAACTAGATATTTTATTGAGTTTCCTTTTAGTAAAGTGCTCTTATAGAGTTTGAGTTCCCTCTGGTAAACGGTTACTGTGTATGTGTGAAGGACTTTTATTATGAAAGGTAATAATAGAAGGAGTGGATCTGGTCTGTGCTGCCTTTTGTCAAGGTTGAAAGGAGTAATAAAGTGTGCCGTCTTAGTTCGGACTACTTGTTGTTGTATTACAGTGTGTGTTTTAGAACTGTCTGTTCCGGTGCGAAAGCTTAGAAAAATCAACCTGTGTTCTGTACGAAAGTACTCTCAACAAAACCAACGGTTCGATTAAAGATGTTGACGTGTGAATTATTCGCTGCGTAAAGGCCTTCAAAAGAAGGATAACGGTAAAAGACTGTATTTCTGACACTGTTCTACCTTATCGGATACAGCGCTTACAAACACATACTAGGTGCTGACCCGCTCCACCAGGAGCATTTAGGGATTTAGGGATGTCTTGCTCCAGAACACTTGGAGCGGGACGATGCGAACCCTGCCATCCACCTGCACTGAAGCGAAGATCTCTGGCTCAGTGAGTCAACATTAGCCACCATCTGCATGGAGCACTTGAACCGGCTGAACCGTGAGCCTGGAGGGAATCTGGACGATAGAGGGGTGATGTCATGTTCTCTCTCACTGTTTGTATAGCTGGCAGAGGGTCAGCCGAGACCAGAACGGCCCAGTAGGACATTGTCCAAAAACATGGGATCAGTTTTGTTCTTGCTGCCACAAAAAGTCCACTCTTCTTTTTTGCCTCTTTGATTCTGTTTTGACACGGTGATTTGAAATCTGGCAGCAAACATTCCGTGTTTTTAATCTGTTAGTGTGAGCGGTGCTCTTTGTAGATTAGACACATATCTACAAAGAGCACTCACTGTAAATACAATCTGGTCCAGATCCCCCTTTGTGATGATCACAACCTAAATACAGGAGGGCCCGTGCACAGGGGGTGGGCGCTGGGCTGATGGTAACCAGACCGGACCGGTCCCTGCATGTGGACAATAACTCACACAAACGGCACAGAAGCATCACACAGTGGAACGTACCGTCATGGTCAAGAGTGTAAACCGAGAGCAGGTCTCACAGTGACTGGTCCTAACGACCTGTGTCTCGCAAGGGGCAAAATCCTAGCCGCCCGATTGGCTCTTTCTGAATAATGACGCGTGACGTACGGGTCTGGCCAGGCCCAGTGATTCACTGTGCTCCAGACCCAAACAGTCGGGAAACGGAGCCCGTTGAGAGAAGTGATGGGGGGGGGGGGGGGGGGGGGGGGGTGAGAGTCTCACTCCTTTACATTAATGCTCTTACACAAACACACGACTCTGCAGAAATAGTGTACTGCTTGGTAGAGTTTGGGTTTGTGGGGCACATGTTGCTCCTACAGATTTAGGTTATTTGTTTTACACAAATAGTTATTTTACATACGCATAACTGGTTACAGTAATATTGTGTAAATATCAATTTACACAATAAGATTTTTGATAAATAACCATCAGTAATGTGGATATAGTGACTAAGTGGGTAAAGGCAGACAATAGAACAGCTAGAACACTTTAAAGAACAACACTTTAAAACCAGGAACAGACACTTACCATATCCAAAATGTAAGAGCATATCTTGTCTCATATCATATCGATATGATATTGATTTATTGCCAAGCCCTATAATAAGTAGGAACCAAAACTGTTTTTAAACTTGTGAACCATCCAAAAATTAATCTAGATCTTCTTACATAACATATAATTATTCTCAGTTAATAACTTAAAGCCTAAAATAAAATAAAATCAGTCAGATTTGATGTCCTATTGCAAAAAAAGTTAATTAAATAAGTAAATAGTTTTTGAATTAAAAATAACGACATGTTTGCAACCCATTTATTTATTTTTGTTGTTTTAATCAAAACTGCTTTCAATTATCAGTAATATCTACCACAGTGATTTGATCATCAGAGGACAAAGAACCAACAATAGAAACAAAATGATGTCTAATATATCTGCTAAATGATTTTCAATGAGTTGGTTTCTCCGTGTTTATCTCAGGGATGAATATGTGTGGTAGGTTCAATAGGAGGCTCAGACCTGTTGTGATAATGTGAGAGGTCGTCTGTGGTGTTCTTATTTCATGCCTCAACACGGTGAAAAAGGATCATTGCACCTGTGTAGCTCAGGATGCTCCCCCCCCCCATCCCTCCTGGCAATAGATGGCCTCCTTGCTCCGGCTTTGAGCCCACCTTTAAACGTCCAGACGGGCCTGGGGTTTGTCTCCGGCCGAACGAACAATGGGAGCGTGACATTAGGAGGCCCTCGCCCTAGTGATGCGGCGTCGATGGTGCGCCGCTTCGGCTTGGGCCTGACAGGAAGCTGCAGAGAGAGAGGACGCCGTCTTCGCTCTCTGCAGTCCGCCGCTGTTTGTCCAACATGGACCGATGCAGCGCTCGTTGCCGTCACCGTGCTTCCTGCTGTTTGTCTTTCAGGACAAACCCCTTTGTCCCGGCAAAGCCTTTATGCGGTGACGGGAACGTGTGTGCGCTCGTCCAGTCATTATAAAGCATCTCTAAATATGCAATGTTTTGATTCATAAGCTGCAGGGCCGACGGCGGCAGCAGCGGTGACCTCGGCTGGGTTTCCATGTGTGTGGAGATGAGATAGAGAGAAAGTGTGTGTGTGTGTGTGTGTGTGTGTGTGTGTGTGTGTGTGTGTGTGTGTGTGTGTGTGTGTGTGTGTTAAAGCTGTGTTTTTATTATTCTATCTAAACGTGCTCACGGTGCCAATATCTCTGTCATTTGCCATGGGGGAGGATACAGAGCCCTCCCTGCTCCTCACCCTGTGGGACGACGATCCTGCTCATTTTTCTTTAGCATATTCCACATTCATATGGAAATGTTTTTTTTTTGGGGGGGGGGGGGGGGGGGGGGCAGAGGAGGGACAGAATCTCACATCAACTTGATCTAGTCATGAATAGCTGCCAGTGTTTGGTCTGACCCAGAGCTGGCTTTAAAGCCCCCCCACCAGACCACAGAGCCGAGCTCATTTTCAGCCGCGTGTTCCCATGATGAAAAGACTAGAAACACCGAGCGCTGCCTCTGTCACCTTCTAACAGACGGCCACGTTAAATCCCACTGTTGCAAAACGCTCTCCTCTTTCTCTCTCTCCATCTCTCACACATAGTGGTCGCTTTAGCAGGAAGAAGGAAGTTTCACTGTTGGTTTTAATTCATGTTCATGTTTTTTTTATTCATTTTACTACAGTACTAAAATGTATTTAGTAGTACATTTTTTTTCCTCATTACATTTAACAATTAAATTGAACGATTATGTGTTTATGTTCATTTGGGATACAAAGAGAATGTCATGAAGGGATTTCTATATTTTATGAGAACAGCTGCAATCGATACAGATGTAAACTAAAAATGTTGAATGTTGTGTTTTTGTGGTTGGTGAATATAAAACTGTGCCACAGAGAAATTGCATGCAGGCCTCAGTTAGGTTGAGACGGTTAGTCTGTGACTCAGTGTTGTGTTTGAGGAGTCCCGTTGATAATGCAGTTTGAGTGCGTTTCCTTCTCGGGCGTCCCGACACAATGGGCCTCCCGGACCGGCAGTGGGGATCCATCAAACCACATTTGCCTCAGTGGATATGGTGCTTTTTTGTCCTTTCAGGATTAGAGCCCACCACCCGTATTCAGCCCCAGTCTGACTCTGTGTGTGTTTTATACATCTGGACCGTCACCAAAACGTCTGCCGGGAGAGATTTAATTAATTTATTTACAAATGAGCCTTTTTCTTTTTTCTTTTCCAACCTTTTTTCATTTTAATTTTTAATTTGGCTTATTTCAGTGATCCAAACATTTTATCAAATTCAAAATAGAAAATCTGATGAAATAAATATAAAGTGCAAACTAGCTTTTCTTATACAATTTAATTAAATACCAAACTGCTTTTTAAAAATTAGAAAGATTATTTACAGTAAGTGAATGCCTTGACATTATTACACGTTCCTATTTCTTTCTGCATTTTAGCAGTGTTTCATTTTTGTATTTAGGATTGAATGAATTAAATAATATTTCATATATAATGTCTGAATTATGAATTTAACAGCAACCTCATTAGAATGTCTTTATTATTTATTTTGAAAGGTAATACTTGCTCTTTTTGGTTGTCGGTCGTTATGTTCAGTCGCTGCATAAAATGTGTCGAGCTGAAGCGTGACATGTTGTCCCTCAACTCACGAGCACAAGTGTCCTCAGTCTATAAAAAGAGCAACGCGCTGCAGGAGGGCCTCACACTGTGTGTGTGTGTGCGCGCGTGTGTGTGTGTGTGTGTGTGTGTGTGTGTGTGTGTGTGTGTGTGTGTGTGTGTGTGTGTGTGTGTGTGCTGTTTTGTCTCTCCATTAGCACCCATTCAGGAGACAATGAGTCAGAGAAGCAGCCGATGGGCTTGTTAACACACACGCATTAGTGAGCAGTGTGTGTATTTGTGAGGGAGGGGACGCTCCTCTAGTGTTATGACGGGAGGCTGCTCCCCGACGACGCACTCCACTCCAACGACCACAAGTGTGTGGCCTCTGAATAGGGAGGATTTGTTGCCCTGCACCTAATTAAACAGCGCTTTGAGGAGCGGTTACGGCGAGGGGCCCCTTTGTTCCAGCTCACCTTGGAAGGCTTAATGTTTGACTCCGGGGACAGGGGAGCCGCGTTGCTGCGACACATACAGGAGCTGAATGATGGGATGCTCTTCACGCTTTTTAGTCCAATGCTGTGCGTTATCTCGTTAGTTGGTGCACGTTTTCATAAAGAGAGGAGTTCCATTTCCTCGCGGGGTGGCACTAAAGCCAAAAACACTGGTCCACTAACAGATTTGATCTCTTTTGCTTCCATAACACGTCTTCTTTTAGACTCGTGGACAGAAAACACCCAGAATACACATTCAGGTGTTTATTTCACTACTTTGTCTCTTTGTGTCTGTAGATTACCGCTAGATAATCCCTCATTTGCATATTTAGACATATTTGAGAAAAGTTGTACAACAAAAAGTACTTGTCTTAATGTAATAACTGGGGAAGTTACATGTGATGTTTATTATTTGTTGTTATTTTCATGTTCAGTGTGATACTGAGTCTTCTCATCCAGAGGTTCCTCCTTCAACCAACAGCAGCAATCTGTCCGGATCTGGTTTTCCGCGCTTATTTTTTCATCATTCATTTTGTAAATTCATCCTTCATTTGAAGTCTCCCAAGGAGTCGGTGTAGTCCGTCACCCTGACAACTCCGAAATAATGAAATCAGTTTCAAGTCTAAATGTGTGAGAGGCCTTTAACATTTTTAACATCCTGACACTAATAGAATCTGCAAGGTGAAGAGGACTGCATGGCCTTCATTTCTTTTAGTCATGAGGGGATTCAGCAGAAATCCACGTTGTGTCTTCTCCTCATGCACAGATAATAAAAAGAATGATCGCTGTGCAGATGTTAGCCGCAGTCACACGGTTTGCTCTCTGGCCAATCTGCATTCAGGAAGCTCGGACAGGACCGGTTCAGGGACGGGGGGAGGTGGGGGAGGGTGCTGTAACTTGTCGTGGTTTCTGGTCGGCCTTGATGCCTCGTAATGACGTTTGTGTGTGTGTGTGTGTGTGTGTGTGTGTGTGTGTGTGTCGGTCTTCAGCGGCAGCAGACGTGGTGAGCTGCACTCCGGCATCGGGCCGCCTCTGTTCCCAGGCAGCATGATGAGGACGGGACGCTGGTCAGCTTGTGTGTCCCAGGGAACATCTGCCAAAGCTTTGTGTGTGCATGTGTGTGTGTGTGTGTGTGTGTGTGTGTGCGTGTCTGTTTGGGACCCCCCCCCCCTCCCCCCACCCTGGATAATTTGAGAAAGAAAATGATAACAATTGTGGATTAATTCAGCCATGGTGAAGAAATAACTAGTTTGGGATTGGTTTCAAACAGCAGTGAAACATGAAATGCTTAAGGTAGTATTTGATCCTGTTATACACAAAGCGCTACATTATATCATTGTATTTAGTATTTGGTGTCTGTGAGTAAACATGACACTAGTGTAATATGAGACGTGTCGCTTCAGTCGAGATACCCCCCCCACCATCTCCCCCATTGTTCCTGCTCACACCAGCCAGCTCTCTTTTTTGCACCAAAGGTTGATGATTAATATTCAGCATTTTTTGGGGATTTTATTTTATACTTGTTTGTGCTCTACCTTCCTTTTTAAATATTCCTTTTTAAGTGGAAGAGATTTCAATAATATAAACATTTATAATTACATAATATAACATTTATAATTACAGGACATTAATGTAAAAATTCTTCACGTTGTACTCTTTAAAATAAACTGTATTAATATTATTAACATTTCTGTTCAAAATAGGAATGTCAAATTGCAAGAATTGTAATTTCGTTAATTACATTAGTTTTATTACACTGTTTATATATATATTACATCTATGTACATATAATACTCCATATGTTTGTATTAGAACCATTATGTAATATATTTATTTGTATATATAAATATATATATATATATTTGATATATATTTATATATAAATATATATATATATGTAATATATATATATATATATATATATAAATATATATGTAGTATATATATAAATATATATGTAATATATATATTTATATATTACATAATGCTTCTAATACAAACATATAGAATAGCGATTTTACTAAATATTATTTTCATTTGTCAGAATTGTTTGTGAAGAATTTTTTCTCAGATTATAATCTTAGTAAATGTGTATCATGTAAATCTCAAAGTAATCCTGGTGGACACATTGCTCTTTAATAACGCGGTTAGTTATTTTCTCATGAAGCCACATAGTCTGAACCAGCAGCAGACCTCCTGCTGCAGCCCCTTTGGCTTTGAGCTGTGTGGATGGCTCGCGGTGGCAGCGGTACTTTTGGGGGGGCCGGCCCGGTGCTGAGTGTGGGAGCAGCCTGGATTGTTGTGTGGACACAATGGCTTCTTACTTCACTGGTTCCTTTGCTCTCCTTCCTCTGCCTTTGAATTTGCTCATTTTCTGCCCAGTTTGTCCCCCCTTTGTCCCCCCTTCGGCCCCCTTCGGCCCCCTTGGATCGGCCCCTGCATAGCAACGCGTCAGATGGTGCATGGAAGCTACGACTGCTCCTCTTTCTAATTCAGTAGTGTGTTTTCAATATTTACAATTTCTTAATGTGCTGTATATAAACAGTATATATTTATTTTTAACCCTCATCATGCAACAAATACATTCGTTAGAATGCATTCGATCTCTTTTCAAATTAAATTAAATTGTTCTCATGATGACATATGATGACTGGCGTTCTAAGCATTTGTAAATGAGATTCTGCACATTTCTTTAACCGAATGATTAAATGTAGTCCTGAACCAGTGGAACCAGTGGAATCAGTGGAACCAGTGGAACCAGTGGAACCAGTGGATGACTTCTGCTGTTTTAAAGTTAAAGATAAATTGCAGGATGCCGAGTCCTAAAAGCACATGTCCGTGAAACAGTCGCTTCTCCGCGGCCTCGTCCTCCATTGAACAACATTGATATGTTGACATTGATCGTCTCACCTTTTTGCTGAAGCTGTCACGGATGCTCTCGCCCCATCGCCTCGTCCAACATGTGAACACACACACACATACACGCACACACATAAGGGTTGTGTTCAAAGACAACTTAAGAGTATTCTGACTTTCCTTATATGGGTCAGATGCATTCATTTATTATTAATGTATTATTCCCTCTCTATAAAAAATGATGAAATAATTTACCACAAGCAGCTTAGAGAAGTCAAGTATTTTTTCCTTTTTCTTTTCTTAAGATTTAATACAAATAGTTCACATTTAATTTAACAAATTACACATCAGTGTAACAAATGCATTGCAAATTAAATAAAGTTTTTTTTTACTTTCTCATCTGATCCATTACTAATGGAAAATTATTATTGTTTCTCTTTTTTACATTATTACAACATTTTAGTTGGCTTTTTTCCATACGTGTATAAATTAAATAAATATGAAATAAAAAGTCTAAAATGAAATCAAACAAAGAATGAAACAAATCCAACACACTTTCTGCATCATTCAAAATATCAGGCCACATCACAATTACACAGCAGGAATTATGAAAGAGTTTAAATATAAATGACATTCTCACAATTAGTGCGTAAAGAAGGGTTGCTGGGCCCTCGACGTGGCCTGAGAGGAGGGAGGGTAAAATGCTTGCTAAGCTATCCGTTTCACACACGCGGGACAGAAGGTTCGATATTCATTCGATCGATGAATGAAAAGGCACAATGGCAAAATCGGGACGGGCTCCTTTTTAAATCCACGTCTTCAATGCCCCCCCACCCCCACCCCACCCGCAAGCCACCCCGCCCGCCCCTCCTCGCCACCCCTCCACATTCTGCAGTCGCTGGGCGGCTGGTGTGGCAGGCAGAGAGAGAGAGAGAGAGAGAGAGAGAGAGAGAGAGAGAGAGAGAGAGAGAGGGAGAGAGGAGAGCAAGGGTTACATCAAGGCTGCTCCCTGGACCGTGCAAACAAGTCTAGACCGGTGACCTGTTCAATGGCTCCTTTTGAGGAGCGGGGCAAGTTCGGTCAGAGCGAGGAGAAAGGAGGCACAGCCTCTTTTCAGCGGCGAAGCCGCTCACAGCCTGCGATCGACAGGAGGTAAGGAGGGCCGGGAGGGCAGGCATCTGCTTCCATGGTTACGGGCCGGGTATGGGACCCTGCCATTGAGGAAGCTCCGTTCTCATGCTCCCACAGAGGCAATGTCACGCATTTAGAACAAAATTAAATACCAAAAATGCGTCAGGCCGGGTGCGAGGAGGACCACATCCACCGGCGGCTGAGGCGCTCTTTGAGATGGGGAATAAAATGATGGCACGTCAGTTTAAGGAGGAGGGGGAGAAGAGAAAAAACCAAAAGAGCAGGGGGAGCGTTTTGAGATGGGGGGGCGGCAGCACGGGCTCGGGGAGACAACGAAATGCATCACATGATCGCAGCAAATCCTAATTCAAAGTAAGATGTTTGTTTGTTTGTTTTTGTCCAGCGAGCAGCGTTGATGCTCTCCGATCCGTGTTCATTTTGAGCCGCTTTGAAGTTGTGTCGCCGCGCTGAAGTCAGCGGCACGGATGATTTACCGTGTGAGGGAGCAAAGGTCAAGGTTTATGTGGTGGACTCCTTTGTTGAGAGGCAGACCTTCATGAGGATTCTCTCCAAACAGCAGGAAGCTGGGGAAGGATGGGATCCTTTTCACTGGGATCTATTCTTTAACATTTATTCTCCTTTAACAAGTATTTAAAGGCCTTCTGAACAGATAGCTGCAGCAAACTGTTAACTGCTATAGAGTGTGTGAGCGCTTTGGATTGCAAATCTGTCGAATATGAGGAGTCACATCTGTCTGTTTGTTTGTTTGTGTTTAGGCACAACCTGTGTGTGTGTGTGTGTGTGTGTGTGTGTGTGTGTGTGTGTGTGAGAGAGTTGAATGGATGCTTTTTTCTCCGTGAAGGAGGGGTGTGTTGGAACGTTGAATTTGGTCATGCAGCTGACGCTTCACCCCCAACACACTCCCTAACAGAGCGGACAGATGGCCGGCCCTCAGGACGGGCTCGGGGCGTCGGGTGTGCTCTCGGAGCGTGGGAACGTCTCTGGCTGACTTCACCTGCTCGGGGATGTGACTGGATTAAAATGGCAATAGAAAGAAGGAGAAAAGGGAAAGCTACGAGGACAACGACGCACACATGGCTTTGTGCGGGCGCAAGCCTTTTTCATATATCTCGTTTTAGAGAAAGAATGGAGAGGAACGTTTGAATTTGACAGTAAACATAAAATACTTCTTTCTTAGCGGGAGCAAAGGGAGAAGGGGTGGATGGGTTCACTCTATTTTTTGCATGTGTCTTTGTAATCCTAATTGGAACCAGTTGATCCTCAGCTTGTTGGGACATTAGACATGATGCTCGGCCATCTCTCTCTCTCTGCTTTTGATTATCTCCGTCACAGAGAGTCGGCCATGTGAGCGCTTTGATTTATTGTTATTAAAAAAGAATGGGGCCGTTTGTCAGGCTTTCATCCGACTGATGCCGAGACGCACGCACACTTCAGATTCATACTCAATAGAAACCACGGGCCTCTCATTTACGGTAATGCTTCGTTAATTATCAGAGTGCAGCGGCATTAGGTGGATTACTTATTGTGCGTTCGCTCGTTTCATCAAGTGTCTGGATGTTTCAATTCATGAAGGCGCACACTCAAAGGCGCGCTGACAACCATACAAATGAACAGTCAAAAAACAAACCACTCATCACTGGATGAGGATCAGTGACCTGTGCTGCAGCTCTTTATGTGATCTGAAGCGTCACCACCTGCACTGATGACACACCAGTTCATATTCTGCCTGAGTTACATATTATTATTGCTGTTGCCATGCCAGTGAACTCATCTTTAGTATTTTGAGGATGGCACGTGTCAGATTATTATCCAGTTCATCTTTTGGATATTTCTTTCTGATTTAACTTGGTGGGAAACACAAAAAATAAATTTGACGAGCGTCTTCTGTGCAGTGGTAAATGATTACATAGCTGTCATGTTCACGACACCGGCCATGGCGTCTGTAAATGTCGACTCCGTCCACAAAGAATCCCCGATAGCTGAGCGCCATGCTCTCAATGAAATACTCCATTGCAGTTGGGCTACAAAAAGGCATTATCTTTAATACAAGTAGAGAATTCAGCTTGGGTACGAGTCAAGTGCTCTCCATCCGAGCAGGACGGGCGTTGTGGTGGAGGACTAATGGAATGTGGTTCACAGTCGCTGTTTGACAAGAAATGTGAACTTGACTCTGCAGTGCTCAAGAGGACCCTTCAGGACTTCTATGTTGCAGGTTTATATGCTCTTCAGATTCCCAACCAAGCTGCCTGCTTTTCTGGGAATGATTTGCGCCGCAGGGATTACATCATACGGTTGTACGTTTGATATTCACTTGCACCACGTTCCTCACCAGAGCGGTGACGACAGCGCCGTGTCAACACGAATTTAGATGACATCGTTGTTTCCTTCTCCTTTTCTTCCTCAGCTCTGTCTCTGTGTCACTAGCTTACAGTTAGTATTGTTAGTGAACAGATACGATGCTCCGACTCATGAGCTCATCTTAAAAATACAAAACTAAATGATTCTGTTTTGTGAGACTGTAGAGCTGCAGACTCTGTCAGTGGACAGACTCTAATTGGGTCAGTGGAGCTGGTTCCCCCGCTCGCTCACACACACCGTATATAAATACACACTCGGAGACATTTTGTGCTCCGGCCTCGCTGACCCGCTCACATTGTGGTTTATTTTTACAGCGGT
This sequence comes from Cebidichthys violaceus, assembly GCF_023349555.1. Classification (NCBI taxonomy): domain Eukaryota; kingdom Metazoa; phylum Chordata; class Actinopteri; order Perciformes; family Stichaeidae; genus Cebidichthys; species Cebidichthys violaceus. Next base: position 5,207,617 of record NW_027176450.1, read on the forward strand.
AATTTGCCATCGGCGCGATGGTTTGGTTTCAGAGGCCCACGTCATTAATCACGGAGAGCATTACTGCGGTGTAATTACACTTTCTCTGAGTGTACCCGCAGCGCTTCCCTGCTCTGTCTCTGTCCATACCACAAACACACACACATGGTCGGGATGTAGAAGTGCCTGCTCTATATCACTGAAATACTGCACACCAGTGAGCATCCAGGGAGACATAAGAGGCATAACATCCAAATGTAAAATGCAAACGTTGATATCTTTATTAGGTGTTAACAACAGCACACCGGGACGTCACTTCAAGGTGCTGAACGAGAAATTAAGACGAGAGTTGGCGATAGTTGAAACCGCAAACACCCCAGGAAACTAATGAATGTGTGTGTGTGTGTGTGTGTGTGTGTGGGGGGGGGGGGGGGTGTTGGAGTCAGTGGCAGTGCTGTGTAACCCCTTTAAGATCATTACTCCACACAAAATGCACCCCCGGGGTGTGTGACACATTTGTGAATGGCTCCTTCCACGGGATTTAACGGGTTAACGGCAGACAAAGGGAGCTGGGATCATGTAGCCCAGCAGGGGGGACCCCAGTGGAAACACCAGGCTGCCTCCTAATCCCCCCGCTCCGTCCCCATCACCGCTGACTGACTGACGCGGGCTTCGGGGGGCCGAGAGCAGCCACATGTTTTCAGCTGGAGCGCATCTCTGCAGAATCTCTCTCACACACACACACACACACACCTCAAGGCCATGTGAGGATTGGTCACGCTGTTATAAGACAAATGCTTTGATTCAAATGGATGGACGTGAACTTTGGATGGATGTTTTATTGTGGTTTCATGCTGTATCCCACAGTGTGTGCTACGGGTCATAGAGGCCCAGCAGGATAAGTCCAGTACATAACGCAGTGTTTCACTGTGTTTATGTTTAAAATGTACTGTCTGAAGCACTTTAGTGCCCACTATAAATTCCTCTTTTCTGTATTGAGTAAAATAACAATAGTGAGTTATTTATGTTACAAATGGGCTTTTGCTTATTTCACAATATTTCCTTTAATTCAAGCAGATTCTTATGAACACCATTTGCATTCCATCCAATTCAAAGCCACGGCATCAACATTCAACTTCGCCTTATATTTGGACAATGCACAATAAACAGAAAAAGCTGATATGTGTAAGACGACTGTTTGAAGGCTCAGCAACAAATCTTCCTTTCCTTTCCTTTGTACATAGAAATAATACGCTTCTTCGTACAAATCAAACTTTAACCAGAATGAATGTGGCTTGTACCTAAACATGATCATTCTCAATAACCAGATGAAACAACATCATAACTACGGTTCCAAGCTCCTCGTCTTGTACATTACATAGTGTAGATATTGATAAATTATAGATTTATACTGCCAGGTATATCCATTACGTTCTGAGGGTAACGGTTGTTCTAGTCATAGTCGGTGAACGTCTGCTCGTGGTTGATAAGTGGGTCAAACAAACACAGGAGACCAAAAGTTAACCTTAACTTAAATAACAGAACAAACATACTTATTTTAAGCCAAACCGTGAACTTTTACTCAACCTAACCAAGTAGTTTTTTTTCATTTACAACATTAATGGCATGTTTAGTGGGAGGTCACACCTTAACTGATCACGCCTGTGCTGGCAGGTCTCAGAGAGTATCATGTTTACTGGATGTAAAGTAATCGCATATGTGTAGTTGAAAGAAAAGCCTAAATAATTATAGCGATTTTAGCTCATTGTAGAATTATTCGGGCCTGTCAAAGGATGGATGTTCATGTTGCTTATAGGATTATTAACACATGATTTTAGTTTGAGCTCTGTGAAGTCTGCGGCGCGGCCCTGTGGGCGTCCTCAGGATCCAGACCTGCTCAGACGCTGCTCAGGAAGTCAATTACAAGCTAAGCATTCATCGGAATGCAGCGCTGACCAATAAGACCCGGACCCTCTGCTCATTCTGGTCCCCAACTATGAGCAAAAAGGCTTCCGAGGTCCAAAAGATCATCAGATATGAATTCATTTTATGAGTTTCAGCTTATTGACTGTCCCTCCTAATTGTGTCTGATTGTTTTGCAAGAGCCCAATTAAGGTCTGGAATCAGCAATCATTGTCCCCATAGTCCTACGCTAATCAAGTCATTTGCAGTGTTCTTCTTCCCACTGTCAGCGGATTGCTTTGATAATGGCAGGTTGCGCACAGAGATGATCTTTTTGGGAAAGCATTTGGAGAGGACGTGCAAAGAAAAGGTGTCATTATGATAACTAGCTGCCTCCTCAATGAGAAGCCGTCCTTAATGTAGTCGATTACGGCGCGCTGCTCCCGGAGACCCGTTCTCTGAGATGTGCCTACCCGTCACTACCGTCTCATGGCCACGTTACAGATGTGTGGAATCACTGGAGCACCGCGGTGAACGTGAGCTGATTCCTTAAGGCCACTCTATTCTTCATCTGCTGGCCTATTGACAGATTTTGGGCTATTTTGCCTCCAGAATGTGTCTTCTTTCAGACTAGTGGAAAATAGATTTCTCCTAAATTCACCAACACTTTACCATTAGATAAAGCCTCATTTGCATATTTAATCATATTTCAAACTTGTAATACAGAAAATAATTGTCTTAACATAAGAACTGGTGAAGTTCCATGGTGATATCTATTAGTTCATTGTTTACCTATCCTCCTGTAGAGTCTTCATAATGTCTGTAATTTAACTAAACGTCTCTTCAAAGGACGTTTTCTCTAAATGACTTTGTTCTCAGTAGCTCTTACATTCTCCAAATATTACTCTTTCATTCTTCTCTGTACTCTGTACTGTTTCCACAGTGTTACAGGGTTTGTTCATATCTCATTCAAAGCCTGATTTATATCATATTTTATTACTAAAAACATGATGGCAAAGATAGTAATTTCTGATTTATAGAGTGATACAAAGAAATCTGTAAAAACATTTCACTCTAATATTCTACAAAATGAAACAAAACATGTTGACCGGTCTTTATCCAATGTTCACATTTGTGTTCTGGAAATGTATGAAAATTAGCACATATTCGATAAGATAATACCTCATTTGCATATTTAAACATTGTCTTGATATAAGTAGTGAACAGGGGAAGTATCATGGTGAGATATATTAGTTAACATGTTGAACCCTTTTCACCAGGGGTTCTTCAAAATGTCTTAAAGGCCTCATACTCCACATATGAAACTACACTGGACCACACCAAACATTAGATATGTTGCCTGAGGTTCATCACTGGTCTCTGTAGCGTCTTTGGTTCTTAACAGCGGCTGTGTAATGCATTTGTTTTGAGCACAAACCTTATCTCTGTAAAGTGCTAATTCCATCTCTATGTAAATGCCAAACGGAGCTTTTCATTTCTCCATTGTCTTCGTGGTGTTGCCCGAGCTGCCTGATGGGAGACGGCAGTAATTAAAATGAAAGGCCATGGGTCACCAGGCGAGTCCAGCGCACAAAGAAGAAGCTGGCTGGGGGCGAAGGTGGTGCGCCGTCCGAATCCTTTTTAGCTGTCGTTTGAATTAATTTGCAGATAATCGGGTCAATTAAGAAGATGCATTCCTCCGGCTGCGTGTAATGTCATATTCATCGATCCATAGGAGTTCTTTATGCGCTCATGTGTAGGATACATTTATGTTTCTGAAACACGCCGTTTGGAATTCATTAGGTATTGATCCCCTCTTAGCGACCCACGGTCTGATAGCTGCCTCAGTCTGGAGCCGGCTTATCAATCCAGAAGCCCTTTAACTATGTTATTGTGGTGCATCAACATTGTCTACCCCAGCTAAAGCAGACACCTCTGAAGTGTCTGGATGCAGCGTCTCTATTGGTGCTCAGCGAGCTTCTCCTGCTGTGTTTTTTTGTCTGGCTGTGCGTCCCTTGTTGGGAGTTTGCGTGAGGTTCGGTTGTCTCTGCACACCCTCCTTCCTCTCCCTCACCACGCTCACTGTCTGACGCCTCAGCCGTCCCTCCCCACCCGCCGATTGGCTGCCGTTCAGACAGCTGCGGCCAATGAGCCTCGGCAAAAAATCTCAGTGTTTAGTCTGGTGCTAGGCAGCAGAATCAACAGACAGGTGGGCCGGGCAAAGTCATCGGTCCCGGCTGGCTGAACGGCAAAAGAAAGTCTGTTAGCTTTTTAAAGCAACACCGCAGCCTGGGAGCATCAACCACGAGCCAGAATGATTTAGTAAACTGCTCCACAGAAAGAACCAGTAGTTGCTCTCAGGTTTGAAGTTTTGTATTTTATTGTACTGTAACACATAGATGCTTCCTGTGAGATTTTAAGTACATTTACAAAATTAATGTTAATGGTACTAAACTTTTCTGAGTGTCCTGACTCTACCCTACCTGTTCATGGTGACAAATCCGGTTTGCTCCGGTACTGAAGAGGATTCTTTTTTCCTTCGTGGATCCTGTTTGCTAGTGGCTGAACACTGAGAGGGAGGGGCCAGACAAGGGCACATAACGATGGGCCTATCTCCCCCCGATGTGCAAAAAAAAACAGGAAACAGGGTTATCCAAAACAATATGCTTGCAGAATGTACATGTTTTATTATGTCATTCTATCCACATACTCAAACACTGTGAAATGGTCTCTCATCAGACCGACCGCATACACTTCTGCCTGCGCTAACTTGTTGACTGTTTTTCCGTTGTGGCTCGAGGTGACATTAAATTAATGGACATACGAGCTTTGAGACAAAAATAGCGGCGTGTCTGTGGAGAGTGAAATAGCACAAATGATCTTCCTTTGACTTTTGGCTGCCGGCGTATAGGGCTTTGGTAAAGATAACAAAATGTGTTAGACTCTTAAAAATCACTGTTGTCGAGTGAACAACTCCTGATTAATGCGTCTATATACAGTACATGTCTGTTTTCTTTTACAACGGGCGCCTACCAAGGATTGGGTTTTCTGTCACATATACCTCAGCTTTGGTGTTTCACCGTGACGACATGTTAACTTCTGTTGCAACACAGATGTATCTTGTTGTCAGCCTATATTAAAGCTCTATATTAAAGCTCTATAGTAAAGCTCTATATTAAAGCTCTATTGTAAAGCTCTATATTAAAGCGCTATGTTAAAGCTCTATATAAAAGCTCTATATTAAAGCTCTATTGTAAAGCTCTATATTTAAGCTCTACATTAAAGCTCTATATTTAAGCTCTACATTAAAGCTCTATATTTAAGCTCTACATTAAAGCTCTATATTTAAGCTCTACATTAAAGCTCTATATTTAAGCTCTACATTAAAGCTCTATATTAAAGCTCTATATTAAAGCTCTATGTTAAAGCTCTATATTAAAGCTGACAGTTTGAGTGTAGCGTTAACAGCGAGTTAAAAGCCACCGCGGCAGTTTTTTCATATCTGTGCACATATGATGTGTTTTGGTGTCCCGCTCCCCCACCAACTATAGATTTTTCACATCTACCAGCTTGAGAAGTCCGTCTGATTTTTCCGCCCCTGTCTGGTGTGCAATGGTACATCCCGTCCTCAGGGGAGGGGCTTCACCCACCCCCATTCTCATTTGAACTTTGACCCTGGCCTCCTGCCTCTCAGGATATGAAATGACCCCCTCAGTGGGACAATGTTTTGGAACTGTTTTAGATGAGTCTGTTTTTTTTGTTGTAGGCCGGAGCAGATGAGCTCAGAGGGCTGCATGGCCATTTTGTTTATTATTGTATTGTCTATTTTAACTTTGCAATCGTAATGACTAGTTGAGTCTTTAGACAATGAGGACGTCTCTCAAGTGGACTCTTTATATAATGTGCTAGGGTGTTACATGAAATATAGATAGGCCAGCCAGTCATAGCACCGATCTCATGTATTCACTAAACCGATGTGCCAACAGTGGATTGTACCAAAAATGGCTCATCAACGACGATTGAGCGCTTCCTCCTTGTCAATCACATTGGAGAGGTGAGCAGCAGAGATGTGTCGACTGCACGTGATGATAATCAACGTAACGTGCACGCAGCTCTACGCTTTTTGTGCCTCTTCTGCATGAAAACAAAAAACAATTCAACTACCAGTAATGATGTTTGCAGCAGTTGTTCTTGCACCACAGTGATTGCTTACAATTGTCTATTGTCTTCTCTAACCTTTACTTCTCTAAATTGGCAGTAAAGTCTCACTTCACTGAGGTATTCTATTTGTTGCGAAAAGTTGGCAATAGCAGACAACACTGAATTAATACGCTGGGTGCTCCCAAACGTGGCCAATGAATGAAGGACATTATCAAAAAGCTGTCGTTTAGCAACCTAGAGCTCAGCCACTCCTGTCAAATCTTTCCTGCATTTTTAGTTTTTCGACCATCCTCAATTTCAAGCTGATTTGCAGTCAGCTGCCACAATATATCTTTAAGTTACACATCTCTGTGTCAAAGTGCTTTGTGCTGGGAGAAGAAGTGAATTTGCTTCAAAGAGTCCATTCTGGATGATGACCTTTGCTTTTACGATGGTCAAACAATTCTGATTCTGTTCCGAAAACGGTGACTACGTGTACTTCTTATATACAGTCTGTGGTTTACACACAAAACAATGTACAATTAACTTTCGTGAAGTGAAAACACTGAAAGGGTTAAAGTTGTCAGACAAAAACAGACAACACCGTAGCCCCGCCCCTAAAGCATCCCCTGCTTTATGGTCTGTTTGACTCTAAATGGACCATAATGTACTAAATGAACATCATGCTGTATTGAAGAAGACTTGAAACTAGAGATTGAGACCATAAACTCATGTTTACAATGTTTACTGAGGTAATAAATCAAGAGAGAAGTAGAGTCATTTTCTCATAGACTTCTATACAACCAGAGGAGTCGCCCCCTGATGGACACTAGAGAGAATGCAGCTTTAACACATGAAGCATCGGCTTCACTTTTCAGAACTTGAGACTCTCTCCTGGTGTAAACCGGATTGACAGAACATGTCGTCTTTATTTTGAAATGTGTGACAATTGTGTGACAAAGAGTTTGTGGAATGTGAATGTTGGAATTCTGGTGTGGAAAGGTCCTAAAATCAGATAATAAACACCAAATAACAAATATAACTGCTCAGATATAAACAAGGTTTATCACCACATTTACTGGCCTGTAGTATATTCTTCCAAATGATCTATGTGTGATGTCACCAGTGCCTCAGCACCTGTGCAGTCTGCAGTTTGGTCTGGGATGGAAGTGCTCGATGTGTCTTCATACTATCGTTACACTGCTGTAGACTGTGGGGATACAATGATGACTTGTGTATGTGTGACCAAAGACATGTCTAGGTTTTTTTAGATGCATGGCTCCTAAAACATAGCAAGAAACACAAACATGATCACAAACATGTCCTAATTTATTCATGAACAGATTCGGCAGATGCACATCAGTTTTGGTGTCAAATACAGCGAGAGAGAACGAACGCGTGAGAGGCTCTCGAGGCAGAACATGAATGTGGTCTCTGGCGGGTTCCTGGCTCTTTAGTGAGTCCCAGGTCCGTGACATTATACCTGTGTCATTGTAAGAAAGCACCTTGTGTCGGTCGGTTACTGTTCTGGCTAAAGTGCAGAAGCACGGGGCATGAGGAAACACGTTCGTCTGCTGCCAACACGTGATTTTGATTCGTAAGTCACAGCTCGTCTACTTTGAAATGATCTACCGTATTGAGTAACTAAGGAAACGCAGTTAAATGTACAATCACTATGAATCTGATGTACTCCATCTAATCTGATCCACTCACATGGTTTTGGATGAATCCGGTCAACTTTATGTCAGTATTTGGACCAGGAGGAGCGGTTAGTCATTAGCTCACCCCGTGTCCGCTCAAACAATCTGAGCTGAAACCTCAAGCAACCGGAACGCCCACAGAGTTGACTTTGGAAGGCAGCGCGCATTCCTGACACCATATTAGCCCCGACGCCCCCCCACCACCACTTCGACGTGCCGGGCAGCCTGCCAGGTAGAGGTTGCCATGACTCCTAACAGAACCCTTTACAGACCCCCCCCCCCCCACACACACAACCCGACACAACCCCAGAAGGTGCCAGATTTTGGGAGGGGGCAGCCCGGGCTAACGTTTTGATTTGGACAAAAGATGTCTTCACAATGTCAGCAGAATACTTACTGGGAATGCTGTGGCTTTCTGGGAGGAAATCATGTGATCTTTCCAGCCAAGGTTTTGTGATGGTGCCAGGGCGAGAGAGAGAGAGAGAGAAAGAGAGAGGGAGGGAGGGAGAGGGAGAAAAAGGGGGAAACTTTGAATAATGATGCCAGCAAATCGTTTTCATCCAGTCTTTTTCTTCTCTTTCGTATTCTTGTTTGTTTTCGGAGGAAATGGCGGCCGGAGCGTCACCGAAACTGAACTGCGTATTGTCAGCGAGCTCAGTTTTTTAGAAGGTGCCCCCTTGGTGTCTTTTCATCGTTCCTCTCATTACCGAGAATAAAACAAAAACAAAGGGTTGCGGCGCTCGCTGCTCACTACCAGACATAGACACGATAAATCAGACAGGGTAGTAGAAATGTGGGTAAGTGGCGTTTTTTTCTCACTTCAGACTTTCCTTTGTCGCACTGCGGCCGTAGGAATATTCCGCTGTTTGCAGGCTCTCTGGCACTGGCACAGTTAATGGTAGCTGACCGTGGCATGCTTCATTACACTGGCATGCCTCTCTGCTCTCTGCGGTCTTGGCTGAGCGGAGGCAACCTCTCGCCACAGCTACATCGCTGCTGGTCAGGACCAGGACTACTCTGGTAATTCTGCGGGCCAGTTTGGGGAAAGTTCTGATTGTTATCATCACGGACTGTGAATTTCATTTCTGGGATCTGCCGAGGTGTGTGCCGCTCCCAAAACCCGGGGCACAGCGACCTACGAGCGTACAGTCATTTGTGTTTTCAGATTTTAGTGTGGATCTGGTGTTGTCACAACAGTTACTGGCATGTTATGTAACCTCCTACTATTTTTTTCTTCCTCACCATCACACAACTCAATGGTTCCTTTGCAGTTCACTGATAGTTGCTAGTGTTTTATGAAGCACTAAAACTTTCTTTTTCCTTTTTTTTTTTTAAAGGGAAGAACTCAAAATCAACCCCGGCAGCGAAACCCACCCCCCTCACTGAGCAAGACACTTCCATGAAGGGTGAGTTTGTCTGTTGGTGAACTTTCATTTTATGGGACTGAATCTCAACAAAGGCTCCTGCTGCAGTTCCTCTAAATGTCAGTGGAACGGAACTCTTCTGCTCCACACTGTCCCCTCACTGTCAGCTCGGTACAAGAGCATGATCTCTTTCTACCAACAGACACACGTCACACACGCTCACTCGTCACATTATCACAGAACATTTTCACTCCTTTATTGAATTACTTTGATACTTTGGCCATAACCATTTGGCACAAACCCGTAGATCCGATCTTGTGGCAAATCTGACAGCACAAGCTCGCCTCTGTGGGTCTTTGTCATTGTGGTGTAAACGTCGCCTTTCTGGTCTTTTTGCTTTAGTAGGTCACAAGAGTACACTAGATTAAAAAAGGGATCCAACCTCAAAACCCAGCCCGGTGTTGCCAATTCTCTTCCAATGATAGTAGCTAACAGCACTGACAGCCCACCTCCCTCCAAAGCCACTCCCCCAAAATGATCATCAGGAACGTAAACAACCAACACGGCTGCTGCTAGTACTCACAGCTGTCAAGCTAGCAGCTTGTGGAAGATTGTGGTGACGCGCAATGAGTGTATGGGCAGAGTGCGATCAGGTAGACGGGTAGGTAGGTAGACAGGCAGTTTTGGAAGCAGCTTACTTTAAACTTAAACCTTTGTGTTACATAAGGAGGAGCAAAGAGTAATTTAGGCTAATGGTGTGTGATATGCTTCATTTAATGAATAGAGAAGCAGAACCAAAGTTGAAAATGTGTGCATCCGGGTTGAGGTAGTAGGTTGTATGGTTTAGAATTACACCCTGGGAGTTAACTGTACAACCTTCTAGCTTTCCTTGGAGTACACGTATGACATCAGTCTGTACAGAAAGTACTTCTAGCGCAGCATGGACCTCTTCATGCATTTAGTAGCGCCTCGTCATGTAACCTTTGCCCACCTGAGGATCTCATTTCATAGCTGACCTTTAGCCGTGGTCGGCCTGTCTGCTGCGGCTCAAAACCTTCAATTAGCGTTAGCTTGACGTATGTTGTATTTTTAGACATAATGCATTGTGGTCAGCCGGAGTAACCGCACTGCATTGATTGCATTATGGTGTCCCTTTAACTGCAAAACACACAGAGCAAACACACGAGCAGTCTTCCCTCCATCAAACATCTAAAATTCTTGCAAAAGACAAGCGTTAAAATGGACTAACTACTTTATTTATCGTCTGATTTGGAAATTGCCATTTCCCTCACTGAGGTGTAATTGCGTGGCGGAACCTATTTCACACAGCGATGGCTTCGCTCTTCAAACTGTTGCTCCGTCTTCCGGGCCTCGGCCCATTTAGTCGGTGCGGGGGCCGCGTGGTGTCGGTCCCGTGGGAGCTGCGCGCCAGACATGATGATGCACAGATGGTTCGATTACAAACACAAAGTATGAAATATAATAATCACAATAAATCTGACTTGCCGTGTTTAACAGATTCTTTCCCGGTGACTGCCGTGCCCCGTGGTTTTACAGCACTGCTGTTCGCTCATTACCTTTGAATATTTTTACAGCAGCTGACTCAGGTTAGATACATTTCTCGGGGATTTGGAGCTTTGATTATCATACCTAACATATTTAAAGCTGTTTGCCTCAAGCTGCCTGGGCAGTCGTCAGTAATATTCCAGGTTTCCCAGCGTGGGAAAAGCTGAATGTTTCTGCGTGGACTCTGGGCCTTGTGATACATCGTTCGATGGGTTCCATACAATGAGCATTTGTGATATAAGGGTCTAGTTTCAGACTTGTCCACCGGGCTGAATGCGTCTGACTTCATTGCTGTCTGGTACTAAGCCACTGCTTGTAAAATGACTCTGAAGCACCAAGCAGGAGAAAAATGGCTCAAGACTTACCGCAGTTTGTTACTCTTCTGGACGGCTTGATTTGAAATGCAGCTTGTGCAGATCACTTTTTTTCAATTTCTGCTCCGGTTCTTTATCATTGTGACAGTGTTTTTTCGGTTTGATGGATGACGCTGCTTTTGCTGTGTTTATGACCAGGACGGCCTCTCTGCAACCTTTGTCATTTATCCAATTAGCTCTTTGCTTTGGAGTGGGTGAGATTGCATCGTTTTTTTTTCATGGTGTTTGATGCTCAGAGTTTCCACTGAACCGACCTCATACCGAGCCAGATGTGTTGTACTGTATTTTAAATCTAACGTGTAATCATTTACAATAATCTCTTCACAGTTTGTGGGTTGGTAGACACTCCAAATACCCACATAAGTATAAGCACTGAAGAAGTGACCTTTTCTTTCACGATATGTCCCTTTTAACACACAGTTCATTTTATTTACAAAGGTTCCTGAAACCATCTCGGGCACGTAGCCCTAATCTGCCAGTGCAGATATGGAATGGGATTAATTAGAAGCAGCTATTTTTCTGTCATGAGTAGTGAAATGTGGAGTGATACTAACGACTCCATTGAAGCTCGGGGATCCTGCTCAGCCTCGCATCGCCAACAGAGTCCATTGTCATCAAACATGTTCCTGTGAGGGAATAGGATCCCGGTAAATCCCCAGAAACCCAAGAACCCCTTTTATCTCCTGTTTTCAACCCCGGCATCAGGAAGCTCACGCCTCCTCATTCAACCCGACATCTCAGGCTCACGTCGCTGCAGCTCCGACCCGCTCGCATGAAAAATAATACGAATAACTGTTGACAAGTGGACAGCAACGCGGAAGGAATATCGTGTGCTTCAAATGATAAACTAACATTAACAAATGCTTTCTTTGTTCAGAAACAGATCATTTATTTTACAGTTTTGCTAAAACAAAGAGTCTGCTCTCAGCTCTCACACATTAAACAGAGCATGGAGAGTCAAGATGTGGCCTGCTCGGGTTTATTTTAAGAACTGTGATTTTCTTATCCATCCTCACCTCTGGACCCCAATCGCTCTTCCAGATGTGTAGGGGAAAGCGTCAAGCCACTGAGAATCATGCTGCCTCAGCGCTCCCCTGTCCAGCTGCCCACAGCACTGTGGCTAAAAGTCATTGGTTCCAGCTGGGCCTTCATTTATGGGATGGTTGAACAAATAAATTATGGGATTAGATAGGGGCGGTTTAGGTTTGGTCTCCGCTGCTGTAACAGCCCCTTTGAGCAGTCCCAGAAGTTTTGAGGTCCTTCAGCTGACTTTAGGAATTAATAAAATAAAGATTGTCATTATTGAATTTGGTGGAGTCCAAATTACGTGTGGCAGACAGCGCTGGCAATGTCACGAAGCACGACGACGACGACGACGATTGAACGAGAAACAACAAGAGCAGTCCACCACCATGCAGTAAAGATAGTATCTATTGCACACATCACAACTACCTCATTAGGGTCTTGTTATAAAAACTATGCTTAAAAACATAAAGCTGTTAATTCATTCTTTCAAATATCTCTGCTTCATCCTTGACATGGGAAAGATTCAGATCTCCGGCTGACAATAAATCTCCTCGAGATAGAAAAGCACAAACACACAGTGCCCAAAGTCAGGTTATATACATTGTGTACGCATTGCAGATTACACAGACACACACACAGGGATTATACGATATACTTTCTGATACTTTCTCTCCCTCAAGTGTTCTAGAGCCATCCAAATCCATCACAGGGAGCGACACTCAGGCACTTGTAAAACCGGCCAGTCGCCGCTTGCGTCTGCAACTGTTGCGCAAGCCCTGATTGGCTTTCTTGCTCTTGATATCACCGATGGGTGGGGACCTCAGTAACAAATCGTTTGATTGCTGTCGGTTCTGGCCAGGCCAGGCGCTTGGGCTCCACCAACTCATAAAATCTCACTCCCCTATCAAAGCGAGCAGCCCCGAGCACTATTTCTTCCAGAGGAAACGTATTCGCTTAATGCGCTCGGGTTAATGGCAAATGAATAATCATAACACGGCGATGGCAGACGATGGGGGGGTGTCATTGATCTGTCTGGAGTCAGCCCCGCTCCGCCTGCTGCATCAGCCACTCTCCCCCTATTGATACGCTCTTGCCCCTTGACCCCTGGGACAGATCAATGGCATTGATTGGAGAAGGGCAGGGACAAGGGCAGGATCTGCTGACTGGCCCGACAGCTAGTGTGACAAGACATGATCGTCATTAATGTCCCGCTGGCTGGCAAGGCGCTGTGCATCACATATTTCCTTCCTCCCCCTCCTCCGCTCTCCTCCTTCACCCCTCCTACTTCTGCGGCTCCATGTTCCATTCTGTGCTGCTTTCACCGACTGAGATAAGTCCATTCTTTAGATACCTGTCTGATGCCTGCCTGGCATCCGTGACATAGATAGCCATCTAGATATTTTGACGAACTGCAAGTGTCGTGCTGCATAACGCCTCGCGGCTCATTGTGCGTGTTGCTTACTGATCACAACGGAGCTGGTCCTATTTTTTTTGCGTGGGGGGCTTTGAACAGATCTGTCTTGGTACAATTCAGAGCAAGCAAATTAAAGTGCACTCCAACTCACAGCGACGTGCGTCTCCGATGGTTGGCAAACCCTCACAATGATAAAATACCCCGCGTTGCCCGATCCCCACCGCATCTCTGAAATTGTGTCGTTGGTACCTAACAGCAACTATTGCTTGCTCTCTTGGGCCAATTTCATCAAGCCAACGGGTTCTATTTCCAGTCTAGACTGGAAACGAAGCTGGTAGTGTGTGTGTGTGTGTGTGTGTGTGTGTGTGTGTGTGTGTGTGTGTGTGTGTGTGTGTGTGTGTGTGTGGAGGGGTGATGGGCGGGATGCAGCGACAGCTCCAGACTCTGCAGTGACACGGCTGTAATGGAGCTGATTGATCACCTATATGGCCGCCTGCCGGCCCCACTGGCTTTAGCATACAGAAAACTCCCAACACCCCCTCCCCCCGTCTCTGCGTCACTGCCGCCATCACCGAGCCAATCTGCGAAGACCCACCATCCCCCATAGACTTCAACCTGGCCACGGTTTTGACATTGGCTGCAGGATTCTCTTCTCCGGCTCCTCGCGGTGGGCTCGCCCCGCTACCTCGCTGTGGTGTAGAAAGGTGCACGCGCCTTTACCAAAGTGACATTTTCCAATTCAGCCTTTTCTGCGTTGAGTTTAAAAGAAAGAAAAGCTGCTGATTTCCATTTGAATTAAAGAGCATAATCAATCAATGATAACATTTGCAGATCTGTCTCCCTGCCCCCTCCATGTCACACTGGGTCATAACCCTAATCTATCCCGGGTGTTGAGGGTGATTAAACTCTGAGATTAGAACAAGCTGTCAAGGGCACATCTCATTCAGACAGTCTTTTTTTATTTTATTTTATACAGCCTTGCCCCCACAGTTTAATTGTATAAACAAAAAATAAAAACATTTATCACATTCGCAGTCTCTGGAAAGAGCTGTGTCCATTAGTGAAGCACTTGTTAATACCCAAAGTGGTATTTCTGCTGGAGAACGTTTAGTCGACAAGAAAAGAAAATGTAACCTCAAAACGTAAATGAACGCTGAAAAGAACACATTTCTACCTTTTGTTATTTGTGACCCTGCAGCATCGTTTGCATATGATATTTAATAGCTGTGGGTATAAGTGTATATGATAAGTGATATGATTAAGTATTCCGCTGGCAGTCCACACACATGACATGGTTTGTGTATGTAAAGGCCCTCGTGTGTGTTGCTGTGGTGCTGATCTGGCAGAGAGACGTGTGTGTGTGTGTGTGTGTGTGTGTGTGTGTGTGTGTGTGTGTGTGTGTGTTAGATAGTTTAAAGGAACACATTTGGACATATGTACGTCTGCAAATTTGGAGAAAATAAAAAAAAATGCAATTCTGGACAAACCGACAATGTGAGTCCAGGGATCGAGGACACAATAGCAGCCACCATCTTCCCGTCAGACTCGGTCACAATGTTGTCAGAGTGACCACATCACTGCATGCTAGTCACTCTGCGTCCTGTGTCTTGCTTTTCCATTCAAGCCGTGTTGGTATCTCTGTCCTTTTTTTGTCTCCGACATGATTGCAAATTTTGTATCGCAGCCTTTATCTGTTGATTAGTGTGTGTGTGTGTGTGTGTGTGTGTGTGTGTGTGTGTGTGTGTGTGTGTGTGTGTGTGTGTGCAAACTGAATTCATGTTACAAGACGGTGGGATCGCTACAGTGCATCCTCCTTCATGGCCAACCAGTTCGCTGCAGTGTGTATGTGTGTGTGTGTGTGTGTGTGTGTGTGTGTGTGTGTGTGTGTGTGTGTGTGCGTGCGCTGCAGGAAAAGAGAAGAAATTGATCAGCACAGAGAGGAACGTGTTTGCCAGCAAAGGCTGGATGGAGGGTGTGTGAGAGAGAGAGTGAGTGAGAGAGAGAGAGAGAGAGAGAGAGAGAGAGAGAGAGAGAGAGAGAGAGAGAGAGAGAGAGAGAGGGGGAGAGAAAGAGCGAGGGCTGTCGCTGCAGACTCCTGCTGCAGTATCTCACTTTGGGCAAGCAGCTGCATACAGGGAGTAACAGACAAGCGAGACGAGCAGACAGGTACAGACCTGGCGCGATGGGCAGGGACGGGAGGGGGTTATGGAGATAGTGGTAGAGGGCAGAAGATGTTGGAGCGCCAGGGCCTGGGGGGGGGGGGGCGGTCAAAAGTGGGAGGAGGGGGGTGAAAGCAAAAGGTAGCGGAGAAAGCAGATATTTTTGGCTTTTTTTTTTCTTCTTCTTCTGCCGTGGCAGGTGTCGCGTTGGACCTGTGGCAACAGAGGAAAGAGGTGGAAAAATAAAGTAGAGAGAGGTAGATGATAGCGTCACGACGGGGAGGTGACCTAGTGTCTGGAGCAGGGGGGGGTTAAGATGCTGAGATGGAGTTGACAATGCAAGCGCCGGGATGGAGCAATGCTCTGTGCTGGAGGGGGGGGGGCGTCCCACCTCACTGACCTGCGTCTGGCTGCAGCTTCCCGCGGACACCCCAGCTTTACCCCCCCCCCCCCCCCCCCCCCAGCTCCCCCCCCCCCCCCCCCCCCCTTCCTGCTACCACTGCCCTTTCTTCCCTCTGCTCTTCTTCATCCTCAGCTCGGAGGCGGATAACAAAAGGCTTGGTCGGTGGGCAGACTGAGGAGCGAGCGTGCGAGGCAACGCGTCAGGGCGGCGCGGAGCGTTTGTTTCCGGAAGCCTCCACTTTGCCGAGCGTTCCCCAGAGAGAAGGAGACAGTCAGAGACTCCTATCCAATTTATTTTTTCTAGTCTGAAGGGGAGGAGTTTTGAGGTGGGTGGCAGGATGGGGAGGGGGGGTGGGGGGGTGGGGGGGGTTCAGTCAGTGGTGTGTTTGGGTACATGACAGGCAAAAACGACATGGGAATGCTTTCAACATTACATTGTTCATATTCACCGCAGTTTATGGCATTTTATGGCAATTCATGTTTGTATTGTTCCGTTCTAACTGTGCCTCAAGCTTTTTATTTTTTTATTTTAGTTTGATGGAAGCTGTTTCATGTTTGTTGCCTTCAACAACTTATTGCGTGCCAAGCTTGCTGCCGCCGCGGCAGAGTTCAGCAGGTAGGCATCTGGCGTCGAGGGTGTTGCAGTCAGCGTGGAGTTTTAACTGTTCTCGTCGATTCCTAGCATGTGTTTTTCATATATATATATATATATATATATATATATATATATATATATATATATATATATATATATATATATATGTATATGAGTGAACTCTAGTGGTGTCCGCCCCCTGTGGTGGAAAGCCAGAGGCTGAGCCTGCTAGGTGGCTCTCTGTGCTCAGCCGGTCAGTGCAGACGGCTCAGCAGACGGGTCTGGATCCAGCCGCCCTACAGGGACAAACGTAGACTGATGATCGGCCGATGCTCTTTAGGACAAAGAGGCGAGCCCCGGCTGCCTGGCTGGGGGGGCTTTTCCTCTACCGGCACAAAGGCTAGTTAGCACAGAGCAGGCTCGTCCGTCTGTCTGAGACGCTGCTTCTGTCTGGGTGCTGCGATGAAGATCATTTAAGTCTGAACCAATTTGCCTGACGCATCTAACCTCTTCGTCTGCCTTTTTTCATCTCCGCTGTCGTCCTGTGGCATTTCTGTGTGTGTAAGCTGAGAGTGTTTCTACCTCTGCATGTCTTTGTGCTGAAACAAGTCATCTGCGGTGGAGGAACATGGAAACCGTTTTTCTTCATCCAGGATGCAGACTGTTCTTTTGATTGCAGCCCATGTCTCGTATAATACGGAGATGTTGTGGCTGTGGGTGCCTTCGGGAAGAGATTGGGTACTTTGAAGTGGCAGTGGTTGACGAAGGGACAGTGTGTGTGTGTGTGTGTGTGTGTGTGTGTGTGAGAGAGAGAGGGAAAGGTGTCGGTGCCACTCGTCGCCCTGCAGCCTCCTCAGTAGACCCTGTCGTACTTCACCTGCTCCCTGAGACCCTAACTTGTGAGCTCTCTTGATAAAAAATCACGGGTTAGGCTCTTGGGACGCGGGCGGACGGCACAATCGACTTTCTACCGAACGTTCCCGAGGGTGGAGTCGGAATGAAGCATCAACTGATTTACCGCTATAGTGTACGAGCGGTAGGGACGACACGGAGGACGTGAGAGTGAGAGGAACCGTGACAAGGACGTGGCTGAGCGTCAATTAAGAGCACATTTGTGCAGCTGTTACACTGAGGGGACTGTAGATGTAGAATGGACATGTTTGGGATTGCCGCATTATTTTATTTTTTTCAAAATCAAAAACGGCTTTCATGGTCTCAATGTTGTCATCGCCGTAAAATTGAAACACTCGGCACCGTGCCGAGGGCCGACATTGTCATCTCTCTTCATGTCGACGTCTTTGTCTGAATATTTGAGTAACTCGGGATCTGATTAGGAACGGCAGGATATCCACCACACCCCACACCGGAGCCGAGTAACCTGTCAGCACCACGGCACAGTATCCCAGAGACCCAGCCCATGTGTTTGATTCATATTTGATATATTAGGCAGTTGTCCTGCTTACTCCGGCTTCATTCAGACAAACTGAGACCAATGCCACATTCAAAGAGTCTCACACACACTTTAGTTTGGCTTTCATGAACTTAATCCCTCCACAGATAAATACATTCTCCTCTCTGTTCTCTATATATAATATAATATATATATATATATATATATATATATATAATTATATATATATATATATATAATTATATTATAATAGATTATAATATTGTTTTCCAAAATTAATATCAGAATGTAACAATTTAATAAAAGTATTTAAAAAAAAGCAAGTTCCAAAGTTTTTAAAAAATGTAATTTGTATTAACATAAACTGATTAAAATAATGCACATGCATCCTGGTTATGATTTAAACAGTGTATATAAATTGTATTTAAAGTGTGCTGTCACACTAAATTATTAAATCAGTTCCCCATTTTTGCCGCTTTCCTAATTTGATCGTTTCTGTTGAAATGTTCATCATGAGACGTCACACAACCAAATAAATCAATATTCAAACTGGGGGTCCACGAAAAAGACATGATGGACACAGACTAGAGAAGGAAGACGTTGGACTGCTCTCGTAGGCCCGCTGAAGAAGAACATGTTCAAAGGTGTGACTTCTTTCACCGGTACAGCTGGACCTGGTTTTTTGAACTTTCCTGTTTTCCCAAAGCAGCACGCTTTAGTGAAAACCTCATTTCTGCTAAATTGTCCATATTAGGAATGCAGCTCAAAACAATTGATTTTCTCTCTCATACTCTGCTCTCCATCTCTCAGTCTCCCCTCGCTCCCTAATTATGTTTTTTTTTTGGTTTCACACTGAACAATGCCGATGCCAACTAATCAGTCTGTGCCTGTGCCACGGAGCCCCCAGCAACAGCTGAAGGAGCGCCGTGTCCCCATGAATACCAAGCAGCACGGCCTCAGTGCGACAAGTGCTGAGCAGTCAGACGCAGCGCAGCCAGAGCGGAGCTGGTGCCCACTAAACAGCCAGACACTTTTATTGGGGTCTGTCTGACACGCAGCAAAGTCTGGCAACACCCGAGCCCACTGATGAACCCCCCCACAACAGTAACAAAGCAGCGTGCTCAGAGCAATCCGCCAAGGATCCAATAAATATCACCCTCTTAAAATGGGCTCCCGGCTACTCTAGAAACTCTGTTGAACAGGGAACAGAAACTTTGTTCAGAGTGAAACCAGTTCTCTGTAAGGGACTGCTTCATTGATCAGACACATTACACTGCATCAGACACAACGGGGGGATCTGTCACCGACTTATCAAAAAAAAGGCAAATTAATGAAATTTTGTGTCTTTGACCTTTTGAGCATGATGTGGATGCTCAGGGTTGAAATCATATTTTCATTGTAAATGCAGGATTAGAAAGCAGCTTCATTGTTATCATGTATTAAACGTGAACATATTCCACATGAGAGCTTATAATTGAATGTTCTCGTTCTCTGAAGACTTTTGATTTGTGGTCACGGTCACATTACTCAACAGCTGTTTACGTCCTTCAGTGACGTCATGTTTGCAAATATAATTATTTTACACAATTTTATACAAAATTAAAATGAGGAATTAGTGCCAATTAAGACGCAATTTTTTTAATCAAGTGTGATGTGGAAATCTGAATTCATGAAAGTGATCAAGATGCAGAAATGGATCTTTTTCTTCATTCTGTGACGTGCCTCAGTATTTATTAATAAGGCTTCCTCATTAAACAGCGTTCCTCGTGCGGTTTCTACGCTCCGCTCGTCTTCGACTTCCTGTGGGAAGATGAATCCAGACGTTGAATAGGTGTAGATAAACCAAAGGCTCCAGCTGACGGACCAGAGATTACACTCCATTGTTCAGAGGCGGTCATGTAGCACGCTGCGCCGCCGCGCCCCTGCCCGATAAAAGCAATAAGGGACAGATTAACGCTCATCCTCCGCGTTAGGACATAGAAATCAGATGGATTTAGTGAATTAGAGGGCTTGTTTTATTTTATTTTGTTGTTGCGTCGACCGTCAGGTTGTGCTGAAGCAGCTTAGTGTTCAGTGGATCTCTTATCGCAGCGGGATGGGGGGATGGGGGGGGGGGTAAACTACGCCTGATAGAGGAGCAGTGGAGAGAGGTGGGGGGGTGTCTAAATTTCCAGACACTGCGGCAGGAGGCCAGACAGTCACCTTAACACACACACACACACACACACACACACACACTGTGTGCCGATGACATGGCACACTCCAGCAAAAACATTTAATACACAATAACCCCCCCCCCCCCAAAGTCTGCACTAAAACTAATTCAATCTCGTTCCTAATTCAATCAAGGGTATAAATGCTAGTGCCACTTGTAATGTAATTACCCCCGTGCATCAAGCTAAAAGAAAGTTTGTCTTTTATTCTCTGGCGACGGGGATGACAGATAAACCGCATTAACTTTTTCTTTTTTAGATTACAGTAAGTGCTTTGGGAGGCGGAAGAGGGAGGGAAGGGGTGGGGTTGTCTATCGAAAAGGACGGTCGAGCAGCGTCGGGGGCCCGTGGGCCCCGGAGCGGGAGTCTGGAAAAAGCCGGGGGCCGATGATTGAGAAGCAAACGGAGAAAGCTCAAAGGGAGCGGACCGGCAGGTCCTGAAGTCTCAGCACAGCCGAAAGGAATGCTCCCACACCTGGTTGCACGTGTGTGTCGGTACCGTGTGAAGGTCCACAGTGTTTCAGGGCGGACCCCTCCTCGTCTCTTATCTCCCTTCTCCCTCTCATCTGTGGGTCTCTTCGGGGGCTTTGCTTGGTGGACTTATTGAACCGTGACTGGCCGGGATCCCTCTGCTCCGTCTGGCAGGTCGGCGGTCCAGCAGCTGAGACTTGAATGTGACCTTTAGCTGGCCTCGTAGCGTTGCATTTAACCCCTCGGCCGCCGGACAGTTAAACCGCTGTAATCAGAGCGTGCACTTTGAGCCCCTCCCCGACTCTTGCTTTGTCGTACGCCGACGCCGCATTAGTGCCGCAGTCAGTTCTTTAGTAAAGAAACTTCTCACTAACTGTAGCGGACACACATGTGGCCCAGTCACATACTGCTGGTTTTTCTTTGTGTCCCTCAATCGGGGCTTTGACCACAAATTCCCAGTGTGTCCTCGAGTGCATCCGCTCATCCCCGGACAGGTGGGTCATCACAGCGCTCTTTGTAGGGCCGCTCTTTGGTATTCCACCACTTAAAGAGTGGATAGTTCAGAGGTCAATCCCTCACGTTTGTTTCCAGAGGGTTTCCGGTGAACACGGTCAACCCCCCTTTATTTCTGTTATCTAAAACTATTATTATCTCTTCTTGTTCAGGAGTCCTGACAAATGTCTATCTGTCCCCGCGCTCTACGGTGAGACAAGTCACTCTTTTTTGTCAGTGGGAAACCTTCCTGTCTGGTCTTCTTCTGTGCGGTGCATTGTGTCAGCAGGAGTGGGGGGCAGTGCTTTGGGTGTACCCTGACTGCTGGTGCTTCTCGCAGTCGTGGAGTGAGTCGGTAAAGCGTCAGCTAATTAGCCTCGGAGCCGTTTGGAAGCTACTCCGCTCTGCCCAGGTACCACTGTGCACAGAAAGAGACCAGACGACCTTTATACTCAGCTCGTCCCACTGCAGTCACTTAAAATGGTGATGGATGTCACCCCCCCCCCCCTGTTATTTGTCCCATCTCGTCTCCTTCTTGTTTTTCTACCGCCCTTCTCCCCTATTCTCTCTCTGTTCTTCCAGGGTGATGAGGAGGAAGACGAAGAGGAAGGGGCGGGGCAGAGCAGAGTCACACACACACACACACACATCTCGGCTCCTCATTAGCATGCAGCAGTGGTTGCTCAGGTGACACGGCCGCTGGATTTGGTCTCGACTGCAGGAGCATCCTTACTGCAGGTAAGGACAATGAGAAGAGGCGGGGGAGGAAGGGGGAGAGAGAGTCAGAGACAGGGAGGAGGGAGGACGAGGGGTTGACTTCTTTTCAGGACTCCCACACACACACACACACACACACACACACCTAACACTGCTGTAACATACATTTGATCTGGCTAAGGGCAGCTGTGTTATTTTATTTGTATTCTTATAAATATCAGTTATGAGTTGTTGCAGTGGTAAATATCTGTATTTTACTTGGAGTGTGGATTTCCAGAATGCATCAATTGACAAATATTTGTTTCTTGTATTTTATGTCCAAACAGAAAATGTAATAATTGTAGACATCTGCTTTTCATATTGTAAATGAGGAGATTTCATTAAATGTTTCAGATGAATATGTTCTGCGTTTGGTTATTTAAACATCTAATGTTTTGTTCCATGAAAGCAAACAATGAAGGAATGTTTCCCCTCAAAACAATTTCACCATTTTCACCTGTGAGGTTTTCATCCCCCTTGATATGTAGGCAACAAAGAGAGGTGTATTAGAACAAATACTCATACACTCTGTGTGTGTGTGTGTGTGTGTGTGTGTGTGTGTGTGTGTGTGTGTGTGTGTGTGTGTGTGTGTGTGTGTGTGTGTGTGTGTGAGAGAGAGCGTTGGGGGAGCAGTGCGGGCCAGGCTGCAGATATCATCCATCTCCCTGTCACCGGCCCAGGGGCTGCTGGGAAAGTGGCAGACAGCTCCCGGCTCTGACAACAGAGGCGGAATCCTAATTTTCCGACACAGAATGCTTGAAACAAAAAAAAAAAACAGAGGCTGCTCCTCCCTCACCACCCGGTACGGAAAACCATTAACCCCGCGGTCCGGGAACCAACCGTGAAGCTCGGTCCTGGACCAACACCGGCTGCGAGTCACATCGGCTCCCATCGTGCACCGGCTCTAAACATGGAGTCGTAGAATGGGCTCACTTTTTAAATCGGATCAGGATGTTGCTTTACTGACTGACGACATTGCAGGGGTTTCATCCACAAAGTGCATTTTCAAAATAAAAGTTGATTACATGCGTTCTAGGTAGCCGTGCCTGATTGTGTTATAAAGCTGTTGTCGGGCATTCTATAGCTTTTGTTATGTGTGCCAGCTCTCAGCCATCTCTCCAGGACTTCCTGTCTGTCATCTCTGTTTAGTGATTTACATTTCTGGTTCTTTGGTACCGTTCGATACCGAGTACACATCTGGTACCAGTGTTCATTTACTAAGCTGTGTGGGACAGACTGGCATCATTTATCATAAATCATTTATTTATTTAAAGAACATCAGGCTTCATTTAAACAGTGCTTTCCTGACTTTGGAAATCAAAATGTAGATGAATAGATATTACTGATAGTACTGTTATTTATTATTAAAATACTACTTACAACAGAAGCCTTGTGAATACTTTCAAAATTAACAGTAATTACAATTATATATACAAAGTGTTAAACAATTTCAGTGCAGCAAGAAAACATACAAAATAATTCAAATGACATTATGTTATGTATATAGTATATGTGAACATCCATTGTGTACTACATGGTGCATCCCTCTCTCTGTTCCTACACATTAACATCCAATCAGTGCTCATGTGTGTTATATGTATATGAATATATAATATATTATATGTATATATTCCTGCTCCTTTTGGTTTGTAGTTCCACCAGTAAGGACATTCCAGAGACGTGTCTGACAGCAGCGATGAAGTGTATTAACATAATGAATAATACGTTCTCTCATCTGATTCCAACATGATATATAATAGTGGAGACATCATGTAAATAAATGAATATGAATATATTGTGAATAATTTTCCCAGTAGAAATATTCTCTGTAAACCGTATAATGGATTTGTCTACTTATTATTTTTTTTTACATATTACAGAAATACATAGACATGTTTTCAATGATTTAGAGATACAATTATAATTGATATAAATAAACACAATATAAATATATATATAATATAATAGAAATATAATCTTTTATGTGAGGCTCATTAGAATATTCTTTAAATGTGTCTGGATGATAATTACATTTGAATCCCCAAATGTTTCCATCCCAAACCGTCTGTTCCCTATTACAATGGAAACGTGGGAGGAGTCTGAGAAAAGGGGGGGGGGGCCTGATGTGTGAGAGACTGCGGGGCTTTAAACCACATGAATGAACGATCAAAGCCAGGAGGCAGAGGCCGGCTTTAGAGCTCTGATACTTGTGAACAGAACACATCCTCATGTTGGGAGGTGATCTGTGTGAACATGTACGTCTCATTCTAATGTCTGCGATGTATAACCGTACGTGTACAGAGGAGGTGTGACGTAAAGACTGATGTCATCACTTAGTGCAGAGCCTGGTGAAAACCCGTCCAAACAACTTCACACTCGCTCATGAGCAGGGGCACCGCTAAGCAAGGTAGCAGACCTGGGGCCCCAACTGAAAGGGCCCCAAACAGATATAGATTTATATTAGGTTTAGATGTGAAACGTATCACTAGTCTAACTCATTGAGCCCTGAAATACGTTACAAAGGGCCTTAAAGCACTGAAGCAATGTAAAACTCTGTGTAGTTATTGAGAGGAAATCAGTGTAAATCAGTGTAGTGCTACGTAGCTGACAGAGAAATGTTCCTGGACATTTGACTAACTGAATAAAGCAGTTAAAAACGCTGCGTTTCATTTCGTATTATAAGTTTGTATGAAGTGTTACGGCTGACATTGACCCTGCGGGGGGGAAACGTGGCTCGCTCTCAGTCGCAGGTTTCCTTCTGCTTCCTGTTGGCTATCTGATCGGTTTGACTTCGGCCGTAGAGGGAGGTGCAGTCAATGAGCCGCAGTCTGCACGCTACGCAGAGCGCCATTCACTTGTTTATCCAAAGCTCATTAATATTGAATGTTGCATTTCCACATTGTGCACATCCTGTTCCCAGCAACATACCTGCCACGTGTGAAGGATGAGCGGTTCTCACATATTCCTTGTCTTATAGTTTTATATCAACACAGAATAGCGTGAAGGGTTTACTTTTTATTTACTTTTTATTGTCCAAATCATTTACGTATTAGCAACACTTCATGTTAACCCCTTCTTAGCATCCAAGCGCTACATAAGCATTATATACAGTTTATAACAAGATGAAGGTGTTAGTAAACAGATTTTAAGTGATGCACAAACTGAGAATGAATTGTTGGCAATGTGCGATAACACAATTGTAATCATATAAAATATGCGTTTGTTTTTCACATGAAATCTGGATAATTCATATATATTTAATTGTATTTATTTATTTACAAACACAAACACTGAACTGCTGATGAAGACCACCAGATACAGCTGAAAGCCTAGGAAGAAATCCAGTAAGTGGCCCTTATGTTAAGAATGTGTGTTTTAAATACATGCAACTGTTTTAAAGCTGCCTGCGAATAATTAGTGCATAAATAAATGTTTTCAAACGAAATAAGATTCATCCATTTAATCATATATACGTTAATATATGTTACAGCTCTGTTATACTGTTATCACTCATTACATGTTATTCAGTGTGGCTTTGTGGCACAAGGCAGTAATACTGCCTGTGCCAAAGCACACTGACTGTAATCCTACGGGCTTGTTGTTGGAATGCTGATTCAGCATTCCAAGTATTGTTCTTCGAATCTTTATTCTTCTTCTTATATTTCTTCCGTCCCCCTTTTTTTGAAACGCTTCTTGTTGTACAGTTTTTAAGCTACAGAAACCGTTCAACTATGTAACTGTTCAGCTCGTTCAGCTCATGTGTGCTATTTCTCATAATATTTCTAATCTTTCAACTTTTGGAATTATTAAGCATTTTGCACCTTATTTTTTGAATGGGATGTCTATGGAGAATATTTTTAAATCCTCTTAAACTTCTTCAACTTTCAAATCCTTCTACTTCTTCATACTTTCAGCTACAGACACCATTTAAACTTTCAAATGTTGAGAAAACCCTGATCAATGATTGTATGTTATAATCATTTTGATATCTTTTACACTTTTTGAATAGTAGCATTTTTGCTTTCACTATTATTACTACCACTACTGCTAATACTACCAGTACTACTATTACTTATACTACAACTGCTACTACTTCTACTACTGCTGCTATTCATGCTACTACCAGTACTAATACTACTACAGCTATTGGTATGAATGCTACTAGTATTTCTACTACTGCTATTACTGCTACTTCAAATACTGCCATTACTATTACTGATACTACTACTTCTTCTACTACTACTACTGTTATATTAAATACAACAACCACTGCTACAGCTATTACTACGACTACTTCTACTACTTCTTCTAATTACTAATACTTCTACTATTAATAATACTTCTACTACAACTACAACTTCTACTACTACTATAAATATCTCTAATGCTACTAATACTTCTACTTCAAACAATACTTCTACTACAACTACAACTTCTACTACTACTACTACAAATATCACTACTGCTGACATTTTTTAAGCCACAGAAACCATTCGAATATCAAAATGTTCAGCTCTTTCAGGAGAGGGTGATATGACTTTTCATATTTATAATCTTTACATTTTTGAATTATTAAGCTTTTTGCAATTTGTTTTGAATAAGATATCTATGGAGAAAATCTTCAAATCCTGTTAAACTTCTTCAATTTTCAAAGCCTTCTTCATTCTCATACTTTCAGCTACTGACACCATAGGTAGACGTTTCAACTAGAAGGGTTTTCAGCAGTGCAGTTTAAATGCTTTCGGGCTTCAACATTTCTCATTTCTGTATTTTCAGCAATGTTTTTGCAATTCATTTCAGCTTTCAGCATTCCAACGCATTTTCAGCAGGAAATGCATTTTCTAGTTGTTGGAATGCTGATTCAGCATTCCAAGTATTGTTCTTCGAATCTTTATTGTTGGAATGCTGATTCAGCAATCCAAGTATTGTTATCCTAATCTTTGTTGGAATGCTGATTCAGCATTCCAAGTATTGTTCTTCGAATCTTTATTGTTGGAATGCTGATTCAGCATTCCAAGTATTGTTATCCTAATTGTTGGAATGCTGATTCAGCATTCCAAGTATTGTTCTTCGAATCTTTATTGTTGGAATGCTGATTCAGCATTCCAAGTATTGTTCTTCGAATCTTTATTCAACTATTTCTTCTGTACGTATTTTGGCACTTAATAACTTCCACATTTCTTAAGCTACAGAAACCATTCAACTATATAAATGTTCAGCTTTTTCAGGAGAGGGTGTTATTTCTCATACTTTTTCTAATCTTTCAACTTTTTGAATTATTAAGCTTTTTGCAACTTATTTTTTGAATGGGATGTCTATGGAGAATATTTTTAAATCCTCTTAAACTTGTTCAACTTTCAGATCCTTCTACTTCCTCATACTTTCAGCTACAGACACCATTTAAACTTTCAAATGTTGAGAAAACCCTGATCAATGATTGTATGTTATAATCATTTTGATATCTTTTACACTTTTTGAATAGTAGCATTTTTGCTTTCATGTGTTTTTCAGTCCTTTTCTGCTTTTATAATGGTTGTGTATTGCGCAGCTTAGAGTGCGTGATGTCATCGCTAGAGTGAAGAGAAGCCTGAGATTCCTGTGAAAAAAAATATTTGTCTTTTGCAACTGACTCCTCAATTTTCACTCTACATGCATAATTTTTGGATGGAAACGTAGCTAATCTTGTCCTTGTCGTAGACATATGACTTTGGAATCCCACAGGTTTACACATTTGGCACAAGAGCCTTTACTTCAGAGGAAAACCAACTTTCTCCTCCATAGACCCCAATGTTAAAACGTACTTCAAAAAAGTCTTGCACAGACAAACGTACCCCATTTCTAAATCGCCATTGAAGCCACTTTTTTTTACACTACAGATCCAATTTTCGCATGATCTGTTGCTTGAGCTAATTACTAATGTTTATAAACACACAGACTCACAGACTCTCCAACTGCTGCGTCGTCACCATGGGAACCAATGACACACACACAAACACACACACACACACACACACACACACACTTTCTCTCTTTCTCTGTCTGTCTGTCTCTCTCTATACACTCAGTACATATAACTGTCTGTCTGCTTCACTCAGTCACTCAGTACATATAACTGTCTGTCTGCCTGTCTCACTCACTCACTCATATAACTGTCTGTCTGCCTGTCTCTCTCTCCCACACAGTCAGTCCATCTGACTGTCTGTCTGCCTGTCTCTCTCTCCCACTCACTCAGTACATATAACTGTCTGTCTGCTCTTCTCACTCAATCCAGATGACTGTCTGTCCACCTGTCTCACTCACTCACTCAGTACATATAACTGTCTGTCTGCCTGTCTCACTCACTCACTCAGTTCATATAACTGTCTGTCTGCCTGTCTCACTCACTCACTCAGTTCATATAACTTTCTGTTTACCTGTCTCACTCACTCACTCAGTTCATATAACTGTCTGTCTGCCTGTCTCTTTCTCCAAAACACTCAGTCCATCTGACTGTCTGTCTGCCTGTCTCTCTCTCCAAATCACTTAGTCAATGTAACTGTCTGTCTGCCTGTCTCTCTCTCCAAATCACTCAGTCAATGTAACTGTCTGTCTGCCTGTCACTCTCTCCCACTCACTCAGTACATATAACTGTCTGTCTGCTCTTCTCACTCAATCCAGATGACTGTCTGTCCACCTGTCTCACTCACTCACTCAGTACATATAACTGTCTGCCTGTCTCACTCACTCAGGTCATATAACTGTCTGTTTGCCTGTCTCACTCACTCAGTTCATATAACTGTCTGTCTGCCTGTCTCTCTCTCCCACACACTCAGTCCATCTGACTGTCTGTCTGCCTGTCTCTCTCTCCCACTCACTCAGTACATATAACTGTCTGTCTGCTCTTCTCACTCAATCCAGATGACTGTCTGTCCACCTGTCTCACTCACTCACTCAGTACATATAACTGTCTGTCTGCCTGTCTCACGCACTCACTCACTCACTCAGTTCATATAACTGTCTGTTTGCCTGTCTCACTCACTCACTCAGTTCATATAACTGTCTGTCTGCTTGTCTCTCTCTCTCCAACACACTCAGTCCATCTAACTGTCTGTCTGTCTGTCTCTCGCTCCCACACACTCAGTCCATCTAACTGTCTGTCTGCCTGTCTCTCTCTCCCACACAGTCAGTCCATCTGACTGTCTGTCTGCCTGTCTCTCTCTCACACTCACTCAGTGCATATAACTGTCTGTCTGCTCTTCTCACTCAATCCAGATGGCTGTCTGTCCTCCTGTCTCCCTCACTCACACAGTACATATAACTGTCTGTCTGCCTGTCTCACTCACTCACTCAGTACAAATAACTGTCTGTCTGCCTGTCTCACTCACTCAGTACAAATAACTGTCTGTCTGCCTTTCTCACTCTCTCACACTCATTCATTCAGTCTCTCTATCTCTGTCTTCCTGTCATTCTGTGTTTCTCTCTCTGTCTTTCTTTCTGTCTCTCCCTCTCTCCCTCTGGCTCTCTCTCTGCTACCACTACTGCTGCTATTCATGCTACTACCAGTACCAATACTACTAGAGCTATTAGTACGATTGCTACTAGTACTAATACTACTGCTATCACTTCAAATACTGCCATTACTATTACTACTTATTCTACTACTACTACTGTTATATTAAATACTACGACCACTACTACAGCTATTACTACGACTACTGATACTACTACTTATACTGCTTCTTCTAATTACTAATACTTCTACTACTAATAATACTTCTACTGCAACTACAACTTCTACTACTACAAATATCACTACTGCTGACATTTTTTAAGCCACAGAAGCTGTTTGAATATAAAAATATTCAGCTTTTTCAGGAGAGGGGTGATATTTTTCATATTTGTAATCTTTAAACTTTTTGAATTATTAAGCTTTTTGCAATTTGTTTTGAATGGGATATCTATGGAGAAAATCTTCAAATCCTGTTAAACTTCTTCAACTTTCAAAGCCTTCTTTCTCATACTTTCAGCTACAGACACCATAGTTAGACGTTTCAACTAGAAGGGTTTTCAGCAGTGCAGTTTAAATGCTTTCAGGCTTCAACATTTTTCATACAGGTAGTCTCTCATTTCTGTATTTTCAGCAATGTTTTTGCAATTCATTTCAGCTTTCAGCTTTCAGAATTCCAACGCATTTTCAGCAGGAAATGCATTTTCTAGTTCAACTATTTCTTCTGTACGTATTTTGGCACTTAAAAACTTCCACATTTCTTAAGCTACAGAAACCATTCAACTATATAAATGTTTAGCTTTTTCAGGAGAGGGGTGCTATTTCTCATAATTTTTCTAATCTTTCAGCTTTTTGAATTATTAAGCTTTTTGCAACTTATTTTTTGAATGGGATGTCTATGGAGAATATTTTTAAATCCTCTTAAACTTGTTCAACTTTCAGATCCTTCTACTTCCTCATACTTTCAGCTACAGACACCATTTAAACTTTCAAATGTTGAGAAAACCCTGACCAATGATTGTATGTTATAATCATTTTGATATCTTTTACACTTTTTGAATAGTAGCATTTTTGCTTTCATGTGTTTTTCAGTCCTTTTCTGCTTTTATAATGGGTGTGTATTGCGCAGCTTAGAGTGCGTGATGTCACCGCTAGAGTGAAGACAAGCCTGAGATTCCTGTGAAAAAAATATTTGTCTTTTGCGACTGACTCCTCAATTTTCACTCTACATGCATAATTTTTGGATGGAAACGTAGCTAATCTTGTCCTTGTCGTAGACATATGACTTTGGAATCCCACAGGTTTACACATTTGGCTCAAAAGAATTTACTTGAGAAGAAAACCAACTTTCTCCTCCATAGACCCCAATGTTAAAACGTACTTCAAAAAAGTCTTGCACAGACAACCGTACCCCATTTCTAAATCGCCATTGAAGCCACTTTTTTTTACGCTACAGATCCAATTTTCGCATGATCTGTTCTTCAAGTCATCCTTGCACTTCAGTCTTAATATCGGAGAAATAGGGGCTATGGTTTTGGTAGTTTTGTGGTTTTGTTTGACAGGTGTTTTCCAGTTTTTTTCTCATGAAAAGGCGTCAGGCTCACAGGTGTTCGTGCTTGAGCTAATCACTAATGTTTATAAACACACAGACTCACAGACTCTCCAACTGCTGCGTCGTCACCATGGGAACCAATGACACACACACACACACACACACACACACACACACACTCTCTCGCTTTCTCTGTCTGTCTGTCTCTCTCTACACACTCAGTACATATAACTGTCTGTCTGCCTCACTCACTCACTCACTCACTCCATATAACTGTCTGTCTGCCTGTCTCTCTCTCCAAATCACTCAGTCAATGTAACTGTCTGTCTGCCTGTCTCTCTCTCCCACACAGTCAGTCCATCTGACTGTCTGTCTGCCTGTCTCTCTCTCCCACTCACTCAGTGCATATAACTGTCTGCTCTTCTCACTCAATCCAGATGACTTTCTGTCCACCTGTCTCACTCACTCACTCACTCAGTACATATAACTGTCTGTCTGCCTGTCTCACTCACTCAGTTCATATAACTGTCTGTCTGCCTGTCTCACTCACTCAGTTCATATAACTGTCTGTTTACCTTTCTCACTCACTCACTCAGTTCATATAACTGTCTGTCTGCCGGCCTGTCTCTTTCTCCAAAACACTCAGTCCATCTGACTGTTTGTCTGTCTGCCTGTCTCTCTCTCCAAATCACTCAGTCAATGTAACTGTCTGTCTGCCTGTCTCTCTCTCCCACTCACTCAGTACATATAACTGTCTGTCTGCTCTTCTCACTCAATCCAGATGACTGTCTGTCCATCTGTTTCACTCACTCACTCAGTACATATAACTGTCTGTCTGCCTGTCTCACTCACTCACTCAGTTCATATAACTGTCTGTTTCCCTGTCTCACTCACTCACTCACTCAGTTAATATAACTGTCTGTCTGCCTGTCTCTCTCTTCCACACACTCAGTCCATCTGACTGTCTGTCTGCTTGTCTCTCTCTCCAAATCACTCAGTCCATCTAACTGTCTGTCTGCCTGTCTCTCTCTCCCACACACACAGTCCATCTGACTGTCTGTCTGCCTTTCTCTCTCTCCCACTCACTCAGTACATATAACTGTCTGTCTGCTCTTCTCACTCAATCCAGATGACTGTCTGTCCACCTGTCTCACTCACTCAGTACATATAACTGTCTGTCTGCCTGTCTCACTCACTCACTCACTCACTCACTCACTCACTCAGTTCATATAACTGTCTGTCTGCTTGTCTCTCTCTCTCCCACACACTCAGTCCATCTGACTGTCTGTCTGCCTGTCTCTCTCTCCGAATCACTCAGTCCATCTAGCTGTCTGTCTGTCTGTCTGTCTGTCTCTCTCTCCCACACACTCAGTACAAATAACTGTCTGTCTGCCTTTCTCACTCTCTCACACTCATTCATTCAGTCACTCTATCTCTATCTTCCTGTCATTCTGTGTTTCTCTCTCTGTCTTTCTTTCTGTCTCTCCCTCTTTCCCTCTGGCTCTCTCTCTGCTACCACTACTGCTGCTATTCATGCTATTACCAGTACCAATACTACTACAGCTATTAGTACGATTGCTACTCGTACTAATGCTACTGCTATCACTTCAAATACTGCCATTACTATTACTACTTATTCTACTACTACTACTACTGTTATATTAAATACTACGACCACTACTACAGCTATTACTACGACTACTGATACTACTACTTATACTGCTTCTTCTAATTACTAATACTTCTACTACTAATAATACTTCTACTACAACTACAACTTCTACTACTACAAATATCACTACTGCTGACATTTTTTAAGAGAGGAGAGGGGTGATATTTTTCATATTTGTAATCTTTAAACTTTTTGAATTATGAAGCTTTTTGCAATTTGTTTTGAATAAGATATCTATGGAGAAAATCTTCAAATCCTGTTAAACTTCTTCAACTTCCAAAGCCTTCTTTCTCATACTTTCAGCTACTGACACCATAGTTAGACGTTTCAACTAGAAGGGTTTTCAGCAGTGCAGTTTAAATGCTTTCCGGCATCAACATTTTTCAGACAGGTAGTCTCTCATTTCTGTATTTTCAACAATGTTTTTGCAATTCATTTCAGCTTTCAGCTTTCAGCATTCCAACGCATTTTCAGCAGGAAATGCATTTTCTAGTTATTCTTATTCTCCATCTTCCACATCAGAGTTTGCCGCGAAACT
The DNA here is from genome assembly GCF_023349555.1 of Cebidichthys violaceus. Taxonomy (NCBI): domain Eukaryota; kingdom Metazoa; phylum Chordata; class Actinopteri; order Perciformes; family Stichaeidae; genus Cebidichthys; species Cebidichthys violaceus. The sequence continues at coordinate 5,240,829 of NW_027176450.1, forward strand.
AGTCCCACAGCCTTGCCAACACCTGCTCAAAAAGTAATTCAACACTTGCGGCTTGATCGGGAATCGTGAGCTATGACTTTTATAAGAAATTCGTCCAGCGGTTTCCCCGAAAATCGCAATCTACGATGAAAAATCGGCCCATTGACTTGAATGGGATTTCGGCGTGAAGAAAGCAAAAAAAACACTTAACTTTGGACCCATATTGACCAGCCATACTTTAACGTAGAAACATGATTCAAAGTTTAAAACGTAGACAAATTGATGGACGTTATTGAGCCAAATGGACATTTTGCTAGCTAGCATAGTTTTCATGAAGTCACCGATTTAGTTTCAGCAAAACTTTGGGTCTGTTTCAGATTTTATAATGGGTGTGTATTGCGCAGCTCGTTAAGTGCTAGAGTGATGACATCACGGTCAGAGTGAAGCAGAGCAGGAAAATGTTCTGTGATTTTTCCAAACAAATTGCTCCCATTCCCACAATTTGTACTTTTTATACACCATTTTTGGCCAAAAAGCTTGGAAATGTTGTGCTGTTCGCAACAAAGTGTCTATGGAATCCAACGGACTTACACATTTGGCTCAAACAGCCGTGGAGCGACATGAATTCCAACCGACTGCTCCATTAGATCCCATGTTAAATCAGAAAAGAAATTTGTCAAAGAAAGCAGACGGTACCAGTTTTGTAACTTGCGCTGGCGCTCACATTTATAACACTATGAACATAAAAAACATACCAGGGCGTTCGGCAGAGTCTTATCTCTCTCACGGTGCACTTATTTTATTGATTGGACTCATGGTTTTGGTATAAAGTGCATTTGTTTGACAGGTGTTTTCCAGTGTTTTCTCATGAAAAGTCTGCCAGGCTCACAGGTGTTCTTAATTCAGCTAATTACTGATGTTTATAAACAAACAGACTCACAGACTCTCCAGGCCCTGCGTCGTCACCATGGCAACCAGTGACACGCACGCGCTCTCTCTCTCTCTCTGTCTGTCTGTCTGTCTCTACACAGAAGGATTTACAAATAAATGTGACTCACAAATGCATGCAGAACAAATATATTTCTGCATTTGTATGTATTTGTGTGTGGATGTTTTCTATTTGTTTGTGGATTTGTGTGTATTTGTTTGTGGATCTCTTCACATTTGTTGGTGGGTTTTTTGAGACTCCCCTGCCTGGCCGGATTCACAAATAAGTTTTTTTTAACATGGACCTATTTGTAGCCAATCAGATGTCAGCCTCATTTTCAAGCAATCACATGAGCGCAGCTCCCCCCTCCCCTCCCCACGAGGCTGCCAGCTGTGTTCACACCGAACGCAGAGCGAATTATTCGCGTGATGAGATTACATACAAAGTCTTTGCACAGGCGCGATGAGACTGCAGTGACGCGAATTTTGCGCGGCGCGTTTGGGGCGACGCGTTTGAGGCGACGCGTTTGAGTCGGCGCGTTTGGGGCGGCGCGTTTGAGGCGTTTGGGGGGGGACGCGTTTGGGGCGTTTGGAGCGACGTGTTTGGGGCGTCGCGTTTAAGGCGTTGCGTTTGAGGCGTTTGGGGCGACGCGTTTGGGGCGTCGCGTTTGGGGCGTTTGGAGCGACGGGTTTGGAGCGACGGGTTTGGGGCGACGGGTTTGGGGCGACGCGTTTGGGGCGATGCGTTTGAAGCGATGCGGTTGGCGCGATGTTCATCCTGTCATCACTGACGTCCTGTTGTTGTTGAATCAGGAAGTACAAACTGTAGCCGTCTGTGTTCACCCAGAGCTCTACGCAGGGACGTGCGGTCAGGCTGTGATGATGAAATGTAAGAAACAAATAATGCTAAAATAAAATAAATATTAATATTTCTCTACTGATCTGCGCTATAAATGTAATTTCTGTATTATTCCAAACATTTTTATAATCAAAATCTCTGAATTAGCGCATGTCCTGTTCAAACAAAGAGGAGACAGTGAGGTGAGGCAGTGACCAGCTGTTCCTCACCTCAGACTGTGAATCCCTCACTAACTGGGTTGAGCGCGTGCCTTTTGCTGTCTCATTCCTGCACACACTGTAATATTTGTAGACACTTTTATAATATGTCCTTTCTTTCCATATAATAGGTAATGTATTTCACGTCTGTGTAGAACATATTTAGTGTTGCTGATCTGACATTAAGGGGAGGCAAACACTACTCTGACTCAATGAAGGGGGTGCGAGAGCCCAAGGCTCGGGTTTATCGCATCAATTAACACAGAGCAGATCGAACCAGGCAGGAAGTCAGACACCGATAAGGGATAGAGCATCCGGTAAGTTTTCAAAATAAAAGCATCAGCTTTAACTTGGTTTAACTTTTTCAAGAGTATGAATCTAAAATGCAGAAAAGAGAGAAGCATTATCTCAATCAAACCTCAACGATACAACCGGTAACATCAGCGTGTATATTTATATATTGCGACGTCTTCGGGCAGTAGAAGCCACACTGTCAAAATTTCTTGCGAAATTTTGTAGTTCTATACTGTGATTACTCTATACTGTGATCACTCTATACAGTGATTACTCTATACTGTGATTACTCTATACTGTGATTATTCTATATTTATTCTATACTTTGATTACTCTATACTGTGATCACTCTATACTGTGATTACTCTATACTGTGATTACTCTATGCTGTGATTACTCTATACTTATTTTATACTGTGATTACTCTATACTGTGATCACTCTATACAGTGATTACTCTATACTGTGATTACTCTATACTGTGATTACTCTATATTTATTCTATACTTTGATTATTCTATACTGTGATTACGCTGTACTGTGATTACTCTATACTTATTCTATACTGTGATTATTCTATACTTATTCTATACTGTGATCACTCTATACTGTGATTACTCTATACTTATTCTATACTGTGATCACTCTATACTGTGATTATTATATACTGTGATCACTCTATACTGTAATTACTCTATACTTATTCTATACTGTGATTATTCTATACTTATTTTATACTGTGATTACTCTATACTGTGATTACTCTATACTTATTCTATACTGTGATTACTCTATACTGTGATTACTCTATACTTATTCTATACTGTGATTATTCTATACTTATTCTATACTGTGATTACTCTATACTGTGATTACTCTATACTGTGATCACTCTATACTGTGATTACTCTATACTGTGATTACTCTATACTTATTCTATACTGTGATTATTCTATACTGTGATTACTCTATACTGTGATTACTCTATACTTATTCTTTACTGTGATTATTCTATACTGTGATTATTCTATACTTATTCTATACTGTGATTACTCTATACTTATTCTATACTGTGATTATTCTATACTGTGATTATTCTATACTTATTCTATACTGTGATTACTCTATACTTATTCCATACTGTGATTAATCTATACTGTGATTACTCTATACTTATTCTATACTGTGATAATGCTATACTTATTCTATACTGTGATTACTCTATACTTATTCCATACTGTGATTACTTTATACTTATTCTATACTGTGATTATGCTATACTTATTCTATACTGTGATTACTCTATACTTATTCTATACTGTGATTACTTTATACTTATTCTATACTGTGATTATGCTATACTTATTCTATACTGTGATTACTCTATACTTATTTTATACTGTGATTACTCTATACTTAATGATATGTAACTTCAAAATGAGTCATCCTCAACATTGGTGTTGTTATGGTTTCAGAATGATGAAGACAGTTGGAGAACTGAAGGCTCTGCTCCTGGTCCCCACAGGACCACCTGACTTGTTCTCCACCGTGACATTGACGTTTGTGGTTTTCAGTGAGACTATTGCACGGATTGCGATGAAATTCTGAACATTCACGTTCCTCGAACAACTCCAGATCCCTAAAACTTTTCTTTAGCGCCATCATCAGGTCAAAATATGAATTGCGTTTTGGTAAAACAAGTTAAGTTCCCATCGGCCTGCTAATTAGCAAACGCTAGAATGCCAACAAGCTACATGTTAGCATGAAGACAGCTGTTCCTCAGAGCTGTTTCTTTATGACTTTCATCATCTTTTCATTATTTTTGCATCAACAAAAAATTACTTTTTTAAAGTTCGACTGAGAAACCACATCCTTGGGTCAAATGACAATATAAAGCAATATGCATTCATGTGTTAATGTTTCTATCGTATTCACTTTTAAAGATGTACTACTTATTGAAGCGTAAGCTTTAAATCCTCATTAAACCAGCAGCGTAGTCCAACAAGGGTATGGAGGAGCCAAACTCCACATGATAATACCATAATATCTGTTTTCTTTGTGGTTAGACAGAATACATGATTAAATACTTCAAGATCATTGATCATTTCTCATGTAATCCTACTTCTGACCATCAACATGAGATGATGACATCTGCATGTTTTAGGCCGGATACAATAAACCACAATATGACCTCTGCATTGAGCACACACACACACACACATACACACACACACACACACACACACACACACACACACACACACACACACACAAACACAAACACACCTTCCGTTTATTGATTCATCTTTATTTCACAGTCTCACACAACAATGATGGCGGTCCACGGCTCGCCACGCAGCTCCTCGTGTGCTGCCACGCGGGGCTGAGCAGCACGCTGCAGGGGTAGAACACTCGACTCTACAGATGTCTCCGTCCCTCACGGGCTCACTGGTGCCTGCAATCAAAGACAGCCAACACACAGCCTGTCAGACAGACATCCGTCAGCGGCTCCTCTTCGGCGATGTGGAGGAGAGGACGGACTCTTGTCAGAATTAGCTGCTGGAACAGAGGAGACAGAGCTGCTGTGTTCAGGAGACACTTCAAGCATTTCAGGCTGGAGAAAGTGACAGCTCTTCATACCAAACGGCCTCCACGATCACTAAACACAACCTCTCACATTAGATTCTTATTTAAAGATGATACCTTCACGGTCCTCTCCAGATGTTCCTTGGCCTCATACAATGAGATATATTACAGTAGAAACAATGAGTCAGTGATGGTCTTCCTCTGTGGTCTAACGTCCTCACTGTCATCTGATTGGATGAAAGACCTTCAGCGCTGCCTCATCACCAGACAGAGCTCTGATGCCATCTTGTGGTCGATGTGAGGACACAGTCGTTAAACGCCACGCTTCCTACCACACTTCCTACCACACTTTAACACATGCTCTATATATATATATATACAAAAATATTTTTACACTTGATAAATGTTTTGTAGGAGACCTGCAATCCAAAAAGAAGTGGATTCTAAAACCCTTCAGCAGTGAGTCTACTCCATGCTGACCATGTCTCAGCATCGTTAATGTGATCTCTATGTGACGACTAGAACAAACATCTTCTGGTGAACTGCTCAAACTATCACCGTTAACAACCTGAAGGTTACATTGTATTTAGGGTCATTGACACTTTTGTCTCGTCTAAATGGCAGATGTGTTTATTTGTTTGTAAAGTGCAAAAAACAAGCAGCTCATAAACATCAGCGCTGTTTACAAAAAAGAAAAGGAAATGCAAGCAGAGAAGCTCGTGAGCTAAGCTAACTAGCTGCCGGCTGTAGCCTCATACGTAGCATGCGGTGGTGTTGATCGTCTCTAGAAAGTAAAAGATAGTATTTCACGAAATATCAAACAAACAAAGTCCTTTAGCATAACAGAATAAAACATATTGCAGTTATTAAGTGTTTGATTTAATATTTCAAAGGTTGATTAATATATATATATTTTTATTTATTTTTTACAAATGAGCAAAATGAGGTTGAAAGAATATCCTTTAATCATCAGGAATGTGGACCTGTCATATGAAGATGGTACTGATAACACTGATGGCTCTTCTTGATTAGTGTCTCAGTGAATCCAGATTCTGTACCCACTGAGGACCGGGACCCTCCAAGGGGTTAAGATAAATCAGATGGGTCGTGAGAGATAAGATAAGATAAGATAGACTTTATTGTCCCGAAGAAAATTTGTCTTGGAAACAAACATACAGTGTCTGCTGTTAAAACAATGCAAAATAACATATTGCATACATACATTACATGCACAGACTGCCACCAGCCAAAAAATACATGTCACACTGCCCATCATACAACACATTTAAATAGTCAACACTGCTGAGTCGACTAATCTCACAGAACAACCACATATATCCATCTGCTATGATCCACTCCTGGTGACACAAACACACAAACACACCGCTGTAACGGGGCAGAGACAGACAGACAGACAGAGAGCCTCTTCCTCAGCCTGATGGGGAGCGTGTATACTCTCATGAGGATGCGTCCCGTTACTTTGGGGCTCATCACTGATGTGTTTTCGGAACCAGCCGGTGTCGGGATCGTCTAGGAATCATCACGCACGTTAAACACAGCTCCATTGTACAAAAATGAAAATGATGAGTGTGTGCCATCGCTTCACTGATTACTGAGTGTTTACCTGAAGAGTGAAGCTACAGCTGGTCAAAGGTCAGACAATGAGCCGCTCACTGACAAACATATACCTTATCTAAGAAATATTACACATGACGGAAATCAAAGACTGTCAATCAACCTTCATTCACATTGAGCTGATGAATCCTAATGATGTCTTAACACTCAGTATGCAAAGACAGAAGCCTGTACAGAAAGCCATCGCTCCAGTTCATATTCTGATTTATCCTCTACAGCACCATGAGGTCCACATTTTGGGTTCTCAGTGAAAAGTGTCAACGACTATTGTATGGATCTCTCAGGATGAAGAGGCAGCTGACTTTAACCTTTAACCACAACCCAAAAGTAGTTTGAATGTTAAGTCAGTCACTATCAAGTCAGTGTTTAATGATAAGGACTCATGTGTCTAGAAATAAAGTTGACTAATAATGGCATTCATTGTGAGCGTGTTAGCAGTTAGCTCAAAGGTTAGCGTTGATGTGAGAGCACTAACTCAACATTAAATCACTACCTAAAGAACCACAGATGACATCTTTCCTTTCACAGTTTCTGCACAGCTACTGTTTTTTTTTTTGCCAAGTTTGATTAAGTCTGTCACTGTCATCATTATCAAAATGAATAATGACGTGTTAAGTTTGTTGGCTAACAAGCCAAACGCTGCTAATGGAGTTACTGTGTGGTGCAACGCTTTGCTTCGGACCTTTCAGTAACTCTTGATCGAGAGAGGTCCTGCTGATGTCAGGCTGGGTCAGACACTCACGATGAACGTCACTGATGAAACACTTGTACTCTTGTGTTTCTTCTTATGGAACATGTTGCATCCGTGCTTTAATGTGTAGGTACGCCTCTCATCTTTTACACATGCTGCTGAAGGGACTCCAGAGTCAACGGTGAAGGGGCTTCTTTCTTTTTATCAGAGTGAAATATGATATCATAGGACAGCGTTGACGTCACGAGTCTACAGGTCAGAGCTCATCTAGACACCTTATCATTAACAGATACATTCCCTGTCCAGCTGGGAGATAATACTGGAAGCTACAACTGTAGGCTGTAGTCAACAGCTGCTTTTATCATGTCGTCCTTCCTGTAGCTCGTCCTGATTTATCTTCACCGCATAGCAGACACAATAAAAAGAAGGTCTGATAGCCGGGGAATAGTGATGGCAAACAACAGATCGTCTCTCAACGGCCTCTGGCTCCGTTTGTCCTAAAACCTGACTCAGCTGTTGGCTATCGTATATATTTTACGAAGGTTCATATATTTGAGGAACAGCCAGCCACGGACCTGTTTTATATGCTTTTGACAAAGCAATGTTTTCATTTCCACCAAGATGTGTGAAGCTCATGTGTTCACAGAGCTGGTGGGATGGAACATTCTGAGCCTTCTGCTAAGGAGAAGACGGAGTGAAGGACAGACGAGCCAGAGCTCCACCTTCTACAGACTACAGGTACAACTGCTTCAACATCAAGTAGTACTTCAGAGTTATCTCTAAACAGGGCTCCATGCAGGTTTTTATTCCAGCCGACCACTGACATGATAAATATACTGTGTCTTTAACCAGAAGCAGCTCAGAATGTGCTAAATAAAACTTCTAAGAAATGGTCCTAAACTTCTGCTCATGAGTCAATAAACTCTTAGTAAAACGTAGTACTTACAAGCTTATAGCAAAGTCTAATGGTACGTTCATGTGCTCCTCGGATTGTCCAGTTTCCAGAGTTGGGGAGTTGATTTGTTCATGAGCTTTAAGTTGTAATGTAGAAAAAACACTGAAGCTGGAATATGATATTTTTTATCAAATTATTGTTGTGATGTACATTTCCACAACCTCCACGTTTTAATGTTCATTCTGTCTATCTTCCTTTATTGTGAAGCATTTGGTGCTGCATTTGTTGTTTGGAAGATGCTGTACAAATGACATGTATAGCATTATTATAATGAGCTCAATGAAGCAGTGCTGCAACTCAATATTCAATAGTTTGTTTAATTTACTGGTGCAGCTGATCCAACACACACTCTGCAACCTGCTTCTGAATCTCTTCTTTTGGTATTCAATTTGTCTGATTATTAATCAGACAGTCAGTTTGACTTTACTTCTGGCGTAATCACTATTCATTCTGAAGTCCATGTGTGTCTGGGGACAATTCAAATGCTAGCAGAGCTGAACATATCACGAAAATACCTGAAGTAAGACCTGGAGTCCCAACTCCTGAGAGCAGCAGGGGGAAAGCTTTGGAATAATGGTGCAAATCACATGATTAAGTGACATAACTAATGCCTGAGTCCTAATGATTCATTCATGATCAAGAGTCAAATAGACCAGCAGGCTGTGGCTACCTTGTGATTGACAGGTCGCTCCCACGGCGTTGGTAGTTGGGAGTTGTCAGTAGGCTATCAGATTAGTTGAAAGGTGTTTTAATGATAAGTAGTATATGTAGTATAGTAGAATAGTAAATGTATTTATCATTTTCAAACACAGAACTTGAATTGTCTGTGATATAAGTCAGTAAGTCGTTGTACAGATCCCATTGAAGGGTCAACCATAGACCTCAGCCCCAAAGGTGATCCTTAAGATGGATCTCCAAGTGAGGAACCGAGGCACTGACATTAGTCCAGGCTGATTCTTAGTACCGTCCCCCTCCCATTAGAGGCTACAGCGGCTGTTACCTTGTTTCTCCCAGCATGCTCCGGGTCTGATGTCCCGAGAGCCTCGGACTCTCAGCTCACTCTGGAGGACGGCGTGAAAACTGAGCGCTCATTTTCTCATTTCGGAGTATTATTTCAAACCTGCAGCTACAGTAGATGGGCCTGAAGTGAATTAATTCCATATAACTATTGAATGCTGGTAAAATAAAAGTAGACAATATTCAGGGACAGGGTGATTAATGCGTTACATAACACACACTGTTTTATGCAAGCTGCAGTTCAAATGGCGCTCTGGAACAAAATTTGAACCAAACTAATGAGAGTCATTATGTAACCGTGCTTCTGGAGTCTGACTGTCTCATACTACTGTTCTCTGAATTTGACTCTGAGGAAAAGACAGACGTAGTAAATAAATGACACAGCTAGATGATTGTAGAGATACTCTGCAGCTTTAGGTTTTACAGACTCATAGACAGGTTCATCAAACTGACATGTGACAATGTAGATGCAATCTATATTTTAAGATGTTAACTCATCCTCAATCTCTGTTCTTAACAGTCCATTGAGTATCACCTGAAATACTTAAGAAATAGCGTGTATTACTATGTATATTATGTGTGTTTTCCACGTCCTCAGTGTTTCGTAACACACTGATCAGCAGAAAGGCTGCAAATGAGGAAAACAAGCCGTCTGTCTACAGAGCGTGGGTGCCGCTAAGGACTTTGGTCAATGTGCTATTTCTGGTAACACAATGTGCCCGGGTCGATCAGAGGGTGGCACTGCAGCTTGAAAAGGAGCAACATAAAAAGGATACAGCACAGGCCTGCTGTGTTGTATAATAATATCGTCTATCAAGTTTCGATACAATTTTTTAAATAATTCAAGTCAAAAACAATTATTTTTGGTCGGATGTGCATGATGAAAAATCATTTATACATATCAAAAACAACTAACAAATAATAAACTAAGTCTTCTTTAGAATGTTACTTTATCAGCAAAATGTACTTGTACTTACTAGTATCCAGAGTAAAGGTACTCATAGTGTCTATGTTTTTCATGTTTGTCATTGTTGACATAATTCTAATTACTGTTGGACAATTTAATCTGTTACAATGCACCCTATTTTTATAAACAAATCATGCATTTTTTTTTACTTAACAATGAGGAATAACTATAGCTGTGAGCTAATTGTAGCAGGATAGAAAGTGCTACATTTAAAGTAGCATTAGATGGACATTGTACCTAAATACAGAACTTAATGCAGAACAAGAAGAAGGCTCACCTGTGTTTATTTTACAACGCTACAGGTCAGCAGTGATTGGTGGAGAGTTGAGTCTGATATAGAAAAGAGTAGAAGAGAATAGAGAGTGTTTATTATTATGTATATGTGCATACTGCAATTATGGCTACTTTATGTCTGCATTCTGTATATTCTATTTCATTTTAGGCTTTATCTTATTTGTTGTATCTTACTTTATCAGGTGTGTTGTTTTCATCCTATTTTCCATCAGTTATGTCATTCTATGTTCATTATGTCTATTTCTATGCCTCACTCATATGGACGTTGTGTGTGCATTGAGATTCCTCTTGAGCTGTCAGGACCGGCTCATGTCCCCGTGACAGGAGGTGAGGAGGCTCCGACATCATCCAGCTGCATCCTCCTCTTCTCTTCCTCTGGTCTCTACTGAATCCTTGTAGTGAAAGTCCCTTCTCTCTCTTAATGTTTGATTATTTTGTGTTTGCAAATCAACAGAGAAAAAAGGCAGTAGAGACACCACACATTTGTGAAACAGATGGTGTCGGGTGTCTTAATATACGCCAGACTAGCTGTCGGTCCATTCAGTGTCTGTGACAGACACCTGACTGTGAGGCCTTATGGCACTGCTTCACAGATGAAGCTTAGTCTCAAACTTATCCGAGCCTCTGGGAATAACACAACTGTTAGAGACGATCAACATGACGAGCCTGTCAGCCAGCCCTCGTGAACTACTTTCACTTAAAGCAACCTATAGCAGATTTACATGCTGCGCTTGTTTCTTTTCGAAAGACATTCAATTCATTTTTACCTAAAAGATTGCTGCTGTTTGTCTGGGAAGCTCCAGAGACATATCCAAAGACAAATAGGATCCTTCTGATCTACAGCAGCCCAAATACTGCAATCTGTTTTCAATGATTCTTCTTTAAAACAACACTGACACCACATACAGTTCAGATGAAGAACACGTTAGCAAAAAGGTTCCTATTTACACAGCAGATGTGGAGAACTTTATCATAATATCATTAGCATAATATAAGTCCAATATTCACTCTGAAAAGGAGACATGTTAACTAATAGATATCACCATGACATTTTGATTACTCACATTCAGACAGTTATTTATGTTTAATATGTAAATGAGGCGTAATCTAAAGGTAACGTAGTGATTTTAGGAGGAATCCAGACACAAATAGATAAAGTGATAAAATAAACACCTACATGTGTATCTTGAATGTTTTCACTCATCTGAAAGAAGAAGACCAACATGAACATGCATGCATGTCTTTGCCTGAGGCGTCTCACCTTCAAGCCCCTCCAGGACTCACAGTCCTGTGTTACCGTTGCAGGAGGAGGGATGAGCTGACTAAAATCTCTGTTTATGTGGTTTGGTTTGAGATCCTGTCAACAGATACAGAACTATATGTATTTGTTGTGAGGATTTCAGCTGAACTGTGAATTTCCACATTAAACCAAATTGAATTCTCTTTGCAGTCGAGCGATAAGAGTCTACCGTACTCTGTTTCAGATGTTTCTGACAGGCAGAGAAGGAAGAGGTCTGGTCGAGACCAGCACACATATGCTGATGCTTCTGCACAGTGCTGCAGTTGTGTAGATGTGTGTCACAGGGATCTGGTTCACAGCAGGGTTGTGAACCAGCTCATAAATCCAGGGATTGAGGCTGCTCAGGGATTGGATTTTGCTAGAACATTCAATGTTTTGCTGCAGACTACTGCGCGTGTTGTTAACATCGTGTCTCTCGTCATACACTGACACATCTGTGTATACCTCTGTTTGTAATCTAGCAATTCAGACACCAATACTAGAAGCCTGGTGACCACATTCAATACGTCACTTGTTCTTCTTGTGAAGCTCAAGCAGTGAAAGCAGATCACGGTGTGCACGCCTTACTCTGAAATGTTAATGCTTGTTTTACTGCAGCCATTAGGGGGCACTATTCTTCCTGTCTTCATTCAGAAATAATCACAGCTGTGGGTCTGCACAGCTGCAGTATCTTAGCATAGTGAGAGCAGAGTGAAGACCACTCTGAAAACCATCCGTTACATTCTGGTGACCTCACCAACCTGTTGAGATAGTCCTCAGCCCATTCAAGAGAAAACGACTTCAGTTGGTTCAAACGGAATGCGTTTTAATGAAATAAAGGTTTACAGTCCAAAGCAGTTCCATTGTGATCAACATGTGTCTGAGTCCATGTACTCGTTGGGCCAAACCTGTAGCAGCCAGAGAGAAACTCAGTGTGATCTGGGTCATTCTAATGCTCATCTGTGTTAGTAAGTCTTTGTTATGTTAAAAACACAATATATGTACTAAAGTGAAAATATAAAGAGCCACAGAAAGCCCTCTTCAAACCAAATGAGTCTGTCCAGGATTTACCCACTCGTGTTTGTGCAGTCGGGCACTTCGCCAGATAATCCCCACCAGAGGCCTACAAATCATGGCAAATCCTTTCTGAGTATTCGTCGCGTGTGCAGCTCTCACAGAGGCGGTCCCGGCCCCGAGGCTTTCAGCTCTGTTCACCGTTGGATTTCACGATGGATTGTCATGTTTCCTCCAGTGACCTCCGGTGTGCTTCCATGACTCTACAGCCATTCACACTGCGTCCGGCTTGGCAAAGAGTCAGGTGGTCCACTTATCAGCCAGCGCGTGTCCGTTCCCCACGGAGCACCCAAGTAAGAACTTTTCTCTCGCTAAACCTCAGCTGGACCGGTCGTTTAAAGGACTGAGAGCATGACTTTGTCAGATCATCATCTGGGAAGGTACTCATCCGGAAGTCCGCTAAAGTTCCTCCTCTGCAGCGCCTGGTCGACAGAACGAACAAAGGGGTCGATCATCCGTCTCATGTCGGGAGTGAACGGGTCAAAGGAGGGCCCCGAGGCCCCCGAGCGTTTGAAATGGCCGTCCTGGTTGCTCTGGGCACAAAGCAGCCTCTCCTCCGTCACGGTGGCGTTCAGGAAGGCTGTGATGACGCGGAGCTGAGGGAGAAGGGCCGACTGCAGATCCTCGTAATGCACCACCAGCAGGCGCCGTCCGAACTTCAGCCAGCTGAGAGCGTGGGAGGCCCACCAGGGGGCGTAGCTGGAGACAAATTCTGGCCATTCTGCAGGTGAAAGACAGCACAGTTGGGGACATTAAGCCTCATCTCCACTTGACTCAACTGTTGCACTATTTTATGTTTTTATGTCTTAATTAGTTATTATTAGTTTACATGCATGCTCTTTCTTTTTTAGCCTGAGGACTAAGGATCAGTGTGATCGCTGTGCACGTGAAAGTAAAGAGCTGGACAGTGTTACCGTTGCTTTTCCACTGAGCATCCGTGGCGTGCCCTAAATGTCCAGCACACTTGCGGTTGAACTCAGCCACGAGGGAGCGGTACGGGTTTCGAATCAGCAGGATGGCAGAGTCGAACATCTCGATCTCCTTCTGACCGCTCTCGTGGGTCTTCACGCAAATGCTGCGGCCGCTCTTCCAGTAGTCCTTCTCCCCTTTAAAACCTGGTGCAAATGAATAAAAGAACGGATAACGGTCAGCCGCGAGGGCAGTATGTCCCCGAGCGCTCACTCAAACTCTCGTCTGTCCTCCCCCACCTCTGTTGTAGAGCGTGCCGTCGAAATAGAAGCTGCCAGTGTAGTAGCCAGTCACGAGCTCGATCAGGTGACGCACCCAGGTGTTGCCCGCACCAGGAAAACTAGAAAGGGCCACCAGGGAGCTGGATCTCTGCGGCAGAAACATCCTCTCTTTGCACATGGAGTCTAGAAGGAGAGGTCGTTATCGCCTTTAGTTACACAACACAATTCAGTGGAAAGCTCTTCAAGTGTCTTTATTTGTCAAGCATATTACCATCTAATTGACATTTTTATATGCATTACATGAATATAAAGTATTGTAACAGACAAATTCACTGTTAACTGAATTTTATTTCTCATGTCAAAACACAGTAGCTACAGCTGTTTAAATTGTTTTCTCTCCCTCACTAGCAGCCATGACTGTTTCTCCTTGTCGGAGTAGACTCCACGATGTAACACAGTTCACCTGCTGCATCTCGATGGCTCCTTTGTGTCATGAGCTCACAAGGACGCTACGTTTTTAGTTACTGTAGTTTTAAAATGTTTTTTAATTTGTTAGACCCAACATGAACACTTTAAGCGGACTACCGGATTTAGAGCATTAATATAGCATCAAACAACGGTTATCTGTGTAAAGATATAGTGGAGTAATGTCTACCTGAGCAGTGAATGAAGTCTCTCTCCTTCTCCTTGTTTTGTTCACACATCCACATCGTGCTATTAGTGCATGTGAGCGTGCCCACAGGTTAGCCGTCGGCCGCTATTCTGCACTGCTCTCATACGGCATTTACAGCTGATAACGCGGTCGTAGAAGTGTAGCACCCACCCTCTGGTTACCCCTCAGGAAAACCCTGTTAGCTCAGTCATCATGTCTGCTGTAGTTTGCATTGTTAGCTGCGAGCCGTCTGCTCAGCGACGTTAAGAGGCAGAACAAATGCTCCAATCTCGTATTTAGCTAAACGGCTGTACAGAAATGCTTCTGTCCCAAGATTTTGAATCCATATAAGCGGTTGGTCACTGTGACTGTGACTTCTATAAGTGGTTTCCCCATGCAGATGATTGTTATCTCACCAAGCACAGGTGTGTGATACACCTGGTAGTGGGCATGCTCAGTGGGCACCGTGACTGTGGAGTTGCCGGTGTGATTCAGTCCAGTGTCCTCCACACACTGCTGGTTGTCAGACTGCTGGTTGAGACCAAAAAGAGACGACGTCCACGTACAGAAACAATGGGGCTTCTTGAACACAGCCAGCGGGAGCTCCTGCAAACCAAAAGCACAAATGTTCTCCATGTCTTCCTATGACTCATCACAATTACTGTTCTTTCCAAAGACGTGTATTCTGCCCGTCAGCTCGGTGCAGCGGGAGAGTCGGCGTCACTCCGCGCTTCATTATTCTTTCTCACTTTTCCAGGTGAGCAAAATGCTCAGTGTCAAAGCAGGCCGCAGTAAACATTTTAGAAGAGTTGAGCATAATCACGTACATGCATACGCACCACTGTGAGAATTAATCACAATGCAATCGCCACCCGACGGTGCGATATTGCTACCAGACAATTCTGTTTTTCGGCAGAGTGCAGCTGCATCCAGTAAGACGTCAGTGCAGGATCCGGACTATCTGCTTCTCATTAGAGGCACATTAAACCTTTAATATTCTGCAAAATCCAAGGAGCTCTGCGCTCCTGTTCTCCTGGGAGTGGAGACAGCTCTCTGAGCTATGGAGTCTCATCTCCTGGAAGAAACAGAAAGCTACTTGCAATAAATTGATCATCAATGGGTAATTTCAGAGGCCTAATTCCAACCTTGTCTGTGCAGGTCTCGACGCAGGACTGCGTGGTTAGGTTGGGCTGAAATGAGTCGATGGGGAAGGTGCCCATGGTGCTCCTCGTCAACTTGAAGCAACCGCGGTAGTGAACATTTCTGACTGGAAGCAGACAAACAAGAAGATAGTTGCACACTAGTGGCAGGATAACAATAATGGATTTGACAAGATTCAACTGCATAAAGCAGCACTAAGAAGTTCATTTATTTATTCACTGATGAGGGTTTACTTAGAAATGAATTGTCAGATTATTAAAAATAGAGTTACATATCGACATCAGGGTTGAATTTAAATGATCCGTCCCAAAGTAGTTCTGCCCTAGTAATCACATCCCTATACTTAACTGTATTCTTAACTGTGTATAATACATTCACAATTCTGTGTATAATACATTCACAAATCTCCAGAGACACCCAACCCACCAAGCATGAATATTAATACTGGATATGCTATAAACTCCTTATGTAATAGATTTGACCTTGCCAACATCAATAATGTGGCGCATACTGTATTTTTTAAAATACAGAAAACAGTTCTAGTTAGAGAAATGTTTAATCAGTACTGTTGAATATTTTACATTATTATGTTTTGGATTATTAAGGTATATACACCGTTCTAACAGTGGAGTCACGTACTGACATGATCTTAAATCATGGTGCATCAAGAGCTATCTGTGTCATGCTCCCTGCAAACAAGGTGCATTCTGTGATACAGTTCAATCAATCAAGTGTTAGTTTGTACATTACTCTCACTTTGCCCAAACTATTTTACATTCTGAACATTTTTGCCACTAAAAAGAAGAAGTAATGAAGTGAAGCTGGAAATTTTCTATATGTGTGTGTGCTCTACGTCATTTATTTTGAACACTAAAAGTCTTTATATTTTTACGAAAGTCTCTGTACATTTGCTGAAGCAGCTGGGCTCTGTATTTTTACACAAACTGGTCTCAAATATAGGGATAAGTAGTCCATTTGTTGTGGACTATTTTCAGCCTCGGATTAATACACATTTAGTGCTCTTGTGCAGCGGGTGTCGCAACACCTCAGGGTGTCTCGAGGACAGACCAAGGGTATTGCGATGTACAATCTGTGTCTGTACATCACTGAGACTGGTTGATGGTTGCTGTCCGGTACACGAGAGCTTTCCAGGTGCACATCAGACAGATATAAAGAGTGTCAGAGCAGCGCCGGAAAGATAAATCTGTTACTCAGCCTGCATCACAGTCTGAGACGACCAAGAGAAGTCAAATCAGACGTACGTGGTGGAAACACTTGGCTCACAGTGAGGAAGTTAGCTGTCATCAAATAATCTGCCCAGCAACGTAGCCTAAATGTGAGAGATTTCTGAAGAGGCCCGTATTATTGCAGCACTTACTTCAGTTCATATTCATCCCATAATTTACATCAAGCTGAATATGTATGTGTTGTGTGTTCAGTGGCTTTCTATATTTAAAATGTTCTTCTCTATGGTGGTTGCCATAGTGAAAGGAAAAACTAGATCATTACCAAATAAAGCACAAAGTGCTGTACAGAATGATAACGTCTAATGAAACAAGGTGGCACAATAACAACAATCCCTATAGAGGCATGTCGTGGTTTAAACATGCTGGGTGCTCTGGTGAGTGTTTCTGGCACCAGGATGATGTGTGTGTGTGACTCACTGGAGTGTTTTTTAATAGTTTTTAGACAACAGTGGAGCTTAGAGGAATGTGTAAGGTCTTGGTTACACAGGCGGTATGTGTTAGAAGGATTAATTCAACAACTGCTGCCAAAACATCTAACATTATAGGACAAACACTGCGACGACTTCAATAACCAAAGAAAGGATAGACGTAGCATTAATATATTGCTTGAGATTGCCCATACGATATACGTTGGTCACGGTTTGGGGCTAGCCACAACAGCTAGCATTAGCAACAAATTTGCGGTATGATTACTTTATGTATTGTGTAGATTAGACATTCTCTGTCTGGATGGTTTTGTTGTGTGGAGTGGACATGGGCACTCTTATTGTTATAGTTATTGGTTGTTATTGACAAAACTACGCAATTGTACTGCTAACAGCTGGTTAGCTTAGCCCAAGGACTGGAAACAGCTGGCTCTCTTCGAGAATGTATTAAACTGTTTTTACATTTGATGTAACATGGACCACGGCAAGATGGATCATTTACACCGGACCCAGTTGTTGAAATGTGCATGCAGATTTTCCATATACCCTGCAACGTGTGAGAAACGGCTTTTATCTCTGCTCATACATACATTTATGTGCGAGCAAGCATTGTGTTGACAGAGCTCTGTTTATTTCATTTTGAGAATTTAAGTTTCCTCACCCACCATCACAGCAGCTCATGCAGAGAATAAATAGCAAATAGCAAACAGCACCGCATCTTCTCTGAGGGAGCTTGACTCACATTTTCTGTGACCTGGCAGCTGCTCCTCCACTTTGTAAATGGAAAGTCGGCCCACGCCTCCGCAGGGAGACCCCCTCTCACCCCGACACACCAGGCCGCAGTCCTCCTCGGGAGCCCGTGTGCTACTGATCCGGTTCCCGCAGTGGCATTCGGCTCCAAACTCCAGACCTGCAAACTGGTACCCGCTATCCACACACACACACACACACACACACGCACACACACACACACACACACACACACACACACACAGATAAAAACACAGTTAATACCCTAGCCAAGGGCAATGCATAACCTCAAGCTTTTGCCCTCAGGCTAAGCCATCCCACAGGACATTAGTTAACATTTCCAACTTATCATTTAACTCAGAGTTCCCAGCATTAAGTCTCCAGCGTGGCCCGTCCCCGGTGATGTTCGTCAGTGCTTCTCTCGCTGCAATCATCCGACTGTGCGATGCCTTTCTTTCCCAAACTGGACTGCGGTCACCTCCGATCTGTTCTTTACATATCGAGGCTGTTGTGACTCATCCTCTCTTTTTATCCTCCCTCCTTGGGAAAGACAGAGTTGACCTTTTCATATATGTCCTTTTGAAGCTTCCTCATAAATTGCCTTGACTTTTTACTTTTTACTCATTGTGGTAATTGGCCCACTCAGGTAACGAGCATGACTGCTTTCCATGTGGACGGGGATTGTGGAGGAGGGCGGGGGGTCAGCGGGGCCATCTGACTGCATCCATCTGTCCCCTGCTGTTCTGTTTCAGCGGGGCTACGCTGCTTCCTCGCTGCTAAGACATTTAGAGGAATAATTCGTTGAGTTTGCCACGAAAAACCCGACTGCCTCACCACGTTTCCTTACAACGCCACAAACTCAGCTCACAGCGAGGGAGATTCACAGTGCGGCCACAGGAAAGACCATATCTAACCTCTGATTTATTCACTAACCGCTGTCGTCAGCGCATTCAGCTTCTCACACACACACACACACACACACACACACACACACACACACACACACACACACACACACTCCTTTCTTCTGCAATAGATCAAGTCTTCTGTCCTGGCCTGCTCTTCACTCCTCCCCCCCCCCTCATCTTTTACTGTCATCCAGCCACCTGGCTCTCTGCTGGCTCCAAACACAGGAGGCATTCATGGAGGAGACTGAGATCCAAAGCGTTTACTCAAACAGCAGGCCCTCTGTGGCCCCTTCACGGCAGCCCGCCACCAACACATTACCTTTCTGAGCAGGTGTCTTGACACAGAGAGCTGGTCATTTTGCGCAGGTCATAAAGCATGGTTCCTCCCAGCGCACAAGCACTGGCATTGTGCAGAAAGCAGCCCATGTAGGTTCCTGCATGTGAGAGAAAAGCATCGAGTGAAAAACATTCCTGTGAAGTCACAATAGATGAGTGTCAATATGAAAAGTGTGCTTGAGATTACAACAACAATTCGTCAACGAAACGAACGTATTAGATATTCAGTTAATCCTTTAGATCATTTGTCAAGACCAAATATGAAACATTCTTTGTTTCATAAGCGTGAGGAGCTGCTTCTTTTCATTTGAATGTTACTTGACCACCGTTGGAGCTTTGCCATCGTTAGTTGGACATAATAAATCAGTTTGAAGGTGTCACCTTGGGCTCTGGTAAATAGCAATGAGACATTTTATTGACCAAATGATCCATCAATCGAACCAATTGGCAATTTAATTGATCAGTTTTTTAATTTAATCAGTTGCAGCCCTAACACAACATGTATTACACCAAATATGAAGTCAGTTTTCAGGTTTATTCTTTGACTCTGAGCACGTTTACCAAAAAGAAAAGAAGCCATTTGAATGAATTCCGATA
Source organism: Cebidichthys violaceus (assembly GCF_023349555.1). Lineage (NCBI taxonomy): Eukaryota > Metazoa > Chordata > Actinopteri > Perciformes > Stichaeidae > Cebidichthys > Cebidichthys violaceus. Next base: position 5,260,848 of record NW_027176450.1, read on the forward strand.
ATTCGGCTGTGCCGTGCCATGGCACCACATTCTTCCTTCTTACCCCCCTGCTTTCGGCCACCTTGCTGGCACTTCACCCGTCTCCCAACACGGCCTTCATTTTGACTTGGTGTCGCGGGTGGAGATAATTCTGAATGCACTTTGTTCCATGTGATACGTTTTACAGCTCAATGCGCACATCCACAATTAGCCGTAATTTAGCCGTAAACCAGACTTCCTCTTTCTTAACTCTGGCACTGGCAGCATCCTCAAACGGTGCCAGTGCATCATCACTTACTCACAGTTATTTTACACGCCAGCATGTATTGTGAGCCATAATATTCAAATAATTCATATCATGACGAGGCCCTAATTTACCATCCAACACAGATGATTCTCCTTCCTACGTTACAGGGAACCTATTGACTCTGGAACAAGAACCCATCCTGTAAAAAGGAGGATGTAACGCATAATCGGCTATGACAGACTTATTATGATGTGCTGACAAGATTAAGGCTCCATTTAAAACGTCACCCATATTCAGCCTTTGATGTTATCCTTGTCTTTGCCACATTGCTACATCAAAATCAGCTCAGCTGACACATGAGAGTCTTCTTTAGAAATACCAGTGTCTGTGTGGAGGGCAGCATATGCATTTCTTTTGTGTGCAGACTTCATTTACATCTCGCCCCTTGGGTCTGAGACGGTTATATTTTTAGGTTATACGCTAGATGTTCTTGCTCACTCGGGAAGTGTATGTTGTGAACAATAGAGTCTGGTTTTGGTGAGTGGACTGCATGCAGGTAATTCCCCCAATGTTGGCTTTTAGGTTTATGTCACAGGCTTTGTGAATTTGTATTCATGGATGTTTTAAAGGTTTCAAGGACTCAGAGGATTCAGCTTTTTTATGTTTACTACCCACATAAAAATAAACTGATGCCAACTGGCCAAAGAGGATTTAAAAAGAAGTGTTGGGAGGACTGAAGAGAAGCGGCAGCAAGGTGCACGGACGAGATGGACGCAAGAGACGGACCGTGAAATCTCCCGGCAGCCCGAGCATCACTATATCGAATTTGTGATTCAATCAGTCTGCGATGTCCTCTGAAGCCGAGTCGCCGGCCGCCTCAGGAGACGATCACTAGAGAACTCCAGCAGCTGCTGCCTGAAAGCACCAAGAGACCGGTGTTCTGCCAAAGTCTGTGGCGGGGAGCGTCTCAAGAGGCATCGCCTAAGGTGAGCCCCCCCCCCAACAGCCCCTCATCCATTGGTCATTGCTTTAATCAACATTAAGGAGATGCCTCAAGCAGCTGCGGCTGAGGGTTAATCATCCCCGCAGGATTGGACGGAGAAGACTAAGGACGCCTCCACGGGTAGCATGTGCACTGTGTGTGTCCTTTTAAAGTGAGCTGAGGAGGGTTCACCGTCTGCTGGGTCTATAATATCCTTGCAGAGGAGAGCCACACAAACCGCAGCAAAGGGGTCTCAACACATGGTATGCTGACCCAGACCGGGGTCAGAGTATCACCCCTGCATGGCTCCTGATACTGAACAACCTGAAATACCCAGTGTGACTAAATCCATCAGAAGATACAGGGGTTTGGTTTGTGGGACATATGCAATGAAATGATGATGATAATAATATAAAGACTCAATTTAATTATAAAAGTCTAATGGACAAAGATAATAAGAACAGTTAAAGTAAAAAATAAAGATTAGAAAAAATAAATATAAAGGATAAATATATAATATATAATATAAATATCTGTAATAAGTATAAAAGTATTAAAATGTCAAAGTGAATAGTCAGAGAGACCAGAGAGACCAGAGACCAGAGAGACCAGAGAAACCAGAGACCAGAGAGACCAGAGAGACCAGAGTCTTTAACCAACAATGAACAGACTCTTATTCTTCATACGAACAGATTAAAACCAGTTTGTCTCATATGTTCAGAGAATATGACAATTATTAGAAGATGACAAGAATATAATATCGTGGCTGTTTTGGGTTACATCCCTTCACCTTGAATGAACTGAATTTAAAGCTGCAGGACAATTCAGTGAAATAATGTTTATTTTATTTTGTTTCAAAAGGTTTCTGTTATGTATTTTATTTTTTTAATCCAGTCCTAACAACATTTATTTATTATTGGAGTATTCATTATTCATAATTCATCCAGTTCAATTTGTAATCTGAGAATAACTATTGTTGAGATATTATTCAATCGAACGTTCTTTATTTGATTTGACAGTCAGTTGTTGACGACATACAGACGTTAATACTTCAATATATTTTGGACTAAATCACAGAACAAGTTAGACATTACTGTGATGTTCTGGACCTTTAACGAAGGAGATTCTCTCTGACTGGACCTCATTGAACTTTAACTGAATACCGCTGCGTTAAACCTTTCCCTAAACCATCCTTTTAGTTTCTGAAGCGTTGTGTAGTCAAAGAAGTGTTTTTCTCTACTTTCCTGTAACTTTTACAATATTACTATTAATGTATGTTTATAGAACACAGAAAGAACATAAAAGAAGACGTGTATGTATCTTTTCAGGACCTTCGCTCAGAGGCCTTCCTTGCCGTTATAACAACAACATTCAGATGGCAGGTGCTATAACGGTTTCATATTCATAATTATACCAATTTAATCTCAGATAATATCCAAGATTGTTTCTTGTAACATAACCACCCTCCCTCGGCCCTGCTCATATTTTTATTTTACCTACAATAGCCCCGAAACACTGTTGTACTTTCCTAATGTAAGTACAACAGTGTATGTAATATTTAAAATAAATGTAATATTTAAAATAAATGTAATATTTCCAGGAGTTGTAATCTCACGGTTTGGTGACGGGGACAAAAATAGGAAGTCTACAACCCGACCACCTGCACTCTCTGACTACCTAAAGCTTTGCAGAGGAATCAACACAAACAACATAAAGCATATGGTGAGCATATCTACGCAGAGTGCGGCTCCCACTGTGCAAGCGCGGCCACATTCCTCACTTCTGATCCCGCTGCACAGCTCTGGCCGTAGTGCTGATGTATACTTTACATATCAAGGTTCTTTTGTGACGCAGAACGTTTTCAGCAGCAGACACAAAGTGTTATCCATCTCATGCTTTTATTATAAAACGTTTGAACAGGCAGGGCTCATGGATCTATGAATATCTGAAAATGAAAAATGCATTTGCAAACCTTTCCACCTGACTGTGTACTGTTATTACTGCTATGTGCTGTGTGTCAAAGTAGTCAGCGAAGAAGAGATGGAATAAAGATTTCTTTAAATAAAACAGTGGAAACATAAAGATTGAAAAGCAAACCAAAGACCTAGCCATATAACTAGTTGTCCGACTAGAACGGTAGGCTTTTAAACTTGCATATCATGAGATGATATTGTATCTTTTCTGAATTTTTCTTATCTTTCAATCTTTTGTAGTCTGGAGTAAGGCCTGACAGATATATAGGCATACACAGATGTATAGGTACCAGCCTATGGTATGTATCAGCATTTGAATATAGAGTAATTGCAGTCCAGAAATAACAAAAATGTTTTTGAAGCAGTTTAGGAAAAGAGATGCCGTTGTTTAGTTTGTCCACAAGAGAGCATTGACAAGTATAATTGTACATAATGAAATTCCCACTAAACCGCTTGTTCACAAAATTTAAAGGAATTCATCAGAAATATGTGTTTATGTTTTTAGGTTATGATAAGAACTCGGCTTCAGCTGAGCGACCCGGATAACAAGATGGTGTTGCATGGACGAGAGCTGTTTAATGACTGCATACCGGGGCTGAATAGTCCTGATTTAGCACCTTATCATTTGTACTTGACTCACAGTGATGAGAAACACTTAACCATTAAGTGTTCTCTTCAGTTCCCTGCCTTTATTTTACCAAGCAGGAAAGTGCCTCTTGAACCACTGGAGAGCCATCACAGCTGATACGTGACATCGGGGTAACGTTGACACTATGACTGCAGCAAACCATTGTTTTCACTGATGATGAAACTGTACATACGTGTCTTCATTCACTTATTTCGATTACGAGATGAAAATCAAATCAAATGTGAAGCTACAGCCAGCAGACGCTTAGCTTAGCTTAGCATTAAGACTGGAAACAAGGCTAGCGAAGTGTAAAAAGGACACGTGGTGGTTTTATGGAACGTCGTGTGCTGGACGACTTCTTGGAGTGTCACATCTTCAGCAGTGTCACATCGCATGCGCCCATGAGCATGTTTTAGAGGTGCTGGTTAGGTGGATTTCTACGCCTTAGACAGAGGGAGGCTGGCTGTTTCCAGTCGTTATGCTAAGCTAAGCTAACAAGCTTAGCTTCATATTTAGGCCTGCTGGATGGAACCAAAGCTTTGTAGCATCAACCTTCTCATCTAACGCTCAGCAAAAGAGCAGATAGGTGTATTTCTCAAAATGTCTATTGCTTCAAAATATTGATCAATTATCAGAATAGTTCATTTTCTGTCAACTTAATCAACTTGTGGTTTTGGCACTGACTGAAACTGAAAGCGTATTGTTTAATGATGGACTGTACCGTAGAGAGTTATGAATCGTATCCCGAGTAGTGGGCCCTCTGCTTCTCTGAAACCTTTCACCGGTTCCTCTTCCCGGAGCACGTGGCACAATATACCTGGGTATTTCATTCTGTGTTTTTAACATGAACTGAAACTGATCTCATCCCGTCTCATCTGTGGTACCCTTCTTAGTGACTGAGTGGTTGTGTAGTGTCTGTTTAAAAGAAGGATTAAGAGCTTTTGTAGGATGCTTTTCAAGAATGCGCTGGACGAACAAATGCTCCACCGGAGGTAATTCCATTGTATTTATCATTTCAACACAATGGGAAAGACACTGACGGGCAGTGTGAAACAACAGAGTGAATCTCCAGCAGTCAAGCAACAGTGAAGGCAAGTGAGGAATTATATCATTTTTATCTTCGTAATTACTCATTTATTTCCAAGAAACTACTTTGATGCCTGCCTGTCTTTTCCTTCTCTGGATCCGTGAGCACTTTCCCTCATCTACAAGATCTGAAGCACCCACAAGTAAAATGTCATATAAATGTATAATGATGGCTGTCTAAATGTTCTAAGGTCATGATTATCTCTTCGTGAAATGTCAATGAAGCCTGTTGTGAGTGCGCCGCGGAGAACTCTGTGCAGAGAGCGCATTGCCTCGGCTCCAGGCCACCTGAGCTAAAATGGTAAATCACAAAACAGAATATAAACTTGTGTATTCGCTCCTTCATATATTATTCACCAGGAAAACCACCGACTCCGTCAACACGTCTTCGCCCAGGATATTTCAATCTCGCTCATCCTCCCTTTTCCTCTGCTCTATTTCAGATCAGTGCGATCTTGTCGAAGCTGAGTGCTTTTTCTCTCTGACCCTGCTTGTGTTTAATAGCAATAGATGTGCTATAGTTGGCTATACAAGGTCAGTTAACGATCGGCAAAAACCACACCAGATGCTGTGACGAGGTTACGCAACCACAAGTCCGTCGGGTCAAGTGTCTTTTAGCGGCCGTACGGAGAGTCCCTGAGGTTTGGAAAAGCAGACAACAAGTAGCAGAACTTTACAGTCTTGGTTCATTTCTGTGCCGTTTGTGGTGAAGAATATTAATTTTGTATCCACACGGTCAGCTGGTTAAAACAGTCGACTGCCTCTTACATGTTGTTAACATCTCACTGGCACACTAATGACTGTAAATAGGGCAAGCAGTGGTCACATGTTAGCATTACCACTGGCTGCTTTGTTGCTTTTGGCTGCTGGCCAGTTAGCTATAAGGAAAGATGATTAAGTTACAACTCAGTATTACTCCAGAGAAGAACTGGACTGAAGACGGGACAGTGTCAGCTCAATGTGGAGACAAGTCCAACTCTTCAGACAGAACCTAAACGCTATTGGGTCGCTAGAATTCAAAAATGATCCCAGTGATGCAGATCCTTTTCCAATGAAAGCAAGAGTGCATACATATGTAAAGAGAATTTCAACAAATATCACAAACCATGTTTCTAGAATACCTTACCCACACTAGCGTTCAGCTGTACGTATTGAATGTGCATGGTTATTTACCTTTATGTCTGCTGCTCCTGTGGAGAGGGACTCTCTGCTCTGGGCTCTCTGGCAGCAGACTGTGAAACCAGCGGCGGTGCAAGTGTTGCACCCCCAGGCTTTGGGAAGCGGGCCAGTGCCGCCCCGCCTTGGCTCCCCATCCGGAAGCGGGCTGAACTGCGGCGGCCCATCTGGAGCGCGCCCTCACGCCCAGGCCCGCCCAGGCCCTGAGGACGGTGGGGGGTGCGGCGAGGGCCAGTAGTGGCGGCAGGCCGGCGAGGTTGGGCTGGGCCACCCTGACGCTGGAGCGCTGCAGGAGCAGGATGCTACCCGCCATCAGATAGGCGATGCCCAGGCAGAGCAGCAGCATCTGGGTGCGCTTCAAGAGGCAGTGAAGCCTGTAGTGAGGTGCCGCCATGTTTAACCGTCTCTCTGTCATCAGTGGAAGGCCATGTCGTGGACTTGGAGGGAGAAGATGGGTAACCTACTTACGACTTCATGATGTCGGAAAGACCTGCAGCATCTGGTGATGTGGAAGACATCGGCCCTTCATCGTCCAATAGCAGCAGTGGTACAATGGATGTGTCACAACAGAGAGAGGCTTAAAATCCAAGGCTCGGGGCACAGACTCCAGGATGATCCCTGGGGAAAAGCTGAGGCACAAAAACAGAAAAAAAAAAGCTGGCTTTAAAGCAAGAGTTTTTCTCTGAGCACAATAAGGGAAGTGTATGCCTGGAGGATTCGATGCACAGCTCGTTTTGACATATGGGCTCGTGTTTCTGTCTTGCAGCATCTTGCAACACGTCCATTAGTGTCTGCTGCTTCGTTGTTCCCTCTCTGCCATTTGTTTCTAATTCTAAACCCTACTTCTGTAATTCCCTTTAATTGTATTTTAAAGGGGGGAAAGTTTTTCTGTCAGATTCATTTGCACACCGGCAGTATCTCAATTATCCCAGTCAAATGACATGTGATCATAACAAATACAAAAACTGCCTCGAGACGTCTATGGAATGGGGATTATCATAGCAGGATTCAGACAATGTGTGGAGAGATGAGTAAGTGATGAGATGTTGAATATGTCTGAATAACTGGGATGTAAAACGTCCCTCGATGCTCGGACAGCAGAGGAGCAGTGGAGTGGTTTGTTTTCCTGTCACGATGGCCTCTCTGTGAGCTGATTTTTGCTTGCAGCCTGTAGAGGTGCCCACGGAACATTAGCTATGTCTGCACACCCCTTCAATAGACGCCGACCACATCCATTCAGCATCGGTGGCTCGTCACACACCGTCGTACCCTCCGTTTCTACTTTTTGTCTCAGATCTATCTGAAAAAAAGATAGGGGTGCGGTTGTGCTCTAGAGGATTGAAGCAACAGTTTGCATGATGAGTCTCCGAGTGCCCAAGTTATGTTCAACTCCCAATTTATGTTTTCCCGCAAAGAGAAATGACCGTGAACATCACCAACACTCCCGGAGGAGGGACAGGCTGAGGTGTTGAAAGCTGAATCAATAAACAGCGGGAATAAACACGCATCACCGGGCTATTTAAGAATCCGAGGTCTTCCATCTTACCACCCCCCCCCCCCAGTATGCCTCCACCATCTACAGTACAGAGACTGTGTGAACGTGCGGCTTACCTTCAGACGCTCGGCATCCTTGTATCGCGCGATCACTTATCAGTTTACGGCCGTCATGATCGCTGTTTTCCCCCTATTGATGTCCGGCGAACATCCCCTCGGCTCTCCAGCATTTCCCAGAGCAGTGTTATATAATCTCTCTCTGTCAGACAGTGCTGCCTGCTCTCGGTCGCTCTGAAAGGCTGGCACGGCGATATAAAGCCAGTATGTGTTGGTTAGAGAGAGAGAGAGAGAGAGAGAGAGAGAGAGAGAGAGAGAGAGAGAGAGAGAGAGGGAGAGAGAGGAGGAGGGGAGGAAGTCAGTCTCATTTGCATTGGTGATCTGAACGCGTCACGGCTCCTCCACTGAGCGAACGGAAGAATCGTGTCCAGCTCGCGGTTGCACAGAATCGACGGCTTCTCCCGAATCCCAGCTTCGCGTGCGCCGTGCCTGCAAACCGTCTCTGCACCGGACCAAATCAGCACGCTGCAGCCCGCTGACACTACACTTGTTCCCAGGTGTAAAAACGACTGTAAATCGGCCGTTTGGAGGACAATTGTCTTTGTGCGTCTTTTGGTAAAGAAAGCACGCGTTTAAACAAATGTAACGCAACAAGGTTTCTTTGTCATTATAATGGGGGGCAACACATGTATTGCGTTATCTCTGAAGTCCCTTCAGGACTGCAGGTCCTGATAGTTCGGAGATCCAGAAATCAAAGGGTTTGTCACAATGGCTGGTTCATTGTCCTCCTTTATAGTCCTTCGCTGGGATTCAGACTTGCACATCGGTTGAGTTGAAATGCCCAACGAGTGTACTTGTGTCTCGAGCCACGTAGTCTACGATATCCGTGCAGACGTGTGTTGAGTTTCAGCACCACGAACAGCGCCTCGTCCGCGCGCTGAACAAGAGGAATTGAGAGCGCACAACAAAGCGCTCTGTCATGGCCTGTTAAACTCCACATCAAGGCCTTCACATATGCATGGCCTAGATACAAGTGTGCATCTGGCTCTTCATTCAATGTGGGGACTTCAAATGTTAAGAAAGTTTAATTTCTCAAAACATCTAAAGAAATCTTTAATATGATACATGAAGTACACTATGACATGAGGAGGAGATGTTTATGTGGACTTGACTAACAGTTGAGTAAAGTAGTATACAGTAGTGCATTCTCTGTTTTTTAATTCTAACTCTGCTCTCCATGGTAACAAACCAATATAAATGGCGTCCTATCACCATTTTGTAACTTGAGGATGCATGGGACAGAGGAACACGTAGGTATTATTAGATAGAGGGTTTACTTAATGTAGATGCATACGATCCATACATTAAACAACCTGCTGCCACAACTGCATTTACTGAGAGCTAACTCTCATGAGCTGGACTGTATAGTTAGCAGTAGCTATAGTCAGAGCCCTGCTGTGTGTTAGAATGGACACTGCTGGACTTCCCCAGTAAACTGTAACTGTCCATTTCTTCTAGAAGGCTTACATTGTCAGTGAACGAAGTGGAGCAGTTTGATTTGGCAACTCGGCTAGCCCTGATTTTTAGTTAGAAAAAATGTCTTAATTTACCCAGAATTCATGGCAATTTAGCCTTAAAACTAGGGTGGGTAATGTATTTCTGGAACATATTTGTGTTATATTTGTGTTATATTTGTTGAATTTAAATGAACAATAAATGAAATGCTCGGACACAAAACAAAAATCTGGTATCTGTTGCTGCAGAAGTTGTATTCTCCCGTCCAATCACTTCTTTCAGCCCGGATGTGATGATTGGACGGTTACCTGCCTGTCTACGTGTCTACCCGTCACCAGAATCTTCCACAAGCTGCTGTGAGTACTAACGGCAGCCATGTTGGTTGTTTACGTTCATGATGATCATTTTCGGGGAGTGGCTTTGGAGTTAGGGCTGTCAGTGCTGCAGACTTTCTCTCTATGGTTACCAACCTTTGGAGCTGCTCTCATTGGAAAAGACTTGGCAACATTGGGCTATACGTTGCCGGCCCCAGCTTAACAAATTCTTTTAGACAGCTATTTGAAGTCTGACTATTATTTAGACCTAAGCCATAGGCCAGGGGCCTGTTGTTCGAAACCTAGATAAGGGATTAAGCCGGGATATGTTGGTTATCCTGGCTGAATTTAGCCTACAGTCGGTTGTTCGAAAGCTGGATAACTTTATCCTGGTCAAGTTACCATGGTGATTTATTCTCTGCAGCTATCCTGCTCCAGACCAGGCTAAATGCCAAGCTTAGTTGATTCTGTTGTCTTATCTTTGGAGTCAGCGGCTGCGCTGATCAGAAATGAATGTGTTTTATACAGTCATTCCATGTTCTGATGAAGGCTACGCATTGGCCTTGTTTTTAAACAAACAACACGTAGGCTAAATTATTATTTAAAAAAAAGAAATAAAACAAAACATGATCAAATTAAAAAAATAAATAAAATTAGCCTATTACGATAGTTCTTTTTCATAATTGGGGCCTATTCGTGTGTTCGTCATTGTAAATAAACACCATTCATATTGTTTGCCAGCTCAAATCTGATTTTATTGCAGTCATTACAGTAATTACAAATGGCTGCACTTGCAAAGGTGCTTGCAATTAATTACACTACTCATTTAATCAGTCCGTCTCCAAACTTCAAGACAGCAGCGGTGCTTCATTTTATGAGAGGTGTGTCACCTTACGTCAGCATTCAGATCCGCTGTTCATTGGAGGAAAGTGTCCACACCTGTCGTCTCATCAGTGAATCTGTGATCAATCTCTGTGGTCTACTGAAGAAAGCCGTGGCCGCGCACTTACTCGAATTAGTTAGACCTGGCTTGACAAAGCCGCCCCTCCTCAGCCTGGCTCGCCGTTCGAACAACCAATTAAGCCAGGATGAATTTATGAGACTTTGTCCAACCTGGCTTTCCCACTTATCCTGGATGTCTTTATTCTACTTTCGAACAACAGGCCCCAGGTCTATCGTTGTGTGTGTGTTTGTTGTTATTTAAGATATTCTCATGTCTTCTTGTGCTTCATGCAAAGCACATTGACATCTGTAATGTTAATGTGCTTTCCTTAATGCTAGTGTGGGTTGTGTGGGCTTGGTATGTTGCCTAGTGGGAGTAAGCTGCTACCTCGCTTTAAGAGTGCCTTGATGAAGGTTTACAAAGAGTGACACCGCCTCCCCCACTGAGCTTAACACCCCTGTTATTATTCCATTCAGCATTAGCATGCTTGTCCTTAGCCTTTTCCCCTGCTGTGGTTATACTGAAGGGTCTCAGCAGTAAGTCACCCTCTGCACCAACAGCTGCACAAAAACAAGGGAGCGTATCCACCGTCGACAGAGTAAATCCACGTCCATCTCCCTATTTGTTTTTATTACCTCTCCCTTCACAGTATCCTCATCTAGCCCCCCCCCCCCCCCCTTCTATCAGAGGATAGAGCCATCTGTCCCCAACAATGCAGTCAATTTAACCTTATTCAACCCTTCAGGTCAGCTAACACTCACACCATTGTAGAGGCAGGATGCCGAAGCTGTCAGTCAGCGGTCCAGGCACCAGAGCTCATCTATCCCCGCCTCTGCCTTTCTGTGCCGCCTCACAGACATTGATCACCTCAGACAAGACAGAAACACTTGCTGCTGTCTTCATGCAGCACAATGCCTCCGTCTCTCTCCCCAATCCTATGTTGTCCTGCTCCTCTCTGCTCCAGTGCTGTCATCCCTCCTCTCTCTCAATTGGAGAGCAATGGGAAGTCAGATTTGAGAGAAGCTGACTTATGATCATGGAGTCCCTGGTTCAATTTCCTACGCTTGAGACACAGATTTAATACAGGACAAATAGAGCAGTGGGTTCGGGGGAAAATGTAAATTGTATCACAGTTCGTTGCAGAAGCAGTTCCATAATTCTGAGAGTTTGTGGGAACAGCAGTTTTGCGCCATCTGCAGTGATACAGTGTGAGATGCGAACATAAATGTGAGATAGTCTGGCTTTGGTGAATACGTCTCAACAGTGGCTCACAAGAAAGATCTTCTAACTTGGACATTTTGCGAACATGGAGTTGGATTAGTCGAGGGCAATCATCATTTGGATGATTTTCAAAGGAGGTTACAGTTATGTTTAAGATGTTCAGAGCAAATTGTCCGTGATGTACAAGGGAAGATGTGTTGATGTTTGGTTCCAACAATGGAAAACAGCTACAGCCTATGGGAAGCAGAATTTAGCCAAAGTCAATGTTCTCTAAATGTGGCATGCAGGTGTATCTGTCTGCCTACAGAGAAAATACTTTGTCATGTGATTTAGGTCAAACTGAAGATGTCCATTTGGCATTTTATTTTGAATTATATGATTATTCAAGGAGTATACTTTTAATTAAAATGTCCTTCATTTGTGATGAGTTCTTCTGTATGTAGGATTGTGGCAGATCTTACATGTAAGCTCTCTGTTTGTATTGTTATGTAATGTTTCATCTCTGCAACAGTATTTTTGGTGCCTTATAACTTTATGTTGGCTGGGCTCTTGTACTGTATGTGCATGACAAATAAACAGAATGATAGAAACGTGCACTCAGTACTCTGCAGATCTCTGTTAGGTGTGTCTACAACGACCACTGCTGTGATACGATACAATACAATACGCAGGTAAACGTCAGGTTGACTGTCTCTGGCCTCAGAGTGTACTTCTAATTATGTTAGCTGATAGCCAAAACAGTCAAACTGAGTAAAACACTGTCTCACTTGCGTGTGTAAGAGTAAATGGACTGTACTTGTATTTCTCTTTTCTAGTCTTCCAATCACTCAAAGCTCTTTAACACTACATGTCATCATTCACCCATTCACTCCCATTCATACTCTGATGGCAGGTGCTACCATGCAAGGTGCCACCTGCCCATCAGGACTCTAACTAACATTCACACACCACAGGAACAGCCTGTGATTTGGGGTTAAGTTTCTTGCCCAAGGACACATTGACATGGCTGTGCATGGATCGAACCGCCAACCCTCTGATTGAAGGACGACCCTGCTCTACCACCGAGCACAGTCGTTGTGAGTGAGGACTCAGCAGGCAGTCGATGGCAGTATTAAACAGGAAATAAAATGTGTTTCGATAAAGTGTTAGTCTCCGCAACCACAAATGAGCACCCAAAATATTATGCAGTTTGGTGCAGCACAATGCAAGATTAGCCATGGACACACTCACTCACGCACACACACACAACCTATCCCATTATCTCGACAACAAGCATTAGCATACACCACAGACATGCTACATCTTTGCTGACCTCACCATTCCTACACAAGAAGTTGAATTATTTCATTTTCCATCATTGTTTATCCTCTGCATTAATGCTGCTGCTCAGCAGAACCTGCTGTCAGCAGTAATTCTCTCTCACTCCAGACTTCAGCAGCTGTCCTCTGTTCCTCTTTTCACCTTCACTGTCATGATTTCCTCCCACAGCTTTGCTGTCTGTAAACCTTGCAAAGTTAATTGAAAAAGTCTCCTTGCTGCCGACAGAAATTGACAAAAAGCTGCCTTATTTGAATTTGTTTTGTACTAATAATTTCTCCTCTCGTTCTTCTTTTGCATCTGTCTTAGCTGACAATCAAACAAAAACAACCCTCTGAAATGACTTTCTTTTCTGTAGAAACTCGTCTTCCTCTCAGCAGTGCATTCTGCACGGCTCTTATCAGCGCATCTACTGTACATGTGAAGTTCCTCCCTTCTGCTCCCTTCTTATGTCCTCTTCTGACCCCACTGATTCAAAATGATGAGTAGCCTTCTCTTTCTTTTGTCTTCTTTTCTCTTTCTCTCTCTCTCTCTCTCTCTCTCTCTCTCTCTCTCTCTCTCTCTCATCCTGCCCTCCAGACTATCTCTGCTCATCTGCTCCATCAACATTCACCATCATCTCCTTCTCAATATGAGTCAACGTAACATCAGCCTAAAGATCATCAGGAGTTGCTCCCCCTGTGGTAAAGACTCATTTTAGGTCAAACTTAATTGCTTCTCGATTTTCTTACCTTAACACTGTACCACTTATTGACAAAACAGTGTTATAACGTGAAAATGGAAAAGCTGTTGGACATTTCAAAGTGGTGCCTCGCTGTACAGTGGACAATATTCAAATGTTAAAGGTGCAATAAACTGGATTCAGAGCATTAATATAGCATCAAACAACTGTACTGTATGTAAATATATAGTATAGTATTACCTGAACAGAGAATGAAGTCCTTCTCCCTCTGTGTGTGTTTTCTGCATCCTCTCATACAGCGGTTACAGCTGATGAGGGCGTCGTCATGGAAGCGTAGCTCCACCCCCGGTTCCCCCTCAGGTTAAAGCACTGCTGTTATTAGCACTGTTAGCACTGTTAGCACTGTTAGCGCTGTTAACATCGTTAGCTGTGAGTCGCCGGCTCGGCTGTTGAGAGCAGTTGAGAGGCAATAGATGTGCTTACAATATTGTGTATACACCTTTAATTTGAAATTTTAAAATGAAAATGCAATACAAACAATATAACCTGATTTAGCGTTTCTGCAAGCAATATTTAAGTCAAAATGAAAATGCAAATAGTTTTTACTACTTTGATTTGTACTCATATAACACATACATGTGCTGTTATAATGGTCATGTGAGCTAACAATATTAAAGTTGTGTCAACATTTCAATAAAGTCCTACGGCCTTCCTTAATAACCAACACACAATAGACAATCTGTTATCAGTTTGGTACAAAATACAAAAACGTTTTTTTAAACTGATGATATTTTGTTGAAAGCCTCTATAACTTGTTGGTGTTGTCTAACTAATAACTAACTTATCTTGCAGTTAGCTGAAAAGTCACAAAAAGACGCAACGCTTGCTGACTTGTGATGTTGTAGATACATTGATCCATCGATTGATTGATTCTGCTTTACTGTAATGTTCCGTAGTCAGACCTCCGCCTGGTCAGGCTTGTGCTGGTCTGAAGAAAATGTCATATGTATAAATCAATAGTTAGTTATTGTGTGAGGGGTCTGGCTCGCAGAGATAACCTCTACAGAGGCAGTTTGCTTTGAAATGATGAGCCTCGATGCTGCGGGTCTCTTGTGATTCATCTCCTAACTGATGCACATTGCGGACTCTCACCGGGGTCTCCGCTGTCACTTGCATCCTTGGGGCTGCAGTCTCACTGCTGTTCCTCTTCTCCTCACACCCTACAAGTTTAATTCTGTTAATGCTGACAACGCTGAACTCCTCTTCTCTCCAATCAGCGCGCACATCAGAGCTTGCACCTGTGCTCACAGAGCTGTCGTGCAGTTGAAAGCCTACCAGCCACATCGATCTCAACACTTTTTTGTTCTGCTTTGGCAAATCCTACGGTTTGTTGGAGCCCTCGGGTTCACAGGACAACGCTGCGTTGTGTCCTGCACCGACTACCAAGAACCATGGTGTGAATTCGCACACAATGCAACCACCTCCTCCTCTTCTCTTGTTGTCCAAATTCCAGTCACCGCTTGTTTGAGCTACTACAACTCCCTCCTGGCTGGCCTCCCAGCAGACCTCTCTCCAGCCTCCACAGCTCATACAGCAGGCTGCAGCCTGTCTCATTGTATACACACTAAATTCTTCCATTTCATCCCCCTTCTCACCGGCTCCTCATTGAATTCAACACCACAGCTATCTCCTCCCTGCGTTCCCAGTGGTGCGATGACCTCCCCACCCCTGACAGGACTACACAGTCGCTCCCTATCTCCAGGACTGAACTAAAAATTCAACAACAAAAAAACAAGCATCTGAAACATTTCACGTCCACCTTTCCCCCCCATCTCCCTCATGCGCTTGCATCTGATCTGGTAAAAAGTATCCATGCATGACTTCCCTTTTTTTACCGCTACATTTCTTTGCCGACACATTTCTCTGTACGTGAACAGTCGGCATGCATGAATAGCAATGAGTGTGCTGAGCTCAAGCTTTAAACCGTATCTAGTTTCCACAGTGGCCAGACCTTTCAAACAGCACTTCAGTGAATTGAAGCATATAGATTTGTTTCCAATGTGAGACTTGAAACAGTCAGAAGAAGGCTGTTACTGCTAACATTCCCATCACCATACACCAATGCAATTCATATAGTACAAAACAACTTTGTTGTTACTCATGGACATCAATAAGGCCGTTTCTACAGTTGGAGAGACCTCATCTTATTCTAATAATTACTTTGAGACATGCTAATAGAAACCCAGTGCCTATTCTTTTTAAAAAGGACTTAATAATCTAATTGTTGTTTGATGTCCTAATCAAAATGAACACAGCAAATATTCTGTGTTTAATTCCTCTGATCCAAAAAGCAGAAATAGTTCAGTCGGAAAATTCTACGACACAAAACATTGAAGCGTTTACAGCTTCCTGCTGGATCTTAAATCAATTATTGACCTGCCGATATATTCAGCACAGCCCACAAGAGAACCGTTTCGCTGAATTAGACCATAGCCAAATGATATTTTTTGAGCCAGGAATCAAACTTTCTGTTTTTGTTCATTTAATTTGTCATGTCACACAATCTATATTCTTTAAATAGTTTATTTGATGGGTGTTTTTTTCATCTGAGGGTGGCTCACAAGCTGCTGAATGTGTCTTTTCATTACGGCTGATTTAAAATGACTGATGGGGTATTTCTAGACAAGTAGTCAACACTTACGTGTGCACATAGGTATGCATCTAAGGCACTAGTATCTACTCAGTGCTGCACCCTGTCAAGCAAAACTAAATTCTCCATCAGCCCAAACACTCGTGCAGCTCATATGCAGTATATTATGTTTGAAATCACGCCCATCTGTGATCTTCTATGGGACATGTATCTCAATTTGTTCTATTTAAAGCACACAGCAGCAAACGCACTTATTACGAAACAGAGACTCCATTATGCTAATTAGTCCAGCCGTCTAATGTCAGTCCCTCTGCTGACATTAGCTCGACATTTTGAGATATGTGCTTAGCATTAAATATGAAGCTACAGTAAGGGGGTGGTGAGCTTAGCTAAACATAAAGATTAGGGTCCGATATTACACACAAACACACTATTTAATAAACTAAAACAGTATGTGAGACTTTGTATTATGTCCGAAACCTAAGTAGGACACTAAGAGTAGGCAAATTGCATACTATTTCTGGTGAAATATTATAGCTTTCAAATACTGAACACTACACTGGCATAAATATCCCACAATGCAATTCGGTAATGATGACAACAATCATAACAGACGGTGGTGGACAGCTCTGTAATAAGGAGGCTCTCTGGAAGTAATGTGATGATTACAGTTCAGTAGTCCAATGAGGTACATAATTCTGTACATTCATACTTACCTGTCTTGAACGTATTGAATATGTAGTGCACAGTGTACATTTTGTGAAGTTGCCAGGTGATCAGCGGAGTCACTGCTCCCAGACAATAACTCAGTAGAGTTGTTGTTTTTACACTTTTTTTCTGCTTATTAAACACATTCTATTAATAAAAATAAATATCATTGAGCTTCTTAACCTTTGGACAGAGCCAGGCTTTATCCCTTGTTACCAATCTTTATGCTAAGCTAAGCTAACTAGCTGCAGGCTCTGGACTCCTATCGGCCGCATGCAGAGAGTGGTATCAATCTTCTGATCATATGCTCAACAAGAAAGAAAATGAGCATACATCCCAAAACGTTGATATAAGTGATGGACAACTCTGTTGACATTTAAGTCAAATGCTTTCTGTACATCATCATTTAGTATCAAAGTCTGCTTCATTGTACTTTGCATTTTGCTTCTATGGACTGATCAATTGTTAATAGAAATAGGTGTTTACACACAATTATTGGAAAGGAGCCAGTTGAGGTGGTTCGGGCATCTGGTAAGGATGCTACCTGGGCACCTCCCTAGGGAGGTGTTCCAGGCACGACCAGCTGGGAGGAGACCCCGAGGGGGGCCCAGGACCAGGTGGAGGGACTATATCTCCAAACTGCCCTGGGAGCGCCTCAGGATCCCCCAGTCAGAGCTGGCTGATGTGGCTCGGGAAAGGGAAGTTTGGGGTCCCCTGCTGGAACTGTTGCCCCTGTGACCCGATCCCGGATAAGCGGTTGAAGATGAGATGAGAGATGAGACACAATTATTGGTCATCTCCAGAAGCAAAGCACTTTCTCTATCAGCTCACGCACATGTCAAAGTAACCTTTCAGTCATGGCACACACTGTATGCAGAAGCCCGTTTACTGGCTGAATGCATGGCGAGGGCCGGTCTCCCCGGTGTTGTGGCTGGACAGGAAGGAATCCTGCCCCTCCATATCTCCCCTTTCAGGGGTTCAGAGGGTGCTTGAAACTTAACTGGAGAATAATTATCCCTCAGCAGCATTTCAGCTAGCAGCTAAGCTCAAAGTTAAAGTCAAACATATTTGAGATACATTTGTACCAAAAAATTCACGCACAGGGCACTTTTGCTTTTCATTATATTCTATGATTTTAAATGCTCCTGTCAAGATGGTACTCTGCATCGATACTCTCACAATGAATAGTATTTGTTCACCAGAAAAGACAAACCTACAACTCCTATTAGAGCGCAGAGCAATAAACTGAAGAGATGTAACACTTTGCAGCAACACTGCATTCTATGCTCCCACCTAATTGCCATGCCAGCAGCTCATTTCAGCCTCTCCACAACAACTCGCCTTGGCATTCGTGTGTGTGGGCAGAATGTGCCTCAGCAAAGCTAAACCAGCACTGGCAAGTTTTTCCATGCAGATGGTTCCCCCATCTTTCCACTGCTCACTGTGTTATTAATTCTGCCGAGAGCTCTCCCTTTCTTTGACAGACTGAGAATGAGTCATTGAAGAAGGAATGCATTTTGATTTTGTCGCCATTTTTCAACAACTGATCAAGCATTGCTCTTGTACAGGCCACATTCACTAGCACTTTACCGCCTTTCTGACCTTGCTGTGGAAGCTGAAAAGACTGAACGTAATGAGTTTGCTGTTGGTAGAGTATGCTGATCTTCATAGTGAATTGCTATAAGACTGAGGCAGCCACGGTAGGGAGTATGAGGCTGTACTGAGCACTGCATCATACCGTCATACAACAGTTTGTGTGATAACTTATGAAAAGTATGTTTTCATTTTTCCTGCGATCTCCTACCAATGTAAACATTTGTGTCTTTTTGCGGCCTGAACAGCCGTAAAGCTAACATGCCCATGTAGGTTTACCATGTTCACTATTTTAGTTTGGACTAGAAAACTACGGACTAACACAAATTTGACCAGATGATCGCACAAGATGAAAAGTGATGGTATCACCGAAGCTTTTACAATTAATCCTGAGGGGGGGACATAAATTAGTGCACCAAAAGTCATGGTAATCCATCTGATAGTTGCTGAGATGTTTTCACTCAAAACCTCAAATGTCAACCTCATGGTTGCGCTATAGGAAAAGACGGGGGATTGCCAAAGTCAGTAGATTTCTTCCTCAGAGGGCCATGAACGTCACACATTTCCTGCTAACCCATTCAATCGTGGTGGACTGACCGACTAACTGACTAAGAAACAGACACATGGAGCCAATGCTGCTAGCATGCCTACAAATATGCTCACTTGATATATTAATATGTTAATATGTCACAATACATATTTGCTGCCGTTTTATTTTGTAGATATTTTGATCAAGTTTGCCTTTGGAAGGGACAGCCTTTAGGCCCCTGCACTTCTCTGACTCCTTGATTTAATCTGCAGGTTTTAGTTTTAATGAGAGTCCTTTTTTCCCCTCAGGTGTCCATCTCTTTGACGTGGCTCTGCCAAACGATTGCCTACACTAACCGAGCACTCTTCTTATTTGCTTGCTCAAGGTCACCGAACAATCAAGAGATTGACTATGAGCAAGCACGCCGCGTCTGCCTCGGAGGGATAAACTGGATTAAGGTATCGGGAGGGCCGAGCGGTTAAAGCTTTAGAGATGGCAAACACAATCAGCGTGTCTCTACATGCTTTGCCTCCTTCTATCACCCACAAGCAAAGCACAGATGGAAACCCCCACCCCCTTTGTCCATCAGACGGAGAGGCAGCAGCAAAACATATGATGCTTTTAATACGTCTCTTATGGGCTTCCCGTTCACTTCTGTTTCTGCTCAGCTTGCATAATGATACTGGATGGACAGTGTATAATAACAGTAGTATTCTTTCTTTTGTTTGGATCTCATAAGGCAGCACTTTTCTTTGCTATGCATAGTTGTTTATTAATTTGCTGCAATTCTGTAAACGGCTAAAAAAAACTACAACAGCCTGAATTCATGTTGGCTACGGACATAACAGTGCCTGTCTCTGAGCAACCCCAAAATAATGTTGCACACTGATCAGTATTTCATGTTTTATTTGGCTTTAACTGATCAAAACTCGTGTCCAATTTAGTCCAATTTTCGGGACAAATAGGACAGGATTCGGGATTCGGTCCCGAGTTTTTGTGGACACTAGTTGGTACGCATTTTCTAGGATACCATTAACCTCAAAACCTTGTTTTCTGCGTGTAAATGAAGGATACAGTACATCTGACTCTCCTAAAGTGATTTTACATCATGCATGCTCATACTACTTCAGGATGCTCCTGTAGCTCATGCTTCTGTCCTGCTAATAGGGTTGTGTTTCCCCTCTGTCCACAGCTGTTTGTTTATCCTGACCAGGGTTACGATTTGTATACTAGTGCACATATGACATTTGAGTTTCTGTACAATATATAAATAAACATGTATTTCTGCAAAGCCCTTTTTATCATCTAGTTACAAAGCAATGAATGTCTGTCTGTTTTCTCTAGCACCCCTCATTCGATCAAGGGGCGACTGTGGCTGGTAGGTCGTCCTTCAAGCAGAAGATCGGCGGTTCAATCCCCGGCTCCGCTAGTTCAATCCCCGGCTCCGCTAGTTCATGTCGACGTGTCCTTGGGCAAGAAACTAAACCCCAAATTGCTCCGGCAGGCTGTTCCTGCGGTGTATGAATGGTTATGAATGTTAGTTAGTCCTGATGGGCAGGTGGCACCTTGCATGGTATGTATGAATGAGTGTGAATGGGTGAATGACGACGTGTAGTGTTAAAGAGCTTTGAGTGGTCGGAAGACTAAAAAAGAGGTACAGTCCATTTACATTTCTTTTGGTGAGTGCATTGTCAAATTTGGTGCAATTTGGACAAGCGACACGTTATTATCAAGTATTCACAAACTTTGAAGAAACAAGCACACAGGGCTCTGGTAGCAGCAGAGGCAGAGCTTCATGGCTCTGCAGTGGCAGACGCGGGCTCATTAACTGCAGTTCACTTTTGGTGCTTGAAATAGCAAGCTAATGCTACATGGATGCTGGATAACGTTAGAACCAAACTTTTCTTCGCTAACATTTAATACTTTGGTTTATGATCAAATACTTTCAGAACTAATGACGCAATAAGCCTCAGCTGTCCTTTGTGTTTATGTTAGCATGCTGTTATCTGATCTTCAGGCCTGGTGTATCCCAGAGCTTTCTGTCTCAGACTGTCTCACATTCAGTTCATGTTGAGCTGTTCTAGTTGGGATAATGGCCCAGGGATGACAATGTTGGTCCGTTCACCACTTTGGTCCAGAGTACAATTTTACAGTATTATATTATGATAACCATTCAAAAGTAGCACCATTGGTTATACTAGTAACATCATTCATAAATGATAAATTAGAATGCTAAATAGTATGATAATGATAACAAAAGCAGTAATAGTAGCAATAGCAATGCGATTAATAATACTAATAATATGGACCTGATATTTGCAACACTTTGTTAATGGTTAATAATTGGTTTGTAAACCATTTACAATCATTATTTGGATGCTATGTTGAAGTTGAAACTGCTGATTATAATACATTATTAAATCTGGTCCATCCATCTATGTAATATTTATAACAATTCAATTCTTCAAGGTTTAACAATCATTTGGTAATAATTAGCCAATACCAATATATTATATACAATGTTATAATGTGTCCAACAGTGAACTGTTTAAAATAATAAATGTTATCAGAATGTAATAGTTACTGTTGATTATCAGTTATATGATATATAACTGATAATCAACACACAAACTAATTAATAAAAAAACATAAAAAATAACATAAATTACAGCGTTACTAATAATTATGTTACATTAATAAACATTTAATTGTTAGTTAACAGTAGATTGACTATTAACTAAAGTTTAATTGACTATCAATTTCCAATTTCCTAATGATGGTTATTATTTAGTGCTACCACCAATGTTGTAGCTTTGACAACATATAAGACCTAAATAAAACTTGTACTTCATATATTACATTTTAAACCACCGTCTATCCCTCAGAGCTTCACACATCTTTGTTTTTGGAGAGGTGACAGAGGGACCTGTTTGCCTTGACCTCTGGGGAGGACTGCTGAAGAACATGTTTTGAAGCAGGAGGTTACATCTCTCTCTGTAAGGCCTTTGCTCTTTCATCCTCGCCTTACTATCCTCGTCAGCCCATCTCTCATGCTCTCCCAAGTTGCAGCGATAGCCTCCGGTGTTTACGCATCATACTGCATGACTTATACATGAAGTGGCTGCTTTATTCATCTTCGGGACTCCCACAGTGTGAGCTTGGCTTTCCGCCGTCTGTATCGCTACCGTGTCTTCTCTTACCTTTTCATCTTCACGCATGTACAGACGTTCACGCTGCGTTCATTCAAACCTGGGAGAATCCGGGAGCCCCAAGTGGGTAAAAAGGATTGATAAAGAAGGCCCCTGCATTCAGAGCTGTGTATGTGTGTGTGAGGATGTGTGTGTGTGTGTGTGTGTGTGTGTGTGTGTGTGTGTGTGTGTGTGTGTGTGTGTGTGAACTTGTATGTTAAGGCTTTTACAAGGAACTTTGGGCTGGCTGCGGTGGGCTGGCTGCTCCCGGAGGCCTCTCTAGACTCTGAGCTGAAGGAGTTTCTGGTTAACCTGCATGATTTATTTTGGTTTTGCGTGTGACTCAAACCGGTGGCACTGATGACATGCATTAAGAATACTATTGAAATCTTCTCTCTGATGGTCTTGTTTACTGATGGAGGTCACATAGAGACATCAGCATTACATCAAATTAAATTAAACTGGTTATGAAAGAGTTTCATAACCAGTTTAATATGCTGTGACTGGGTGAATGGTGCAAAACAATAGACAATGAACACAGACATAATTTAAAACTAGAAAAATATAAAAATGTACAATAAAATATGTTAAACAAACAAACAAATAACAGTAAAGTGGAAAGTGTATTTTAATATAGAAAGGATGTGCAAGGGTGTGTAACAGTAGGAAATTGTCCTGAGGATGTCAGAGTCAGAGTCAGTGGGGGTCCCGGGCTTTGTGATGAACCCAACTGCAGACGGGAAGAAACTGTTCATGTGGCGTGAGGTTTTGGTCCTGATGGACCTCAGCCTCCTGCTAGAGGGAAGGGGCTCCATCAGTTCATGTCCAGGGTGAGAGGGGTCGGCTGAAATCTTTCTTGATCGCTTCAGGATCCTGGAGGTGAGAAGGTCCTGGAGGGACGGCAGAGACGAACCCTCTCAGCAGACCCAATGATGCGCTGCAGTCTGCCCTTGTCTTTGGCAGTGGCTGCAGCGTACAAGACAGTGATGGAGGAGCAGAGGATGGACTCAACGATGGCGGTGTAGAAGTGCATGTGTGTGCCCTCTGTGCTGATTGGGTTCCAAAACTATCATGCGACTAAAATCTAAAATATGAGACTGACCGCCCGGTCATGGAAGATCAGCTAAAAACCGCCCAGGGTCGATTGGCAGCTGATCGGTGCATCTCTTAACATATGGTTATAAACAAACTACATCACGGTCACATGACTTCACGTCAACAGCACTAAGCTAAAGGAGGACTAGGGTCCAGTGAGGACGCTTAGTCGTCTCATAGAGACACTTGTTAGCAACCTCCTTTTTTAAGACACGCTGGGGTATTAACTGTATTCTATGTCGTAGGATAAAACATTCAATTATCTTAAGCAGGGGTCACTAATAGGTGGGCCGCGGTCCAGATCCGGACCCAGACGCCGTTGTATCCGGACCCAGGACCTAAAACTGATAGATAATTGAGAATTATTACATTTTGACGGAACGCTTTTATTTTAACCGGCGCAGCTTTTTCAGCCTTTACGGCACTTGTTCAGTGGCGTAAATCACATCACGTGATGCAGCTCAGCCAATCAAATATGGGTATTCTGACAAGTTTCCTGACTCGAGTGAGATGTGTACACACACGGGGGAGACGAGGAATGAGCACAAGGAGTAGGAGAATTATTACGTGAGTCAGAGAAGTTATTTCACATGACGTCAGAGAGACCAGAGTCTTTAACCAATAATGAACAGACTCTTATCGGTGAATTCTTCCCACGGACAGTTTAAAACCAGATACACCCGAGGGTCCCCCATTTGGACGCAGAGTACATCAAAACTTAGAGAGTTTTGTGTTAAAAGTAACTGGCAGAGAACCCACGAAGAACGAATATAGTGATGTTATAGTTCTGCAGAAACCTCAGCGTCCTGGGAACAACATGAACTAGGTCACTTCTACATGAGACAAACACATCTCCCATCAGCCAAGCAAACAAATAACAAAATATCATAAATCATACTCGATATGACTGGGACAGACCGGAGAAAAAGGCTGCTACACTCCGTTAGCAACGTGCTACCTACGAACATGCAGCATGAAAAAGCACGAGCGCCTGACGGAGATTACGGACATAGTTTCCATTTCTCTCCCCGGTAAACCATCGCAGAGATATTCAGCTTCGAACACAAAAAGTCACACAGCTTTCATCGAATATTGTACTTACTTTTGGTCGAATCTCAGCGAAAAAATGGAATATCTCCGTACTTCCACTTCATGTTTGTCCAGCTGCTGGTGCTCCGTGTGAATCCGTTCGATTCGTGTCTCTCCGACACTCCTCGGATTCTTGGGAGGGTTGGAAGCTCAGCAAATCAGATTTCAGAGCTGGACCTTTTTGAGCTTTATTGGCTAATAGTGCTGTCAATCATCTAGCTTTCAATTCCAGGCAATTCTATTGGCTCCTACGGTTCGAAGGATGTCTCAATGGTGAAAATCGGAGAAGGGGGGGCTGAGATACAGCCCTGAACAGAGAGTCTGAAGCAGGATTTGACCTTAAACTAAATAACTAAAAAGGGCATAGAAAGAGCTTAAAACACTCAAAAAAGGTCCAATCTTCGGTCTATTGATTCAATGAACATCATGAGTGATACATAGAAGTGATATAGAGTGTTTTTGAATTTTAAAAATACTTTTTTATTCAAATATTGGAGTATTTGATCAGTTTTCTAATTTGAAATGCTCTATATTTCATAAATGTTTCACTGTATCTATGTATAGCTGTGTATATAGAGCCTATATCAGTTGTTCTAAGAGCCCAGCATATTAAAAGTGTTGGATACCCATACTTTCCAAAAAACAATACCCTAAAAGTGCTGTTTTTCAAGATCGAGCTTTTGAGTTTTCCAAGTTCTGCTGTGTTCCATCCTTATCTTATGTGAACCAGTAACATGTATTCTGATAGTTCCATGATTTTTCTCATCTCAAAAATATATAAAAAAAAATATATTTTTTTTTATTTTTTTATTTTTTTTTATACAATTAATTAGGTATTTCTTATCTTTATTCGAGCTGAGGCCTGCAAATAGGCCTCGTTTTTAAAAGGTTGAAACCAGTGTGTCTCATATGTTCAGAGACCCTGATGATTATTAAAAGCGGTAATGTGAAGCGCCACTACGAGACAAAGCAACTCTTTTGAGCAAACTACCCACTCACATCTGAAATGAAGTCACAGATAATAAACCTAAGTGAGAAGTGAGGTGAAGGGACCTCTAGACCCAGAGCTGCTGCTGTCCGGCTCTTTTTCTCAAACTAGTGTAGCATTACAGCACGGCAGAATTACTAAGCAAGTTAAACAGGCAGCTGTCTAGTTTGCTGATTCCACCACCACTGCTCCCTTTAGTTGTTACTGCAAAGCCTCACCTCAGAGTCTGCGACTTGCCGCAAGTCGGTTCAGTTTATACGGAAGTTAGCTCACTGCAACGGTTGCATTTGCGACGGTGCACATAAAAAGGTCCTGCTACGTCAATTTCTATTCTACTACTATTCTATTTCTAAGGATTGTGTCCTCCGTTCTAAGTGAGGAAACAGCAATCAATCACACGGCATATAAGTAAGACAAAGACAATGTTCGATTGTTCTCCTGTGAGAAGGAAGATCTTCGGGAATCTTGCCGGTATAATGGCTTGAAATTGTTTCAACAACTGGAAATACTGTGTTGCATTTCAAAGATTAAAAAGCATTTTAATATTGTCCTTTAAACTTCACCTCCTGTTGTAAATGTAATAATATTTTCAGTCAAAACTTCCCTCACCTACATATTCATCTCTGGTTCACGTTGCAGTTGCAGCTTTGAGAGCTTGTCTCGATATTAATATGAATGTATCTTAAATTATTGTATCATGGGTGATTTGTCTCACAATGGAGTCAATAACAGGCAGAGCCACCAGATTTGGTGTCTGTCTGCTTTTTCACAGATAAACCATTCCCAACTGGCTTCAAGTGTGAGAAATGAGGAGAATATAGTGACTCATCGTATATTCGGACCATATCTGCTCCATCTGACATGTTTGTTTACCAGAAATACACTGTGATTGATTGCAGCCATCTTGCAGAGAGCTTAATGAGACTTCTGATGGAGAAAATTGTATTGCTCTGCGGGAAACATTCTTTAAATCCCAAATGTTACATGATTTAAAATAATTATCGTTGGTGTTTGGGCGAGTAGCATGTTGCCATGTTTATTGCGGAGAAGGATTGCCACACTTCAGACTGAAGCTGAGATACAGATACTAAATGCATCAAGTGTTCATTGTCCTTTTAGTGTTGTTAATCACTTGGGGTATCATTTTTCTCTCAAAGAAAAATGGATAAAAATGAAGCTCAGTGAGTGATATCAAGGTGAGCAGTGTTATTATTAAGCTGTTTAGGAAGAAGAGATTCTGATATACATCATTAGTGTCGGCTAATTAGCCAACCCATAAGACTCAATCCCATAAATTCACAGCATCGGCTTTGTTTCTGTGCTGTGCCGAGGAATCCCTTCATGAAAAGCACATACTGACTGTCCCTTGCTCTGTTGCTTTCACACCTGCGTGTGGAGCTCATGCATGATATGAGCCGGGCTATTTTTATCTGCAGGTTTCCTGTCATGAATACCAGATGATATACCTGATGGGGCCACGGCCTAAGTGCGCGAGGGCGTTATTGAGGTGTTCTAAATCAGTAGTCTGATTCATACATTGGTTCAGAAACGTTGAGATGATACACAGCAGATTCAATGGATCATTTCTAGAGCCTTGCAGGCCACTACAATACTTCTTGTATAGTATTCAGCCAGAACATAATGCAAACTGATTGATATCCTTTGCTTTGCAAGCAGATGATTAGATGTGATTGTAACTTATCCTCCACACCACCTTTTCTTGTCTTTACCTTTGGGTCTGAGGCTACAATCTGAGAAGGAGTTCAGGAACAATTTATTTTCCTCTAAAGGGGAATGAACACTACACTCTGTGCTTCTGTAGATTGGTGCCATGTAAGACAGTAAGGGCATCACAGTGAGGGAAATAGTGGAACTAAGTACCCTACAAAAATACATGCTTTTATTTATTAGTAGTATTGTTATTAGCATAATAAGTGAACTAGACAGAATGAGTTGTTCACTATACTGCGCTGACTGATGCTGCTGAGGATGTAGTGTGAACTTTGATTTTGTAGTTTACCCTTAATAAGGCATTGTTCTTGCTTCAGATCCGGTACCTGCAAAAAGCATAGATAACCGATAATATGAGCGTAGTTGAATGCTTAATGCAGTTAGATAAACTCAATAAATGTGTTTAGAAATGCCTATAACCTAACACTCATGGGGCACCATCCAGTGACTCGCCCAGGACAGACGGGAGTGGAAGTAGACTGACCCGGAGCCCTGACGGAGGGAGAGAAGTCTGTTGGCCGCCTCTTTACCCTGAACAGGATGGTCACAAACCTCTCTCATTTCTGCTATAAATACAGGGTAAGAATCACAAATAGGGACCCTTTCTCCCATGAAGCTGCCCACTGAGCAGCTTTGCCCGTAAGTAAACCCATAATAAAAGCTATGCGTGACTTATCTGGGGTGTAGGTGGCTGGTTGCTGCTGGAATACCAGGGAACATTGCAAAAGGAATCACCCACAAACTCCCAGATCTCCTGAATAGCGTTCTGGGGTCGGGATGTAAGGTTCAGGGGCATGCAGGGCTGGAGCGGCGGACACCGGGGGTGATGTGGATGGCGCAGGCGGAACAACAGCGGGAGAAGCGGAAGTGCCCGTGGTAGAAGAGGCAGAGAGGTGAGTGGTGACTTGGTCCATTTGGCCGCTGAGTTGAGACACACTGGGGGAAAGGGTCCGTAAAGTATCCATTACTTCCCAGAGGAGTGTTTCATGCTGGCCAATCATAGCGCCCTGGGAGGCTAGCGCTTGACGGAGGGAGCTCGGGTGTGCTGGGTCCATAGTGGCCAGATTGTTCTGTTAGGGCTGGTTATACTGGACCCAAGAGCTCACACCGAGCTGGAGGACAGGCTGGCTTCACGAACGGGCTGGTGACTTAAAGAGTCACAGTGCTTGAGCTGCATGAGCTTGATGGTCTGATTGCAGGCAGGTGTGGAGATAAGCCCAGGTGCCGGGTGATGGAAGCCGCGCCCACGCCACACACACACACACACACACACACAGAGAACAGAGGGGAGACACAAGGAACACAGGGAAACACCAAAAACAGGGCTGGAGTCACAGCAGAGCCGTGACAAACAGAATACATTTGTTTATAATGTTATTATCAACACTTATACAGTCTTATAACACAATAATGATAATAATATTCTTATAAGGGCCTTTTTTTTATCTATTAACTAATGCTTATTACAGGCACCTTCTATAAAGCATTAGAGAATGGTTCATTATTGGAATGTAACATAGCTATTGAAGTTAGCTTACTGATCAATGAAGCAGTATTGACTTCAGTTCCAGAAAAAGCCACTCCTTCGCAAAGCGAAGGAGTGGGGAAGAAGACAAGAGTCTATTTTTACGACTAAGGCTAGATTTTATAGCTGTCGCTAAATCAGCCAATGATCTTGGGCCACTGTAGCTTTTTACGCCAATAGACATTTCAATTAATCAGTCAGGCTCCAATGCACCGGCAGAGGGGCGAGTGTAGAGGGAGGAACTCACTATTTTCTTCTTAGAGTACCAGAGACAAACTGAAGGGGCCACCTGCTGTAGGGTTGCTGTGCTGGTGCATTGATTAAATCAAAGCTGACGCATGATTCACGATCGCCAATATGGAGGCTGAAGAATTCAATTTTGAATTACTCTGGAGACATTCTTGTTACTGTAGGCGCTGCGCTAAGGAGAGGCCTTGCTGTAATTCACACGCAGTCCTTTCATCTATTCATCCGGTGTTTTCTTCAACCTTGGGCTGAATCTGCCTGAGCTAACGCAGCGCATTACTTGTCCTTCAAGGGTATAATGACTCACCATCCGCTGTTCCTCCTGGCACCGTCAAAGGTCATCTCCTCACCGGCGTTGCACTCACTCATTGGAATACAAAGACTGCAGGAAAACTTATCTCATCTGCTCTCCCAGGTGCCTTTTAAAGAGATATGTCACTGCGGTAGAGCAGTTTATCATTTACTGCACGTGCCCAGTGTGCGGCTGTTCAGGAGAACTCAACCACAAAAGCCATGGGGTTTTTCCATCCAAACAGAGCTCTGTGCCTTGCTCAAAGACACTCTGGACAAAATGTTATTTCAGCATATATATATAATGCATCTAATTCACATCCTCTGTAGAGGATACAAAAGCAGGGCTAAGTTTAGCATATTGCTAAAAGAACCACAAGGAAACATCCGTTCAGTGAGCACATATGTGTGTTTTTATTTTTAGCATTTTTCCACTTTGTAGTTATTGATGTTGTGAAGTGGGGGAGAAAAAAACCAGGCTGCTGGTGGTATTAGCAGATCCTGCAGGCAGGCAATTTTTAGGTTGACCGCTCTTGAACCTCGATAAAAGTGTGTTTGCTGAGAAGTTCTTAGTGAAGAGAAATACGGCTGGACTAAACCAACAAGAGTAAAGAGCGCTTTCTACTTTTGTTCAAGATCGTTTTCCACATTCCTCTTCTTAAACTCTCCGATTGAGTCTGTTCTCCCGCATCAACACATTTCTGCAGCGGTGGCGGTGAAGTCTGTGCTGCTGAAGCCGCTTTAAAGATGAGCCTCTGGTCTCAGAGGACTGGTGTTGGAGACTGTGTGAATATATGTTTGGGTGGTTTCCTTTCCAAATCACACAATAGGCATCATCTCTCTTGGTCTCATCCTGCCTTCTGTGCTGTCCTACATGAGAGCCAAACACTGTGTGCACTGTATTCTCTTTGTTCTTTCACACAGACCTGAGACGAGAGCTGTAATGATTTTGTCTTATTAAGAACCAGTGAATCCAGCTCTCGCTTCGCAGTCTCCCACAGAACACCTCCTTTGGCTCACATGTTTATTTGCACTCTTCCAATGCCACCTTTTGTAATGTCTCGTTTCATTCCTGCATCAATCACTCAGCTCTCCCTTTCCTCGGGCATCGTCCACAGATTGATTACAATTCAGGAGTTCAGTGTAATGACAGGAGGCCAAGCTAATTTCTGAAGTGATAAATGGTGAGCTAAGTGACTACAATCCACTGGGAGGCAAATGGTCCTGGAGTGGTTCCCTGAAGAGTGGCCCCAGCCTTCTGTGACAACATTAAATACAAAGACTGTCAAGCAAACATCCAAGAAACAAAGAGATAAAATCGGAATTAGATTACTGCTGCGTTTCTTTTGATAAAGAGCCTTTAAGGCTCAATTTGTAATGGCGGAGCGGTGAATGCTAATGAAAAAAATGTCACATAGAGTAATACTTGAAGGTGGAAACGGGTCTTACTCATCTAAAAACGAATGCTGAATTAAAGATTTCAATCTCTTAAACTGGTGACATTTTGTTATGGCTTTATGGAGTGAAAATCATTTGTTTTATGATGGCTTTATATTTGTGGGGAGCATTTGAGATCACAATTATTTTGTGATCGCTTTGAAATTGAGGGCTGGTTCAAACCTGAATGTCCGGTACCTGAATCGAACCAATGCGAGGATGATACATGGTTCCAATCCAACAGGTCCGGTCTGCGTTCACAAAGGCAAGACTCAAGCGGTCCAGGAATTGGAAAAGAAAGTCACGTGGTGGAAATTTCCTTTGATTGTCCTTGACTCAACAGTCATGTGACGCGAGTGTGTGGATGAAGCACAGTTTACTTTAGTGGCTGGCTAGTTACGTAGTATCATTCCACCACGATTCCATGCTTCACTGGTTACAGAAGATGAGCCAAACAGCTGGCTGGTGGCCACAGGATCTAAAGAGGAGACTTCAGAGCTACCGGCAAACTAATCTCCTATGGGAAAAGTGAGGCGAAGGAAAGCTGAGCTAGCTTGCTAATTATTGTCTCATTTGTGGTCTGATAAACAATAAATTCATCAAATTCAGTAGTAGCAAAAGTGCAAACAGGCAAATAGTTTACCAGTCACCAAAACAGGAAAGCATTGGTGTTCACACCAGAAATGAAGCGCTTTACAGATCACTTGACGGCGGTCTGAGACCACACCGTCGAGGCGGACCAATGAACGGTTGTTTGGTCTGCTTGGTCTGCACCATTTGAGTTCCAGTCCGGGTTTCATACCCGACCCAAACCACACCCAAACGCTCCAAGCTACGGCTCAACTTTACTAAAAAAGATGGCAAATAAAAATGTAGTAAAAAGCAACCTACAGGTTTCCTGTTATTCAGTTTGCATTTGCACATTCCTATTTTCACAGCAGCAGCAGCAGCACAGAGAGCACGGGATGCTCGTGTCTCATGGTAGCACTCACTTATGACAGCGGCTTTGTTGTGCTGCCATTGTCCTTTGTAGACATCCGCAGCCTTGCAGAGCTTGAAGCGAAATGAAGAGCTCCACATAGGGCTCAGTGAGAGACATTTGTTGTACCAGAGTAGCCTCTATTCACCAAGCAGCTCAAGGTTTAAGCTCCTTCCCTCCCTAGACACATCAAACACTGATTTCTATTGGTTTGTGCTTATAGAAACGTTGTGGCTGGGGTCAGGCTCTTCTCACTTTCTGTTTTTAATGATGCTTATTTCAGGAATTTCAGTTCCCAAAGCTGAAGGGATCTTTAGTTTTCAGATTATTTCCCAACTTCCTCTTGTAAACAAGTCCATTTACAATTATTTTCAAAACTACTTCATAATCTTTTTTCAACTGCAGCCAACATTTCAATGAGGAGATCCTTGTATTAGGCAGCAGTTCAATTTCAAGACCTTTGATGCAGCCAGCAAAACATGTTAATTGCTCCTTTTTTTTGCCTAAATATTGAATGTGATGGTTTTGC
This sequence comes from Cebidichthys violaceus, assembly GCF_023349555.1. Lineage (NCBI taxonomy): Eukaryota > Metazoa > Chordata > Actinopteri > Perciformes > Stichaeidae > Cebidichthys > Cebidichthys violaceus. Next base: position 5,293,040 of record NW_027176450.1, read on the forward strand.
TGTCAGACATGGCAAAGTTTACAGAAATGTGATTGGGTTGTGGCAGACTTTAGTTTCCTGTCATAAACATACAAAGAAACAAAATGTCACACATTCATTTGTGTGTCATTCTGTCTCGTGATGAAAATATGAAATTATATTTTAGTTTGTATCTTGATTTCTTTGTTTTGCTTGAGTTCTTTTGTGTGTTGTTTTCCTTGAAGTTACTATTGGTGGTGTTTAGAGATGTTTATTTTTACCACCAATCACAATTAAAATTGTGCACATGCCAAAGCTTTGATATGAATAGATTGATTTAACTCCAGCTGACAGTAAAAGCAGTAATATGACATTTACAGGAAAATTTTAAACAAAATAAAGTGAGAAATATACACATCTTATATTTATAGATGATCAGTAATTTTTTTCTGAAAACAAAGACGACTGCACTGCCGTCATGGACGAGCTCCATCAGTTCTGCTCTGTGCTAGTGAAAGCATCACTGCGCGGGTCATTATGTGCATTAGCGGCAAATTAGATAGATTCGCTGTCTGCTTCTGCTGCGTGATGAGGATCGCGAGGGCAACTAAAGGGAGCCCAATTTTCCAGCAAGCATTCGATTTGGAAACCTATTCTCTAATGTGGGTTGTTGTTGGGCTTCACTAAATGTCAACTAATGGGGCTCTCAGACAGCAATCAACGTCGGCCCACAGTCATCTCGCTCTCTCAGCCTGCTCATCAGGCTAACTATGCACACAGACGGTACCGACGCAGAGCTTGTTCTCCAGGCCCTCGGCACACTAACTCCATTCTGTTGTAATGCCGTAAATAACGTCAGGGGCTCCCGGCGGTATTTAATAAAATGCGTCTGATTATGTGGGAAGGGGAGTTTATTAAAACTGTATTTCTTCTATATGCTTTGTGATAGTGGTGTGCACCTTGATTCAGAGGCATGTGACAGCATTACTCCTTACTCTCTCCAACACGGCCATTTTGCTCTTCTTTAAATAGTATCTCACATGCAAGGCAGGCGTTTAAGGACGTTTCCTCGACACGTTATCTTGATTAAAGGACAAGTAAGAGGACGATGTCTGTATAATTAGTTTAACCTGTGAATATTAGTTTAAATCACTTTCTGTATTTTGAGGAGTCTCCAATAAATCTCACAGTAAATTAATTTGACAAGATCGTGCATGAAAGGAGAGAAAACACATCTGTGTAAAATTAAATTACTGCTTTGTAAAAGTCAATCAGGGATGGTAAATGCTAATACTGTCCCAACATCTGCTGTGTTTCACTGAAAACAGGACACGCTGTATCATGCACAAAATGACTCTAAAGTTATTGTGAGGAACTTTTAACTGATGCCTCTATATGACCTTCATAAGTAAACGAGACTATCAGCAAGAAGACCGGCTCTTTCTATTTAGTTATTCTTAATGCCCGTCATCGGGTTTGATTCCCCGCAAAATCAGATGGAATAATTTACAGGATGCAGGTTCCCCAGAAACCACCGCAGAAAGACCCAACTGTGGCTTCTCTGGCCAGTAGCAGGGCTCCGCCTCGCTCCTCCCCCGGTTCCCGCTGTAGGCCGACACCCCTAACCCATGCATAAGAAGTGGACGTAGTCGTCGTGACGTCCCCCATTGGTTTGTGGACTCCCATTTTGAAACCTTGTGTTCGGCGCTTTGGCTATGTTGGCTTTTTGCAACCAGTGAACAGAAGTGACCATATTTGGACTGTGGAGGAGTGACGTCGAGTTGCCATATATGGCTCTTGTAGCAGTAGCAACCTGTCAATCACAAGGTAGCCCCGCCCTAAAACGTACCCTGCTTCATGGTCTATTTGACTCTAAATGGACTCTCCTCAATAAACCAGGTGCCATCTACCATCCCGTCATCCGCTCCTTGAACACTCATCCCTGCAGCCTGTACTCTCTAGTTAACTGGCCATCACACCACACCTGCAGATTGATCCACTCAGTTAATCTATAAATTGGTAAAAGTCTCACATATCGCCGCTAAATGTCTCATAGCTTTAAAATAATCTCTTTCTGGCTATGATAGTTGTTTTCAGTCAGAATCTTTGTAGTTGTAGTCCCTTCCTGTAGAGGTCTACGTTCTTTATTAGTAGGTGCATAAAAGCAAGAAACATATACGCTCCCCCCTCATTATGTAGCACACAGAAACACGACCTTTGTGTAGGCTCGTCTTTGCCATTAATTCACCGCCCCGTCTCCAAGCAACATGCTCCATTTCATGCAAGAAATCAATCTCAGATATGTTTGCACCACAAATGTGATCAATGGCCTTAATTATATGTGAGAATGCTGCTCGCTCTTTCAGTTTGGTTGCTGCATCATGAACACAATTCAATCTTGTTAATATTTCCCTTCTAATTGGTCACTTTTAATTCAAACAAGAAGCTGAACAATTCCCACAGAAATGCTCTGTTTCTGCAGACAGTGTGTACCAGAAGTAAAACAGCAGATATGCTGTGTGTTGTGGGGCTAAAATCATCTCTTCCTGTATACATTAATAGTTAACACAATGCATTGTAAGGAATATAAATATCAACATCTACTTACTGTCTTCACGCCCATGTAAAGAATTCCATTTGTGACATCTGGTAAGTAAACTATAAACGCTTTAAAAACTTTGTTTTTGTCATATACAATAGGATTTTTAATCTCATGAAATGTATTTTACTAAATATTTTAATTTTACAGGTCCAAGTCAAAATTGCATATATTTTGACTTGGACCTGTAGACTGTGACAAGAACACACCACTCTGCTTCTCTACTTTGCATTGAATGCTGACTCAGCTTAATCATTAAGCAATGCGTGACTGTGTTTCAGTTTACACAATTTGATGCTCCCAATGAATCCCAAAAATAACAAAACAAGTCCTCACAATTATCAGAAATGTCATGAGTGGTCCCTCATCACGTTAACATTAGAACTCATCGAATGACAGCGATGTTCATTAGATTTACGTCCATGTAACTGTACTTTACTGTTCACGTGCAGTTTTATTAAAACAGCACTCTGGGACTTTTTCCTCCTTCCTTTGTAACACAAGCTTGCCAGGCTTCACTCAAGCCTCCACACTTGTACTAATTATGCATCTAGACCTCTTGTGATAACATGCAGCCACGTTGCTCGCTGACTGCAGTCAGCGGTGCCTTCAGGAAATGGTTCGTGGAGGCTGACGAAAAATCCCGATGTGGTGCCATGAAAAAGGTAGCAGCACATCTGAATTTCAGGTTTGGCATCTTTAGAGTATAAATGTATGATGAAGACATCATTAGCAAGCCAATGAAATGCCTATTTGAAAGTAAATCGAGGGTATAGATGGTCCCAATTAAGATAGATTCATTAAAATCTAAAAAACTGCAGGAGCTTATACTGTATCACCCACAACTCCTCATTCATTTTCAGTCAATCTTTATAATCATAAAAGTGTCTTATTTCAGATGTTAAGATTCAGGTCATACGGTCTCATTAAACATTAAACTGTAGATCTAAAGATTTGATCCAAGTCCAAAATCACACCAGTGGCCCCTAGGGGCCACAGCGCTCATTACAAGAAACATATGGACTTTGCTTTTTCACAGCCTCATTGCAGTTTTTTAAATTCCAGCCCTGTATTTTGTATTGTCTGTATTTCTTTGTCATCATGTTACCATGAAAATTAGATTCATCATTTTCTGGAGATCAAAGATATCCCAAATTTTATGGAAATGCAGCAATCCATTTGGGATATTTTGTAATTTGACATGATGTTGGCGCTAGAGGAAAACTAAGTGCTAAGACTGAACTTGAACAATGACATAGGGGGTACCCATGTCCTCCACACAAGCGTTTGCTGGATGATAGTCCTGTGTTTGTCCATCCACTCCCACACACTGTATAGACCCTCTCACCTGTTGTGCCGCGGCATACACTCGGTAAACGTGCGATGATGTCAGATGGCCGAGGAGAGCTGACCAAGTCGTCCGACTTGACACGCTGGGAGAGAGAACGGGCTTCACTTTCACACTGTGAACCTGTTTTTACTGCTGAATCAGTTTGACTTCCTGGATTTATCCTTCAAACACATATTGTAAACCCTTCTGTCTGCTTCTCTCTGAAATTGCTTTTTGTTTTTTACAAAAATTATAAAATATTTCCGTAAGAAATGCAATTTGTGACAGCGTGGGCTCCATGGTATCCAGTGTAACAACAATGCAGCGGGCTCAGTAAAGGGTCAGATTCCCTCCTGGCTCTCGAAAACATCTTCTTTCCTCTAACTTTAGTGGATCATAACATGTCTGGCATGAAATTAATCTGTAAATCCTCTGGTTTAAAATGAGACCAAACACATCTATCAATATTAATTTTTGAGACACAACAAAGGCCAAAATGTGGCCTGCAAAAGACAAAGCAAGGCTTGTTTTTTGCCTGGCCAATTGCTGGAAATGCTTTTTTTTATTGAATTAGTTGTTGATCACTTGACATTACTTAGTGATAAGTCAGCAGTCAATGACTATAACACAGTCCTTAAAACTGTTTTTCCAAAAAGTGTGAATCGCCAGAACCATGAGAGGTTCTTGAGCATACATTCATAAAAAGTGATTAGGCTGATGGGTCCAGTAGTATGCGAGATCAGGCGTTGACCGACCGACCATAGAAAACAATTGGGCTTACATTGGGGTGACTATGCTCAGGAGGTAGAGTGGGTTGTCCCTCAAACAAAAGATTGGCGGTTCGATCCCCTCTAGTCCATGTCGATGTGTCCATGACACTTGACCCCAAAATTACTCCCAAAGGCTGTGCCATCTGTGTGGATGTTGTATGATGGGCAGGTGGCACCTTGCATGGTAGCTCCTGTCATCAGTGTATGAATGGGTGTGAATGGGTGAATGATGACATGTAGTGTGAAAGAGCTTTGAGTGGTCGAAGACTAGGAAAGAGAAATACAAGTACAGACCATTTACATTACCTCATCTCTTTGAAGAGAATTGATACTATCAAATTTATGTTGGTATGGTGGGAAATTTGGGGCTGATGTACTTTAATCTTGATATGCACATCAAACCTCCAATAATTTGTTTACTGGTATAATAATAGTGATGAACTGGACACAAAGTGCTGCAACATTTAGAACAGGCTCTCTCTTGACACGCCTGGAGCCATCCGAGACTAATGGATGAAATTACTTTGTGCTATAATAGAAAATAATCAGTCACTGTATTGGTCAGACTGAGTTTATGATAATGATGGTAGTTATTCATTCTCTTAATAATATAATTGGTATCTATTTTATCTTTTAATGTGGTTGTTTGCCTCCCAAGAGCAATAATTGAATTCATATTTTGTGAGGCATGACTATATTATAGTGCATCTAGCTGAGGAAAACAGTGTTTGCTTTAGCATGGGGGTCCCTGTCCCCTCTGACCCTCCCCTTGAGGGCCCCATTGACTGCAATGACTCGGCTGTTCCAGGCTATTACCATGTGCCACATTAGCCTGCAGCTTTTCTGTCTGCATATGAAGCAGCAGTAGGAGCTTGGGGAACCTTCTCGTTGCCACAGGCCTTCGGGTGTTCCATTCGTCTTTGAAGGACCGATCCACTTCCCCTGCTGTCAACTGATCAACTGCTCAGCTGTCACAGGCTTCTACTGCTGCACAGCCCAATGTGGGGGCTGATGGAGGCCAACTTCACCCTCTGGCAGCTGCTCAGACTTATAGGCTTCTTTTCTTTAGGGCTGACTCTTAGCAGCCCAAAATGACAACTCCCTTTCCGCCCCTGTGGGTGCTGTCTGTGCCACTTTGGGTAACATCCTTGAAACAGGGCCGGCTCCTTGGAGTCTCACTGCGAGGATGGCCACTTGTCTGCAGCCAGCACATTTTGAGAACTTTGGGGAACTGCAGTTAGAAATGCGGCTCTCAAACTTTTGAAACTGTTGCCCCTTTTAGAATACAATTTGAACATCTTTCCCAGCTAGAAGACACACTCTCATTTGAAAGTTTTGATACTTATTAACTATTGTTAATTGTTTAGTCTGAAGGAAAGGAGGGGGAAGAAAAAGCATTATTTTGGGTTCACCTAAAGCTCTGCATTATGAATGACTAAAGCTTTTTATTTTTTATTATCTGCAAGCAGTTTTGGGCTTTGCTCAAATAAAGCACTTGTGGAGTTGTTTATTTGAAACACTTCATCAAATAGATACGTCTGAAAATGTGAGTCTCAGTCCTCCTCTTGAAATACTGCAGTGCAGTTTATAGGAGAGAGAATACACTCTGAACAAACAGGAAATGAACCAAAAGTCTAACATTTTAAACAGACGGATAATGGCTTTTAATTGCCAGCAATTCCTCATGCTTGGAGGGCCTGAGTGTTACAAAATGAACCTCGGGCCAACAAGGGTCTGCGCTGATCTCTTTCCTCGCATTACTTTGTGAGTGTTGTTTAATGCAGTGAAGCCAGGCATGGGTTTATAGAAGTTATCATGGAAATGTGTCTTTGAGGACTGGCCTGGTTCTGGTCAGGGTGTTTTTCAGGCTCAGCTTGAGAGCATTTCTATTGGTTCTCCACAGCTCTCAACGTGGCGATGGCTGGACATACTTTCTGTGTTTGGCGGACACAGAACTGATCGTACTGACGAAATGCTTCACTTCTGTGTGTTGTCCACCAGATAGACTCTCGCTGTCTTTCTGTCGTTGGTGCCCAGCAGGTTGTGTAGGCTACAGTGGGTTAATCAGAGCTCTTCCCCTGAAAATAGCTGCTCTTTAGGCTCACTCAAGACAGGCTTTTCACAATGAGCCCCGCTTCATGAAGCAACACTCTGGTTTACTTTGGGATCGGGATTGAAAACAAACCACATGCTGTACAGACTAGCAACAAGGAGGATGACTTCCACCATCATAGTCATCCTTGTGATGATACCTATGGGTGCACATGAAGCTGGTGCTGGTCAAAGGGCTACTTCCTTGTTGTTTCAAAGCCTAATTGATATTTTGCATGATCAACCTTAAGTTCACACACAAATATAATGAATTCAGGATTTTCACCCCCTGGTTTGAGGGGGTGAAAATCTGTGCTCATCAGACAAACCATCAGCTTGACACCTGACACTTCCTTTATTGGATATACTACAATATTAATCTGTTCAAAGCTGAACTGGTCAACTGTTCATCTCCAGCCAGAAAATAAATGAGGGCAGGAAGTGTTTGATGGTGTTGTTTTTTTGAATGGTGTTGTTTTTTTTTTGAAAGGCTCAGCCTTTTGTGGGAAGCTTATCTTGACACAGAAGATTCACGCGTGGTGAGACTTTTAATGGTACAAGTCCTCAGTAGCCATCATTTCCATGCGTCACATTCATCGTCTATTTAAGCAGCCTTACAATGCATTCTGGGGTGCAGCGTTGCGTCTCGAGAGACGAACAGTCACGTTGGATGCTCAGCGGTGCTCAGAGCGACTCCCTATCTCTGAAAACTCCCGAAAAACTTTTAAACTAACATTGTTCAATGTAAAATAAAGACAGATTCAGCAACAACATGGCTTATTAATCACCTTCAAATGTTTCCAGAAACACAGTTTGGTAAACAATTTTTTACGTTGTAACACGTTGCTAACATTGTGAAATGGTTGCAGTTAGGTTTAGGGAACAAAACATACTTGGTTAGATTGGTTCGGATAAAATAAGTATGTCTGCACTGTTCAATCCATCAATCTGTATTCCTTTCTTAAAGGTATAATTTGTAGGTATTAAATCATCACTTATGACCCACTACAAGTGTGTGGCGGTGTCTGTAGAGCCGTCCTCTGCCTGTACCGTGTACATATACGTAAGCTGTGTTTGGGATGTTCCTGGGTGTCAATATTTGGGCCCCATGTGGGGGTGTAACCATTCATTACAAATCCGGCAACGCGGCACCGTCCCGCCGGGTTGTGTGTGCGTGTGTGTTTTTTTGTGCTTTGGAACGTACATTTTTCTTTCTTTGATTCACTGCTTTGTTCTCAGTGATCCCTCTCTTCATTCACTCTGGAACTTTTTCCACCACCTCTGCGCTCGTTGAGCCCACAGTCTGTATAAGAAGTGGGAGTAGTCGTCGTGACGTCACCCATTTATTTGTGGACTGACGTTTTGAAGCCTCGAGTTCAGCGTTTTGGCTGTCGCCATCTTGGCTTGTTTTGCAACCAATCAACAAAAGTTGACCTTATTTGGACTGTGGGGGAGTGACTTGGAGACGCTGTATACGACTCTGGTAGCAGTAGCTACCTGTCAATCACAAGGTAGCCCCGCCCTAAAGCGTACCTGAAGAAGACTTGAAACTAGAGATTGAGACCATGAACTCATATTTACAATGTTTATTGAGGGAATAAATCAAGAGAGAAGTTCCATACAGTTGGACTTTTTGCAACCAGAGGAGTCACCCCCTGCTGGTCAACAGAGAGAATGCAGGCTTCAGACTCATGGCTTAACTTTTCAGAACCAAATGCCTGGTTGAGCCGAGGAGGAGCGGCCAACTTTAAATGTCAAATGTAACATATTCCTTTAAGAGTCAGTATGTGACTTTCTGCAGGGAATGAGATGCAGGAGGGTTTTATTTGAACAAATACAATGAATCTGTGACATCGCATTTAGGACGCTCTGCTCTGCTGCAAACGTATTTTGAGTCTAAAAACAAGGAAGTATGTTTACATTCAAATCTTACATTGATGTTATCTGCTATTTCAATTGCGGGTCTCTTGTCAACAGCTCAACAACATGTTTACCACCACACACATGTACTGTAGCATATCCCAGCTCTGCTCCACTGTCTCATTATCTGATGTCATATCTTGTTGGCACTTCTGTAAATTGACAGATTTCCAGTACATTTCACTGACTTTTCCCCAACTGTCTTGTCTTGCGGTGCCCCAGCTCGCTCTCTTTGTAGACATTCATCAGTGCGCGTCACTTTGCTGACATGCGCTAATGTGCTATTTAAAACCAGATGCTTGCCCAAAAACACAGTAACTTGCCCTCGTCTTAATGAGCCAGTTATGCACTCTATTGCCATGAACAATCTATTATCTAGAGAGGTTTCAGCAGCCTCATTAGTGCTTTGAGCTTCGTAAAGCATTATTCAGACTGAACATACAAACAGTTTCTTTCTTGATGTTGTTAATTACCCATCAGTAAAACCATCCACATAGTTGTACAAGGTGTCAGAAGTCACTTTATTTATTTCCTCTCATGGTATTTGAAACACAGGTTTAACCCTTGTGCATCACTTAGGACATTTTTGACTTTTTAATTTAAAAAAAATCTGATTATTTTGTCTTTTAATGCAAAGGGCATACATGTTCCTATGTTTGCCTAATGGGCAATTACAGGCCATGTTCTAATCACTGACATATGAGGAGGTCTCAACTCAGTAACACTTGTAGGTAGGGATGGGTATCGTTAGGGTTTTATTCATATTAGTACTTTTAACGATACTGCTTATCGGTTCTGTTCCTTATTGATAATCTTCTCACTTCTTGTTGATTATTTTGTGAGAAAAAAGACAATTAATAAAGAAGAGAATCGTCATTGCTTTATTATTATTGTATGTAAATAAATAGTCTCTCTTGAGCAGCAACACATCTAAACAATGACCTAAGTGATTATGTTTCATTGATTATCCTGCTCCACTAACAGACGGATGTTCTGCTCGTTGGTCACATGTTGTGATGAACTTACTTGTGAGGGTTTTATTGTGTTTGAGACGACCAGAGTTCTCACCATCTACTGGAGTCAAGTGTGTTCTTCTCTCTGCTACGATGTGAGTCTCACGCTGTACTGAGCCGGAGACAAAGACAAAGAGACGAGGACATCTCTCTCCGGAACTTCTAAGTACCGGTAGCAGAACCGCTAACTTACAGACCGCATCAATACTCCGGGTTTTACTAATTTAGAACCGGTTCCCGTTTAGAACCAGGTGTCGTGGGGCATCCGTACTATAACAAAGTATTATTTTGACCATCGTATTTCGGCTTGTGGCCTTCATCAGAGTGAAGTCATACCAGTAACCACCACTCTAATCATAATATCAAGGACATTTAGTATACAAAAAATAATTCAACTTTTGTTTTTGTTTTTATTAAAAAACAAACAACTGTCATTAGGTTAACCAAATGGCATTTAACAACTCTGATAATTAATAAATACTTGGTAGTTATGGTAATTGTATGTAATTTTGAGGCAGTTTTGTCCTCTCATGACATCAGAGCAGCTTTTCAATAGGTGTACACAAGGGTTAAAATGTTTTCTTAATATTGTTTGTCTTGTTAAAAAGAATAGAAAAGAAGGCTTGGTTTTCATACTTTTTAAAAACTCCTCTTTTCAAAGAGAAGCTTGAAGCTATCCTTCTATTCAACAGTTCATCTGGACTGACGTTCAGGATCATTGACCAGCAAGCTTACTTATTCTCAGGAAAAACAATTTAACGTTTCAATAGAGTCACGCAAGCAAAGCTCGTTAGTTCTGCAGCATGTACACTTTCAAAGGCAATTACAGAACAACAGAGGGGCTAAAGGAAATCTCTGTTGGAAATGTTAAATATAGCAAGTTAAGTGTTGTTGAAGCATGACTGTTAACACGCACTATGATGATGATACGTTATTGTCAGATCAAGTCTAAAATTGATCTTGCATCACAGCAGCTCCATTTGCAACAATAGACACAAAAATGTAAACAAAATAAACAAGAAAATATACATTTAACAAATTTACTGTTGCGTTTTCTCTCTTCAGCAGATATCCCTGGTGGTCTTTTTTCTATATATCAGATATCAAGTATGACACAGGAGCCCCGGCCGGTCTGTTTTAGGCCTCTGGTCTTTAGTAGACCATCTAGTTACACCAGGATAAATGCCTCCTCCTGCCCCCTAGGTTCCCTACTACGGTTTACCAATGTTGAGCAACGATTTTTGAAAAGGGGTCCGGTTAACGTAGGTTCACTTCGCCGAGCGAATAGACGATTTAACTACTCTGAGGCAGGTAGTACCTGTGGGTGGACTTCCCCACTGTGAACAGCCTTGTTTGTTTTATTTTGTATCGTTTTAATGTCTATCACCAGTCTCAAGTTTTATAGGAAGAATACACACTCACCTTCACGTCACAGGAAGGTGCCTCAGAGCAAAGATCTTCGGTATTTATACATTTCTGCTCTCTGCCTCTCGCAGGATGTGACAGTTGTCTTAGGGTGTTCCGCTTCTGATACTAAGCAGAGGCTCCGTGTGTACATTATGTCCTTATAAGGTCTTGTTGTTTATGCTACCAGGAAGCCTGTTGGTTTGTCGAGTGTACATTTTGTCCTAGTACAGAGTCTCTGTTTCTTGATACGGAAGGAGCAGCCTGCAGACATAAGGTGCTTTCTGTGCTGTGTGTGTGTTTATTGATAAGCTTTAATACATGTATGTTGCAAGCGAGCACAATATAATTTTGTGTTTACATATACGTTTCTCTCAACATTACAATCATCAAAGACAATATAGTCAAGATTCAGTCACCAGTCAATGTTAGGATTGACTAGTGCACAAAGGAGTGCTTCAGTCTAACATTATTACATCTTGGAACCCTGCATCTACAATTTGATGGCAATAATTTGTGTTTGGAAAGGGAAGTTTGGGGTCTCCTGCTGGAGCTGTTGCCCCCACGACCCGATCCCGGATAAGCAGTTGAAGATGAGATGAGAGATGAGAATTTGTGTTCACTTGTCAGGACATGATTGGACTCAGAGTCAACGTAGCTGGCCAGCCTTAATATGCTGTTATGGTGATTCATAGAGTCCCTCAAGAGGTCGGCCTACAGCCTTTGAGAAGACTTTAAAGTGGTGGACAAGCACACTGTTCTACTCTCAACTCGTTAAATATGGTAGCTTGGTCTGTGGCTCTGCGTGTCAAACTATGATGCTCTACTTGGCCTAGTTATGGCGGCACTCAAGGAGGGAGTCAGATTACGTAATATAAAGAGCGATAAAGTCTGTGTGGGGTTGACATTCACCCAGCAGACCGGTGTTCATGTCACTGGTGAAACCAGAACAGACATTACTACGTTGCTCACGTAACCAGTTAGGTAACGTTACTACATCAAAAACTCGGCAAAGGCAAATTTTCCTATTGAGGCTTTCAGGGGGTCGGAAGGGTCAATCAAGGGGTCCCGGACCCCTAGAGACCCCCTGTATTTCACACTACCCAGAGAGTTCTAGTTTGAAGCATACGGCCAAGCCACTGTGTTTGACTAGTTGTGAGTGAGAACATGTTGACCGTGTAGTACGTACTACATTTCTGCAGAACACTCATAATCACAGAGGTACAATACAAAAGAAGAATTTGTTTACTGGGCCAAAAAGACCGAAGGCAGCGGAGAATGTACATTCTCTGTTTTGTCCTTGTGCAGACAGATTCAATGTGGTCTTTCCAGGATAGAGGATGGTCTATCATTACACCCAAGTACCTGCTTGATTTTTTCATTATGGATTACAATAGGGACTTTAGAGTCAGATGAACCAAATGAACCAAATACATAAGACAACAGTGGTTTCAATTGTAAAGCACACCAAACGATAATAAAGAAATAACTAAATATTTTACGTGATTTCACTTAGAGCTGTGTTTAGTTCCACGGGAGGGGGGGGCTTTTCTCCCTTAAAAACAACAAAAGAGGCCCCTGAAAGCAGCCTTAGTGCAGAGCTTTGTTTGCTTCAGTGCCCCTTTCTCACAGCAGACATTTAGAATTGTCGTAGCTTGAAAAGCACAGGTGTAATTAATAACATTAATAATGGCTCCGTTCCATACAAATGTCCCAGTAAGGCAGCACACAATACCAGGTCCCTGGAACTGGCACACCTGAATGGAATCCAGCCATTAGTCATGTTAACTCGCAGCTGGGTTTGACAAGTCAAGATGTCTGTAGTGAGAAAGACCCATAAACAGACCTCCATGAGGCATTGAACCAGCAGCTCACAGAAATAAGCAAAATAATGGAGTTCAGGTTCCAGTTCAAGTGTGTAAGGGAAACACCTGTGCAACAATAGGCCCTGGTCACTGCAGATAGTTTGACATGTCTGAGTACGAACAGCGCAGGTGTAAGTAATGACATGAAAGGTGGCTGAATTCCATTTGCTGCTTTAATAACAAGGTCCTGGTATTGTTCATGCTGGCTTACTGTCACATTGTCATGGTTTACTGGGACACAATGCCATTGTTAATGTTATAAGTAAAGGCATTTTACACACCAGGGGCATTTAAGTAAGTATATTGTTGTATATTGTATATAGTATCTGTTGCTTTTGTCATGAGTGCTTAAACACAGAACGTGAATATTAGATGTAAAAAAAGCAGCATTTATTTTTTTGGTTGACTATTCTGAGCTTTTGCATCACAAATAAAATCACCAGGTTTTGTGCGTTAGGGTTAGTTGCGTCTGTATTTATGAAGATTCTAAAACAAAAACTTGGAGAGCTGTAATCAGAACAAAGACGACAAATTGTATTACCCCTTTCAGGAGCGTAAGAAAAGACGTTGTGGCACCATGCAAACCATCGGAATTACCATGTTTCAGAGTGCAGTGGCGCCGTTTTGAGAGTTAGAGGTAGATTTAGAACCTGAGAGACTATATATATATATATATATATATATATATATATTCTCTCAGGTTATATATATATATATATATATATATATATATATATATATATATATATATATTAGTGCTAGCCACATTAATGCATTCATTAATTAACGCCGACAATTATTTTATCGCATTAACGCAGTTTTTTTTAAATGTAATACACACTGTTGGTGGCAGCAAATCACCAAACAAACAGTGGAGGGAGTCTTGCAGCGTGTGGAGAAGTAGAGATAAACTAAAGACAAGCTAATAAATGCCACAGAGAAGTGGATAGATACAAACTGCAGGACGACTAGTGTTGTGAAGATGTCGGTCTGAGGAACGTTCTTAGGATCAACGAATGACGGCACGTATGAGCCTCCCTCGAGACGCACCGTCACAAAAAGAACACGAGTTGATGAAAAGGAGAGGACAACAAAAGAGACAGAGTTACAACGTGCACCGGCCGTCGCTCTCATCGGAGACTACCGGACATTGCTGGGTAACCGTCATCACCTATGAGTTACGGTGCATTATATTGATGAACAGTGGGAGCTGCGTTCACATGCTCTGACTGTCATGAAAACAGAAGACACACATTTTGATGAACCATGCGCGAAACATTTTATTTATGTTGCAAATAAAGTCAGCACACTGAGCACAGAGAGTGAAGAAATATGATCGCTGCTGCGAGACATCTGCCTTTTGAACACGTGTTCAAAAGGCAGATGTCTCGCAGCAGCGATCTCCAGCGTTCTGTCACAGTGTGTGAAAAATACTGCTGTTATAAAGAACCTTATTTGTTTAAAGTGTTTCAAACCAAATGTTATTGTACTTTTGTTCATATAGCAGTACTTTAAAATAAAAGTGCGCAATACACTACTTTTGAATTCATTATTGAACTTTGCGCATAACAATGAGATTAATCGCAATATATATATATATATATATATATATATATATATATATATATATATATATCCATAGATATAGATAAATATATATAATGTCTAACAAAGAAAGTACAAACTGTTATCTGGCAACCCACAGAGAGGAATTCAAATGAAGTAAATCACGTACATTTTCCACAACTACATTAAATTGCCAAGCATTATTTGGATGCTGTGGAAGAATAGTTTCCTTTTGAAGATAGATTATCTAAATGGAGAAATTCAAAAGGAAAAACAAACCAAAAAATACTTTAATACTTTGCAGTACAGATCCAGAAGGACTTGGTTTAAGAAGAGGGTCACAAAGAAAGTAAGTAAGTCCTTCTTTCAGCCTGCCAGAATGAGCTTCATTACAGTGAGCAGCCACAGGATAGTCTTGGACATTTTTATGATTGGGTCTTATTGTAAATAGTAACTGATGACTGATTAAGAAACGACAACACATAGGCCCAAAACAAAATAAGCATTAAATGTTACACCTCACACTTTTATTGTGCTCATTGCTTAGAAATGTATGTGGAAAACACTGAAGAAGGTCAAATACTCCAGACAGAGCATTCTAGCGTCTGTCTGCACGATGGAAAAGTACAGTGACACATCAAAGGTTTAGCTTAAAGCCTATTCATCAAATAACATGTCGCAAGAGTGAAAACAATGTCTGGTTAGTCTCGAGACTGATAGAAACAGGAACCAGGACTTTCCTGCGGTAGACCTAGTTTTGACCAGCAAGGTTTGACCTTCTGATTGCCAGCGACACATAGCTGAACCCGGTTTCTGCCTACATTGCACATCATGCACACATACTGATAGCGTATCAAGGAAGGAGTGGAAATCCGTGAGCCTGGAGGGATGGACATCCCTGTGCTCCAATGAGGCCCTCAGAAAGTCTAAACCAAGAGCCGCCTCCACCATAATGAACCAATCACATCATTTGTCAGAAATATACATAACACTGCTGCGCACTCTGTTTAAGCGCCCTTTTTCTGTTCTTATGTGCAGATTCTAGGTCCGTGCACGTTTAACTGCTGGACTAAATACTCCTGTTATAATTGAATAAATGTAATATTGCTTTTAAGACAATTCAACAAGTTGTGTATTGATTTCTATCCACAACAGTCTTGAATGTCTTTTTGAGTAGAGTCCCTTTCGTTGTTGTTGTTTCAAACCCTCTGAATAGGAGGAGTGTGTTTTTCCTAAGATTGTTGAATGTGATTTGCACTTTCAATCCTGTCAGAGGGATAATCCTGCTGGGAAAAAAATGGATTCATGGTCATTTTATCGATGAAATCATTTGTGCTCATGCAAATCTGACTTTGAGTTGTGTAGGAGCCGCTGGCACTACAGGCAAAGAGAAGGCAGTATAACCAACCTAGAGGGTTAGGTAGTTAGCAAGTAGCTAGGTTGGGAATTAGATACAGTGCTAAATCATATAAAATGATGCATGAAGCTACTGTCGCTCAATATATTTTAGTATTTTCTAAAATAATGTGTATTTTCACATTAGTACTATGGTTAGTTTGCATTAGATTAAATTAAATGATAACAGTGAGGATTTGCTTTCTAGGAAAGAAGACTGGAGGAGAAAAAAGATACCTGCTGCAAGCTGTCACGGCTGGTAAATATTAAGTTAATGACTCATTCAAAATGTCTGTTTTCCATTTAAAAAATTACATTTTCAGGATGAACAAAAAACAACTTGTTTGTGATGATTAAAAATAAAAGTATTTCATGAAACTTAATTAAAGGAGAAAGTAGGGACGTTCAAGAAATGCTCTCCATTATTAAGTCGTTGAGTGACTTGTCATTTGCTTTCGCCAACATGTACATTTACATTAGATTATTAAATTTGCTGATTGCCTCACACAATCATGGATTAAATCCCTGTAGACTACAGCTCGATGCATGTAAGTCAGACCTTGACGTTATGGTGTTTGGGTTTCATTTTCCTTAACCACACGGTAAATATAAAGCCTGTTTGACTTACCAAACTGAACAAAACTAATCCATCTTCTTCTGACAGTTGGGGCTCAATCCTTTACCCTTATCATATTTTCTCCCTCAGTAATTGCCTTTTCTTTCTATTTCTCAGGCTCAGAAAAGGGAATTGATTAAATTGTGAGTCTCAGTGGCATAGAGGGAAAAAAGAAAAAGGAGCATACAGTAAAGCCCCAGAGGCTAAGTAAGTCTGGCGTATAATGTATCTTTATCTTTGACTAATGACACAACTTCTTTCTTTGGTGTTCTCATTACAGCCGAGCCCCTCACTGTCTCTCTCAGAGGACACTCTTTGAATGAGATCGTACAAACGCATATGAAACGTGTATATCAGCTCAGGTCCAATATTCATTTGACCTCAGGATGTCAAAGTTCAATCAGCGATGTTAATTGTCTGTCTTGTGAGTGTGATGAAACGGTTTCAAACGAATGAGGGAGGATCTGGAAAACGAGCGTGGAGAGCACGAACGTCAGTTTCAGCTTCTTCACCGAGTTTCCTCCTCTCTTCATCTCCTGACACTCTTCTTCAAACCCGACCCTCCTCCTCAGCCTCCTCTGCTCTGACACTTCACTGCCAGCCTCTACTCTCACACAGGTGTTATAAACCAATTTCCCTTGGAAAAATCAATTCATTAGAGGTGGACTCCCAAAGGGGCAGGAAATTAAATAATTAAGGTTGCAGCAGTGAAGCTAGCTGCTGAAATGAGCCTGTCCAATCTGTTAACAAAGTGTCGTTTTAGGTTAAAAAAAAGGTTTTAGGTTACCTTAAAAGAACAATTTACTTTTCACAATTATCTATTAACTGAATTATCATCTTTAAAGTGGATATGTTGGAAAAAAAGACATCTTACCTTTTTGCAATGAATCAGCCAAACTTTAAATTGGATAAGCAACAACTTCCTTGCAAAAATATGAATATGACTTAATCTCCTGTAAATCCAGACAGCGTTTGTTGAAACGACAATAAACAATTGTAACGCACTGATATCTGTCAGACCAAATGATTTAATTTGAGTTAATCCAGTGAAATGAAAGCACTTCATTAGAAATGCCAGCAACTGACAGCATCTCAAAATCCATTCAGTGTGGGCTTGTATGTATTGACCTTTGAGTTAATAGCAGGGGAGGGGATTGTAGGAAAGAGGCACATAGATGTGTACAAGCTGTCTGCTGGGAGGTCGGCTTCTGAAAATGAAGTTCTCCTCCGTTTGTTGTATTATTAAGTACCTTGGTTGCATCCGAAATCGCATACCATGCACATACTCAAAATGTGTAAGGATGCTGATAAATATCAGCATCCCTTTTTGTGAATAATCAGCATATCTTCTCACTTTCTGCGAGCATCCTTGCCGGTTAGAGACGGGTAACCATGGTAAGGCGTGCCAACCTCAGGTGACCAAACGATGATGTGAGAATCATAAAGTCAGAACTAATTTAAAAAAAGATATTACCTCTAGCAAAGTACTTACACTTATTGAAGCGTTATTGACACTACAGTGCTGTTATAAACGTCTTCTTTATTGCATTGTGGGATATTAATGCCGGCATATTGTTCTGTGTTTGCATACTGTAATATTTCTCCGGAAATAGTATGCAATTTGCATACTATTTTATATAAAAAATTCAAAATGGCGACGGCCAAAATGCCAAACTCGAGGCAGAACGGCAGTCCACAAACCAATGGGTGACGTCACCGTGATTACCTCCACCTCCCCATCACCCACCCCGCCTCTCAATTACAAATCTCCCCGCAGAGTCTAAGGGCCAAAGACTTTCTGTCATTACTTTATTATCACACACATAATAAACAATTACCTTCCTTCATTCACTTGTCTCTCCTGATCAAACCTTTTGTCTAAACAGGTGGCAAAAGATGGATCAAAGATTTTTACAATCTATGGCACCTGAAACACGTTGACATCAGCCATCTATTCTGCCCAGCATCTTGACTGATGATATTAGCGAGGACCTGGGGAGATGATATCCATCTTAACATTCATTCATTCTATTTTGTGTATTTATGTCCACTCGTATGTGTCTGTTAGCTAAACAATCCTTACCATCTTGGTGCCCAGCCAGGATTTTAAATGGTGCAGCTTGCATGTCAGCGGAGTGCACCACCAATCATTGTGTTAAGCCCGACGGACCCGAATTCGGGTCTGCTGTAGCATTTACCGTCGAAAAAAGTCCATTTATGCATGTGTACAATTTATGAATATGAATATTTTATATCCCAAAAAACATTTTTAAATCTGGGTAAAACGTACAATCTAACACATTTTTACAAACTCCAAACACCATTCTACACAACTATTGTACGCAAATAAAAGATTTATCACAAAATCATGTATTTCTAGCCATAACTCGCTCTTCTCCGAGTTAGCATAACAAAGCTAACGGTTAGCATAGGCAACCGAGATAGCAAAACGCACGAGCATTCGACACAGATTCCAGAACTACCATCAGATTGTCTCTCTGGTAAACCCTCACAAGGCTGTGAGCAAACAAACACCAGAAACACAATGCGTAATATCCTTCAAAATCATCCAAAGCTCCTTACCTTTTCGTTGTTCTGCTGTAAATCTCCGCTTAATTCCGTCAACAATATTTCTACGTATTTCCGGTGCATCGCTGAAATGTCCCCGTGTAGAAACAAGGGTCTGTCTAGCAAGGCGCCGTGGGGGGATGGGTTCCATTTTCGGCGATCTTTTGCGCACTTTTCAGGTGACGCGCCACGGTTTTACTCTTTACTGGCGAACGCTTCTGTCAATCAAAATCACGATGAGTCTGTTAAATAGCCAGGACTCAGACACTTCTAAGGAGGGTCCATTGACTGAAATCGACCAACCATAGGCTGAGCTAAGAGACCTGGACTGGAAGCCAGATGAGAAAATCCCATGGATGACAGACATAAACAGGCTCAGAGAGGATCCAGGCTCTCTAAATGATGCCAAACTGCTGCATATGATAGATTGAACACTATTAGTCATAAAAGAAGTGAAATATATAATTATATACTCTATAAAATTACAATGGAACAGCTGGAACCAAATGACATTTTGGTTGACCTCGGCTGAAATTTCTGCACTCAAACCTCTCTAGTTCTTGAATGCTTCACTTTATCAAAGAAAACATTGTGCAGAGAGACTCTCAACCTATTGGGCTATGATCTGGGAGAGGTTTGAGCTTTCAACTACAACATAAAAAAAAATATATCTTATCAAAATTGGATTAATTTTAAATCGGAGATAAAGAATTTCAATTTGTGCTGTGTTCCATCTTAATGTACCCTTAACCAGTAACATATATTCTGATATTTACAAATCTGAACAAATCTCACAAGTGTCAGCTTTCTAAAATATAAAAACTATTAAAATACACCTTATATTTAGACGAAAATCACTCTCTTTACTATGGGTATGCAAAAATCGAGGAGAGGCCAACAAATAGGCTTAGGGCTTAATTTAATACACCTTTTAAGCCCGAGGGTCCCCCAATTGGGGGACGTAGTACATAAAAACTTAGAGAGTTTTGTGTTAAAAGTAACTGGCAGAGAACCCACAAAGAACGAATATAATGATGTTATAGTTCTGCAGAAACCTCAGCGTCCTGGGAACAACATGAACTAGGTCACTTCTACATGAGACAAACACATCTCCCATCAGCCAAGCAAACAAATAACAAAATATCATAAATCATAACTCGATATGACTGGAAAAGACCGGAGAAGCTGCTACTGTCCGTTAGCAACGTGCTACCTACGAACATGCAGCATGAAAAAGCATGTCCGCTTGACGGAGATTACGGACATATCTTCCATTTCTCTCTCCGGTAAACCATCGCAGAGATATTCAGCTTCGAACACAAAAAAGTCACACAGCTTTCATCGAATATTGTACTCACTTTTGGTCGAATCTCAGCGAAAAAATGAAATATCTCCGTACTTCCACTGCTTGGTATGTCCAGCTGCATGTGCTCCGTGTGAATCCGTTCGATTCGTGTCTCTCCGACACTCCTCGGCTTCTTGGGAGGGTTGGAAGCTCAGCAAATTAGATTTCAGATCTGCCATCAGATGGGACGTTTATCATTCCCATTGGCTAATAGTGCTGTCAATCATCTAGCTTTCAATTCCAGGCAATTCTATTGGCTTCTACGGTTCGAAGGAGGTCTCAATGGTGAAAATCGGAGAAAGGGGGGCTGAGATACAGCCCTAAACAGAGAGAGTGGGCTGAATCTGAAGCAGTATGTGACCATAAAATGACCATAAAAAGGGCTTAGAAAGAGCTTAAAACACTCAAAAAAAAGCCCAATCATCTGTCTTTTGATTCATTGAACATCAGGAGTGATAAACAGAAGTGATATAGAGTGTTTTTAAATTAAAAAATATTTCTTTATTCAAATATTGGAATATTTCATCAGTTTTGCAATTTTATATGCTCTATATTTTATGAATGTTTCACTGTATCTATGTATAAATGTGTATAGAAAGCCTTTATCAGTTGTTATAAGAGCTGGAAATATTTTAAATCTTGGATTTCCATAATTTCCAAAAAACAATATCCTGAAATTGCTGTTTTTCCCCAGCGAGCTTTAGAATTTTCCAAGTTGTGCTGTGTTCTATCTTAATCTTATGTTAACCTGTAACACATATACTGATATTTCCATGACTTTTCACATCTCAAATATATATATATATATATTTTTTTAAATGCAACGCTACACTCACTTAGGTATTTTGTATCTTTTTTCGAGCTGAGGCCTGAAAATAGGCCTCGTTTTTAAAAGGTGTCGAAACAAAAGCAGCACAGGCTTTGTAGTCCAGTCAGCCGCTCAGTAGCCTGTTTGTACCGAAGCCAACTGAGATGTGGACAAATCAAAGACTAATGAGCCGAGCGGAGGGCCGACACGGACAAACCACAGCGTGCCACCAACACTGGAGCGTGGAGGTTCAGGGCAGGCAAATGGGACTTTCTTTTCGCCTACTTATTAGGCACTGGGGAGAATCAACATGTGTGTGATTCTATAACAACAGCTTAGCCCTGCATTAGCACAACGTTCACCACAGCTTCCACCAGTAGAACCAGTGGGAACTCCAGAGGTTGTCCTTTACATATTTCCAATAAATGGTTCTACGCAATGAACGGGTACTGTACTGATGGCCCTGAGGGCTTCATTTAACTAAAGACAACACTCGCAAACAGATAAAACACAAAGAAGAAAATATCTTCTTGCATTTGACAACACACAATATAGAAAATAGAAAAAACAAACCAAATACACAAACATATTTTAATGGTATATGTGATTGGTGAATGTGTTTCTTCTTCTTCACTTTGCCTGTGTGAATGCTCCTCATGTTGTCAAAGTGGTGAAGATGTTTCCTTCATTTGCTCGTCTTCTAAAGTCTCACGGGTTATTCCTGAACTTCCACACTGTAGCCAATTCAATGTGCCAGTTATTGCTGAGAGTTATTTGTAACTTTTCTTATTCAAGCAGATGTTTTTGTTTCTTTTTTGCTGAGAGGGCTCAACACAGAGATCTAAGAAGTCCCAGTCTGGACGCAGACATGTTTTAAAGATGCCCCAGATGTTTATCCGACTGTTGCAGTCTTTCCTTGCTTTCATAATGCGGGCGTAATTGGAACAGACTGTCCTCAGAGCTGAGTTTGAGGAGGAATCAATGAGCGAGCTCAAGACAGCAAACAAAAAGAATAGGGGAGAGGATGACAGTACAAAAAAAGATGTGTACATACTTTATAAGAATACAGAGCCAGCCATGAATAAATAGACCAAACATGACACACTGTGCTTATCTGCGAGTGTGTATAGTAAATATCATAAGATATATGGGAGCCCCTGCTTATATCTCGTTGCAGAGGGCTGAATCTGCTTTTTTTTTCCATCTCTAAGCAGATGAACAGCTCCTACCGGCTAATGAAGAGATCCTGGTTTTAATGAAAAGGCAAAGTCGCGGGACTGAGACCAACTCAAAGCTAGAAGCTCCATCAGGCATTCCTATTCATAAACCAGAGGCCTCTTCACCTGATCCCAGAGCCGGAGCCGCCGCCCTCTATTCCCAGATTATCCCTGTGCGTCTGCAACCTCAGTGTCAGTCAGCCGAGTCATCCCCTTTGTGCCCTTCTGCCACAGACTGTCTGCTGAAGCTCCACTGCACACTTCACACGTCACAAGGTTATCTGTTCCTTTGTTTTGCTATTGAAGGAGCTGGAGACAGGATAACATGCCTTTCATCTACAGTAGTCTGTGCCACAGCGTTAGCACCCACACTGCAGAAAACATCGCTCAGTGTGTTCACGTGAACCTTCACATCCTGCTGCCGTTAACCAGCGTTTCACCGGGAACAGCAACAGTACTTTTTACTACTCTTTTATTTGTGCGATGCTAGTATAGAAATAGTTAGTATTAATTCTGCCCTCTTCTTCAGGTTCATAGCAACATCTCTGAAAACGTCTTATAGCTGGAGTACAGGTCTGCATGTTTAATCCAACAAACCTTTCACTGTTGATTAGTGAGCCCCCTAAAGCTACAGAGAAGGAACTATGTATTTGGCCTCTCCCTCTCCTCTTTCTGTTACTGTCTGTGCCCTCCAGTGTTGTTCAGTAATATATGGTCATTTTGCAATAAATCTCAGTCGATTTCAGAACTCCCAGTTCAGGTTATTTTAAAGTTATTATTGTATTTATTCTCTAACTTCACATCTTGTTCCCTTGCACCCATCAGTACGTATTGTACTGGCACACTGTTAATTCCAAAATATTACACTGTACGTGGATCAACATGCAGCTCGACTCCGTCGTCTTGTCTCCATCTAGTGTTCAGCAGTGGAACTGCTTCCTGCTCTGTGAATCCAAACAGATCAATAAAACAAGCTGTGTCTCATCTCATCTCGAGGGCAGAGGTAACACTTCATGAGCGGGGCAGGCGTTTTCTATATGAAGACACTGAGATTCTTCAGCTTGTGAACCTTAAACTGTTACTGTGGGTGTTGAGAACGTTCCATGTCAGTATTATTTTTACATGTGGATGTAATTCAGTGGGGTAAAACATGTAACATTCCTTAAAGAAACTCTGGAAACTAAGTGACGATTATCAAGTAGCTGTTGTTCGTTATGTATCAGGGTTTTAATGTCACTCCATCAGTTGATAACTTATAGTGGAATCATACTATGATTATGTTCCTTTGACAGTTGACAAGCTGTTGAGGGAGACAGAACTGGTCCGTTGTAGTTATATGGAATGTGGCTGAACTGTTAGGCTACCATGCAACACAATCCTCTTTTCATTGTATTCTTTTTTGTTGTTTGAAGGATTGTTTCGGAGTAAGCTTTAAAAAGATGAACAAAAATGAGTTATCCATTTTTTTGTATGACTCACATGAAGAGATTGTTGTCATGAAATGCATTACAATGCATTATTACCTCCAACAAAACATGACCTCATGTTTTCAGATTGCTTTGTTTGTTGGTTTGTCAAAAACTACTGAACTACATGTTCATGAAACTCTGTGGAGGGGTTTAACAAGAACCCAATCACAGGGTGGATACTCGCATTATTTTTCACTTACGGAGGAGTTCTGCCCCTCTTGTTTGATGTGTGATTTGACATAGATTGGCCATATTGTGTGTTCTGTTATAATTAAAACAACATTATTTTAAGTAAGCATTGTTTCTGGGTGACAAAGTTCTGCCAAAGTCCTGTTGTGTGTCTCAGACAGGAAGCAATAATTCAGGTTTAATGTGCTTGTTTGTAAATGGCATGGGAACAAACAAAGTCACATTGTGTCCTCTGGCACCTTCACTGCCTTTACCTTCACCACTGATGTCACAACAACATGGTGCGTGTGTGTGTGTGTGTGTGTGTGTGTGTGCTCGTGGAGCAGGGGGTGGGCACAGTATGTAGAGCATCAACATGCATCTTCACTCTGAAGGCTGACTCATCCCCATATATCACGCAAACACACCCTCGCGTCCTGAAATCATTTCTCTCATGTACGCTTGTTTTCTTTTCCATCAGCTCGGCAGCGGAGGGTGTCGAGGAGGCCGAGCTGTCTGAATAAAAGATGCATTACTGACGGGCTCGCATGTCGGAGAAGTGAGGTGAATCATCGGGTGAGTCACAGTTCAGCGTTGACCAGTGAAAGCACCAGATTCTCATGAGGTTGTTGGATAACCTCATGACTCAAACTGACTTTGGTAAACAGCTTACTGTTTAAAACGTTTCACAGTAGGGCTAATGATTATTTTCAATATCGATTCATCTTTCACTTATTTTCTTAATTAATGTCATTGTCATTCTGTTTAGGAAATTGTTCCCAGAGCACAAGGTGGCGTGTAGACATGTCTTCTGCCACACAGTCCAAAATACGATATTCAGTCTACATCATATTAGAAAACAAAAAATGTACTTTTCTGAACCCAGATGTGCCTCTTGACGATTGTCTATACAATATTCAGAGCATTAATATATCATCAAACAACTATCGGCTGTAAAGATATAGTGGAGTAATGTCTACCTGAGCAGAGAGGTAGAGAATCTGTGTGTATCAGAGTTGATATCAGAGCTTGTTGACATTTTTGATGTGTATGTTATGTGCCTCAGTGTTATATATGTGCTTGTACTGTAGGTGGGTTTGTTTTGCCTGACGCATGCTGCAGCCTGTTATGTCTGCTCTGCTCTAGTGTCGTACACTTTTATTTTGCTTATATGTGTATTGGTTTTGTCTCAACGTTACTGTCTATCTATGAATTTTAATTCCATTTTTATTTGAAATTTTGTAATTTTAGGCAGCCTTCAAACATCTGGCCGGGGACAGCAGATGAAAACTAGCCTCTCTGGCTAACTCTGGCTCACTTACAGTTTCACTGTTGATTGGTGTGCATTGTCCCTGCAAAATAAATAAACACACAAACAAACAAACAAACATAGCGTGGCCGATGTTGGGATTCTACCTCTCTCGCTATGGAAGGCCGCAGGTCACGCTCTCTACTGTACTTTTCGTCAGTAGAGTCGTATCAAATAACCAGCTGGTTCCGATTTACAATCAAAAGTAAAACAATTACAAACTGAAATACACTATTGATAGAATATGTTCCGCGGATCAGAGTTAAATCACGCTCCACCCAGCAGCCCAGTCCCCTGGTTCACTGTAAAATGGCAGCGTCGATAACTCCAGAGAAATCCTCGGCAACAATGTCTTATACTTTACAGTTTCCTCCTGAAACTGTAAAAGTCCATTATCAGCTCTGTGATTGGCTGAAATCCAACTGTTCCCTCCTGGCTTCGGACAGTGTCCACTCTCTGTTGACCTCCTTGGCCTGGTCCGCCCCTCGTTCCATAGGGCTGTGTTCCTCAACATCTCTGCTTGTCCTTCCCCCGCTGTGTTCACACCTTTTAGCATTCCTGTAGTCGGCCTCTTGAAACTCATCACGGTAGTATCTGTAAAGCCTCTCTCAAAATCCCTGTCTCTCCCTCACAGCTCATCACTATACATTTAGTTAATACATCCAATAGATAAACACATGATACTCATATACTATCTTCTTCAAGTAAATATACTGTAAACATATAATACATTCCACAAATCAATATCCTGTGACATTTTAATACATTGTAATATTTAATACATTCCTCAAGGTGTGTTTTTAATCATCCTAAACATGCTTCTAAACTTAAATCCTTCACAAATTGCCGACCATGTATACATTTTAGTGCACGTGAGTGTGCCCCACTGGTGAGCGCACACCCACCGCTCTGCCCTGTTTACATGGCGTTTACAGCTGATTCAGCCGTGAAGGAAGATGTGTAGCTCTCGCCCTCCGGTTCCCCTCGGGTAAACACTGTTAGCTCTGTCAGCACCGTTGACGTTGTTTGCCCTGTTAGCGCCGTTATCACCGTTAGCTGCTAGCGGCCG
The DNA here is from genome assembly GCF_023349555.1 of Cebidichthys violaceus. Lineage (NCBI taxonomy): Eukaryota > Metazoa > Chordata > Actinopteri > Perciformes > Stichaeidae > Cebidichthys > Cebidichthys violaceus. Next base: position 5,319,520 of record NW_027176450.1, read on the forward strand.
GCTCAGATGTGAACATGTTGAGAGCAATTCGGAGGCGATAGAAATGCACCTTTGATCTTCTATTAATCGATTAATCAATGTGTTTCCTGTTGCAGATGCTGAATATAAAGTGGCATTCACTAAATGTGTAATGGTGTTGCTTTTATCTTAATGGAGATATTATCTTTTAATGTGATGAACAGTTCTAATGAAACATTATTTTGTAAATGGGTTTTGTTAGCACATCCATAAGTTCACAGTAAAAATACTTCCATTGTGTTGCTAACTTTTTTCTCAGTGTTATTTATTTACCTGCTGTAGAGTTTGATTTTCTCTCTGAAAGACAAACTAGCGACAGCACTAGAAACCAGTGAGGTCTCATCCCGTAGTACTGGCAGCCCACAAGGACCCAGACAAGTAGATAAGTGTCTGCCAGAGAGGGAGGAGGAGGAGACATGCCGTCACTGAGCGCTGTCAGCCACGCTCGTCTTTCGCTGGTGAGTCAAAGTTTTCTGGTGATTCACGTCTGCAAACGATGGCCTCACAGTGAAGCCACTCTCCCCCTTTTTTCTCAACTCACACATCCTCCTCTTCCGATTATTTCACTCCTCCTCTCCATTCATCTGTTTGTCCGTATAGTATCTTTCCTTCCTGTCTGCTAATTGTTGCGGCACCGCACCATTTATTTCTCCACCAAAGCCTGCAGTAGCTCTCCGGGCCGACTCTTTCCCGCGGCGTCTTGGGGCCCTTGTTGGGAGACCTCCGGGATGTTCAAAAAAACTCTGCACACACCCAATCCCACCTGCGGGCCAGTGCAGCCCGACAGGGGATTTCACCGCGCTGATGACGGTGCACAGTCTTCCTTCCTGAGCCCACATAAATCTGTCGGTGGGCTCCGTCCTATAGTGTAATATTAAAGCTGTTTTCCATGACACGCTGCCCAGTGGGGGGTGGGGGAGGGGGGGTTGTTGATGAGCTGGTACAGAGCCGGGAGGAAAACATTGTGGTTAGAATTTACGCTGCACAAAAAAAACAACTGACGTATTACTGGTAACCATCTAACATGCTGTCATTTGAACTAAAATGTACTTCAGTGCAGGAAGCAAATCAGTCGGAATATAGCATATAAGATGCACGATACACGATGCACTTTTCATTCCCTTGCATTGCTTATCGATTTTTAGCTCAAACACTGTCAGTGTCGGTCTTCTCCAGTCAGCTGTGTGTAAATAGCACCTTGACTTCTCTTCTCCCTGAAAAAATTGACAAGAATGGACTTGTAAGGACATTTTTCAACTGAGTGAAGGACCTCTGTCATCTCAGTGGTAGAGGCTACTGACCTTAGGCTATCATCAAACAAACAGACACACACACACACACACACACACAGACAAGCGTGCACACTAAAGCTAAATGTTGTGCTAGTGCCATGTCGAAGTCCTCAGTCTGAACCAATTTATTACAACCAAACCTTGTTGTTATGAAAGGAAGCGTGACGGGTGTCATATCAGATGAATATTTAATTTGGAAAATTATGTACAAACTCTTTACAACTTTACATTATCTCTTATGCAATACAGAGTATATTAAATACATTAGCAAATGATGAACTTTAGATTCTTAGTCACATTTTCTTAAGATGCACTGCTTGATAGACAACACATTGTAAGAACAAGTTACATAACAGCGTAGCACATATGAAGCCATCCGATGTGTGTTGATCAGTCCACTAATGGCTTTTTGTGGTCTTACTTTTATGTTTCCTTTTAATATCATGCACTAAGTAATGTCACATCATTTCACTATTTCAGCTTCTGCTGAAGACCAAACAATGACAATGAGACAATCAGAACACAAGTAGGTGAATTATCTACAGCAGACAGTGACACATTCTTTATAGTTAACATTTTTGAAATGCCAGGTCAAAATACACTTTGAAATATATACAACATTCTGCAGTCTGGATTGCCATTGCACTTTTATTTATATCTGTTAATTACATCATAATGGCTCTGCTCTAAAATAAGAGACTGTAATACTGAGTTGATTGCAACAGTAGGAACACAAAAAGCTTTCTCTCCCTGAGGTCATCCAGCAGTCCACTGATCAGCAGATCAGGGCTCACAGTGGTGGTCGCCCCCCGTCACAGTATGTCAGAGCCCAGAGAGAGGCTGTGCTCCGGGTAGCTCACCTGCCAGGGAAGTCCCAGAGCTGGAGGAGGCTCCACAAAAGCGTCCATGTATTTCTGAGTGCAGGAGGCCCACACGCCCGGCTGGTACCCCAACCCCTCACCCACCTGGGGGTACCGCAGAGGGCTGGGTGGATGGTCGTGGGGGCTGCCGCAGTGTCCATATGAGGCATAAAGCTGTCCCTCTGTGGGATAACAAGGGTAGTGCGGAGACGGGGGACACGATGACGCGGCGTTATCCATGTAGACATGCGGCTCCGTGGGCAGCCGGTGCACGTGAGGCCCTTGTTGTGGCTGCACCTGGTGAGAGATGGATGTGTGCCAGGGGCCATAGCTCTGGTGCTCCAGGCGAGGCACCGTTGCCCTGGTCTGCTCTAGTCGAGATGCTCCCATCGCAGCTGGCCCTGCTGACAACCTGTTGCACTCCCGGTGGGTGCAGGGCTTGCTCGTGGGGTTGGAGCTCAGGAATACCGAGAGAGCGGAGATGCGGTTGATGGCCCTCTGTAGCGTGGCGATCTTGGAGAGCCGTTTGCCGCTGAGGTCATGATTCAGAGTGACGCGCAGGGCATTGAAGGCCTGGTTGTAGTCCATGATGCGCTTCCGCTCGCGGACGTTGGCGGCCATTCTTCGCGCCTTCGAGCGGACGGGACGATTGCGCTTCTTGGTCTGGCCTTCTTCGGGGTCGCTTGGGCTGCACGTTGAGCTCTCGCTGTCTTGGAAAGACGCCTTGGGACTTCCCTCGTCCTCCTCTTGGCCCAGCACGCCAAGCTCCAGCTCTTCCTCAGAGAACTCCGATCCTGCAACACTGCTGCAGCTCATTGTGTCAAAAACCCGGACACTGGATGAGTGCGGGTAAAGTCTTCCTGCTTGTATTGTTGTAGCGAAGAGGCTGCGTTTGCAGACTATTCGACACGCTCCCCGGGTGTTCCCCGGTTTGTTTTGTGGGGCTGTCGGTATTTGCTGCTGCGCCGACAGCCCAGGTATTCTCCTCCTCCGTCGCCTCTTGATTACTTGTGCCTCGACAAGACAGGTTGGCCTGCTTTTTAAAGCTCTTCAAGTCACATGGTACAGTCACCTTTGAGGAATGGTGCACTCTCTCTCCCTCTCCAGGTTTATGGGCGCCCTCCAGGCAAATGGCACTGTCACCTCCTCCTCCTCCTCTGACTCTCCCTCACATCCCTTGCAGGTTTTTACAGAGGAGTTTCAACATTTCACGTCAGTGTAAAACGCACGCAAAACATACTAATTATTTGGATAGCAATTAAGTTCACACTTCCTTTAACACCTTTATGGAGGATTTGATGCCACTGCTTTTGGCTCCCATAATCCCCGACTCCAGTTGCGTGTTTTTACTTGAGACTTTCCATGAAGTTGTGGCGTTGTACAGTCACGTGATCCAATCCCTCTCATTACAAATGAGCACCGTATCGTGCCAAGATTACTTCTTTTGCTGCAGACTACCATGTGTGCCTCTTACTTTCAACCATTGGTGCTCCATGACTATTAGTTACTCAGGGACATTCAGGACAAATTGCGCATTTATCCAAGTGGCCCAATCCGTTATCCACGTTTCCCCTTTTCTCAGGTCTGGGAAGGGAGGAACCTTCTTATCTGGCGCAGGTTAGATTTGTCCCAGCAATTAGTTGTCTCTGGAGTGGCGATCCTCCGCTCGCTCTGTATCTCACCGCTCAGCTTTAAGGGCCATGTAATTTAGAGTAGCTTCCCTGGAACCCATCCCCATAAATCAGGCCCGAGCAGCACCTGAGGACAAGAATGGAGCGAGCCCTAGACTTCAAAGAGAGGGAAAAAATAAGGGCAAATATTTTACAATTAGAACCTGCAATTGCTGTTGGTTAGGCTATCCATCATTAATAACCTTTTGCCATTGAAGATGTGGTTACTTTTTGATGATATTTAAACTGTGACAATACTAAAATATTTTAGAAACAGTCTTTATTAATAACCCTGTAAGGTACAAATTCCTACTAGATACAGAATAGAAACAGATTCCCTGTTTTGTTTACACCTCTCTCCTCTTGACACAAAATGACCTGCATCCACCTGAAATATATGTGTGTCAGCTGCTGTAGTGGACAGTGAAAGGTGATTGCACTGATACTTAGCTGGGTTTCTGACCAAGTGCATGAAATCAGGTAACTAAAGGGACTAAAGGGTCAGCCCTCAGACACTGAACTGGGGTCATTGAGAAGCATTGCTTCCTTCCTGTCCTCTTTTTTTTATTGTACGCGTTGCATCTCTGAGACGCCAACCTTTAAAACAATTACAGCCCAGAGTTTCAGCTCTAAAAGCACAACTGTTGATTTGAGGCGGCAACGTTTAGTCTCACCTGTTTATCATCGAGTCCGTGAGATCAGCACAGATTGGACTCGGATTATTCAGAAATGATATAGTTGTTTCTTTATTAATATACCCCCACATATGTCAGGAGTTGTGCTAATGTTTGGATGGCGCCTGAGGTTTTGCACAATTTCATTTTGCACAGAATTTGTGCAAAATGAACATCATTGTTTTCTATACACTTGCATTTGAATTCATTTTTCTTTGAACCTTGAAGACATTGACACTAAAGCTGTTCATAAGTCAACATGAGCTCAAGTCTTCTTGATTTGAATGTAACCTGCTTTTATTAGATAAGTTCAAGATGTAGTTCTGTCAATCAAATATTTTTCACTTACACAATGAAGCCCCAATGACAGAATCAATAACTACAACTTAAAAAAGATTGTTCTTCTTACTTGCATGCAATAGAAAAAACATTGTGCAAAGTACAAACTTGAATATTAAGATATTAAGCATATCACTGTGTAGCGTCAGATGATAAAACACGATGATGATGTTTGAGCATTTTTGTCTTTGTTTTTGTTACAGATCCCATAAAGTAACCACTTCAACCACTGTATTACCACACCTTTACATAACCCAGCTAATATTGTGCATACCTTTATAGCTAAAACTGTTTGAAATGTTCAGCCCAGGCCGCTCAGTTCCAAGGAGTGTGCAGGCTTTATCACTAGCTGTGATTTATGGCTTCACAAACATGTCAGATTTACTGCTGTGGTGTAAAGAGCATGAAGACTACAGCCTCGGACTCTCCCCGTCCATTCATTTTTGACAGGTGACAAGACACCAGTAATTATCAGCCGCCGGGAATAAATCACAAGATTTTATCACGCAGCTCGCCATGCCTTCTGTGGAATAACCATTTTCAAGCAAAGGGAACCCGTCCAACGCCACTGAACCGTAGATTTGTAAATCTCAAGCCCCCATAATGACTGGTTGTTAACCGGTTGTTATTAGAGGTCTGTGTGCCAAACGTTATAGATGTATACTTCCAAAGGGGTAGTTAGGGGTAATAAGTGAGTAAGGTCCAGGTTCGCTAACCTTGGCTTTGCAGCGGTATGTTAATGCATGTTTTTGGTGTCTGCCATGGAATTTTCTCACTTCAATAAAAGTCTCCAGTCTCCAGTCCACTATTTGTCAACCCACAATCCCTCAGGATAATGTCTGTAAAAATCAATGTTATCAACTGTACACTGCCAATCTGTGGTCAGTTCATTGCAGTTATTTTATTTGTCATACTCTAATTTATTTTATTGCAAAAACACTGTGTTGCTTCCTAGGTCAAAGGAAGAAATTAAAATTTCAAACGTTATTCTATTTTGATTCATGATAATCTAATGTGTTCATACTAGAAATACCACAGCACATTACCTTATCCTTCCCAAGTCTTTGTAAAGGATATGCTACCCATGTTTACCTGATGAAGTATGATGATTGATTTTTATTAAATGCAGTTGAAAGTGCATTTCTTTTCTTGGCTTTAGTAAAAAGCAGTGACGTAGTTTCCTCTCAGTAAGATAATCAATAGAGTGCTGCAGGGTAGACAAAGTTACCGTCACACTGGTTCCCTCCACAAAGAGCCAATGGGATTAAGAGCATAATCTCTGTGGCAAACAAATGTTTATGATACTTACATGGTTTATTCAGCAAGATAATCTTCATACATTAACACCACTTTTATGATTTTGAAGTGTGAATACAATCGGCAGATTTCAAAAGCAAAGGTGAGGCCGTAAACAAGCCACACCAGGTCACATGAGTGTTATATGAACACTAGGCTGTAAAGGTGGACTGTGTTATATGAACACTAGGCTGTAAAGGTATACTGTGTTATATGAACACTAGGCTATAAAGGTGCACTGTGTTATATGAACACTAGGCTGTAAAGGTGGACTGTGTTATATGAACACTAGGCTGTAAAGATGGACTGTGTTATATGAACACTAGGCTGTAAAGATGGACTGTGTTATATGAACACTAGGCTGTAAAAGTGAACTGTGTTATATGAACACTAGGCTGTAAAGGTGGACTGTGTTATATGAACACTAGGCTGTAAAGATGGACTGTGTTATATGAACACTAGGCTGTAAAGGTGAACTGTGTTATATGAACACTAGGCTGTAAAGATGGACTGTGTTATATGAACACTAGGCTGTAAAGGTGGACTGTGTTATATGAACACTAGGCTGTAAAGGTGGACTGTGTTATATGAACACTAGGCTGTAAAGGTGGACTGTGTTATATGAACACTAGGCTGTAAAGATGGACTGTGTTATATGAACACTAGGCTGTAAAGATGGACTGTGTTATATGAACACTAGGCTGTAAAAGTGGACTGTGTTATATGAACACTAGGCTGTAAAGGTGGACTAGTTAGAGGGATGACTTTTAGTCATCTCATTTAGCCACTCATTAGTAACCGCCTTTTGTAAACGCTTCAAAATCTACCTGAGGGGTAATAACTGATGTGTTTTATGTCGGAGAACAAAACATTCAAATATCTTAAGCTTGTGTTAACCACACACTTTATTTCAGGAATCTAACCAAAAACACATTCAAAATGCTTAATAACTTTGTAATGAGGGAATTAGAAGTGAAAAATTCAAGGATTCAAGAACAATTTATTGTCATTATGCAACAACATAAAAACATAACAAACAAAACAGTAAAACTAATCAGGAGGAATGCTAACTCCTGCAGAACTCTATTATGTTGTGAATTACGTGAACGCTATCGCCAAGTCAACGCTAGCTGTGATCACTTTGAAAATAATTAAGAGAAGTGTCACTGATTTTTTAAAGTGGGGTTATAGTGATAGATAGATAGATAGATAGATAGATAGATAGATAGATAGATAGATAGATAGATAGATAGATAGATAGATAGATAGAGAGACGGACGAATAGATGGATGGATGGATGGATGGATAGATAGATAGATAGAGAGACAGAGAGACAGAGAGAGAGACGGACGGATGGATAAATTAGATAGATAGATAGATAGATAGATAGATAGATAGATAGAGATGGACAGACAGAGAGAGAGATGGACGGATGGATAGATAGATAGATAGATAGATAGATAGATAGATAGATAGATAGAGACGGACGGACAGACAGACAGAGCATCAGAAGATCGTAGTTTAGCCACCTGAAAAAAGGCTCACCTAAAAAAATATCAATATCAGTTTAAGTGTACGCTATATTTACAATATTTTTACCACTTACCACACTCTCAAAATAACCTGTAATTTCACCAACACAGGAGATGCTGGTCTACTGCTGCCTCCATCAAACTTGTTTTGTTTGTGTTATTGTTTGTGTTATTGTGTGACTTTCGTATATATATATATATATATATATATATATATATATATATATATATATATATATATATATATATATATATATATATATATGTAGACTATAAGGATTTACATATATGTAGCAGCATCATCAGGTCACACTTTTAGATGGATTTGGGAGTAGCCTATAGCATAATATAAAACCCCAAAATAATGGAGTGTGTAAAGTAGCAATATTACTCAGTAAAAATACTCTGTTACAGGTAAACATTTTAATTGGGTAAGAACACAATTTAAAAAAATTTACTTTTAGTATCAAAGTAAAAGTTGGGCAGACTGGGCCTTTCAGACGGTTGTCTTATGATAATATATAATATTATATATCATTATATACCGAATATTTTGACCCATTTACACTTACACTACATGTTTTAATTCACAGCTTGTTGAGGTGCAGCTAATTAGAATCATGTTCTCTACTACTAGAATCCATCGTGTTTTAGAAATCATAATCTTGATTTGTAAAGTCACCGTTGCTCTTAAAAACATGAATATGCCTCTGAAGTGTTCATGCGCCTCAAATTTGTACTTAAGTGCTATACTTGATTAAGTGCACTTACTATCTACCACTAATTAAATGTCAGAATCAGCATTTATTCACTGTACCAGCAGGTTTACTGAGCACTGTAGGAATCCTCCGTCCACACAAAGTGAAACACATTTCTTACGTTATTGACGCTGTGAGAGAGCGTCTGCGTCTTGTGTAGATCTTGTCCAGCTCGTTAAAAACAAACGAGTAGACACGACTATTGTGAATCATTCCGTCTGAACTTACTGGCAATTACGCGTCGCTGCTGCTGTAATCCTCTCAGTGCGCATGCAGCTATAAAACCTGAGCTGTCGGGTTGAAACAGTGCCTCGGGTATCCACAGCTCAAACATTGAAAGTGTTATTCTCAGAGTATCTGTCACAGTGTTGGCTGTTAATCATAAAGGTCTGTATCTTATGCTGCAGCATTATAGGTGTTTCCAGTAGTTTAGTGATTTATAGAGGTGGGGGACTAAAGTTGGTGGTTGCTTATGAAGAGAAGAATATTGTGATCGAGGCCAATAAATGTCATCATTGTTTTTCATAAAGCAGTTAATCATACAGGACACATATTGCTGGCATTTTTCTGATTAATTCAATAATGTCTTGACTATTTATGAATCAAGTTAATATCTAGTATTGTGTAAATATCTGTTGGATTTTAACCCTGCTTTATTTGAATGGTAACCAGGTGATTAATGAGACATTTTTGTTTCAGTCAGGTCATAAAGGAAAGCTGCATATCTAATGTTTGGGTCACTAAAGAATCCTGCACTCTCTAATTTAGCCATTACTACAGCCTCCCTTCCTCGTGATTTATACGTTAACAAAACCATGCAAATCTGTCAGTACTGATGTCATGACATGTCTAACAGTTTCCTCCACGTAGGAATGTCAGGGCGCTTCTTCTCCTGAACACTTGAATCATGATATGAATCACTTGTTTTTACAGGACAGTACTGAAGACATGCTGAAAAAGAGCTGTTTGGCATTAAACTCTTCATTTAAACTGTGTTTCATTGACGCTCATGTTGCGGTCATTGTGGCATAACAAATGTATAAACTAAAGATACCCCCCCCCCCCTTCTCAAAAAAAAAGAAAAGAAAAGAAGAAGGCAGCGGTGTATATTCATAGAGCATTCCTTCCGAAGAGAAGTCAGTAATTACGCCTGGTTATCATTACAGGGTCCTTTAGGAGTGTTGGAACATGTGGTCAAGGTTAACTGTCTGTAGGCTAGTTCCCACACAAACCCTGAACAGTTAAAGCGATGCTCTCTGACCGCAGAGTGGAACAAAGCAGCAGCACTCTGGAGGTACGTGGATGTGTCTCAGCTCACAGCTTAATGAATGAATGAGTGAAATGAAAGATGGCTGGTGGACAATGAGCGTATTTCTTTAACAGTAAAGTCACGATCGTCACATGGTCGTTGATGATTGTAGCTTGTCTTCATGTTGCCAGATAAACGTGATGTAATGATTCACAAATAAATTGTGATAAAAAAACAAAAACATTCTTTTGAGTCTGGGAATGCTGCTATAAAATCCACCCTGAACAACCACGGCATAGCCATCAGTCACACGTCTGTTATAATCAAACATGTGGAGCTCAAGAACACTCTTTGGCCTGACTCCTTAAAAAAAAGATGACGTGCGTGTCGGTTACAACGGTGTTTTTGATGGAGACACCAGCTGAAGACTGGCAGCAACAAGCAGTCCTGAGGGAGATATTCAGGGAGAGAAGCATTAAGTGACCCACAATTTTCAGTGTAGACTATGACAAAGTTAGGTTTGGTGTACACAAGTTTGAAGGTTTCTGTGGTTCTGATGAACAGCACCAAATTCAACCAGTAAAATCATTACTCATTGGAGACTGCAGATGAGCAGATGAGGTGCTGTAAGAAGAGTCAGTAAGGAAAGGCCTTCAGTATATTACTAATGTTTCAGTAATCTTTATCCTGCCATTAACAGAATACAACTTTCTTTCTGTGTATAGAATAAAGGAACAAAACATAAAAGTATGTGTTTTCATCAGATAATGTCGTGAAAATATTACGGCTCGTAGTGCTGAGCCGTTGCCCTGCTCTGGGCAGCTATAGGTGGCCGACCTTGCAAGACACGCTCATTCTTGGCATCAATATCGCATTGTGCAACTAGACTGGCATCGCCACACCTTCTACACCACCCTTCACCTCCCACGCTGACGCACAGCAAGTCCTGATACCAAACCGGCACGGGCGAGGAAATGATCTCAGTCCTGAGAGTCAGTTTGAACAAAATCAGAAAACACTGGATTTAAGGGATAGAAATGTAGCCGCGCTCTTCCTACTGGAACATTTTCCTTTGAGCCTTTTTCTTGTTGTTTTTGGAATATTTTAAGTGAAGAAATATTCTATTTTATGGTATTTGTGAGCCCTTCTTTTTGCTATAACCAGTTATGTTGAGCAGCTCCCCTAAACTTGAGATGAAGCGATTGGTCAACTCAGGACAGTAGAAAACAATTCATGATAATCCTTCAAATGTTCCATATTTGTCATAGGCTTACTTGAATCACAGAAGAAATACATCCCCAAGCAACATAAACTGTTAAAATGATATAACGAGTGCAGAGATTCTCAACTGGTGAAGAATCTACAGACATAAACAAACAAATCAGTTTTACTGGTTCACGTGAAACATGTGGGACGGGGACTGACAGGAACAAGAGAGCTCCCTACTACTACGACTGCAGAGGACATCTTCAGCTCAGGTTCAAACTGCACCATCTGTTCATTAAATACATTTGAGAAGTTGAACATTTGGGTCGCGGCTTGTCATTAAGGGGTGATGGTGGGTCCCGCAGCCAGACCAGTTGAGAACCACTGAACTAGTGTCTCAATGTGGCCAGCAGGGAGAGCTGCAGCTCCTACAACCCTATCGATCCACAATAATCAATTCCCTCAAGGATTCTTTTATGGTATTGATAGTCTAACACACACTGTATATACGTTAGTGAGGCTAAATTATTTCCTTTTTACAATGATACAACCAGTTCAGTAGCATTTCCTCCCTTTTTTCACTATTAATAGAGATGTTAAATAAGATGCAACAATTACCCATTTTGATTTTGTTTGGCATATATATATATATATATATATATATATATTGAACCGTTCGGTACGGGGCTCACGGTTCAGTACGCATTACGAACCGAACAATACGTTTGAATAAGATTAAATTGCTTTTGAAAAATAAAATATAGCTGAAATTGGTGGAGCCACTGCGCTCAAACATGGCAACCCACCCAACGTAACGTGATGTCCTTCCCTGATTCGCCACGGTCCTATCACGTGACCGTTCCCGGATGTTCACAAACGACAAAAGCATTGATTACAGATCGACTACCAGGTTAATTCAATATGAACAACTGATTACAGGCATTGCTGACCGTGTTGTCTTTACTAGCAGCTGTTGTTCAGTTAAAGTCTGCAGTATTACGGAGGAAGCAGCTGTTAATGGAGCGATTAATGAGCGGCGTGACCAGCGGCGTTATCAGACCTACGGAGCGGCAGTCTGACGCCACGGTTAGTGGCTTTAGGGAGGACGGACTTTCCTTTTCTTATTAATGTTTCATTTGTTCTGTACAATTATGGACACAAGTTAACACACATAAACTATAAAGGAACAAAACATGGATTGCTCTTGTTAGGGTGTCAACTCTCTCACAGACAAAGGAAGGCCGCATGTCTCCTACTGCTGCGTCTTTTGGCAGCAGAGCAGGGCCAAAAAATAAGCTGGCCCAAGTTAAAATCAAATCAAAAGTTATTTAATAACAAACAGAAGCTAAACAATTATAAACTGAAGTACACTATTAAACAAAACAAACTAAATTTCATGAAAGTGAGGCCCCGTCCGAGCCACGAGACATCAGCATCATGGTCAGGAGGAGGTCTGATTCTCTCCTCAGATTTACAGTTCTTTGTCTCCCAAGGGTCACAATCGATCACCTCCACGATTGGCTGAAGTCCAATGAGTTCCTCCCTGGCTCCTGACCCATTGTCCTGAGCAGACACCTCAGTCAACTACAAATACTTCCCCCGCAGATTCACACCTTCTGACATTCTTCAAACCCCCCTCCCTCAATATACATTCATGCATGAAATGACCACACTCCCTGGTTCAAAACTAGCAAAACAAGCAAACATATTATATAATAATTATACCTTTGGTTTAAACCTTAAGTAAACATTGACATAAAATATCCGCCACTAGGAGTGCTATAAAACATACTAGGAATGCTTCTAAACTTTAAATTCCTCACACTCTCCAGTACGACAGAGACTTCAGCCACCAGCAGAGCTACGAGTGAGAGACGTGTGTTTACCACATTTATGGATCATAATCTATTAAACCTTTGTGTATAAGTGTTAATATTAAATTAAATATGAGGTGAGAGAGAGAGAGAGAAACCCGCAGCGCTGTAACTAAGTCTGAAAAATAAAACTTTCCAGGAAATGTGTCTGTTTGAGTTAATAGAGGAATATTTTAGAGGAAGATCTTAAGCATTAAACACGACCTTTCATTATTAAAGACTACTTGAGATTCTCACCGGCGAGGATTTGGCATTTCTGCTTTTTTGCTGTACTGAAAACGTACCGAAACGTACCAAACCGTGGCACCACTGTATTGTATTGAACCGAACCGAGAATTTTGTGAACTGTTACACCCCTAATATATATATATATATATATATATATATATATATACGTATATACGTATATATATATATACACATATATTTATATATATATTCACTATATTCCAGTAAATTCTACATCTGGGCCCAAAGCTAAAATTCATTGATGTAAATCAAAGCAGGATACTTTGTTACAAAATGATTTAACAGCCTTTAGAATTACATCAAACTATATTGAATAATTAGCACCAAACGTTGTTTGGTGATAAATTAACCACAACATTAGCGCCGCTGAAAACATTACGTCACAACTGGTCCGACGTTTCCTAAAAAAATAAACAAACAAAAAACTCACGAAATCCGTGATTTCAAAGCCTTGTCCAGCTGTTTACTGACGTTAGTCATGTTTAATGAAGAGAGAGAGGGAGAGATATACAGGCAGGCATCTTCTTTGTGTTGTTGTATAAATGCCGTTTAGACAATTTCGAAAGTATGTTGATCAGTATGTAGTATGTAGCCAATCATCTTTATTCATAAGGAAAATGTAAGCTAGCTGTCTAATCTAGCTAGTTTTTATTTTTTGATTGCATTTGGCTCAATATGGCCTTGTTAGGGCCCGAGCACCGACGTAGTCGGAGCGGAGGACCTATTGTTATTCTAATGTTTTTTATTATTAGGGCCCGAGCACCGACGTAGTCGGAGCGGAGGACCTATTGTTATTCTAATGTTTTTTATTATTATTATTATTATTATTATTATTATTATTATTATTATTATTATTATCGTACCAGTTTCATCGCAAAAAGGAGGTGCTTGGGATACTGGGAATCTTTTGAAATTTGGCACAAAATTCAATCGTGTTGAAAATTCCAGTATTATTGGGGTGTCCAGCTGCGGCATGACATTTTGGCTCGATAGCGCCCCCTACAGAGTAGCCCCAACTTTGGGTTTCACCTAGCTGTATGAAATTTGGTAGGTATGTGGAACGTGATGGGACGTACAAAAAAGTCAAAAGGAGGTATATCCTAAACCAAACAGGAAGTCGGCCATTTTGAATTTTATGACGTTTTTGGACCGTTTCAAGGCACCGTACTTTAACGAACTCCTCCTAGAGATTAAACCCGATTGCCTTCAGATTTGGTCAGTATGCTCTTGAGAACTTGGCAGTGAAACGATACTCAAAGATCAAAAAGTTATCGAACTATGTGTCCGTGGCGTGGCGGCAAAAAAACACCATTCGCCATGAAACAGGAAGTTGTTGTAACTCGGCTGTACATGTTTCTCATATGTCATAACATCCTGACCCTGAACACATGTATATGACAATTTAGAATTATAGTAATAGCGCCACCTAGTGGCAACAGGAAGTCATAGGTTGTGTACTTTGACACCCTACTGCTCACAGATTAATCGGATCCCTCTCAAATTTTGTCACAAAAGCCTTAAAACCTTGATAATGCTTCATTGTGAAAATTGTAGGAAGTTGTCGAAGCGTGGCGACGTGGCGGCTCTGCGAATTTCGATCCTTCGCCATGAACGAATAAACTGATGTAACTCGACTCCGCATCATCAGATCTTTACCAGATTTCACATGTTTGATTAAACTCCAGGCCTGAAGACATCTGCAAGCCAATTTTGAATCATAGTCATAGCGCCACCTACTGGCAACAGTAAGTTAAAGTCTTTATACTTTGGCTTGTTTCTCTTAGTTGGAAAGTCAGATCAACATCAAATTTGTTCCACACAAATGTAAGAAGTTCATAATGCCAGTTCTCTAAGCTTTTGATGTTTCGTCGAACGCCGTTGTCGTGGTAACGCAGTCTTCGCCGTGAAAAACGATGGTCATTTGGAGAGGTTAAAAAAGCTCGAAACACAAGCAAACTTGACACACAGATCACAAGGCCAAAATGTAGTTCTATAATATGATTTTATTCAATCAGAGTGTTAAATCGACTCAATAGCGCCCCCTACAAAATTTTGACGAAGCAGCCCTTGCAGTACGTTTCACATAGATTAACAAAATTTGGTAGGCACATGTATCACATGTGGACTTAAATAAAAGTCTCTTGGGGCCATGCCCTAAACCCAACCGGAAGTCAGCCATTTTGAATTTAGTCTGAATTTCTAGTGTCGTTTTTGCAATTTCCAGGCGCTCTACTTTAACGAACTCCTCCCAGGGAATTAATCAGATCAACTTAGAATTTGGTCAGAACAATCTAAAGACCTTTGTGATTAAAAGTTACTCAAAGGTTGTTGTTTCGTGAAATGCCGTTGCCGTGGCGATGCATTCCTCGCCATGAAAAACAAAGATGTTTTTGAGGGGCTAAAAATACTCAAACCAAAATCAAACTTGTCACACACATTTAAAATCCTGAATGTAGTTATCTGATGTGATTTTAATGCTTCAGAGTGGCAACTCGGCTCGATAGCGCCCCCTACAATATTTCGACGATGCAGCCCTCGCAGTACGTTTCACCTAGATGTATGAAATTAAGTAAGCAGGTGTATCACATGTAGACTTAAAAAAAAGTCTTAGGGGTCCATGCTCTAAACCCAACCGGAAGTCAGCCAATTTGAATTTTGTATGAATTTCTTGTGGTTTTATTTCCTTTTCCAGGTGCTGCACTACGAACTCCTCCTAGGGAAATAATCCAATCAGCTTAGAATTTGGTCAGAACAACCTAAAGACCTTAACGATTAAAAGTTACTAAAAGCTTGATGTTTCATCGGATAACATGGACTTGGTGTCGCGGCAATTTTACATGATTCGCCATCATCCATCAAGCTTTTGTAACTCAACCTTACTTTGTCAAAACTGCCCCAAACTTGACATGCTTGATTGCTGTCGTGATTTTAGGACTTCTGCATGCCAATATTAACTCATAGTCATAGCGCCACCTACTGGCAACCACGGACGTAAACAGAATTCTATAATAACAGCGGCCCAAACAGGGTTTGTGGGCACACCATGAGAAAAAGACTTCTCTGATCTAAATATGTGCAAACTAAGATGCTTGGAGAACAAAAATTAATCAAAAGTGTTTTTCAAACCATGTCAGTGGGCATTAGTATAAATGATCTGTCTAGAGCTTCTACATGAGAATCAGGTTAAATGTTACAATGAATGCTTCACACTACAATCTAAAGTTACAGAAGAGCTTAAAATGGAAACAGTGTCAAATTAAAGTGATCAAGTAAAAACAAATGACACTGCTGTTCTGTTAACTTTCATGTAAGTCCAAATACAATCAGTAGGACACTGCAGGGAGTTGAACTCCATCCCAGTAACCTGACAGTCTGTTATGTTACAAATACTGAAGCACATTCACACGTTCATTTTCTTAATGATCTTAACAGGCTTACATTTATGATTGTATCGGAGGTACACTCAAAACATTTGAGGCTTAAGACCTGGCAACATGGTCTTGCTATGCTGCTGGTCGACGCAGGAAATATCATCTAACTTGTGCATGCAGTGTATGATGGTCACAGAAATGCATTGCCGCATCAACCAGAGTCCTGCCAGTACCCTCGACGTGTGTGACGTTGCGAGGGCCCGATCAATGCTGTTTGCAGCTTTAATTATTATTAGGGCCCGAGCACCGACGTAGTCGGAGCGGAGGACCTATTGTTATTCTAATGTTTTTTATTATTAGGGCCCGAGCACCGACGTAGTCGGAGCGGAGGACCTATTGTTATTCTAATGTTTTTTATTATTATTATTATTATTATTATTATTATTATTATTATCGTACCAGTTTCATTGCAAAAAGGAGGTGCTTGGGATACTGGGAATCTTTTGAAATTTGGCACAAAATTCAATCGTGGTGAAAATTCCAGTATTATTGGGGTGTCCCGCTGCGGCATGACATTTTGGCTCGATAGCGCCCCCTACAGAGTAGCCCCAACTTTGGGTTTCACCTAGCTGTATGAAATTTGGTAGGTATGTGGAACGTGATGGGACGTACAAAAAAGTCAAAAGGAGGTATATCCTAAACCAAACAGGAAGTCGGCCATTTTGAATTTTATGACGTTTTTGGACCGTTTCAAGGCGCCGTACTTTAACGAACTC
The DNA here is from genome assembly GCF_023349555.1 of Cebidichthys violaceus. Taxonomy (NCBI): domain Eukaryota; kingdom Metazoa; phylum Chordata; class Actinopteri; order Perciformes; family Stichaeidae; genus Cebidichthys; species Cebidichthys violaceus. The sequence continues at coordinate 5,336,684 of NW_027176450.1, forward strand.
CTCCTAGAGATTAAACCCGATTGCCTTCAGATTTGGTCAGTATGCTCTTGAGACCTTGGCAGTGAAACGATACTCAAAGATCAAAAAGTTATCGAACTATGTGTCCGTGGCGTGGCGGCAAAAAAACACCATTCGCCATGAAACAGGAAGTTGTTGTAACTCGGCTGTACATTGCCTAATCTGCTCTAAATTTCTCATATGTCATAACATCCTGACCCTGAACACATGTATATGACCATTTTGAATCATAGTAATAGCGCCACCTAGTGGCAACAGGAAGTCATAGGTTGTGTACTTTGACACCCTACTGCTCACAGATTAATCGGATCCCTCTCAAATTTTGTCACAAAAGCCTTAAGACCTTGATAATGCTTCATTGGGAAAATTGTAGGAAGTTGTCGAAGCATGGCGACGTGGCGGCTCTGCGAATTTCGATCCTTCGCCATGAACGAATAAACTGATGTAACTCGACTCCGCATCATCAGATCTTTACCAGATTTCACATGTTTGATTTAACTCCAGGCCTGAAGACATCTGCAAGCCAATTTTGAATCATAGTCATAGCGCCACCTACTGGCAACAGTAAGTTAAAGTCTTTATACTTTGGCTTGTTTCTCTTAGTTGGAAAATCAGATCAACATCAAATTTGTTCCACACAAATGTAAGAAGTTCATAATGCCAGTTCTCTAAGCTTTTGATGTTTCGTCGAACGCCGTTGCCGTGGTAACGCAGTCTTCGCCGTGAAAAACGAAGATGCTTTTGAGGGGCTAAAAATGCTTGAAACATAAGCAAACTTGGCACACAGATTTAAAGCCAAAAGTTTAGTTACATGTTATGGTTCTATTGCTCTAGAGTGGAGAGTCGGCTCAATAGCGCCCCCTACAATATTTCGACAAAGCAGCCCTCGCAGTACGTTAGACCTAGATGTATGAAATTTGGTAGGAATATGTATCACATGTGGACTTAAATAAAAGTCTCTTGGGGCCATGCCCTAAACCCAACCGGAAGTCAGCCATTTTGAATTTAGTCTGAATTTCTAGTGTCGTTTTTTCAATTTCCAGGCGCTCTACTTTAACGAACTCCTCCCAGGGAACTAATCAGATTAACTTACAATTTGGTCAGAACAATCTAAAGATCTTTGTGATTAAAAGTTACTCAAAGCTTGTTGTTTCGTGAAATGCCGTTGCCGTGGCGATGCATTCCTCGCCATGAAAAACAAAGGTGTTTTTGAGGGGCTAAAAATACTCAAAACAAAATCAAACTTGTCACACACATTTAAAATCCTGAATGTAGTTATCTGATGTGATTTTAATGCTTCAGAGTGGCAACTCGGCTCGATAGCGCCCCCTACAATATTTCGACGATGCAGCCCTCGCAGTACGTTTTACCTAGATGTATGAAATTAAGTAAGCAGGTGTATCACATGTAGACTTAAAAAAAAGTCTTAGGGGTCCATGCTCTAAACCCAACCGGAAGTCAGCTAATTTGCATTTTGTATGAATTTCTTGTGGTTTTATTTCCTTTTCCAGGTGCTGCACTACGAACTAGTCCTAGGTAATTAATCAGATCAGCTTAGAATTTGGTCAGAACAATCTAAAGACCTTTGTGATTAAAAGTTTAGAATTCATCAAACATGGACTTGGTGTAGCGGCCATTTTACATGGTTCGCCATCATCCATTAAGCTGTTGTAACTCAACTGTACTTTGTCAAAACTGTCCCAAAGTTGACATGCTTGATTACTGTCATGATTTTAGGACATCTGCATGCCAATATTAACTCATAGTCATAGCGCCACCTACTGGCAACCACGGACGTAAGCAGGATTCTATAATTACAGCGGCCCAAACACTGAACTTAATAAAAGGGTTTGTGGACACACCATGAGAAAAATACTTCTCTGATCTAAATATGTGCAAACTAAGATGCTTGGAGAGCAAAAGTTAGACAACAGTGGTTCTCAAACCATGTCAGTGGGCATTAGTATAAATGATCAGTCCAGAGCTTCTACTCGAGAATCAGAATAAATGTTGCAATGAATGCTTCACACTACAATCTAAAGTTACAGAAGAGCTTAAAATGAAAACAGTGTTAAATTAAAGTGTTCAAGTAAAAGCAAATTACACTACTGTTCTGTTAACTTTCATGTGAGTCCAAATACAATCAGCAGGACACTGCACCCAGTAAACTGACAAGTCTGTTATGTTACAAACACTGAAGCGCATTCACGCACATTCATTTTCTTAATGATCTTAACAGGCTTACATTTATGATTGCATTGGAGTAAACTCAAAACATTTGAGGCATAATGCCTGGCAACATGATCTTGCTACGCTGCTGCGTAACTCGTGCACGCAGTGTATGATGGTCACAGAAATGCATGACCGTGTCAACCAGAGTCCTGCCGGTATCCTCGACGTGCGCGTAGTTGCGAGGGCCCGATCAATGCTGCTTGCAGCTTTAATTTATTATTATTATTTTTAATTTCATAAATAATTTTGGCGATGGGTGCCCTTTTTTTTGGTTTGAGCACCTGCCCCCCAAAATGTCTGTGCATGTGCCTGTATATATACGTATACACGTATATACGTATGTATATATATATATATATATATATACACATATATACATATGTATATATATATATATATATATGTATGAATATATATATATATATATATATATATTGTATATTGTAATAGTAATTTTTTACGTAGTATATATTTCTACTCAGTATATTGTATTCATGCATAAGCAATTTTGCTCTGGACTTTGTTGAACTTCACCGTGTCTCTGTTGTGCAGAAGAATAATTCTCCCTTGCTTGTTCACATAGATAACTAACTGTGTTGTATGAGAATGTTCCATGCCAAGGCTTTTGGGCCGCTTGTTTTGGTTGCTGGCCGTTTGTTTTCACTCGTTGTTCCCATCAGTCTGAGACCAAAAGTCTGAGACCGAGATGTCTGTAACGTTGGCCATCGGCCCCCACCTTTGCTCATTCTGTATAAAGAAAGCTTGTTCACTTTTTTCTTGGTTCTTCCTCACTGAGACTGTACGCATTCTAATGTGATGATTGGACCTTCTCTGCGCAGAGAATAAATACTTAAAAGACAACCTGGTTTTTGGTATTATGTAATTCAGCATGAAAAGACTCACGCAAAGCGGGTATAAGAATTTTTTTCCACCACAATATATATATATATATAGTTTGCCAGAGTATGTTGCACATACAAGGAATTTTACATGGTGGATAGTGCATAACATTAAACAATCAACACAATCAAAATAGAAACTATTACAAAAAAATAAATATGCACAGACAAACAGATAACAGTACTTTAAATAAGTGTAATGTAAGTGTAATGTAAAAGTGTGAAGTATATTTAAATATGAAGGGATGTGCAGGGGAGTGTGCCGGTAGGAAATTGTCCTGGGGATGTCAGAGTCAGAGTCAGTGGGGGTCCCGGGCTTTGTTGATGAATCTAACTGCAGACGGGAAAAAACTGTTTAAGTGGCGTGAGGTCTTGGTCCTGATGGACCTCAGCCTCCTGCCAGATGGAAGGGGCACGAACAGTTCATGTCCAGGGTGAGAGGGGTCGGCTACAATCTTTCTTGCTCGCTTCAGGGTCCTTGAAGTGAACAAGTCCTGGAGGGACGGCAGATTGCTGCCGATCACCCTCTCAGCAGAGCGAATGATAGCTGCAGCGTACCAGACGGTGATGGAGGAGCAGAGGATGGACTCAATGATGGCTGTGTAGAAGTGCACCATCATTGTCTTTGGCAGGTTGAACTTCTTCAGCTGCCTCAGGAAGTAAATCCTCTGTTGAGCCTTCTTGGTGATGGAGACAATGTTCAGCTCCTACTTGAGGTCCTGGGTTATGATGGAGCCAAGGAAGCGGAAGGACTCCACAGCGTTGACGATCGCACCCCCGATCACACAGGGTGATAGGGGGTAGGTGGGGCTGCGTTCTTGCGGAAATCCACAACCATCTCCACTGTCTTCAAAGCATTGAGCTCCAAGTTGTTCAGACCGCACCAGGTCACCAGATGGTCAAGGGAGATTGACCATATGTCAGTATGTATACATATATTTATATACATACAAATACATATATATATATACATACATATATAGTTATATATCATTGTTTGAATAAATTGACAATGTCTTTATGTTTTAAATACATGCTTGTGAATGACTAACATACAGTACATTTGGGTCCAAGCATGAGAGGAAATGTGATCACAGATTTGAAATTCAAAATGTAGCATGTTGGAAAACCCCGTCATTACATTTTCCAAAAGAAACACATTTGATAAATTACATATGTTTATGCATGTATTATTGAAAACGTACATGTTATATATTTTATAAATGAATTACCAGGCTCTTGTTGTATTCCTCTCATCATTAGAACAAACAGAATGTGCGCTAACCTTTAATATTAGATTGAATGTTAAAAGAAGGCCACAGTTCTCAGAACAATACGAACATTTACGCTTCCTCATGTGCAGATGTAAATGTTAAATGAAAGCTAGCTAACACTTTTAGGTCCATCCCAAATATACAGTATATGTGCAGTTTGTACTAGCATTTTGGAATAATTACATACTTCCTGTTTTTGCAACATTGTCGTCAACTCTTTTGCACCATAGCTGAATGGTCTTAAATCTGGATCATAGCAGTTATCTAAAAAGTCAGCCGTAGGTTGGATTTAGGATTAGTCTTCATCTAAACAACGAGAGGAAAAAAACTGATTTGTGGAGGCATTTTCATTTGAACCGGTGGTGCATAAAGTTTGATGTCAGATCTCAGAGTTTAAACTCAAACAGGACAGTAAAATGGTGACAGCTAAACTGGTTGCCCTGATTTCCTGGTTCGAGTTAAAATCAAATCAAAAGATATTTAATAACTACAGAAGCAAAACAGTTGCAAACTGAACACACTATTAATAACAAAAAAAACCACATTCATTTCATGAAAGTGAGGCCCCGTCCTGGCCACGCGACAGACACGCATGTCTACCCCATGGTCAGGAGGAGGTCTGAAGATGGCCCAGGATTCAGTCCTCTTGTCCTTCCAAAGTCTCTGAAAAAGTCTCACCTCACAACCATCGATCAGCTCAATGATTGGCTGAAATCCAATAAGCCTCCCCTTGGCTGATAACCCATTGTTCTGGTCAAACACCTCGCCCAGCCAGCACGTATCCTTTCCCCGCTACTGGCACATTCCTCAAACCCCCCTATGGAGGACTAAAAGTGCCAAAATGAAATAAATAAATACACCATTAAATAATTACTTAAATGTGTCATTAAATAATTAAAATACCAATTATTTCAATATTTATATTTACATTTCACGATTTACATTTACATTTCATGGTCCTTTGTTGCAGTGCTTCATGAATTGTCAAACTGTCAAACTCGCCCATCAAAGTTGGTAGGCGGATCCTAACGCCTGATTGGTTACCCTGCGCATCAAGTCAAGACAAATCAATTCCAGATAATGGATCGATGCAGAGCTACTTCCAATACACTGGGTGGCGCTGTTCGCCTCTACGTTGGTTTAGATAACTATTAAACTAAACTTTACCGCCAAGTCGGTCCTGCTAACCCCAAACGTTGAGACCGCCAGGACAAAATGTCTAAAAGTTGCCCGGAGCTACTGCGAGAAGCAGCTAATTTAATAGAAGAAGCTCTGAGCAAAACTCCTCCGGCTCCGGCGGCTCAGTCGCAGCAGAACCCTGCCGCTTCATTGCGTACACCTCTCCAAGGTAAGCTAAGTAATTTCATGTTAGCCGGGTGTGCTACTAATCACAGCAAGGGCTAGCTCGATTCGTGGCAGCGTCAGCTAGTAGTGGCACTTCCCGGTGAGGCTGCCAGGCAACTGTTGCTGTTATCGACATTTGTTTTTATTTTTTATTTCATAAAACAGTCGTCAGTGTTGTATTTGACGCGCTGGAAGTAGCATTTCCATTACGTGATTTCTGCATTCATCTGCGAGGTTTTCTTAATTAATCTCCGAGTCATCTCCGCTCCCTCTCCCCTGCTGATCTTTCCGCTTCTGTCACCTCTGCTCTCCCTGACCCTGAATCCTTCTCTCTCCTATCCCCTGATACTGCTACTGATCTTCTCCTCTCCACCCTAACTTCTACTTTGGACAAACTCTGTCCCTTCACCTCCAGGCCTGCACGCCCAACTCCATCTGGCCCGTGACTGTCGGACTCAGTGCGTACTGATAGACGGAGCCTAAGAGAGGCTGAGCGTAAATGGAGAAAAGGCAAACTCCTGGAGGACCTTCTTAACTTCCAAGCTCTTCTTTCCACTTTTTCCTCCTCTCTATCTACTGCTAAAGCTGCTTTCTTCCACTCTAAAATCCTAACCTCTGCTTCCAATCCTAAAAAACTCTTTGAAACTTTCACTTCACTCCTCCAACCCCCACCCCCTCCTCCTACTTCCTCCCTTCTCCCTGATGATTTCGCCAACTTCTTTGACAAGAAGGTAAACGATATCAGATCCTCCTTCTCTCAGCCCCTCTCTCCCTGTCCAATCCTGCCCCCACAGCTCTCCCTCCCATCTCCACGCCCCATCTTACCCTTTCTGGCTCCTCTCTCCCCTAACGAGGTCCTCAACCTTGTTACATCTAACCGCCCCACCACGTGCTCCCTTGACCCGATCCCTTCCCCTCTTCTTCAGTCTATTGCGACTGAACTCCTTCCTTTCCTCACCCACCTCATCAACACATCTCTTGTTTCAGGATGCTTTCCCACGGCCTTCAAGGCCGCCAGAGTCACCCCCCTTCTGAAGAAACCATCACTTGACCCCTCTGATGTTAAGAACTTCAGACCGGTTTCTCTTCTACCCTTTCTATCCAAAACACTTGAACGCGCTGTCTTTAACCAACTGTCTTCCTATCTCCACCAAAACAGCTTTTTGGACCCTCACCAGTCTGGGTTCAAAGTGGGTCACTCGACAGAGACGGCCCTCCTTGCGGTGACAGAGTCGCTTCACGCCGCGAGAGCTAACTCTCTCTCCTCTGTCCTGATTCTCCTGGACTTGTCTGCGGCGTTTGACACTGTGAACCATCAAATCCTCCTCTCATCCCTCGAGGGGATGGGCGTCTCAGGCTCTGCACTCTCCCTGTTTGCATCCTACCTGACGGGTCGATCCTACCAGGTGACCTGGAGGGGGGCCGTGTCGGAACCACGCACGCTGACTACGGGGGTTCTGCAAGGGTCAGTTCTGGGCCCCCTTCTCTTCTCGCTCTACACAACATCTCTGGGTTCTGTTATTCGCTCGCATGACTTCTCCTACCATTGTTATGCCGATGACACCCAGCTGGTCCTGTCATTTCCCCCCGGTGACACCCAAGTGGAGACGCGCATCGCTGCGTGTTTGGCTGACATCTCGAAGTGGATGACAACACACCACCTCAAGCTCAACCTAGACAAAACTGAGCTACTGTTCCTCCCGGGGAAGGGTTTCTCGCACCGGGACCTGTCCATCACCATTGATGATACCGTGGTGACGCCAACTCGGACTGCAAGGAACCTGGGTGTGACCCTGGATGACCAACTGTCATTCTCAGCAAACATTTCATCCGTTACACGCTCCTGCAGATTCCTGCTCTACAACATCAGGAGGATTCGTCCCTTCCTGACTGACGAGACAGCGCAGGTTCTCATCCAGGCTCTTGTCATCTCCCGCCTGGACTACTGCAACTCTCTACTCGCCGGAGCCCCGGCGTCGGCCATCAGACCTCTGGAGCTTGTCCAGAAAGCCGCAGCTCGCCTGGTGTTCAATCGCCCCAAGTTCTCCCACACAACTTCCTTTCTCCGTTCTCTACACTGGCTACCTGTAAGAGCTCGCATCCAGTTTAAGACTCTGGTGCTAGCCTACAGGGCAGTGAAAGAAACAGCTCCTTCCTATCTCAAGGCCATGGTCAAGCCTTACACCCCCGCCCGACCACTTCGCTCTGCTGCCTCGGGGCGATTGGTTGCCCCGTCGCTCAGAGGTCCTGGCAGCCGATCGACCCGGTCACGGCTGTTTTCTGTCCTGGCCCCACAGTGGTGGAATGAACTTCCCACTGACGTCAGGACAGCGGAGTCGCTGCCCATCTTTCGGCGCAGGCTGAAAACCCACCTCTTCAGGAAGTGCTACCCTGAGCCTTCCACTTAGCGCTTATTGTTTTCATACTAGCTTGTTGCACTTATTGTATTCGTATTACTTATAGCACTAACTGTTTTTCTTGTTTCTGCCCTGTACTTTGGCTCTGAGTTATGCTCTGCTTCATGCTCTTAGATGCTTGTTTGGAAAAGGAAATGTACTTATGACTTCTGGTGACTAGTAGTTCTTTTGATTACCAATGTTGAATGCACTTATTGTAAGTCGCTTTGGATAAAAGCGTCTGCTAAATGACTGTAATGTAATGTAATGTAATCTCTCAACCGCTGCCGGTGTTACGGTTTAACTAGGGACCCTGTTAACTGGCGACGTTCAGCCGAATGCGTCTGTTGTTGTCGTAGTTACGGCAGCTGTTGTAAATAGGCAGATAACATGTAGCTGTCCTCGTGAATGCCGCATTGATTAGTTTTGCATTATAGTGTCAAACCTTCTCATTTACAGTCTTTGGTCAAAACATACCGGATTCCACGTTGGAGAGTCTTTTGAGAAAACGAGTCCACTCGAGTTTGAAACGTTGCGTGTTGTTTGTGTTGAAACAGGAAGAGAGCACGTTGCTCTTCCTTTGAAATAATAAAGTTGGTAAAAAAAAACACATAAACGTCTTTGGAGCCTGTTTTGTTCAAACATGTGTCACGTAGAAGAACTATGTAGCACAGTTAAAATAAGACAAATATATATATAAATTTAAATAAATCATATTTTCGGGATTCCAACACATATTGTGTGAGGGGGAAAATGTCTGTAGTCAGAAGCACTACCACTACGCCACCATCAACGTAATGTGTTGTCTTGGAGACTAAATTTAAACAACGTACAACACAGTCAGCGGTTGCTCTTCAGAGCAAAGGACACCAGATCAACTTGTGACCACACTGCGTGTTTACCATGGAGCACTCTGTCGTGTACTTCAGTGCAGAGCCACATAGAATCACACTATGTAATATGGTGGGCACAGAAGAAGAAACCGAGCCAAGGTTTAGAGAGAGGCCATCAGCTTTCCACACAATATACAGTTTTAAGGACAACCATTCAACCTGGTCAATAAGTTGGACACAAATAGTCCCATCATGTATTACATAGTGTGACGCTATGTGAGTCAAATTAAATTTGATTATGTATTTTACTTATTAAATTCAAATGAACTCAACTGTTTGACATATCTGTGTTATTGGCTGGTTAAATTCTTCATTTTATGACTTTTCTTGTTTGCTCTGATGCGTTATGTCCACATTGTGTATTTTCACCTCATGACAACATCACAAACATTTGTCTCATTAATTTGCAGCGACACAAAGACGTTTTGAATTGTCTGATTTTAATAAGGCGCCCATTTGTTTCGGAAACCAGCTATATTCTTAACATGCTTCTGAAGTACACGACACAGTGCTCCATGGTAAACACGCAGTGTGGTCACAAGTTGATCTGGTGTCCTTTGCTCTGAAGAGCGACGCTGACTGTGTTGTACGTTGTTTAAATTTAGTCTCCAAGATGATACATTACGTTGATGGTGGCGTAGTGGTAGTGCTTCTGACTACCACCTTTTTTTCCCCTCACACAATATGAGTTCGAATCCCGTAAATATGATTTATTTATATTTATATATATATATTTGTCTTATTTTAACTGTGCTACATAGTTCTTCTACGTGACACATGTTTGAACAAAACAGGCTCCAAAGACGTTTATGTGTTTTTTTTACCAACTTTATTATTTCAAAGGAAGAGCAACGTGCTCTCTTCCTGTTTCAACACAAACAACACGCGACGTTTCAAACTCGAGTGGACTCGTTTTCTCAAAAGACTCTCCAACGTGGAATCCGGTATGTTTTGACCAAAGACTGTAAATGGGAAGGTTTGACACTATAATGCAAAACTAATCAATGCGGCATTCACGAGGACAGCTACATGTTATCTGCCTATTTACAACAGCTGCCGTAACTACGACAACAACAGACGCATTCGGCTGAAGGTCGCCAGTTAACAGGGTCCCTAGTTAAACCGTAACACCGGTGTCTGAGGCAGCGGCCACTGACCTGCCGCGGCAGCTGCCGGTGCCCTTTCTCACTAATGAATGACTCGGGACAAAGGTGTGGGTTAAATTAGATCTAATCAAAAATGTTTTTGGAGGCGGTAGGCTCATTATGCTTCGTGTGTAATACGTTCATTGTTAATGGTGGAGTATAAAACTAGCCAGCTTGAGTATAAAACTAGTTTTATACTCAAGCAGGCTTGAGCATCCCAAGATAGAAGTTGAGGCATTGAGCTGTGATGTTTATCTGTATCTTTGTTGCAGCCGAGGTTGCAAGGCTCTTTGCGCCGTATAACGGTGGATCCAGAAGGAATATGACGAGAAGACCAGCTCAAGTCCAAACTAGAAAATGCATTTCCTGCTGAAAATGTGTTGGAATGCTGAAAGCTGAAAGCTGAAATGAATTGCAAAAACATTGCTGAAAATACAGAAATGAGAGAGTACCTGTCTGAAAAATGTTGAAGCCCGAAAGCATTTAAACTGCACTGCTGAAAACCCTTCTAGTTGAAACGTCTAACTATGGTGTCAGTAGCTGAAAATATGAGAAAGAAGAAGGCTTTGAAAGTTGAAGTTTAACAGGATTTGAAGATTTTCTCCATAGATATCTTATTCAAAACAAATTGCAAAAAGCTTAATAATTCAAAAATGTAAAGATTATAAATATGAAAAGTCATATCACCCTCTCCTGAAAGAGCTGAAAATTTTGATATTTGAATGGTTTCTGTGGCTTAAACAATGTGTAGTAGTAGTGATATTTGTAGTAGTAGTAGAAGTTGTAGTTGTAGTAGAAGTATTGTTTAAAGTAGAAGTATTAGTAGCAATAGAGATATTTAAAGTAGTAGTAGAAGTTGTAGTTGTAGTAGAAGTATTAGTAGTAGTAGAAGTATTAGTAATTCGAAGAAGTAGTAGAAGTAGTCGTAGTAATAGCTGTAGTATTAGTTGTTGTATTTAATATAACAGTAGTAGTAGTAGAAGAAGTAGTAGTATGAATAACAGTAATGACAGTATTTGAAGTAGCAGTAATAGCAGTAGTAGAAATACTAGTAGCATTCATACTTTTAGCTGTAGTAGTATTAGTATTGGTAGTAGCATGAATAGTAGCAGTAGTAGTAGTAGTAGTAGTAGTAGCAGTTGTAGTATAAGTAATAGTAGTACTGGTAGTATTAGCAGTAGTGGTAGTAATAATTGCAGTAGTAGTAGTGGTAATAGTTGCAACAACAAAAGTTGTAGTAGAAGTAGTATTAGTAGTATTAGTAGCAGTAGTAGTAATACTAGAAATATTAGCAGCAGTAGTAGTAGTTGTTGTAGTATTAGTAAGAGCATTAATTATTTCAACAAAAAAAGCCTCATTTTGAGCTTAATGTTTAAATACAGTTAATCCATGGGGCTTTTATTTTGAAAGGGTGGGGCTGGGTGGGTTAGACAGGAGGAGAGGAGACTGAATCATAATGTTAGATAAACACAAACAGGTTATTAAATGACAGGCTTCATCAAAAGCATTTCAGTTGGAATTCATTCGGTGGGGCTTGTACTTTAAAATGGTGTGTGCGTGTGTGTGTGTGTGTGGGGGGGGTCCTCTAAAAGTCTCTAATACCTGAATGACTGTATAAGAGATACACACGCAGAGAGAGAGAGACACACAGAGAGATAGAGAGACACACAGAGAGAGAGATACACACGCAGAGAGAGAGAGACACACAGAGAGATAGAGAGACACACAGAGAAAGAGATACACACGCAGAGAGAGAGAGACACACAGAGAGATAGAGTGAGGCTTGTGTCTGTGAGTCTGTGTGTTTATAAACATCAGTAATTAGCTCAAGTACGAACACCTGTGAGCCTGGCTGCCTTTTCATGAGAAAAGACTGGGAAACACCTGTCAAACAAAACCCCAAAAACACCATAACCATAGCCCCTATTGCTCCAATATTAAGACTGGAGAGGGAGGATGAGTTGAAGAACAGATCATGCGAAAATTGTGTCTGTAGTGTAAAAAAAAGTGGCTTCAATGGCGATTTAGAAATGGGGTACGGTTGTCTGTGTAAGACTTTTTTGAAGTACGTTTTAACATTGGGGTCTATGGAGGAGAAAGTTGGTTTTCCTCTCAAGTAAAGGCTTTTGTGCCAAATGTGTAAATCTGTGGGATTCCACAGTCATATGTCTACGACAAGGACAAGATTAGCTACGTTTCCATCCAAAAAATATGCATGTAGAGTGAAAATTGAGGAGTCAGTCGCAAAAGACAAATATTTTTTTCACAAGAATCTCAAGCTTCTCTTCACTCTAGCGATGACATCACGCACTCTAAGCTGCACAATACACACCCATTATAAAAGCAGAAAAGGACTGAAAAACACATAAAAGCAAAATTGCTACAGCTCAAAAAGTATAAAAGATCAAAATGATTATAACATACAATCATTGATCAGGGTTTTCTCAACATTTGAAAGTTTAAATGGTGTCTGTAGCTGAAAGTATGAGGAAGTAGAATGATCTGAAAGTTGAACAAGTTTAAGAGGATTTGAAAAGTTTCTCCATAGACATCCCATTCAAAAAAAAATTGCAAAATGCTTAATAATTAAAAAAGTTGAAAGATTAGAAACATAAAAAGACATAGCACCCCTCTCCTGAAAAAGCTGAACATTTTCATATTTGAACGGTTTCTGTAGCTGAAAAGATGCTGAAGTTATTAAGTGCCAAAATACGTACGGAAGAAATAGTTGAAGAATAAAGATTAGGATAACAATACTTGGAATGCTGAATCAGCATTCCAACAATTAGCCGAAGAAGCTACACACACACTGTCTGTTGTTTGGCTGACCACAAGGCGAATGTAGTCCCAAGCGTATTGCTTAGAGCGGACTTTCTTTCTTCAGGACTTGGAGAGCAAAAAGTGACATTTTCAGGTCAGTGCTAAACTAGGCATTTACCAAAACCCAAAAAAGTTTGTACTGCCTGTGGCTCGTTGAAATTCTACTCCCCATTTATTTTTATAGTCATAAATATTGTTAAATGTATATAAATGTTCATATTTGACTCAAACTTAATTGCTTTTCATAGTGTGAATAATATGCCTAGTTATCACAGGCTTATTTGCTTAGTTTTAGGTGAGTCAATATGAGTTATGATTTTTTTTTTTTTTTTCTCCAGGGAATAACAAATAAATTGATGGAAGTGTTTCCAAAGCTCCAAGAAGGGGGAGGCTTCGAATTTTTAAAAATTGTTGGATCTACACACAGTCGACATCTGGCATTGATTCAGTGTCCCAGCACTGGATACACAATTGGCCATCTGAAGGATCCATCGACGATGATTGGACAAGCTACAATTTACATAAGGCCACTTCAGCAGGATCTACCCTTAGCTTGTGTAGGACTACATAAATTTACCTAGTACCTAGTTTAACACTTGTGCTCCCTTCAAATAAAAAGAACAGGTAATACCTTTGGTGCAAAAAAAAAAATCTAAAAAGTGTTGTAAAAATATATTTTTCACTTTCACTGCATTAAATCTTTTGACCAACTTTAGTCCTAATCATAACTATCAAATGTACATGTATTTCTTAAATAATTTTAACCCTTTAATGCCTGATGATAAAAACACAAAATGATATTTTTTATACAGTAAGTGCACACTGGAATTTTTTAGGGGGGATTATTACACCCTTGGATATGTCATTAATGGACAACAACATTGATTTTCAATGCATTATTATTTTTTGAGCAGTGTCAGTTTATTAAAAAATAACCCTTTAATGCCATTTTGGGAATATGAACTCATATTTTAAATGATAAAAACACAAAAGATGAATCATCATGAATATCATGAGTTCTATTGCCAAGCAATAGTCAGAAATGCTACAGAAAAAGGCCTCAATAAAACAGTATGGAATGGAGCACTGGAATTTTAAAATTTGATAAAAAACTGAAAACCTTTGAAAGTTTTGTCTCACTACAATTAACACAGGCAAAATTATCGATTTTTAAAAAAAAAAAATTTAAATTGAAAAGTACATAAAATGTACCAAGGGGAGCACAAGGGTTAATACATAATCAAAGCAAAGCTTACTGGTGACTTTTAATCATTAATTAAAAGCCATTTTTTTGTTGTTAGGAGAGCTCACGTCCTCCCTCTGGTCCAGTCATCCCCTGCATCACTTGTAAGACGGAAGTTCCCTTTTCGGAGATGAGGCTGCACAGAGTGAGCTGCAATGGGTATGTACCTCCTAAAGCAATGTAAGGGTAGCATATTCTTTTTTTTTTTGGAAAATGTCTCTCTTAGAGTGTTGTGCACACAAGTAAGGGAGTATGACCATAATTTTAATTTTGTTAACTTCAAGGACACCGGTGCAGGAATCAGAAAGAGAAGAGGGAGGTCAAAGTGAACAAAATGATACTGAGACAGCTGTAGTCAGTGACAGTCCAGTGAGGCCTGGAGCATCAGCTGAGGGTGCAGTAGTACCAGCAGTGATGGTCAACGAGCAGTTGGATTACAACGAAGCAGACACTGGTTTGTGTCATCACAATAGAGTTGCTATAGGTTATATATTCTAACTGTTAATGTATTTAGATTTTGTTCAGAATGCTGTTTTTATGTCAACTCAGCTTTGTGACAGATTCTGAAGATGTTGGGTCTCACGTTTTGTCAGTGACATGGACAGAATTTTCCTCCTTTTCTGTAAACTCAGAGGATATCTGTATCTGCAGGTAACATGCCAACTCACAACATGTTCTCTGAAATAGATAACTTTATTGTTGTTTGTTTAGAATGGAAGCTTATTAAAGAACCAGCTCAAGCTGCCAAAGCTTTCAAAGAGGAGCTACTAAAGGAACATGAAACAGGGAAACCACTTGGAATGAAGATGGATGTGAGGGACTCTGAAGAGGACAGGGAACGGGATCTTCTTTCATTCTACAAACAGCAGCAAGAATGGGCATGTCCACTTCATTGCACTCTTGCTGGTAAGTAATATAAAGTTTGTAAAATAAATGTATCAGTAAAGTTTATACCACTCAAGTATCTTATATGGAATTGTTAAATGGGAGAATGGAATCCCTTTCTTGCTTATTAAATGTTACCTAATCCAGTTACCTGTATTAGTCAGCGACTGTTTTTCCACTGTGTTATTATCAGTATTTTATTTCAGGTGATGTTGCTGTCGGAGAGGGAGTGATGCGCTACTTCATGACAACAGTGATATCCAAACTCCAGTTTGGATTCAGTCTAGACCTTGGTAAGTCTCTTACTATTTTGAAGGTTAATATGATGCACTTTTAAAAATGTATTTAAGTGGTTAATTGTTGTGACTTTATCCCCTGCTCTCTTGGTACTTTACAGGAGGAATGGGCCGAACGCTGCTATTTGAGGGTGAACCTGACCATCTTGTTCCAGCAGCATCAGAGGCACTCATTGAAAGCAACCTCTTCCAGGTTGCAGGAAGGATGTTGACCCACAGCTTTCTGCATGACGGTCCCCATGTCACAGGATTAAGTCCTGCTGTAATTCATGTACTGTTCAATGGGGACCCTGAAATGGCAACTGTTGTTACAGAAGACTGCCCTGATCTGCACATCAGGAGTATCATAAAACTGGTATGTATCATAAAAGAAACTTTGTCTTGCAAAAATTATTGTTTGGGCAAATATAATAACTTGTATGGTCTCGATTCTAGCTTGAACAAGAAGAACTTACACCGGAACAGAAGGACACAGTTTCAGATCTTTCCATGTCTTGGGATCTTCCGGCAGTCACCAAAACAAATCGGAGATGGCTTCATAACAAACTTCTACTCCGTGCAGTGAGTTTCTGCTGGTTACGTGACAGAATTCATTGCTGTAGTTATTGAAATTATATAGTTACAGTTGTGGTCAAAAGTTTACATACACTTGTAAAGAACATAATGTCATGGCTCTCTCGAGTTTCCCCGTTATTTCTACAACTCTGATTTTTCTCTGATAGAGTGATTGGAACAGATACTTCTTTGTCACAAAAAACATTCATGAAGTTTGGTTCTTTCATGACTTTATTATGGGTTAACAGAAAAAGTGATCAAATCTGCTGGGTCAAAAATATACATACAGCAGTGCTAATATTTGGTTACATGTCCCTTGGCCATTTTCACTTCAATTAGGCGCTTTTGGTAGCCATCCACAAGCTTCTGGCAAGCTTCTCGTTGAATCTTTGACCACTCCTCTTGACAGAATTGGTGCAGTTCAGTTAAACTTGATGGCTTTCTGACATGGACTTGTTTCTTCAGCATTGTCCACATGTTCTCAATGGGATTTAAGTCAGGACTTTGGGAAGGCCATTCTAAAACCCTAATTCTAGCCTGATTTAGCCATCCCATTACCACTTTTGATGTGCGTTTGGGGTCATTGTCCTGTTGGAACACCCAACTGCGTCCATGACCCAACCTTCGGGCTGATGATTTTAGGTTATCTTGAAGAATTTGAAGGTAATCCTCCTTCTTCATTATCCCATTTACTCTCTGTAAAGCACCAGTTCCATTGGCAGCAAAACAGCCCCACAGCATACTACTACCACCACCGTGCTTGACGGTAGGCATGGTGTTCTTGGGGTTAAAGGCCTCACCTTTTCTCCTCCAAACATATTGCTGGGCATTGTGGCCAAACAGCTCGATTTTTGTTTCGTCTGACCACAGAACTTTCCTCCAGAAGGTCTTGTCTTTGTCCATGTGATCAGCAGCAAACTTCAGTCGAGCCTTAAGGTGCCGCTTTTGGAGCAAGGGCTTCCTTCTTGCACGGCAGCCTCTCAGTCCATGGAGATGCAAAACACGCTTGACTGTGGACACTGACACCTGTGTTCCAGCAGCTTCTAATTCTTGGCAGATCTGCTTTTTGGTGGTTCTCGGTTGACTCTTCACCCTCCTGACCAATTTTCTCTCAGCAGCAGGTGATAGCTTGCGTTTTCTTCCTGATCGTGGCAGTGACAAAACAGTGCCATGCACTTTATACTTACAAACAATTGTTTGCACTGTTGCTCTTGGGACCTGCAGCTGCTTTGAAACGGCTCCAAGTGACTTTCCTGACTTGTTCAAGTCAATGATTCGCTTTTTCAGATCCATGCTGAGCTCCTTTGACTTTCCCATTGTAGCGTTTGTGGGCGTTTGTATCCAATGAGCCCTATTTAAATGGCCTCAGAGAAGTCACCACCTGTAGTCACTCATAATCACTCACAAGAAGTTAAGAGGCCATGCTATGAAGCTCATTTCATTGACACAACTTTCTAAGTCACCAAAATTGCTAATTCATGTTGCTGTATGTATATTTTTGACCCAGCAGATTTTGTCATTTTTTCTGTTAACCCATAATAAAGTCATGAAAGAACCAAACTTCATAAATGTTTTTTGTGACAAAGAAGTATCTGTTCCAATCACTCTATCAGGGAAAAATCAGAGTTGTAGAAATAACTGGAAACTCAAGAGAGCCATGACATTATGTTCTTTACAAGTGTATGTAAACTTTTGACCACAACTGTATAATTATAAGTGTTGTGAACCCTGGCTTGTTATGTTAGCACTGGCAGAGATGGAAAAGGTCAAATTTTAGTGGTGAAATTCATGCTATGAATACTTAATGATATTTAATCTTTGCCCATAGCCATGTTAAAGTTATTCAAAACCACCATTTAATGTATATACAGTTTAACTGCTACAACATTTCTCACTCCTGCAAATGTTGATAGGACAGTGGCATATTTAAGAAAACCCCAATTTCACAAATGTTGACACAGGAAAAAAGATCATAAAAAACTAAATGTAATCCTTTACAAAAAAAAATCACACTACAGTACATTGAGAGCACCTTAACAACACACGTCTGGTTATGTGAATTTGCTTTTTGATAACCTACTGTGAAAAGCTGATACAGTCAAGAGTTCACCACTGTTAATTTCTTTAATTTACAGTTTTTAAACATTTGAGCAACAGACACCAGTATCTGAAATTTAGAAAGTGGGATTTCCCCATTCATCCATTAGCTATGTCTTAAGCAGAACGGTGTTGTCAAGTGTGCATGAAGCACCCCATATTCTCAATCACAGGCAAACTGGGACTGTAGACAGGACAACTACCACTATCTTTAACTTGTTATCCAGGTAGAATGTGATTTGTTGCAAAATGAAGGGAAATCCCGGGAAAACACACATCTAAATAGCGGCATACATTATTTTATGTGTAAATGTCTTGTAAAGGGTTCATATATTCTGTATTAGAATTTGAATGGATTTTATAAAGTACTTTATTGTGCTTTTATGAACATATTCCCTACTGTGCCAACTTTTGTAAAATTTGAGTTGAGGATTTGGGCTGTAATATGGGTCGGGTCTGTCTCTTAGGTCATTGGGAGGACCATGCGCCAAATTAAACAGTTGAGAAAGGGACTGAAAGATGTGAAGGTATGGCCCCTGCTGACATCTAGGTCAGATGTTGTCCCACTTCTTTTCCCCAGAATGGCTGAAATGCAGTTCACACCCCAGGTAAGTCAGTAATTTAGTTATATTTGTGACTTCATTTGATGAGTTGCGTGTATTTTCCATTTACCAAGAATGTGATCTGCATATTCCTTCACCAAAATAAGTTCTCCCTTTAAAATAATTACAATTTTTGTGTTCTTTAAGATGCTCCTACAAAAAATCACATGGCCAGCTGAGGACAGTGACGATGAAGACTTTGACTTAGAGTCCACGTGCCGCATCACTGGCTTTCTAAGGATGTTCATTGAAACAGGTATAAACACCTTATTTGGCTAATGTATTGCTCTCTTTACAAATGCTTCTATGTCTCGTGGATACATTTTTTTAATTTTTTTTTTATGACTTTTAGCTTCATCAGGTACCCTGGCCCAGCTGCTGACATTCTGGGTTGGCTGGGAGATGCTTCCTCCTGAACTGAGAGTGGAGGTTTCTGGGGGAACCCTTCCTACATCCTCCACATGCTTCCAAACACTAAAGCTGCCAGCTCATTTCAAAACCTACATGGACTTTGAAAGAGCACTTGTCTCTGCCATAAATAGTGCACAGACTGGATTTGGACTTGTTTGAGTTTTTCCAGACAGATGTCATTGCATGCACTGTTCAGTAGGTCAGGTCAATTGACACGAGTTCAGTGTCTTTGAAAACATTAACACATTGTGCAGTAGTTGACTTTTGTTTTATTTTACATATTTTTTCCATTTACTGAACCAAACAGTTCTGCACCTTCAATGTAAACAGTACAGCATTCATGTTATTCATTCTGTGGACAATGAGACAGGAAGTTTTTTTAAAAGGAAAGCAAACTTTTTCAGTTTATCCTTGCTTGTTCTAACACGCTAAATAAAAGCATGGGTTGGACATCAGTCTGCTATGATTCTTGATAAAACTTGCACAGTCTCTACATATAATCTAAGTGCATCGGTTACAGAAACTCCTGGAGCTGGCAAAATGGCAACCTCTTCATCTGAGAGCTCACGGGCCAGCTGAACCTCGGGGACTGACACAGTGCCTCCATGAAGACTGTGAGGTCCATTCCAGTCGATCCCATACTCCTCAGGAACCTGAATGGAGGACAAGCATGATCAATCTTGTACTTAAAACTAGTTTGACATGTCATAACACAAGGTAGTTAAGATTGTTATTTTTGGTCACCAAGTCGGTGAGAAATTAAATGTTGCCTATTCAATTCAGTTTTGTAAAATAATACAGTTGTGCATAGTATGCACCGTAGAAACTACAGCACAGAGGTTGATCTTTGAAAGCTCAGGAGACTTTGAAGAGACTATAACCTGTTTCATTTAAAGTAGCACATTTAGCACAATATTTTGTCCCATAATTCCTTTGGGGAAACAGACAGTTAAAGTGTTTAAAGTTGATCATTCTTTAACCTCAGTAGGATCCTCCATAGGTCCTTGCTCTCTGTATCGTCTCCAGAGTTGCTGTGGTGACTGATTCCTTTCAGTCCTCAGACCATGAAAGTTCCAAGCATCTCGGAAGGAGTCGAGGCTTTGCTGAATTAGTGGAAGGAAGATCCGGTGCAGTGCGAAAAGATGGACTTCATTGTCTGGATTCAGTGTTCCCTGATCTTCCAATGAAGTGAAGATCTGATAGAAGAGGTCCAGGGCATGTTCATAAACATCTCTCCACATCCTCTCTATTCTGAGTTTAGGATAAAATTGACAAATTGTTAATTTACGTGACATATGCGGAAGAAGTACATTCAACTGGTATGTTTGTTGTGTGAGCCTAGTTGCCAAACATTTTTATTTACCGCTGATTGTGGACACTTCTGCCTGTGATGTGTGAATTCCTGTCGGTACCTCTGCTTCTGATCATGAATTCTGCCACATCTGCATTCTCTCCCCCTTTATCAGACCGTACCCTTGATGGCAGCCCATACTGCTCAACAGCAGCGATAAAGCTCTGTAAGACCGTATGAGCTCTATTATTGCCAGCCACAGTCAGGTAGACCACTAAACGACTGAATCCATCCACCCCACCATGGACAACAAATCTCCACCTGTCAGCCAATTGTAAACACATGAAAAAGAACAACTTTATTGTAAAACAATTCCAATGAAACATCTAGAAAGATGCATTGTTTATCTGCTAATATCACTGACCTGATGAGCTTATGGTTGCCATCTATATGCCACAAAGAGTTTGGGCCAGGAACAGAATACTGCCGTCGTCTTAATACACGCAGCCTTAGACGTCTCATGTAGACTCCCTCTGCATCGACTCTGCGTAAAGACTCTTGCAGTCTTGAGACTGAGGGGAGGAAAATAAAATGAATAACCACACACTCACTAGCTACTTATTTTGAGGAAATAGTAAAAGACATGATGTGTGTTAGACAGTAAACTATTACAGAACCACCACAGCCTCAAAAATGTACTGTAGTGTCAGATATTGTCCCTCTATTAATATATAAAAGATCCCACATGCTCAAACTTTACACTGTTGACTTGTATCGTCAGAACACACAACACACACTTTTCTATGATTATATTATACCCTTTACAGTGGGGGTGGGGGCACATCCGGATGCTGAGAACATTACTGTCAGTTATTGTTCCACCTCTATTAAATAGGAGGCTAAAAATCACAGGACATGTCTGTTCTGATGATACAAGTCAGCGGTCCTGAAATGTGTTTCTCTTCTATAATATACATTCTGCATCTCAGGGGCGACGTCTTTTCACAAGCGGGCTTCCTTAACCTTTCAAAAGGGCGGAGCTCCGCATTAAAAATAAATGTAAATAATGCCCATATTATTATACTCACTTGGAACACGCACACCTCTTGCATTCAGATGACCACGCATTAGCTTGTTGCCAGTGTTTGGATGTCTTCTGTGAATTTCACTCACAATACGGTCTAACTCCTCATCATTCACAGCTGAATAGAGGTCTGTCTTTCTGCACAAACAAAAACATCAAGTAATGTTACCTTAAACGTAATATCCTTTCTGAGTGGATGAGACCGGCAATTCATAAACTGAAAATTCATGAATTTAGTCCAAATATCTTAAACCGTTTTGTTTCATGCGCCTCCTGATGGTCCTCTTTGACACTCCGAAAATCGTTGCAATTTGGCCAGCGGGTAATCCACAAAGAACTTGATGCTCCAGAACTGCACTCGGTATGTCATACGCCAAACGCCCCGGTTCCCATGTGTGTTGGGCCTGGTGCACCCTGGTACCAGAGAAGCGGTGGACTACTTCTTCTAAATTTGCAGTCACTCTGTGGTCAATATCTTGGTCGGAAAGTGCGGAAATAACTCCAAGAACTTCAATAAGTTCCTCTGCTTTACTCGCTACATGCTCTGGGTCAGCAGATCCTGCTTCCACATCCTCTGCTAACTCTAAAACTTCTCTCACCAACTCCCTAGAAAGTTCATGAAGATCCTCCATTTTTTCTATCCAGGTGCTCTACTTCAGACCAAAGCAATGGATCAGACTAGATTAGCGTTAGCCCCACCCACTGACTTTGATGGGCGAGTTTGACAGTTTGACAATTCATGAAGCACTGCAATACAGGACCATGAAATGTAAATGTAAATCATGAAATGTAAATGTAAATGTAAATCATGAAATGTAAATGTAAATATTGAAATAATTGGTATTTTAATTATTTAATGACACATTTAAGTAATTATTTAATGGTGTATCTATTTATTTCATTTTTGCACTTTTAGTCCTCCATATCCGGCAGGTATCCATGACCGTTATACAAAAACACAATGAGATAAAAATGTATTTTAACACCATCGAGGTATGTACCACATTCTGTGTGTGTGTGTGTGTGTGTGTGTGTGTGTGTGTGTGTGTGTGTGTGTGTGTGTGTGTGTTTCTTCTCTTTCTCTCTGTCTCCTGTTTTCTCTCCAGCTGCTAACGAGATGATTGATTTCCACCTGTGAAGTCAAGTCATGCTGCTCATTGGTTCCCACAGACTTCCAGCTGGCCAATCATCAGTCGGGACCCTCAATAGGAGCAAACATGAGGAGGTCCTTCTCTTTTTTTTTTACAGGAAATAAACTCAGAGCATGTAGTTTGAAACTTTGGAAACCACATAGAAAGAGTTGAGTTTTCCTTTTTTTGGGAAGCGTATTCGGATCATAGATTAACATCATGGGAGCATATACGTAGTTAACAAATGTAAAAAAAAAGTGAAAAATGTTATGAGGTTGTGACGAAGGACGTACTCTATAGACGAGCAGGAACCGCATTACGTCCCTCTGCTTGTGGCAGAGCTCACAATGCCGCTGAGAGACATGTGGACGAGACGTCAGGAGCAATCTTGCTGTGGCCCAGAGTCAGTTTATCCTGTTTCCCGGATGCATACACCTGAGTATTGTGAACCTTATACCCCACCAAGGAGGGAGTCCATGCCCACCAGGCCGCTACCCTCCCACCACCAAGAGACTGTGTAGCGCGGTCCTAAGCCCAAAATCCCTGCATTCACTAAAGGGGAACCTAGGGAGTTTGCTCGGTTTAAGGTTGCCCTAGAGAACCTGCTGCCTCTGGACACTACAGAACGCTTTAAGTATCAGATCCTGGTGGACCACCTAAAGTATGAGGAGCCGCTGCGCATAGCAGACTCCTACACCAACTCGTTGCAGCCCTACACTGACACAATGGCGAGCCTCATTGAACACTACGGTCAGCCTCACCAGTTAGCTCTCAGAAAAATCGCTGACCTGATGGATGCCCCAAACATCGCACGTGGAGACCCCTGTGGGTTTAAGCAGTTCACACTGCGATTGAGAGCGCTGGTTGGTATGTTAGATCAGCTTGGGGACAGTGGACATACTGAGCTCCACTGTGGGTCACATGTGACATGGCTGTTGTCCAAGCTGCCTCAGGATATGCGGGCAGAGTTCTAGCGGTTCTTGTACCCCATGCGTGTTACCATCTCCAGCCTCTTGCACTTTTGAGACTGGCTTAACTATGAGCTGAAGATTCAAGAGACAGTGTACGAGTCACTGTACAGAGAGGACAAGAGCAAATCAGGACCACGGGCAGAGAACCACCGTGACAGGAGCACCAGCATCCTGTACACTACAGACCAGCCTGAAAGCTCACCAGCAGTAGTGAAGCCACCCCCAAGCGCCAAGCAGCCAGATAGGACGGCATACTGCCGCTCGCACCAGGCTGCACAGTGTCCTACTCAAAGTGAGTAAGGTGTTGCTATGCAATGGTGAGCACACCTTAGAGACACATGCCATCCTAGATGATGGGTCGGAGCGGACCATTCTCCTTCCAGCCGCAACGCAGAGACTTAAGCTATCTGGTGAGCCAGAGGATTTGGTTCTCAGAACTATTTGGCAGGATCGCAGGGTTCTGCATGGCGCTGCAGTGTCTTTCTCCATCTCCCCAGAGCATTCACTGCTGATCAACTGGGTCTGGCTGAGCACACATACCCAATAAATGCACTTTTGAGGAAGCGCAAACACCTAAGAGGCCGTCCTCCCCAAGCACTAAACAGAGTGCAACCACTGTTGTTGATTGGGTCAGACTATCCCCACCTCATCACTCCAGTGGAGCCGGTGAGTCTGAGACCTCCCGGGGGGCCAGCGGCACTGAAGACAAGATTGGGCTGGACACTTCAGGGGCCGACCAAGCACATCAAGCAGCAGTCAACAGTCGATGGGATCCAGCGCTACGCCATTAGGGTGAAGAACATGCCACAGCTCCAGGCATGTAAGGGGGCTGTGTTAGCCAACCTCCGCAGCATGCCTGTTACGAGACCCGCAAAGAGCAGCCGCTTACTGCACAGAGATCAGAAAGCTGGATCTATGCAGTGAAAGTGCCAGAAGAGGAGCTTAGCGATGCAGCCGAGTCCTGGTTCATACCACATTACATGATAAGCTACAATGGAAAGAACAGGATTGTTTTCAATTGCTCTTATGCGTATAAGGGAGACAACCTCAATTTGAACTACGCCAGTGGGCCAGTAACACCCCTGAGGTCATCAGCCACCTGCCCAGAGAAGCCAGATTCGAAAACAGTGAGTTGTGGCTCAACGAGTCAGGCCCTGGAACTCCGCTGGCTCTGCAATTCAGACACCTTGCGATATAAATATCGGATGCTGGATAGACCCAAACCCACCATGAGAAATATATACCGGGTCCTGGCACGCCTGTACGACACACTGGGCATTATTGTCCCCTTCACGACAAGGGCTAAGATCCTTGTGCAGCAACTATGGGGAAAGTAAAGAGATTGGGACAGCCCGTCACTGCCTGATGATGTGCGGAAGCCATGGCTGGCGTAGGAAAAGGAGTTGCAGCATCTGTCTCAGATTTCACTGCCTCGCTGCTATGTGGGCCCTGAGATGGACACTTAAAACCTCCAGTGAGACCTGCACATCTTTGCTGATGCTTCAGAGAGGGCTTACGGCTTAGTGGCCTACCTGCGTGCAGAGAACTCACATGGCCGTGTGGAAGTGTCGGTGGTAGTTTCCTTACTGCCAGATCCAGGGTGGCTCCAAAGAAACAGCAATCAGTGCCGAGGCTAGAGCTCTGTGCTACACTGACAGCTGCCCAATTGGCCACACTACTGTAAAGAGAGCTGACTGTGAACATCCGCGATGTTGTCTTCAGATTCCACGACAGTCCTCACTTGGCTCCAGTCAGACTCCTGTAGATACAAAGTGTTCGTAGAAAAGAGAGTGGCTGAGATCCAGGAGCTGACTGATGTCCTGGCCTGGAGGTACGTGGACTCTGTCAACAACCCATCTGATAACCTCACGTGAGGGAAGACACTGTTGGAACAGTCTGGTATAAGTAGGTGGAGCCAGAGCCCTGCCTTCTTGCAGCAGCCACCCAGATTGTGGCCCACATAGCCAGCCTCAGGAGAGACAGAGAATTCTGTTGAACTGCGAAAACCTACCATCAGCTACTTCACCAGGACTGCTCATAATCCTCTGCTGCCAGACGACAACCAGTTCTCCTCTTTCAGATCACTGACAGAGGCTTTTGCACGGTCCTGCCATGGGGCGGCAGCAGATCAAGACAGTCTTCCTGCAGAAGATTACCGGGAAGCAGAGTGTCTTGAGAAGTCTTGAGACAAGCCCAGTGAGACAGTTTTGCTGAGGAGTAAGCCAGTAACTACCATCAGTATAGGATGCTCTCCCTTGCCCCGGAGTATGATGAGACTGTGGGTCTCATCCAAGTTGGAGGAAGGCTCCACCACAGCGAACAGCTAGAGCCAGATGCCATCCATTCAGTGGTACTGGACCCTCGGCATAAAGTGACCCAGCTCATCATTCAGGACTTAGACAAGGGCCTCTATCATCCAGGATCAGAGCGCCTCTTTGCAGAGCTGCGCCCCAAATACTGTATTCTGCATGGCCGTGAAGCTGTGAAACACCATCAGCACTTCTGCCCAGACTGCCAGAGGTGGAGAGCTACTCCAGTTGTGCCCAAGATGGCAGACCTCTCCCAGTCCAGACTGAGGCTGCTGAAGCCCCCATTTTACTCCACAGGCACTGTTTTGGGCCCTTCACAGTGAAGGTCGGCCATCGCCACGAGAAGAGATGGGGCATACTGTTTAAGTGCCTGACAACATGGGCCATACACCCAGATATTTTGTCTAGCCTGTACACTGACTCCTTTTTGATGGCTCTCCGCCGCTTTATTGCACATAGAGACTAACCAGTGGAGCTTTGCTCTGACCAGGGCACTAATTTCAAAGAAGGAGAGAGAGAGAACTCGAGGAGGCATTCAAAACTATGCACCCCACACTCCAGGCTCATCTGGCTAAACACCAGATAAAGTTTCAGTTCAACCCCCCAGGTGCACCACACTTCGGAGGTGTCTAGGAGAAAGAAGTGAGATCAGTGAAAGCTGCGCTGTACGCCACCATTCAGACCCAAACTGTCTCAGAAGAGGTCCTAAGGACAGTACGGATTGAAGTAGAAGGGATTTTAAACTCCAAACCACTGGGTTATGTGTCAATAGATGTGGCGGATGTTGACCCAGTCACCCCCAATTTGTTACTCCTAGGGCGGCTTGACCCCTCACTACCACAGGCTGTGTATGCAGAGTCCAAGCTCCTCAGTCGCCGATGTTGGAGACACGCTCAGATGTTAGCTGACCAGTTTTGGACACATTTCATCCGACGCTACCTTCTGACTCTTCAGACCCGGTCTAAGTGGAAGAAGGACCCTGCACAGTGTGAGGAATTTAAGTTTAGAAGTACAATAGTTTGATTTAAAGCACACCTAAAGAAAGTATAAAATATCATATGTTCACAAAATATTCACTTATGAAATGTATAATAGGTTTACAGTATATTCACTTGTAAAGGATAGTATAAGTGCAACATATATTACTTACAAAAGTGATAAACCACACAATCTTAATCAATTGAATGTATTAGACTAGAAGTATAGTAGTTGACTGTTTGGAGTAGAGAGAGGGCAAGGAGAGGAAGGGTGAGAGTTTCAGAGTTTTTCATGACCATATATGGAGATGTGATGGGTCGGAGGTGAATCGGCACCGCGGGAGACAGGACGGTGGTCAAGCGGGGGTCGGATGGACGAAGCTTTTACGAGGAGGTGGACCAACGGACATTACAAGGATCATCATATGGACCAATGGAGAGCATTGTCTGAGGCCAGGAGGAGACAAATGAATTTTAGCCAGCCACGGAAGTTGTTACTAGATTTTGAATGTAAACCGTTGACTTTTGGGTATAAAAACATTGTTCGGAGAGACGCTATTCAGTTCTTGGCGATCTTCTTTACTGTAAACTGGCGTTTGTTGGCCGGTTAGGGGGGGAGAGTGTTTGAACTCGGTTTCGCGATTCCTTACTGCTGACAGTGTAATTCAGTTTGTAATTGTCTTTTTAGCATTTGTGAATTATAAATACTTTTTCATTGTAAGCCGGATCCAGCTGATTTTTCTTAGCGTGACTTCGTTGCTCAAACAACAACGAAAGAGCGAGAGGTCCGCGGCCTCCTGCGAGCAGAGGTCTCACTCCATTACAATTTGGCGTCCCTGTTTGGGCATTTCTCAGTGGACCTCAGGACACGGACTGGACGAGGCGTTGACCGGCGATACCTTCGGGGCCCAACGGACGAAAGGTAGGCAGAACCTTTTTAATAAAATCTGTATAGTTATATAGGAAAAACTTAGCGAAGGTGTCGGGGGTCGGCGCTTCTGACGGCCGGATAAGAGGAGAAGCTGCAGGAGGCCGGTGAAGTATAATAACTTGAAATCTAAAGTGATGAGACTGTATTGAGTGCGGAAACACACTTACAAACTGATTACAGATTTGAGTGTGATGCATGTTTGTAAATACCGTCCAGACACCGAGCTGGACGAGAGAAAATATACCGGGACGTCCGTCAAGAGAACGGAGCGATCGCCGAGGAAAAAGCCTGGGGCTTAAAAGCACCGATTGATTAAACGATTAACAGTGAATTGCGGATAGATTACGCTCAACAGGTGACGATCTCTGAGTAGTCCTATACTGGCGTTCTGTGTTTAACAATGCGGGGGCTTATGTACTGGGTGGGAACGAATTAGTAACAGACGAAATATTGGCTGAGACTAGCGAAGCTAAGCCAACGAGGATTCGCCGTAACTCTGCCCGCAAAAAGGGGGGGGGAGATTCTCGGGTGGTAGTTCGCTGGTTTTGACTTGAGTCTAAGGAGACTGAATTCCGGGGAGGAACAGGGGAAAGTACATTGGGGATTTGTAGTTTAGTATCGTGTTTTCTTTTCAGAGCGAAGTCACGCTAACGAGTCAGTCTATTCTCCACCCGTGATGGGAGAGAATACTGATTGCTGAAGTGTGGTTTGCTGGTGTTGTATTCTCTGAGAGTGTCGCTGTGTTGTTTACATCACGTGATAAGAGAGAGTATAGTATTATAAATAAGGCTACTGAGTAGCTTAGATAATATAGAGTAGAATACATGGTGATTGAGTAAGGCGTGGATGTATTGGTTGTACTGGAGGCTGTAGGCTCTGGTGTCTAACCTTATATATTTAGATAAAAGAGGAGATTATGAGAAATAACCGGTACGTTGGTGAAAAGCCAAGTCCCGGTCTAGTGAAATAAAGAGTGTGTGTGGAGTACTGAGAGAAAGGTGGTTGAGCCCTTTGTTCTGTGAGAGGACTTCAGGCACATGTCTGTGGCCGGTAAAGTCTTTGTGTTAGCATCGAGATAGCTTGCAGCACATGTTCCCGGCTAGTTAGGCTTTAGTTGTGTGTTAATTATTGGCTCATGCTAGTAGTTAGCTTAGCCTTTTGTTTTAGCCACGAGACACGTGCTGTGAGCACATGGTTTTTGCAGAAAGTAGAACTACAAAAGTTTGCCCCCTATAGACCCGGAATAGTAAGTGCATTAGGACTACAGAAAGTCTGCCATCTGGTGGGCTGAAGAAGTAGGCACAAAATAGTTAAAAGGAAGTACGTGTTTCAGATAATTACAGTAGGGTGAATTTTATAAGCATAAATTCAACATTTTGATTTAGTTGATGAAGTTAGTTTTTAATTAGATGTTTCTAATTATCACTGATACATTTAATTGTACTTGTTAGATAATTAAAACAATTTTAATCCAGTAATTGTTAAAATAATTGTAATTCAACGTTTTATATTTTATTGATAGTTTTGATTTCGCTTCTTCAATTGTAAGGCTGGTTTAATCCAATATTTTAATTTACGTTGTTGAATTTGAAATTGATCCTGAGTTTTGATTTCAATTACCATAGACCATTGAGATTTTGATTCGATATTTTAAATTTAAAATTAAAATTTTCAAGTTTTGGAGTTTTTAATTTTGATTTAGATTTTATATTAAAAAATTTTTTTTTTTATACATTTCCATTGCATACAGTTTTACACGGTCAGAATTACGATTAGAGAAGAGCTTCGTAGACAGTGAGAAGTGTGAGGTAAAAAATAAAGAAACAATAAAACAGATTAAAGATACTCCCAGGCTGCATGATGGTCACACTGAACACTAAGGAAATGCTGGGAAGAGCCAGAGAAAGAATGGAGGATCAGACGGAGCCCAAAGAAAGGAAAAGGGAATGGGAGAAAATGAAGAAATATCTGGAAAAATGGCAAAAGAATGGGTGGTTTCCGGAAGTGGTGGCCCCTACTGCTGATCACAGACGCAAGGTGTGGAAAGAGGCTGCAAGGGCAAGAAACGATGCCACTGCTGAGTATGAAGGAGCCAGTTTCACAAGCAAGCACGGCAAGAAAAGAGCCCTCGACAAAGAAGACAAGAGGTGCGCAGAGACCAAACGGCTGCTCACCTACTGGAAGGCAGTCGATCCGACCACCCCTGCATCTGCTGTGGGACTGCCTGAAGTCCTGAAACCAGAAGTGACAGATTTCAAACCCCATAAGGACATCACCAGTCTCGAACCGAACAACCCGGTCTACTCACCATTGTACCCGTCATTGCTAACGGAAGCACAGGCGCAGTCTGAGCTTCCCCCACCATATGATCAGAGGAAACGGAGAATGAACAATCCCTTCTTGGAAAACTTCTCAATCCAAGCACCCGTGCGCAAAATCAGGGGAGGAGAGTTGGACATGGAAACAGATGACGAAGGGGAAACTAGGAGAAGGATGAAGTCTAAATCCAAAGACCTAACCAAGTCTGTGTTGGAAATGATGCGGGAAGAAGTGAGAATATTGACTCAAGAACGAGAGAATCTAGACGGAGCAGGGCGCCAGGATTCCATCGTGAGCAGAGAAGGAGAAGAAAGTAATAAAGAGGGCTTGTGTAATTTGGAATCTGTGCGAGAACAAGATGCTGAAGGAAGTGAGCCCCAAAGTCAAGAAGAGAGCAGACTAGTGGAGATTGACACAGAATACGCATTGTATCGAATGGATGAAGAAAGAAGAGAGTTCGAAAGACTGAAACAGCAAGTACGTGCAGAGAAAGAAGAAGGGTACAGAAAGAAAGAAGAAAGAAGAAATGCAGATGTAAAGGCAGACCTCAGAGACCTAGAACGAACCTGTGCAAGTCTGCGACTAGAGGTAGAGCAAAGAAAAAGTAAAGTAGAGAAAACAAAGAAGAAGAAAGTTGAACAGAAGGACAAGGGTGAGAAGTTTGAGACGGAAGGAGTCCTGTACCTCAAACCTAGTAGATCAAAAACATCCTCAGATGACGATGACTATCCTAATAGCACTGACGAGGAAGATGGAAGTGAGGAGATGCAAGGAGCATCTGGAGGTCCTCAACCTCTCAGACGTTCCACCAGAGAAAAGAAGAAAACAAACCGCTATGCAAATTGGGTTTGTCCAGTAAGAGGTGAAATGTCAACATCATCTCCAGCCCAACAGTGCCCTCTGCTGGTGAAATCCAACGGACAAGCTGAGTTTGTGCCGTGGGGACATCGAGATATGAACATGCAACAGGAAGCACTGCCATCGCTGGGAGGAGGAGCCAACCCGTGGATCTGCCTCTTTGAAAAACTTACGGCAGCAGATAAATTGGCACTTGGAGACATACGGGCCATAATAGTTCGAGCGGAGGGAACAGTCAAAATAAATGCCCTGGAAGCAGGAACAGGAACGTCTGGCAGACCAGAAGAGACTCCATTCGATAATTTCCGAGGAATCTTTTGGAAAGTAATGCGAGAAATGTGGCCTACAAGACCAAACATGGCTGCTCTCACTGGAATGAAGATGAAACCAGAGGAGGAGATGCATCAGTATCTAAAAAGAGTGGAATCAGAGTGGTATATGGCCACAGGGGGGAGACATGACAGCAGTGAACCTACAATGGTAGTATGGCGAGATGTAGTACGGAAAGGCCTGCCCCTACCAGTTCAAACAGCGCTGGATGGAGTAGTGGGTATGAGTACCATGGAAGATGCCATATGGAGGGAACACCTCACCCATCACCTTCAAAGATATTTAGCTGTTGAAGCAAACGGAAAAGAGGAGTTAACGAAACTGTCGCAGAGACTGCTGAGGAGTCAATTAGCAGAGGCTGATGCAGAAGCGAACAAGAGGAAACAGCAGATAAGGAAACAGATGGCACTAACAGAGACTCAGACCCCTCAGCAGCCTCAAAATCAAGCTGCACCTCTGGCCACATGTCCAGCAGCCCCAGTTCCCCCAGTGGTGTACTACCAACCCCCTCCACAGTACGGAGGTAGAGGTAGAGGCAGAGGACGTGGATATGGTAGAGGGAGAGGATATCAACAAGGCAACTATGTGAGACCTGGTGATGAATGTTACATATGTGAACAAAGAGGACACTGGGCAAGAGACTGCCCATATGGACAAGGAGGAGGAATACAGTTCAGTGCACCACGAGGACGCGCTACATTTCCACCACGACAGCAGCAGTATGCAAGACCTGGTCCAGTAGAACCAACTGTAGCTCCCCTCATGAGACCTCAACATCAACAGATGTCCGTGCTGCCACCAGGAACATGGAACGGTGCTGACCAACAAGGTCAGTACTGAGGAGGCCCAGAAGATCCAGAAGCATGTGTGGTTTACAGGGCTCAGACAGAACCAATGGTGACCTGTAGCGTTGCCGGAGTTGAAATTGAAATGATGGTTGACTCTGGTGCCGCAGCCTCATGCTTACGAAACCTTAGTGGGAAAACACCCCCACTCTCAGAAGACACCATGAGAACGGTTGGATATTCGGGAAAGACAGAGGTGCAGAGATTCACAACACCATTGGAAACCACACTAGGAAGACAAAACTTGTTACATCAATTCCTGTATTCTCCGAAATGCCCTGTCAATTTAATGGGAAGAGATCTAATGACAAGAGTCGGAGCTGAAATTAAATGTTCAGCGGACGGGTTAAGGATCACTTTCAAGGGTCAGCCTCTCACTCCATGGCAGACACACGGAGAAAGAATTCTCATTATGACAAATTCCGAAGAACAAGAGGAAAAGACTGAGGTGTTTTGGGCCAGGCTGTTACCAGGAGAAAGGGAACAGCCTTGCGTCAACAAAACTTATCAAGACTGGAAGCCATGGATCAACAGTCAAGGAGCATATGGCCCTCCTATTGACCCATTTCATTGCACCTACAACTACCTGAGAACACCTGATGAAGAATATACAGATGCATGGGAGCAAGAAAGAGAAGGAGTTCAAGAAATGATTAGGATTACTGATATCTTTGTGGGTCCAGAAGGAGTAGCAGCATATTGTGAACTCACTGAAACCCAAGCACAATGGTATGAGCTGGACCATGAAAGTGTACCTCATGTCACGCTGGCCATAGCAGCCGGTCAAGAAGCCCGTTCATTAGGACCGATGATGAAAAGAGCCCAGGAAACAACAAACTGGTGTCCCACCGCCTCCCCATTACTTCACCATAGCCCAGATAAGATAATTTGGAAAATATCACATTGTAGCAGAGAAAAAGGCATATTGGAAAAGCAGGAACTGGAAAGACACCATGGTCGTGAGTTGTCAGACCATCCAGCAGCGGAAGATTTGCTAAACCGAATGCCAGAACATCTATGGGCAAAAGGAGACTATGATGTCGGCTGCACCCCCCACCATTCAGTGAAAATAGAAAAGAAATCTGGACAGTCTTCTGTGTGGAAACCACAGTATCGACTCAACAAAGATTCTGTAGAAGGGATAACAGACACCATTTATGGTCTGCTCGAAGCAGGAGTGTTGAGACCATCAGACTCTCCCTGGAACACGCCTATATTGCCTGTCCCCAAAGCTGGAGGAAAAGGTTGGAGAATGGTACATGATTTGAGGGAAGTAAATCAAGCTACCAAGACAAAAGGGATCGCAGTGCCCAACCCATATGTGGCGCTACAGAACATAAGTCCACAACACCAGTATTTCACTGTACTGGATCTGGCAAACGCATTTTTTTTGCCTGCCACTCGACCCCTCAAGTCAAGAAATGTTTGCATTTACCTTTCAAGGCCAAAGATACACCTACAACCGAATGCCTCAAGGGTTTAAGGATAGCCCTGGCATATTCAATGCGGCATTGAAAGAAGATCTGAAAGAACTCAAATTGCCACAAGGAGTGACCCTGATTCAGTATGTTGATGATCTACTGTTGGCAGCTCCATCAGCAGAAAGCTGTCTAGCAGCAACGGAAGCTGTGCTGAAAAGAGTAGCGGAATGTGGCTACAAAATCAAACGACAAAAGACTCAAGTTGGAAGAAGGCAAGTGACATTCCTGGGAAGAGTACTCTCAGGAAATAAGAAGAAGATATCACCTGAGCAGAAATCAGCGGCTCTGACCTATCCCAAACCTAGAATCGTCCAAGAAATGCTCGGATTTCTGGGACTGACAGGCTACAGCCGAAGCTATGTACCAGACTATGTCAATCTCACCCAGCCACTGCGAGACATGCTGACCAAAGTTGGAAACCGAAATCTGAGGGCAGAATTGATCTGGACAATTGAAGGAGAAGAAGCATTCATCAAGACCAAGCAGTGTTTGGCTCATGCAGCCGCTCTAGCAGTTCCAGATTATGAAGCAGATTTTCATTTAGATGTAGGAGAAAAGCAAGGAGTAGTAAACGCAGTCTTATATCAGATGAGAAGAGAGGGAAGGGCAGTTTTAACTTACCATAGTTCCAAATTAGACCCCATAGAACTAGGACAAGTAGGGTGTACTAGACACCTAGCAGCAATAGCTAGGGCAGTCCAAAAGACCGCTTACTTAGTTATGTGCCACCCCTTGAAAATACACACACAGCATGGTGTAGTTGCCTATCTGGAGACTCAAGCCTTCTCACAAACAGCTATGAGAGGAGCTAAATTATCAGATACTTTGACACAACCCCACCTATCTTTCACCTCAGGAGGAGTGAATATGACGTCTGGATTGCCACATGATGAGGGCACTCATGACTGTGCAGAAGTGGCTAGAAAGGAGATAAAGTTAAGATCAGATCTTAAAGGAGAAAAGGATCCAGACGCAGATATGACACTCTTTTGTGATGGTTGTTGTTATCGAGGTCCAGCAGGTAACATAGCTTCATATGCAGTAGTGGAGCAATTACCTGATGGGACATTGGTGGAGGCGGAAGCTGCTATCATTCCTCAACCTGCCTCAGCTCAATTGGCAGAAGTGGTAGGGCTAACCCGAGCCCTTAGCTTGGCCAAGGACAGAAAAGTAAACATTTATACTGATTCGGCTTATGCTCATGGTGCAGTGCATTTAGATGGGCCTCAGTGGCTGAGGAGAGGGTTTTTGACTAGTTCAGGAGCCCTGGTTAAGCACCATGAGGCATTAAGAACTTTACTGGCTGCAGTAATGTTGCCAGCACAAATTTCTGTCATAAAATGCAGAGGTCACTCAAAGGAGGACGACCAAGAAGCAAGGGGAAATGATGCTGCCGACCTCGCAGCTAAGAAAGCTGGAGGGTACATTGGTGATGAAACACAAATGTTGGTGGTAAGTCAAAATGAATTACAAATATCCCCGACTAAAGGTGATCTTGTGTTATTGCAGAAAAAGGCTGGTGCTCATGAGCATTCTCAGTGGTTGGCTCAGGGAGCAACCTGCAAGGAAGGATTGTGGAGGTCCCATGATGGACGAATGGTAGCTTCTCCCGAACTAGTGCACTTGCTGATGATTGAAGCACATGGTCCATCTCATGAGTCAAAAAGGCGGACATGTGCAGCTTTGGAGAAGAATTGGTGGCATCCGTATTTAAAAGAGATGGTGGAAATCTTTGTTACAGACTGTGTATCCTGTAATGGCTTTAACAACAAACCAGTATATAAGTGTCCTATGGGGAGCTATCCGGTACCACAAGCTCCTTTTCAGGAAATTTGTATCGATTATACAGACATGGGAATTGATAACAGAGTGCGAGGAATGCGTTACATGTTGGTAATGGTGGATCGTTTCTCCCGATGGGTAGAGGCGATACCTTGCCGGAATGAAGATGGTGCAACAGTGGTAAAATGGCTTAGAAATGAACTAATCCCGAGATATGGTTTTCCGAGAGTTATTCAATCAGACAATGGCTCTCATTTTGCTAATGAACATCTAGCAGCGGTAGAAAAGTGCCTAGGGATCCAACATAGGTTTGGATCAGTTTATCATCCAGTATCTCAAGGTATAGTGGAGAGAGCCAATCAAACTTTGAAAAGAAAAATTGCTAAAATCTGCCACAGCACATCCATTAAATGGCCGGATGCCTTACCATTGGCACTGATGTCCATGAGAAACACAGAACACAATAACACTCATTTAACACCACATGAGATACTTACAGGCAGGCCAATGCCTGGTCCACCAAGGTCCAGCAGTCATGGCCCTAACTTAGATCTGTTAACCCTAGAAATTGAGGAGTATACTAGGGCGCTAACTAAAATGAGTCAAGTTTTGTTTTCACAGGTGACGAACGCAGAGGCAGCCGTTGACAAGGGAAAGCAGTCCCCTATTGTATTACCAAGAAGCTGGGTGTGGATAAAAGTCCATAAGCGTAAGTGGAGTGAACCAAGGTGGACTGGTCCATGGGAGGTAATATTGGCAACCTCGCATGCGGTAAAGGTAAAAAATAAACCTGGAAATAATTGGCACCACCTCACTCACTGTGCAACAACTGAGGCACCAAGCCGAACCAGAGCAGAGACTAGATTAAACATCGCCCGAGCAAATCTTGAAGCAGTAAATACACCAAAAGAGGGGTTAGATGGTACCAAAAATGATGCCTTCCCCACAGACTAAATAATGGCATTCATTTAGAGACCCTAAATTCAGTGAGCTAGGGAGGTCATTAATTATTCTTTTCTTGATTTCAGTAGTAGTAGTACTTCCGATATTAGTGTGGGAAGTTAAATATAATCAGGAACCACAAAATGAATGCAACCAGACTAAGACTCAAAGCTTGACTCTTGTAACAAACCATACTAAACTCAGAAGACGACGAAACACCTCTCTGTCACCAACTCCTAACACAAAGGTTTCCCTTAATCTTACGTTTATAGAAGGCACAACATCATCGGTACAATTTGATTTCTGTGCTGTAGTTCCCTGCTTAGGGAATGGTGCCACCTACCATTGGATGATCAAATATATGTGTATCGCTAATAACCAATGTGGCGGTCCAATCGTACAAGTGTATGGGTGTGAATGTGAGGAATGGAGATGGGCTTTTTTGTCCACTGGGAAAGAAGATTGGGGGAATAACCCCAACCCAGATCTTAAAGCCCGACTAACAATGATTAAATCTTTGACTATTAACCCTGGATGCGAGAAGGGGAATTGTAACCCCTTAATACTCACTTTAAAAAACCCTAAATTGAAAGACAGCGGAGTTTACGTATTAGCAGGTAGGGGATCTGGCATTGACTATGATCCATTGGGACTCCTTAGAATTATTGTCAAACCCGCTATTAATAACAAACAGGTGACCACTGATGATCGGGTTCAACGTTTGACTGACACCTCATGGCGTAATGTATTGAGTATGGAGACTGGGTTTGGCGATTCGAATTTATGGCTCCAGTGGGTACAATATTCGACCTCAAGTGTACGAGGTACAGACTGCATAGTGTGCTCTGAACCTAGACCTTTACTCACCCCTGTCCCGTCAAAATTCCAGCCCCTTGGCTCTGCATTTGGTTGTATTTTGGCTCTATTTACTGACAGGGTTCTGCCCCTTCATCACACATGTCAAGAGTATCATTGGGCTTACCCGCCTGTGGTATTGAGTACTCCACCTTTGTTTGTGATTTCAGAAGGTGCGTTTGACTGCATAGTTTCCAACAATGCTAAAGGACCCTCAGTAGGCAATATTACTGAAGCAAATTGCAACAGTACTCACAGTGCCAAGGATTATCAATATAAAAGCGTGCTAACTCAGACAACTGCCAGAGCTGACCTGTGGTAGTGGTGTGGTAGTAGAATCATATACCCCATTTTACCTGGTAATTGGACAGGCACATGCGCGCTAGTACAACTTATCCTGCCATTTTATATTTTGCCTGTCAATGACGAAACTTATCAAGATCTTATCTCCCCGCGCACACGGATAAACAGACGATCCAAAAGAGGTGCTGATAGCCCGGGAGGCTCATTTGACAATCAAGTATATATAGATACTATTGGGGTGCCCAGGGGGGTGCCTGACAAATTTAAAGCCAGAAATCAAATTGCAGCAGGTTTAGAATCTGCCTTTTTCTGGTGGGTGACAATTAATAAAAATGTCGATTGGATTAATTATATATATTACAATCAGCAGCGTTTTGTAAACTTCACCCGTGATGCCATAGCAGGGCTTCATGAGCAGTTAGATAAAACTAGTTTAATGGCCTGGCAGAACAGAATGACATTAGATATGATTTTAGCAGAGAGAGGCGGCGTTTGCAAGATGTTTGGATCTGCCTGTTGTACTTTCATTCCGAACAACACAGCTCCTGATGGATCGGTGACCAAGGCGCTGGCTGGATTGACAGCTCTCAGCCAAGAGCTAGCAGAGAATTCTGGTGTTGATGATCCGTTCACCGACTGGTTGGATGGTATGTTTGGTAAATACAAAAATGCATTCTTGTCAATCTTAATCTCTCTTTGTGTTGTCGCCACAGCTCTTATCCTTTGTGGATGCTGCTGCATCCCTTGCATCCGAGGACTCCTGCAACGATTAATTGAAACTGCGCTTAGGGAAACACATATGCAGGGCAATCAGATACGTGTAGATGATGGGGAAGAACTAGAACTGTTGTTGAATACTGTCTGAACAGGGACAGTTATATCAGGGATTTGATAACTCACTGTGAACAGTGAGTTAGGGGGGAATTTGTGAGGAATTTAAGTTTAGAAGTACAATAGTTTGATTTAAAGCACACCTAAAGAAAGTATAAAATATCATATGTTCACAAAATATTCACTTATGAAATGTATAATAGGTTTACAGTATATTCACTTGTAAAGGATAGTATAAGTGCAACATATATTACTTACAAAAGTGATAAACCACACAATCTTAATCAATTGAATGTATTAGACTAGAAGTATAGTAGTTGACTGTTTGGAGTAGAGAGAGGGCAAGGAGAGGAAGGGTGAGAGTTTCAGAGTTTTTCATGACCATATATGGAGATGTGATGGGTCGGAGGTGAATCGGCACCGCGGGAGACAGGACGGTGGTCAAGCGGGGGTCGGATGGACAAAGCTTTTACGAGGAGGTGGACCAACGGACATTACAAGGATCATCATATGGACCAATGGAGAGCATTGTCTGAGGCCAGGAGGAGACAATTGAATTTTAGCCAGCCACTGAAGTTGTTACTAGATTTTGAATGTAAACCGTTGACTTTTGGGTATAAAAACATTGTTCGGAGAGACGCTATTCAGTTCTTGGCGATCTTCTTTACTGTAAACTGGCGTTTGTTGGCCGGTTAGGGGGGGAGAGTGTTTGAACTCGGTTTCGCGATTCCTTACTGTTGACAGTGTAATTCAGTTTGTAATTGTCTTTTTAGCATTTGTGAATTATAAATACTTTTTCATTGTAAGCCGGATCCAGCTGATTTTTCTTAGCGTGACTTCGTTGCTCAAACAACAACGAAAGAGCGAGAGGTCCGCGGCCTCCTGCGAGCAGAGGTCTCACTCCATTACAACAGCTGCAACTGGGAACCATAGTCATGGTGGTGGCTTCCCAGTTGCCAAGAGCTTAGTGGCCACTAGGTCACGTCACTGAAGTTATCCCAGGAGTCCCATGGGAGAGTCCGGACGGCAGTGGTCTATATCAAGGGAAGACCTATACCAGACCAGTCGCTCGCCTTGTCACCCTGCCTACCACCCAAGACATTGATCCAGTCAGTCCTTGTTAGAGTTGCAAATTGGTTGGGACAAATTTGGGGGCAGTTGTGACGAAGGATGACCTCTATAGACGGGTTTCGGAGAAGCAGCCGAGCAGGAACCGCACTACGCCCCTCTGCTTGTGGAAGAGGACGGCAGTCAGCTGCTCGCGGAATAATATGACCGGTATTGAGTTGGTGAAAAGGCTTTGAAGAGAGTGGAGGTGCAAAAGGATTTTTTTTTTCCATGGCAATATAGTCTGATATATTTAGTCGCTTGTTCGTTGTTGTTTGCTAAGTGGCGACCGCAGGAGTCCCAAACATGTTTATCTGTATTCTGTCCCTGTATGTCCTAATGTGGAACCAACGCTGTACGAGGCTTACGATCCGAACAATACATTTGAATAATACTAGTGCATTTGGAAAATGCAGAAGCTTAAATTGTGGGAAATATAATGTTTTCGGTGGACTTAGCTCAACATGGCAACCCACCCAGCATAAGAGACACCCTGACCCCGGAAACAAAACATTGTACCATGGTGTGGCACATGTGTTCTGGGAGGCGCGCTAAACTAGCTTAGCAGGAAAACAACAGCAGCACACACGCTACAAACTCTCTCCGCAGCGTTTAGGCAGCTGTTCCCTACTGATTGAAACAGGGCTATAGCAATCACCTCACAATCCCCATTTCTCCAGACCATAATTCTTTCTTTGTTAAGAAAACAAAACCCCAAACAGAGAATCAAATGTCCAACCCCTAACCCCGCGCATGACGGGATGCTTCGTCATTAACGGACAATGCATATAGTCAAAATCAATGTATTAACACAATGACAAGAACAAACTCGCAAGAACCAGTCACATATATATATATATATATATATATATATATATATATATATATATATGACAACAAAGCATGACAAATCAATCCAGCAACACTGTAACTCTAAAACACGTGTTCCGCCGCACACTGAGCACCATTCAAATATTATTCACCTCAGAGGGAAAAATATTAACCATATAATAA
Organism: Cebidichthys violaceus; assembly: GCF_023349555.1. Lineage (NCBI taxonomy): Eukaryota > Metazoa > Chordata > Actinopteri > Perciformes > Stichaeidae > Cebidichthys > Cebidichthys violaceus. Next base: position 5,377,154 of record NW_027176450.1, read on the forward strand.
AAACGACACCATAGACAAATGAACACAGTAGTAACGCTACTGCAGATGTAAAAACACAAAAGCAGTTTACTTACCAAAGCTGCTGTTCACTTAAAGACAAAGTCCATCCTCCTTTCTTTGTTAATGAAGAGTTTAATGACGCGGTTGTACAGAACATCGGTGCGGTTCAGTTCCAGCCAGAGGTCCTCCTGTGAATGTTTTCGTTGAGTTGTAGATCCACTCGGGTCTCAGCAAAAGTGTTAAGAAGCACCGTAGCTTGTAAGTGTCCTGTCGTGCTATGGTGTCGTGTTGCTGCTTTGGTTAGCCAACTGTTCTTACTAATACTACGACAACTACTACTACTGCTGCAAATATTTCTAGTATTACTACTACTGCTACTAATACTAGTACTAAGTACTAATACTACTTCTACTACAACTTTTTACAACTTTTGCTGTTGCAACTATTACCATTACTACTACTGCTATTATTACTACCACTACTGCTAATACGACCAGTACTACTATTACTTATACTACAACTGCTACTACTACTACTACTACTACTGCTGCTATTCATACTTCTACCAGTACTAATACTACTACAGCTATTAGTATGAATGCTACTAGTATTTCTACTACTGCTATTACTGCTACTTCAAATACTGCAATTACTATTACTAATACTACTACTTCTTCTACTACTACTACTGTTATATTAAATACAACAACCACTGCTACAGCTATTACTACGACTACTTCTACTACTTCTTTGAATTACTAATACTTCTACGACTAATAATACTTCTATTACAACTACAACTTCTACTACTACTATAAATATCTCTAATGCTACTAATACTTCTACTTCAAACAATACTTCTACTACAACTTCTACAAATATCACTACTGCTGACATTTTTTAAGCCACAGAAACCATTCGAATATCAAAATGTTCAGCTCTTTCAGGAGAGAGTGATATGACTTTTCATATTTATAATCTTTACATTTTTGAATTATTACGCTTTTTGCAATTTGTTTTGAATAAGATATCTATGGAGAAAATCTTCAAATCCTGTTAAACTTCTTCAATTTTCAAAGCCTTCTTCTTTCTCATACTTTCAGCTACAGACACCATAGTTAGACGTTTCAACTAGAAGGGTTTTCAGCAGTGCAGTTTAAATGCTTTCGGGCTTCAACATTTTTCAGACAGGTAGTCTCTCATTTCTGTATTTTCAGCAATGTTTTTGCAATTCATTTCAGCTTTCAGCATTCCAACGCATTTTCAACAGGAAATGCATTTTTTAGTTCAACTATTTCTTCTGTACGTATTTTGGCACTTAATAACTTCCACATTTCTTAAGCTACAGAAACCGTTCAACTATATAAATGTTCAGCTTTTTCAGGAGAGGGGTGTTATTTCTCATAATTTTTCTAATCTTTCAACTTTTTGAATTATTAAGGTTTTTGCAACTTATTTTTTGAATGGGATGTCTATGGAGAATATTTTTAAATCTTCTTAAACTTCTTCAACTTTCAGATCCTTCTACTTCCTCATACTTTCAGCTACAGACACCATTTAAACTTTCAAATGTTGAGAAAACCCTGACCAATGATTGTATGTTATAATCATGTTGATATATTTTACACTTTTTGAATAGTAGCATTTTTGCTTTCATGTGTTCAGTCCTTTTCTGCTTTTATAATGGGTGTGTATTGCGCAGCTTAGAGTGCGTGATGTCACCGCTAGAGTGAAGAGAAGCCTGAGATTCCTGTGAAAAAAATATTTGTCTTTTGCAACTGACTCCTCAATTTTCACTCTACATGCATAATTTTTGGATGGAAACGTAGCTAATCTTGTCCTTGTCGTAGACATATGACTTTGGAATCCCACAGGTTTACACATTTGGCTCAAAAGCCTTTACTTGAGAGGAAAACCAATTTTCTCCTCCATAGACCCCAATGTTAAAACGTACTTCAAAAAAGTCTTGCACAGACAACCGTACCCCATTTCTAAATCGCCATTGAAGCGACTTTTTTTACACTACAGATCCAATATTCGCATGATCTGTTGTTCAAGTCATCCTTGCACTTCAGTCTTAATATCGGAGCAATAGGGGCTATGGTTATGGGGGTTTTGTGGTTTTGTTTGACAGGTGTTTTCCAGTTTTTTCTCATGAAAAGGCGGCAGGCTCACAGGTGTTTGTGCTTGAGCTAATTACTAATGTTTATAAACACACAGACTCACAGACTCTCCAACTGCTGCGTCGTCACCATGGGAACCAATGACACACACACACACACACACTCTCTCTCTCTTTCTCTGTGTGTCTGTCTCTCTCTACACACTCAGTACATATAACTGTCTGTCTGCCTCACTCACTCACTCACTCAGTACATATAACTGTCTGTCTGCCTGTCTCACTCACTCACTCCATATAACTGTCTGTCTGCCTGTCTCTCTCTCCAAATCACTCAGTAAATGTAAGTGTCTATCTGCCTGTCTCTCTCTCCCACACAGTCAGTCCATCTGACTGTCTGTCTGCCTGTCTCTCTCTCCCACTCACTCAGTACATATAACTGTCTGTCTGCTTTTCTCACTCAATCCAGACGACTGTCTGTCCACCTGTCTCACTCACTCATTCAGTTCATATAACTGTCTGTTTCCCTGTCTCACACTCACTCAGTTCATATAACTGTCTGTCTGCCTGTCTCTTTCTCCCAAACACTCAGTCCATCTGACTGTCTGTCTGCCTGTCTCTCTCTCCAAATCACTCAGTCAATGTAACTGTCTGTCTGTCTGTCTCTCTCTCCAAATCACTCAGTCAATGTAACTGTCTGTCTGCCTGTCACTCTCTCCCACACACTCAATACATATAACTGTCTGTCTGCTCTTCTCACTCAATCCAGATGACTGTCTGTCCTCCTGTCTCCCTCACTCACTCAGTACATATAACTGTCTGCCTGTCTCACTCACTCACTCAGTACAAATAACTGTCTGTCTGCCTGTCTCACTCACTCAGTACAAATAACTGTTTGTCTGCCTGTCTCTCACTCCAAATCACTCAGTCAATGTAACTGTCTGTCTGCCTGACTCTCTCCCACACAGTCAGTCCATCTGACTGTCTGTCTAACTGTCTCTCTCTCCCACTCACTCAGTACATATAACTGTCTGTCTGCTCTTCTCACTCAATCCAGATGACTGTCTGTCTGCCTGTCTCACTCACTCACTCAGTACAAATAACTGTCTGTCTGCCTGTCTCACTCACTCAGTACATATAACTGTCTGTTTGCCTGTCTCACTCACTCACTCAGTTCATATAACTGTCTGTCTGCCTGTCTCACTCACTCACTCAGTTCATATAACTGTCTGTCTGCCTGACTCTCTCTCCCACACACTCAGTCCATCTGACTGTCTGTCTGCCTGTCTCTCTCACTCACTCACTCAGTACATATAACTGTCTGTCTGCTCTTCTCACTCAATCCAGATGACTGTCTGTCCACTTGTCTCACTCACTCAGTCAGTACATATAACTGCCTGTCTGCCTGTCTCACTCACTCAGTTCATATAACTGTCTGTCTGCCTGTCTCTTTCTCTCCCACACACTCAGTCCATCTGACTGTCTGTCTGTCTCTCTCTCCAAATCACTCAGTCCATATAACTGTCTTTCTGCCTGTCTCTCTCTCCCACACACTCAGTCCATCTTACTGTCTGTGTGCCTGTCTCTCTCTCCCACAAACTCAGTCCATCTAACTCTCTGTCTGTCTGTCTGTCTCTCTCTCCCTCCCACACACTCAGTCCATCTAACTGTCTGTCTGCCTGTCTCTCTCTCCCACACACTCAGTCCATCTAACTGTCAGTCTGCCTGTCTCTCTCTCCCACTCACTAAGTACATATAACAGTCTGTCTGCTCTTCTCACTCAATCCAGATGACTGTCTGTCCTCCTGTTTCCCTCACTCACTCAGTACATATAACTGTCTGTTTGCCTTTCTCACTCTCTCACACTCATTCAATCAGTCTCTCTATCTCTGTCTTCCTGTCATTCTGTGTTTCTTTCTGTCTCTCCCTCTCTCCCTCTGGCTCTCTCTCTGCTACCACTACTGCTGCTATTCATGCGACTACCAGTAGCAATACTACTACAGCTTTTAGTACGATTGCTACTAGTACTAATACTACTGCTATCACTTCAAATACTGCCATTACTATTACTACTTCTTCTACTACTACTACTGTTATATTAAATACTACGACCACTACTACAGCTTTTACTATGACTACTGATACTACTACTTATACTGCTTCTTCTAATTACTAATACTTCTACTACTAATAATACGACTACAACTACAACTTCTACTACTACAAATATCACTACTGCTGACATTTTTTAAGCAACAGAAGCTGTTCGAATATCAAAATATTCAGCTTTTTCAGGAGAGGGGTGATATTTTTCATATTTGTAATCTTTAAACTTTTTGAATTATTAAGCTTTTTGCAATTTGTTTTGAATGGGATATCTATGGAGAAAATCTTCAAATCCTGTTAAACTTCTTCAACTTTCAAAGCCTTCTTTCTCATACTTTCAGCTACAGACACCATAGTTAGACGTTTCAACTAGAAGGGTTTTCAGCAGTGCAGTTTAAATGCTTTCGAGCTTCAACATTTTTCAGACCGGTAGTCTCTCATTTCTGTATTTTCAGCAATGTTTTTGCAATTCATTTCAGCTTTCAGCTTTCAGCATTCCAACGCATTTTCAGCAGGAAATGCATTTTCTAGTTCTTCAACTTCTATTTCTTCCGTACGTATTTTGGCACTTAATAACTTCAGCATCTTTTCAGCTACAGAAACCGTTCAAATATGAAAATGTTCAGCTTTTTCAGGAGAGGGGTGCTATGTCTTTTTATGTTTCTAATCTTTCAACTTTTTTAATTAAGCATTTTGCAATTTTTTTTTTGAATAAGATGTCTATGGAGAAACTTTTCAAATCCTCTTAAACTTGTTCAACTTTCAGATCATTCTACTTCCTCATACTTTCAGCTACAGACACCATTTAAACTTTCAAATGTTGAGAAAACCCTGATCAATGATTGTATGTTATAATCATTTTGATATCTTTTATACTTTTTGAGCTGTAGCAATTTAGCTTTTATGTGTTTTTCAGTCCTTTTCTGCTTTTATAATGGGTGTGTATTGCGCAGCTTAGAGTTCGTGATGTCATCGCTAGAGTGAAGAGAAGCCTGAGATTTCTGTGAAAAAAATATTTGTCTTTTGCGACTGACTCCTCAATTTTCACTCTACATGCATCATTTTTGGATGGAAACGTAGCTAATCTTGTCCTTGTCGTAGACATATGACTGTGGAATCTCACAGATTTACACATTTGGCACAAAAGCCTTTACTTGAGAAGAAAAACAACTTTCTCCTCCATAGACCCCAATGTTAAAACGTACTTCAAAAAAGTCTTACACAGACAACCGTACCCCATTTCTAAATCGCCATTGAAGCCACTTTTTTTTACACTACAGACACAATTTTCACATGATCTGTTCTTCAAGTCATCCTCCCTCTCCATTATTAATATTGGAGCAATAGGGGCTATGGTTATGGTTTTTTTTGGGGTTTTGTTTGACAGGTGTTTCCCAGTCTTTTATCATGAAAAGGCAGCCAGGCTCACAGGCGTTCGTACTTGAGCTAATTACTGATGTTTATAAACACACAGACTCACAGACACAAGCCTCACTATCTCTGTGTGTGTCTCTCTCTCTCTGCGTGTGTATCTCTCTCTCTGTGTGTCTCTCTATCTCTCTGTGTCTCTCTCTCTCTGCGTGTGTATCTCTTATACAGTCATTCAGGTATTAGAGACTTTTAGAGGACCTCCCCCACACACACACTCACGCACACACCATTTTAACCTTTTACAAACGAGGCCTATTTGCAGGCCTCAGCTAGAATAAAGATAAGAAATACCTAATTAAGTGTATAATTAAATTAAAAAATTAAAAAATTAAAAAAAAAAAAAAATTTTAATATATTTTTGAGATGAGAAAAATCATGGAACTATCAGAATACATGTTACAGGTTCACATAAGATAAGGATGGAACACAGCACAACTTGGAACACTCAAAAGCTCGCCCTGGAAAAACAGCACTTTTAGGATATTGTTTTTTGGAAAGTATGGAAATCCAAGACTTTAAATACGCTGAGCTCTTAGAACAACTGATATAGGCTCTATATACACAGCTATACATAGATACAGTGAAACATTTATGAAATATGGAGCATATAAAATTAAAAAACTGATCAAATATTCCAATATTTGAACAAAAAATTTTTTTTTAAATTCAAAAACACTCTATATCACTTCTATGTATCACTCCTGATGTTCAATGAATCAAAAGACAGAATATTGGACCTTTTTTGAGTGTTTTAAGCTCTTTCTAAGCCCTTTTTAGTTGTTTAGTTTAAGGTCAAATACTGCTTCAGATTCAGCCCTTCTCTCTGTTCAGGGCTGTATCTCAGCCCCCCCTTCTCCGATTTTCACCATTGAGACATCCTTCGAACCGTAGGAGCCAATAGAATTGCCTGGAATTGAAAGCTAGATGATTGACAGCACTATTAGCCAATAAAGCTCAAAAACGTCCCATCTCTGAAATCTAATTTGCTGAGCTTCCAACCCTCCCAAGAATCCGAGGAGTGTCGGAGAGACACGAATCGAACGGATTCACAGGGCGCACCAGCAGCTGGACATACATGCAGTGGAAGTACTGAGATATTTCATTTTTTCGCTGAGATTCGACCAAAAGTAAGTACAATATTCGATGAAAGCTGTGTGACTTTTTGTGTTCGAAGCTGAATATCTCTGCGATGGTTTAACGGGGAGAGAAATGGAAACTATGTTCGTAATCTCCGTCAGGCGGACATGCTTTTTCATGCTGCATGTTTGTAGGTAGCACGTTGCTAACGGAGTGTAGCAGCTGTTTTCTCCGGTCTGTCCCAGTCATATCGAGTATGATTTATGATATTTTGTTATTTGTTTGCTTGGCTGATGGGAGATGTGTTTGTCTCATGTAGAAGTGACCTAGTTCATGTTGTTCCCAGGACGCTGAGGTTTCTGCAGAACTATAACATCATTATATTCGTTCTTCGTGGGTTCTCTGCCAGTTACTTTTAACACAAAACTCTCTAAGTTTTGATGTACTCTGCGTCCAAATGGGGGACCCTCGGGTGTATAAAGTACAAGCCCCACCGAATGAATTCCAACTGAAATGCTTTTGATGAAGCCTGTCATTTAATAACCTGTTTGTGTTTATCTAACATTATGATTCAGTCTCCTCTCCTCCTGTCTAACCCACCCAGCCCCACCCTTTCAAAATAAAAGCCCCATGGATTAACTGTATTTAAACATTAAGCTCAAAATGAGGCTTTTTTTGTTGAAATAATTAATGCTCTTACTAATACTACGACAACAACTACTACTGCTGCTAATATTTCTAGTATTACTACTACTGCTACTAATACTACTAATACTACTTCTACTACAACTTTTGTTGTTGCAACTATTACCACTACTACTGCAGCTATTATTACTACCACTACTGCTAATACTACCAGTACTACTATTACTTATACTACAACTGCTACTACTACTACTACTTCTACTATTCATGCTACTACCAATACTAATACTACTACAGCTAAAAGTATGAATGCTACTAGTATTTCTACTACTGCTATTACTGCTACTTCAAATACTGCCATTACTAATACTACTACTTCTTCTACTACTACTACTACTACTACTACAACTACTACTACTACTACTGTTATATTAAATACAACAACCACTGCTACAGCTATTACTACGACTACTTCTACTACTTCTTCTAATTACTAATACTTCTACTACTAATAATACTTCTACTACAACTACAACTTCTATTACTACTATAAATATCTCTAATGCTACTAATACTTCTACTTCAAACAATACTTCTACTACAACTTCTACAAATATCACTACTGCTGACATTTTTTAAGCCACAGAAACCATTCGAATATCAAAATGTTCAGCTCTTTCAGGAGAGGGTGATCTGACTTTTCATATTTATAATCTTTACATTTTTGAATTATTAAGCTTTTTGCAATTTGTTTTGAATAAGATATCTATGGAGAAAATCTTCAAATCCTGTTAAACTTCTTCAATTTTCAAAGCCTTCTTCTTTCTCATACTTTCAGCTACAGACACCATAGTTAGACGTTTCAACTAAAAGGGTTTTCAGCAGTGCAGTTTAAATGCTTTCGGGCTTCAACATTTTTCAGACAGGTAGTTTCTCATTTCTGTATTTTCAGCAATGTTTTTGCAATTCATTTCAGCTTTCAGCTTTCAGCATTCCAAAGCATTTTCAGCAGGAAATGCATTTTCTAGTTGTTGGAATGCTGATTCAGCATTCCAAGTATTGTTCTTCGAATCTTTATTCAACTATTTCTTCCGTACGTATTTTGGCACTTAATAACTTCCACATTTTTTAAGCTACAGAAACCATTCAACTATATAAATGTTCAGCTTTTTCAGGAGAGGGGTGTTATTTCTCATAATTTTTCTAATCTTTCAACTTTTTGAATTATTAAGCTTTTTGCAATTTATTTTTTGAATGGGATGTCTATGGAGAATATTTTTAAATCCTCTTAAACTTGTTCAAATTTCAGATCCTTCTACTTCCTCATACTTTCAGCTACAGACACCATTTAAACTTTCAAATGTTGAGAAAACCCTGACCAATGATTGTATGTTATAATCATTTTGATATCTTTTACACTTTTTGAATAGTAGCATTTTTGCTTTCATGTGTTTTTCAGTCCTTTTCTACTTTTATAATGGGTGTGTATTGCGCAGCTTAGAGTGCGTGATGTCATCGCTAGAGTGAAGAGAAGCCTGAGATTCCTGTGAAAAAAATATTTGTCTTTTGCGACTGACTCCTCAATTTTCACTCTACATGCATAATTTTTGGATGGAAACGTAGCTAATCTTGTCCTTGTCGTAGACATATGACTTTGGAATCCCACAGGTTTACACATTTGGCTCAAAAGCCTTTACTTGAGAGGAAAACCAACTTTCTCCTCCATAGACCCCAATGTTAAAACGTACTTCAAAAAAGTCTTGCACAGACAACCGTACCCCATTTCTAAATCGCCATTGAAGCCACTTTTTTTTACACTACAGATCCAATATTCCCATGATCTGTTCTTCAAGTCATCCTTGCACTTCAGTTTTAATATCGGAGCAATAGGGGCTATGGTTATGGGAGTTTTGTGGTTTTGTTTGACAGGTGTTTTCCACTTTTTTTCTCATGAAAAGGCAGCAGGCTCACAGGTGTTCGTGCTTGAGCTAATTACTAATGTTTATAAACACACAGACTCACAGACCCTCCAACTGCTGCGTCGTCACCATGGGAACCAATGACACACACACACACACACACACACACACACACACACAGACACACACACACACACACACACACACACACACACACACACACTCTCTCTTTCTCTGTCTGTCTGTCTCTCTCTACACATTCAGTACATATAACTGTCTGTCTGCCTCACTCACTCACTCAGTACATATAACTGTCTGTCTGCCTGTCTCACTCACTCACTCACTCCATATAACTGTCTGTCTGCCTGTCTCTCTCTCCAAATCACTCAGTCAATGTAACTGTCTGTCTGCCTGTCTCTCTCTCCCACACAGTCAGTCCATCTGACTGTTTGTCTGCCTGTCTCTCTCTCCCACTCACTCAGTACCTATAACTGTCTGTCTGCTCTTCTCACTCAATCCAGATGACTGTCTGTCCACCTGTCTCACTCACTCACTCAGTACATATAACTGTCTGTCAGCCTGTCTCACTCACTCAGTTCATATAACTGTCTGTTTGCCTGTCTCACTCACTCACTCAGTTCATATAACTGTCTGTCTGTCTCTCTCTTCCACACAGTCAGTCCATCTGACGGTCTGTCTGCCTGTCTCTCTCTCCCACTCACTCAGTACATACAACTGTCTGTCTGCTCTTCTCACTCAATCCAGATGACTGTCTGTCTGCCTGTCTCACTCACTCAGTACAAATAACTGTCTGTCTGCCTTTCTCACTCTCTCACACTCATTCATTCAGTCTCTCTATCTCTATCTTCCTGTCATTCTGTGTTTCTTTCTCTGTCTTTCTTTCTGTCTCTCCCTCTTTCCCTCTGGCTCTCTCTCTGCTACCACTACTGCTGCTATTCATGCTATTACCAGTACCAATACTACTACAGCTATTAGTACGATTGCTACTAGTACTAATGCTACTGCTATCACTTCAAATACTGCCATTACTATTACTACTTCTTCTACTACTACTACTGTTATATTAAATACTACGACCACTACTATAGCTATTACTACGACTACTGATACTACTACTTATACTGCTTCTTCTAATTACTAATACTTCTACTACTAATAATACTACTACAACTACAACTTCTACTACTACAAATATCACTACTGCTGACATTTTTTAAGCAACAGAAGCTGTTCGAATATCAAAATATTCAGCTTTTTCAGGAGAGGGGTGATATTTTTCATATTTGTAATCTTTAAACTTTTTGAATTATGAAGCTTTTTGCAATTTGTTTTGAATAAGATATCTATGGAGAAAATCTTCAAATCCTGTTAAACTTCTTCAACTTTCAAAGCCTTCTTTCTCATACTTTCAGCTACAGACACCATAGTTAGACGTTTCAACTAGAAGGGTTTTCAGCAGTGCAGTTTAAATGCTTTCAGGCTTCAACATTTTTCAGACAGGTAGTCTCTCATTTCTGTATTTTCAACAATGTTTTTGCAATTCATTTCAGCTTTCAGCTTTCAGCATTCCAACGCATTTTCAGCAGGAAATGCATTTTCTAGTTCTTCAACTATTTCTTCCGTACGTATTTTGGCACTTAATAACTTCAGCATCTTTTCAGCTACAGAAACCGTTCAAATATGAAAATGTTCAGCTTTTTCAGGAGAGGGGTGCTATGTCTTTTTATGTTTCTAATCTTTCAACTTTTTTAATTGTTAAGCTTTTTGCAATTTTTTTTTGAATGTGATGTCTATGGAGAAACTTTTCAAATCCTCTTAAACTTGTTCAACTTTCAGATCATTCTACTTCCTCATACTTTCAGCTACAGACACCATTTAAACTTTCAAATGTTGAGAAAACCCTGATCAATGATTGTATGTTATAATCATTTTGATATCTTTTATACTTTTTGAGCTGTAGCAATTTTGCTTTTATGTGTTTTTCAGTCCTTTTCTGCTTTTATAATGGGTGTGTATTGCGCAGCTTAGAGTTCGTGATGTCATCGCTAGAGTGAAGAGAAGCCTGAGATTTCTGTGAAAAAAATATTTGTCTTTTGCGACTGACTCCTCAATTTTCACTCTACATGCATCATTTTTGGATGGAAACGTAGCTAATCTTGTCCTTGTCGTAGACATATGACTATGGAATCTCACAGATTTACACATTTGGCACAAAAGCCTTTACTTGAGAGGAAAACCCAACTTTCTCCTCCATAGACCCCAATGTTAAAACGTATTTCAAAAAAGTCTTGCACACACAACCGTACCCCATTTCTAAATCGCCATTGAAGCCACTTTTTTTTACACTACAGACACAATTTTCGCATGATCTGTTGTTCAAGTCATCCTCCCCCTCCAGTATTAATATTGGAGCATTAGGGGCTATGGTTATGGTGTTTTTGGGGTTTTGTTTGACAGGTGTTTCCCAGTCTTTTCTCATGAAAAGGTAGCCAGGCTCACAGGTGTTCGTGCTTGAGCTAATTACTGATGTTTATAAACACACAGACTCACAGACACAAGCCTCACTCTATCTCTCTGTGTCTCTCTCTCTCTGCGTGTGTATCTCTCTCTCTGTGTGTCTCTCTATCTCTCTCTACGTGTGTATCTCTTATACAGTCATTCAGGTATTAGAGACTTTTAGAGGACCCCCCACACACACGCACGCACAGACCATTTTAAAGTACAAGCCCCACCGAATGAATTCCAACTGAAATGCTTTTGATGAAGCCTGTCATTTAATAACCTGTTTGTGTTTATCTAACATTATGATTCAGTCTCCTCTCCTCCTGTCTAACCCACCCAGCCCCACCCTTTCAAAATCAAAGCCCCATGGATTAACTGTATTTAAACATTAAGCTCACAATGAGGCTTTTTTGTTGAAATAATTAATGTTCTTACTAATACTACGACAACTACTACTACTGCTGCAAATATTTCTAGTATTACTACTACTGCTACTAATACTACTTCTACTACAACTTTTGCTGTTGCAACTATTACCACTACTACTACTGCTATTATTACTACCACTACTGCTAATACGACCAGTACTACTATTACTTATACTACAACTGCTACTACTACTACTACTGCTGCTATTCATGCTACTACCAGTACTACTACTACTACTACAGCTAATAGTATGAATGCTACTAGTATTTCTACTACTGCTATTACTGCAACTTCAAATACTGCCATTACTATTACTAATACTACTACTTCTTCTACTACTACTACTGTTATATTAAATACAACAACCACTGCTACAGCTATTACTACGACTACTTCTTCTAATTACTAATACTTCTACTACTAATAATACTTCTACTACAACTACAACTTCTACTACTACTATAAATATCTCTAATGCTACTAATACTTCTACTTCAAACAATACTTCTACTACAACTTCTACAAATATCACTACTGCTGACATTTTTTAAGCCACAGAAACAATTCGAATATCAACATGTTCAGCTCTTTCAGGAGAGGGTGATATGACTTTTCATATTTATAATCTTTACATTTTTGAATTATTAAGCTTTTTGCAATTTGTTTTGAATAAGATATCTATGGGGAAAATCTTCAAATCCTGTTAAACTTCTTCAACTTTCAAAGCCTTCTTCTTTCTCATACTTTCAGCTACAGACACTATAGTTAGATGTTTCAACTAGAAGGGTTTTCTGCAGTGCAGTTTAAATGCTTTCGGGCTTCAACATTTTTCAGACAGGTAGTCTCTCATTTCTGTATTTTCAACAATGTTTTTGCAATTCATTTCAGCTTTCAGCTTTCAGCATTCCAACGCATTTTCAGCAGGAAATGCATTTTCTAGTTGGATTTTATTTGCCTGTTTGACGGACCTCCCGGTTTTGACCCTGCCTGAACTAAGTAAAGAACTTTACTTGTATTTTGTCTCCGAGTTGTGCTTTTGGGTTCTAGTACCTGTAATCCTTACAATCATTTATAAATGCTTTGTAAAGCATAGATAGTCCACACTTTAGATGAGGTCAAACAAAATACTTTACTAATGATTAGTAACTACCTAATTAATCATGAATTGCAGTATTAATACGCATTTATAAAGCATATATTAACATAGTCCCTAATCATTAGTGCATATCTAAACCATTGTGTATATATATATATATATATATATATATATATATATATATAAACACATGAATAATGTACATCTAAGTTCTTAATCATTAACTAACACTTTATAAAGGATGTTATTAATCATCTAAAACTCCTTAATAATTGGTTTGTATTATATATAATACTTAATTTACAAATGGGGAATCCATCATTTATAAAGTATGAAAACACAATCACCAAACACATAAGAGACAAGCTTATTAATCAAGAATAAAACATTTATAACTGTTATGAATTGCATACTAATGTAGGAACAATGTTTTATAAATGATGAATTAAGTGTTTACTCATACTTAACTAATGCTTCATAGTGTGTAGTTATTATAAAGTGTTACCGCTCTACTTAAAACAAGCTGCACTGGAAGCAGACCAACAGAGGAAGACAGTAGCTGTGCAATGAGAAAATAAGCTAATGGGGAAAATAATTATAATACATAAAGTGTATTTGTGAAAAATTATTAAATTATTAAATTATAACTTTGTGATTCTGTTTAAGCCAGCAGAGAAGGCTTTGCTGGTCCTGACAGCCCACCACTGGATAATGGAGATGTCGCCTTCGAGCCTAAAGTGCCTTAATTAGGCAATTATTGTTTCTTTGTTCTCTGCACAATGTAGGCAAAGTTTAAATCTGTGTAAGATTGCCAATATTTATAGATGCATATAGTACAGAAACTGGTTTTGTATTTGTTCATATTAGGCATCTACTATACATCTATACTGACATGTAAAGTGTACTGTAGAATTGTTACGTTATATAGAGGTTTTTACTCATTAATATTTCATGTACGTATATCTGTTTCAGAACCATACACACTTGCTTGTTTGACTACTGCCAATAAACCTCTCTCAGGAACATGTTATCTGGAGTGCCTGCTGATAGATGCCCCCTGGTGGCCACAGATCGTAATGAACCAGTAAAATGATAGTCTTTCTCAGTCAATCTAACAGAGGTGTCTTGCAGGATTGGAGTTGGGAGCTGATTTTGCATCTATATTATATTTATTATATGCATATTTAAGTGTTCTTAGTAAGATCAAGATTTGACTTTGTGAGTGTTTGTTACTGATCAGTAGCTAAATGTGTGCTAGCAGCTGTATGTTCTGTAAGCTCTGGCTCTAAGAGTACGTTTATAGAGCAGCTAGGACTTCCCCAGCGTCTGCTCTCCAAGCTGAGGTAGGTGAAATAACGTGGTGATGGAGATAGCCATACATCAAAAAAGGATGGAGCACACATGTTGGGAGAAGGAGAGGACACAAACAGGAAGTTGTAGCTGGACAGGACAGGAAATGGAAAGAGAGTTGGAAGTATATATGATGAGGATCTTAGTGCAACTGCTGCCTCTTAGACCTGTCTGGGTATTAGAACATATGTGGGTAGATCTGGAGTCACTTAAATTAATGCACAGGAATTAGACTGTTGACATTGGACCAGCAAACAGATGCAACAGGGTCTGATGTAGCCGAGCCACCAAGTGGGATTTAACAGTAGAACGGCTCATTGCTTTAATGTGTATACTATTGAATTGGAATTCGACCAGAGTGAGCAAGTTAGTTGCAGCAATATTTTAGCACCAATAATAGCAGATTTATACTCAAAAAATGATTACTACTACTTATTAGCGGCTGTGAAGAGCAGGGTCGTCCTTCAATCAGAGGATATGCGGTTCAATCCCTGGACGCATGTCGATGTGTCCTTGAGCAAGACACTTAACCACCAATTGCTCCCGTAGCTGTACCTACGGTGTGAGAACGTGTATGAATGTTAGATAGTCTGATGGGCAGGTGGCACCTAGATCCTGCCATCAGTGTATGAATGGGTGTGAATAATGATGACAAGTAGTGTGAAAGAGCTTTGAGTGGTCGGAAATACCAGAAAAGCGCTGTACAGTACAGTCCATTTTCCCTTTATTACTAAGTACAACCCACCCTTGCTGTAGAGGGAGGACATCTCTTTCAGGGTGATGTGGTGGCTGAGGTGCGTTCCATTGATTAGCATCTCTGCTGCACACTTTTACAGTAATAAGCAGCAGTGGAAAGACGTGAAGCTTAGTCATTTCAGGGTTTCTCACATACCAACCGTGCCTTTATTAGAATTCTCTAACGCTGATTCTGGCTCATCTCTTTTTGGGTGGTAGGCTGTGGAGTGAGTGTGTGCGCGGCTGGGCTGCTCAATAGTGTCCTCACAAGTATAGGAGTACAGGGTTTTGTGTATGTATGATGGAGAGAGTGAGAGTTAAGTAAAGCAAATTAAAAAGGCTTAGCGCTGAACTCAGGTTATAAGCAGCAGCTGGATTTGCAGTGGATTTCCTCACTCTTCTGCCAAAATTAGTTCCATATGACTCAGGCTGAGATGATGATGGTGATGGTACCTGCACCCTTCACTGGCAGAATTTGAAGATGATGAAAGTTACACACTCCTCTGCGTCATAGGGTGTGACTTTTAGAGGCAGGGATGGACAGTCCTGGTTCTGGCATCGGTGGCACCCTACACAAGATCTGGCAAAACAAGAAGCTGCAGTTGGAGTTCCATTTGTAGCTTCATCCCATTAGCTCATGTCGTCCTCTTGAACACTTTAAATAGACGGTTTAGCAGTTTAATCACCTGAGAGTAGGGATGCCCCCTGAAACCTGGTTGTAAACGGGAACTGGTTCTGCATTTTTAAAACCTGGAGTATTGATAAGGTCCAGAGTTACCGGTTGTGCCATTGGTACTTTAAAGGGTATGGAGTGAGATGTCCTCGTCTCAAACGTCCTCTCTCTGTGTCTTTGTCTTTCTGCTTTACTCTGACACACACACACACACACACACACACACACACACACACACACACACACACACACACACACACACACACACACACACACAGACTCTGGTTCAGTACAGAGATACACATCATGGCAGAGAGAATAGAGAGATCCAAAGTGAGGCTACATTTGACTCCAGTAGATGCTGAGAACTCTCGTTGTCACAAACACAATAAAAAAAATAAAAAATAAAGTAAGAGAGGAAACAGCAGCAGTTTTTCACAACATGTGACCAACAAGCGGAACATAAATCTGCAGACATACAGTTTTTGACTGTCATCCTCGTCTACTGCAGCAAACATTAGTGATGCCATATAGAGTTTACTAAGCTAATTGTATAGCCACAAAAGAATTTGAAAGATTTTGGAAATTTTGTTTACATACAAGAATAATAAAGCAATGGCGATTCTCTTCTTAATTGTATTTTTTTCTCACATAATAATAAAGAACCAATAAGAGTTTCGATTAAGAACCAAACCGATAAGCAGTAACAATAAGAGAACTACTATCTAAAAAAACCTCAGAGGATAATGCAAGCTTGCTTTTTGGAGGGAACTGTTCTCCTGAAGTTGTACTTTTAGTTCAATATTATAGTTATTTATAGAGCCACAAGGTAGCAGTCATATTTATTACAGCGTCACAGTTTCCCTGCAAGAAACTAGCCAGATGAGTGTTTATCTCAGCGGTGCTCACCTCCTTTTTAGAAGAAATATCTGCTGTTCTGTAAGTGGCTAACAACTTCACGACTATGGTCTTTGCTGTACAGATGAAGGAACACACGTCATGACTGAAGTCAGTAGAGTTTAACGCTGAGGAGATAAAGGAGTCTCACCTCTGGAGAAAGCGGTAGTGTCTCTACCCAGCAGCAATATCACTTACCTCTGTTATATTGACCTCAATTGAGCCTTAAACTGTGGAGCTCCATACCTGGGGCTCCAACCCACAACAAAATGTGCAAACCCGAATGAAGTAAAGATTTGTAAAAGCCAGAGATAAAGCTTAAAGTGACTAGATATCTGCAGTGAACTTGTCAAAAGAGAGACTGTCCTGTGCAAGCAAAGGCACTCCACCAGAGGGCCCCATGACAATACAAGTTAATACTCGTGTTTTGAGAACTGCTGTTTTTGCCGCACAATTGGTGACTTTTTACTTTTAAAATAAAAATAAATGTTTTTAAATAAAATTTTACAATGACACCTACAGACTTCTTTTTGAAAACCAATTTGTTTTTAACAGTAACATTACTTTGAAGAAAGAATTATAAAAGAGGGCCATGACTGTAGACGGAGGAGCTCATTTAACAACTATGAGCCCACAAAAATAACCTGGGAATGTATTTTATTTATTTATAGACACTTACATTACAACGAGTTTCACGAAACCCACATGGAACTTCCCGAAGACACAGTGGTCGACGACTGGAAAATGACAAAAAAGGTCTTTTGCGGTGTTTGTACAGGGATATTTTTACAAGACATGTATTTACCTAATGATATTTTACACCACAGGGTCACAACACGGTCCACACTGCAAACCTCCATGTTGTTTGCACGTAAACAGGAAGGCCCGGTCCCAATCTCCACCATTACGGACTCACGGACTTTGAGGCGCTCTGCCGCAAAGTCCGTGAGGGTTTAGGGCTGTCCCACTGTCAAATCATCGAGTGTTTGAGGCTCTCTCAGACATTTTGAGCCCTTTATGAACCCTTTCCTTAAGTCAGCATTAGATGCAGACTTTGCCTAAGGGAACTACCCACAAATCATTGCAGTGTGACATTAAACACGGGGTAACGAGTGGAAGCATGGAGACGTAAAAAAAAAAAAAGAGGACGGCTCACTGTGTTCAGCCTGTCATATTTAATGTACTCAGAAACATTAAGGGTTAAAGATGGAACAAAAAAAACCATGAAATCAGAGGATATCTATTTATTTATTCATTCATCAAATATCAAATAACGAGTAAATAGATTATATGAATTACCTCTCATCTTGTGAGGAAAGAGCCTGGAAGACATTCAAATCAGGGAGTACAAAGTATAAAATAAATATAAAAACAATTGTACATCATATTTTTGGTCGATGTTGCAGCAGTGCTGTCTCATTCCTATTTACACCATTTCAAGCCCTCACAGTCTCTCACACTCAACGATTTAGCAGGTGACATCAGTAAGTTCAGGGTTTGAGGCTTTAGGGGGGACATTAGGATTGGGCCAATGAAGGACAATGATGCACTTGGCGGAGTAGCACTATCATTGCTCAATGCTGCCACCTTCAGACAAAAGTCTGCAATAGCATGTCACAAGATTACAAGGTTTTATTTGTCATTGTACGACAGGGTTGCACAATAAAATTTAGATTGTGGTCCCAATTTGCTACATAAGAAAGAAAACCCCAAAACAATATTGTATGGAGAGTGGAGGATGAGTTATGGAGTCTCACAGCCAGAGGAAAGAAGCTGTTTTGAAGTCTGATACTTCTGAATCTCTTTCCAGACAGCAGCAGGTAAACAGGTTGTGTCTGGGTGGGTTTTGTCTTTAATATCCTTTAGCTCTTCACAGGTTCCTCTTCTCACCAATAACACTGATGCTCAGTAGATACCAGGGATGTTCTGACCCGCTGTAGAGCCCCCCTGTCCTGTGCCGTGCACATCCCATTCCACTTTGCAATGTCTGCAGTCAGGATGCTTTCTATTGCTCCTTTGTAAAAGTTGACGAGAAGTTGGTTTAAGTTTCCTTTCAAAAATACAGCCCAAAAATGTTGCTGTTTGAAACAGATTACAATTTTGTCAATTAAAACATTGCCAATTATTGCTAATCTTTACACATGAAAAACATAACCTAAAAACTCGCCTTCACTGGGCTTGAATGCTCCAGATCAACGAAACATCACCTCATACACCACATACTCTGAACTTTGAAAAACACAAAACAAGAAAACATCGGGTGTTTCCTTCACCAGGATGGAGATGTGTGAGGACCACGTCAGGTTGTTGGTGATGATGATGATTGCCAGGAACAACCAGATACACCCGAGGGTCCCCCATTTGGACGCAGAGTACATCAAAACTTAGAGAGTTTTGTGTTAAAAGTAACTGGCAGAGAACCCACGAAGAACGAATATAGTGATGTTATAGTTCTGCAGAAACCTCAGCGTCCTGGGAACAACATGAACTAGGTCACTTCTACATGAGACAAACACATCTCCCATCAGCCAAGCAAACAAATAACAAAATATCATAAATCATACTCGATATGACTGGGACAGACCGGAGAAAAAGGCTGCTACACTCCGTTAGCAACGTGCTACCTACGAACATGCAGCATGAAAAAGCACGAGCGCCTGACGGAGATTACGGACATAGTTTCCATTTCTCTCCCCGGTAAACCATCGCAGAGATATTCAGCTTCGAACACAAAAAGTCACACAGCTTTCATCGAATATTGTACTTACTTTTGGTCGAATCTCAGCGAAAAAATGGAATATCTCCGTACTTCCAACGCATGTTTGTCCAGCTGCTGGTGCTCCGTGTGAATCCGTTCGATTCGTGTCTCTCCGACACTCCTCGGATTCTTGGGAGGGTTGGAAGCTCAGCAAATCAGATTTCAGAGCTGGACCTTTTTGAGCTTTATTGGCTAATAGTGCTGTCAATCATCTAGCTTTCAATTCCAGGCAATTCTATTGGCTCCTACGGTTCGAAGGATGTCTCAATGGTGAAAATCGGAGAAGGGGGGGCTGAGATACAGCCCTGAACAGAGAGTCGAAGCAGGATTTGACCTTAAACTAAATAACTAAAAAGGGCATAGAAAGAGCTTAAAACACTCAAAAAAGGTCCAATCTTCGGTCTATTGATTCAATGAACATCATGAGTGATACATAGAAGTGATATAGAGTGTTTTTGAATTTTAAAAATACTTTTTTTATTCAAATCTTGGAGTATTTGATCAGTTTTCTAATTTGAAATGCTCTATATTTCATAAATGTTTCACTGTATCTATGTATAGCTGTGTATATAGAGCCTATATCAGTTGTTCTAAGAGCCCAGCATATTAAAAGTCTTGGATACCCATACTTTCCAAAAAACAATACCCTAAAAGTGCTGTTTTTCAAGATCGAGCTTTTGAGTTTTCCAAGTTCTGCTGTGTTCCATCCTTATCTTATGTGAACCAGTAACATGTATTCTGATAGTTCCATGATTTTTCTCATCTCAAAAATATATAAAAAAAGTTTTTTTTTTTTTTTTTTTTTTTATTTATTTATTTTTTTTATACAATTAATTAGGTATTTCTTATCTTTATTCGAGCTGAGGCCTGCAAATAGGCCTCGTTTTTAAAAGGTTAAAGCTGCTAACTTGCTCCTCCTCAGCTCCATTGATGCAGACAGGGATGTGGGTCTTCACCTCCTTCTTTCTAAAGTCAACAATCAGTTCCTTGGTTTTGCTGACGCTGAGCAGTAGGTTGTTCTCTGAGCAACGCTCTGCAAAGTTGTTGATTTGCTCTCGATATGAAGTATCGTTGTTGATTGTAATCCGGTTGATGACAGTAGTGTCATCCTCAAACTTCACAACAGAGTTCTCTTCATGTTTGGGGTCTGGTCTCAGGTGTTCAACATTGTAGCGTCCTACTTTCAATCTGCTTCACACTTTACTTTGACAAAAACAACATTAGACTCAAACGCTAACATCAAAGAACACATGCATTACCATTTAATCAACTCCGAGAAGTATACTAAACCCAACTGGGAAATGACATCTGAATAGATTCACCACAGACATACGTGTATTTATTACACCCTCACGGTCACTCTGAGGTTGGGTCTTAACATTCCCCGCTGTCTGTGGCTGCTCGTTCAGAACCTCATTGTACAATGAAGGCTGCAGTCCCTAAATTGTCTTTGACTTGACTCAAATCCCATCATTGCGTTACATTTGCAACAACAAGAGTTGTGAGCTGTGTAACCAATGGTGAGGAGTCTGCATACGGAGATAGGGTGAGGCACCTGACAACTGGGACGTCAACGGCTCTGCAGTAAAGATGGTTCATAGAACTGTAGGTTCATCTCACAAATAACCCCAGCTGGTCACCAAACACCGGATCAAGAAAGCCCAACAGCGTGTACACTTCCTGTGTCGCATGAGGGAAGCCAGGCTTCCTTCCTCACACTCCTACCTTGGGCAGCAATATTGTGGGGAAGAAGAAGAAAATGTACTATTTTCCTCTAATTCCAAGAGGAGGATTTTAATTTGTCACGCTTTTGCCACAGTCCACACTCCGTACAGTCCATGGAGAAATTTAACCGGACACACTTCGGTTCCCAAGCCAAGTCCCCCCACAGGCAGAGCTACTGCAGACACACTCCTGCTTCAACTACACACTTGTGACTTATACTATGGTGCTAATGGCTCTATCCCAGTCCCCATTTGTTTTAGCATTGTTAGTATTTGTTTTATGTGCATATTAGAACTTCAGCAACTATACTTAAAAAAGTAATGTTGATAAAGACAGCAACATATAGAAAACTGATAACCCATTTTTATCAGTAAGTGGGTCTCTCTACAGAAATCTTAGTACGTGTTACCTGAGCTAGTAGCACAGGTATAAATGGCCATCCATCGCAGACATGTCATTCACTAGTTATTCATTCATTGGAAACAAAGTATGTATGGCATTAAGCCCTTTAAACATTAATTAGCAGCAGTGACAACAATTGTAGATATCAACAATTACTTTTTGACTAATTAGAATTACAACATACCCATAATGTAATTTGACTGGTAGCAATTCTAGTAAAGTAAAATAAATGTCTCACCATTCCAAATGTTAATTCTTGATTAACAATTAATTTCTTACTAGCAGACATGTTGACTGTAGATATTTGTACCTTGAATACAACTAGTCAACATTTACCATTGACAATTCAGGTTCAAATACAGATATCTATTGTAATAATTTCAAGTTGACATATCCATAATGTAATTTTGACTAGTTGCAATCCTCATTATTGATAACAACCAATTAATTGTCACTAGTCAAAATGTCATTGTTGATATCTGTAATGGGAGTTACATTTCCACAAGTCACAACCCTTGTTCAGCATGTAGAAATATGTTGTTCTTACTACTGAAAAAGGAATTACTGATATGTGCAATTAAATTAAAGATTTCTGCACAACAGTTTTGACTCGTCAAAATTGAATTTCTACATATGATAATATATCCGTAACATATCAAAATTGTTTTACAAATATCTTAAATTAGCATTTTAACTAATAATTAAATGTAATTAAATTAGTCTTCACTTCATGAAGACTAAATTGCTACTTGTCCCCTGTCCCTACTGATTAAATGTTGCTTTAACACCTGTTGATGTAATTCAATACAACAGCCCTTCATTAATAAAACCTGTCTGACATTTAAAATGTTCAGATGGCCAGCGTTGATTCAACAATGTGTGGTTGTTTTGGAGGTAGTGTGTGGTCCCGTTGAATTACGTCTATTTAGAGGGTTCATAGCAGGAATGTACAGTACCGGCATCCAAAACAACAACAGTCCTACCTCCACTTGTTGAGAGCCCTCGGATTGAAAAGACTGCAGTGAGTCCTGGGCTGAGATTTATCTTCAGCAGCAAGAGCAATGTTCATCCATCAACGCTGACAGCCGAGCAGAAAGTGATAGCCACACTATTACAGCCAATGCAAATAAAAGGACTGATTACGCTCTCATGAAAGCTGCCTTCAGGAGCACATTTTTTCCTCTAGTTGCTGTCCAGCTCATACAGCCGAAACCGCACGATTAACACAACTTTTAAGTGTTGGTTAAACTTCCTGTTAAAACAGACAGGGACTCATTTCAGAACAGTGATAACATTGTAATTTGATTATGATTATTATTATTGTCACTCATAGAGAGACAAAAATATACTGTTTTCTTACATTGTACAATAGTTCTGTTTAGAATATGTATCTTTATAAGACAAAGTGATGTTTAGTCTGTGCTCATATAAGATATATTGAAAAGAACTTTTCATATGCGGCTCATGTATCTGGTGGAGCACATATTTAGCTATATCTTGTTGAAAAATGTGTTCTGCATACTCAATCTGTTTCAATTATCTCTAGCGTTTGGTCGTGGTATCTTATGCCAAAACAAATTCCCAGAGTGCACTGCAGTTTTCAGAAAACTGACCTTTTTAGGTACCTTCCTTCCCTTGCGGAAAAAAGAAAATCACTGAGACTTGAACTCCTTCACATGGGGCAGTAACTCACTCCCAACCTGGAGGGAGCAATCCACAGTTATCTGGCGGGGAACGAGGTCTCGGACTTGGAGGTGCTGCGAAACGACCCGGTGCATGATGGGTCTCTAATAGCCATGGTCTGATGAAGCACGGAACCACATCATCTGCAAAGATTCTGAGGTCCCCAAAATGGGAAAATCTTCTCCCCCTGGCTGCAACTTGAGATCCAGTCCCTGAAGATCACAAACAGAATCGGTGATTAGGGACGAACCTGGCGGAGAACAACGCCTGATGTAAATGTGCTTGACTTCCTGATTATTAACAGAGATCTCAGTCTGGTTATATCAGGACCACGCTCCCATGACCCCTCAAGGAACTTTGCAAGGGTGAAGAGTCGGTCCTTGGCCAGAAGGGAATCCCTACCGCTCCGCCTGAGTCTCCTTTCAAGTACCATGGCATGAACTACCCGAGGGAGGCTGAGCAGTGGGGTATGGACCACCCTGCGGTCCCCCTTTTTACAAAAGGGAACAACCCTATTCAGCTTGTTCACCTCCCCATAATTTCCCTCGCTATGTCAGCAGTTCTCTTCCACTACTGAACACATCCTGAGCCAAAGCCCTGCTTCCATTTCCTGGGTCGTCTGACAGATCGTAGGAACTTCACAGCCTCCTGAATTCCTCCCAAACACTGCCACAACCACCAAAGCTGCGGCCTTTCTGGCCTCCCAGTACCTTAGAAGACTAGAGGACTTCCTAGAACCAGTTGGGTCAGCACGCAATAGTTCCCCACCCCAACCCAGTCCTGCTGCCTATCCCCGTGGGTGGTGGCTCCAGGGCTCAAGACCATGACTACGTAATCACAGCATTCCTAAGAAGAGGAGTCCAGCCAAGGACCTTTGTTGCATGTCATCCTCTACCTTTTATCTGGCGGACCGCAGGACTGAGCGCAAGACTCCAGTGGGACCAGAGGAGGTGGACTCTGTGTTCACATCATAATGCTTGGTGCTCAAACACAGTCAAAGTCGATGGACAACCTTCTTCCTCATGTTGAATTTGTATTGTGAAGATGTCGGACATATCTGCCAGAGAAGTGTGGTTGTTGCTGCTGTGTACATTGCTGATGATGCAAATTCAAAATATGCACTACAGAAATGAACTGTTTTGTTTTATTTGTTGTGTGTTTGTGGTGTAATAAATGAGCTACAACTGAATGTCATTGTGCATTCCTGTATGTCAATAAATGATCCTTGAATTAATTAACATGAAGGTTATGGGAGCCATACAGATGACTCACCTCAGCCAGTTAGAATATTATTTAGTTCAAAAACATTTTGTATTTGAATGAATTTTATTTCTCAACATAAAGCAATATAATTATTTATGAGTGGCTTTAGGCTTTAGAGCAGACTAAGCCTCTGTGTAAAGTGTAGCCGAGCAGTTTGTGGTTTTACACTCTCTCTCTCTCACACGCACACACACACATACACACACACACACACACACACACACACACACACAGGCGCGCCCATAGAGAGAGAGAGAGAGAGAGAGAGAGAGAGAGAGAGAGAGAGAGAGAGAGAGAGAGAGAGAGAGAGAGAGGTGGTCTGAGGGGTTCAGACTCGTTCAGTTCGCAGTCTTCTGTCGCTCCGATCTCTCCATCGGGTTAAACTCGCGCATGTCATAACTTCATATTTGTTTTTTCACTTTTTCGGTGCGCGATGGTGGGGGGAGCAGCGGAGCAGGAACCCCGGTGTCTGGACATCTGGACGGATGAATAGACCAGCGGAAAACTGACAGCACCGTGAAAACACCGTGAAGCGGACGTGGCGTTCGGCGCGACTTAGTCCGCTGTTGAACAGGTGGAGGTCGGGGGGTGGGGGGGGGGGGGGGATGGTTCTGACACTTGCGGCTCCTCTCTGGTTTTCGGGGTGCGTTCAGTGGCGGATGGGATAAACGAAACACACGACTTCTGGTCCGTTCTTTGGGTCCAGAAAACTGAATCCGGTCATTTACAGTTTTATTTAACCGGAATCTGGACATTACAGACGGGAGCGCGTTCCCACCTCAGTAACACAACTATTTGTTACACGAGTCTATGGGGGAAGTTACTTTTATACAACAAGCATTTGTGTGAAACTTCCAGAGAAGATGAAGGAAAAATGCAAGAACGCGGCGAAGACGCGGCGGGAGAAGGAGAACGGAGAGTTTTACGAGCTGGCCAAGCTGCTGCCTCTGCCGGCGGCCATCACCTCCCAGCTGGACAAGGCCTCCATCATCCGACTGACCAGCAGCTACCTGAAGATGAGGGCAGTCTTCCCCGACGGTAGGAACAGAGAGCTGCCCGCAGAGGGACTGGATCATTCATCCACATTCTGAGGAAAAGGAAAAGAGGAACGAGCATATATTATAGTGACATCTTTACGTGTCGACATCTTTAATTAAATGATTTATAATAGGAGAGTCAATTCAGCCATCCGTTGTATCCGTCAAATCAAATTTAAATATGAGAAGTAGCCCTTCAGTTTATTGCAGTTTTAATTGCACATGCTTTATTGTATAATATCTTTGCAAATATATATTTTCAAAATGTAGAAAATATAGCTGTTCCGTTGTGGTTTTTAATGTGTCAGAAGAAACAACGTGCGGGAGCTCTGTGTCGTATAAAGCAACTAATATAGAGGTTAAATAATCCTGGTTAAATAAAGGTTTAAATAACAATACAAATAGAGGAGTTTCTTATTACATTGTCTGTATGAGATGGACACATATACATGTGAATTATGGTAAGAAATAGATCCATACACGTCTTTTGGTATGTTTAATAAGACGTCCTCTGTAACGTGCTGCTTTATTAATTTACTAATGCTTTGTATTTCATATTTAAAAGTGACGCATTTCTACTATATATTTCATATAAACCAGCCGAAGGTATTTAACCAAGTAATCTAAATATTCTTGTAAATAGATTATATATAAAGCCAACAGTTGTAAACCTGTATTTTTCTTTTTAAGCTTTAAAAAACGCTGACCTGCTAATAATTTAAATAATGTAGGAGCTTTTTTGTAAAGTTTGTCTGAAAGCTATGATATTATGGTAATGATATGAATAGTTTGTGTTGATATTGGTATTAGTTATTATCTGGTCTACTTCTCCTCGCAGTAAGTGAGAGTTAGCTCAATCATCATCTTCGTGGCTGTTAAACCACTTTAGTGAATTAGGGTGTCATGGAAGTGTTGAGGTTGTTTTCCTCTCTGATTAACAGCCGATGTCTCGTTTATACGCCTCACTCATTCATCACGGTGAATTATTTCATTAAGGCCGCATGCAGCTCCGCCGGGCGGGTTAGAGGGCAGACAAACAGAGCCTTCCTCTCTGTCATCACTCATGAAGTCAGAGCGAACACACGGCCCTCTGTGGCCGGGCCCCCCGTCCAGAGTCCAGCGGAGCCGCCGTCGCGACCTCTTTGTCGGAGACGCTGTGAACGCCTCAGCGGCAACGGGCCCGCCGCACCACTCGGCCTGCGAGGCGATTAACGCTCGTAAAGCCTTTAAAGTCTAGTTTAAAGTCCACAATCCCGACAAAGCTCCGTAATGCAGAACCGTGGGACACGAGGACGTCTGGAAGACACACGTTATCCAGAGGCGTGCGGACGCTCTCAATGACTTCACCATCAGTTTAATGCGCAGAAGAAAAAGAAGAGTGGACCCTCGTGTCCATGTAAATATAGATCAGACCGAATATTATTATATAGTGATAATAACTCATAACATGTAGATTTTATTATTGTGGATACTTTTGAACGAAACGCAGCCTGGTAGTTGTGAGATCATAGCTTAACATCAGCTGCGCTGTTGTTGATGTTTTTATTCACATTTTATTCACAAATAAAATCCAAACAAATGAACTACACGGGGCGAAAAAACACAGTGATGAGGCGTGGGCACACACACCGACCGACAGTCTGAACGTGCGGCTTCGTTTTTGCATCTTTTTTTGCATTTAATTTCGCATTTAATTTAATTTTATGTTGGTTAAAAAGAAAAAGTGCACGAAACTGACGGTTGGTAACGTCGTTAGTCTGAGTTATTATGGGAAGAAGAACATCGGGAACTCAGCAAGGTCACAATAAGTATGGGACGATTTGAGCCTAAATATAAAGCCTCTGATATTTACATACCTTTATTTGGATTTAGACTAAATTATTAATTTGTGTGTGCAAGTTCTACACTTTTTTTTCAATACACAGCAATGATCTATTGTTAAGGAGAGTTTACAATAATATAGTAGTGTTTATTCTCACAAGAGTTCATTTCTTACTAAAGGAAAATAAATAAATGTCATCATCAGCCACAATAATGTAATCCTCAGAGATGAAAGGATAAGTAGTATCTCAAACACAACTTACAGATTAGTACAATTTAGAGGCACTGGTGCTTAATTTACATTTTAAACATTTATATATAACAAATATTTAATATATATTAAAAATTATCCACCAGCCTAATAACTTTGCCAGACCTGGACCTGCCACACCTTCACCAAACCCTGAACACATAAGATTAATTAGAACTGTTTTTGGTGCTTTTACTTCTTTAACATCACTTACGCCCGTTTCTCAAACTAGTTTTGAAATAGAAAATAGGTGCATACTGAGCTTTGGTGGTTTCGTGCACTTTTTCTTTGCAATTTAGATATTCAGCATTTTGCATTCAGTATTTCCCCATACCCATCAGTGCCAACATTCCAGCAGCTCTGGTATGAAATTACAAATGATGTGAAAAGCAGAATTGATTCTACAAACTGACCCGCGTGGCAGAAACACAGCTCTGCAGTTCTGTCAGGCTAAAGACTCAGTCCTAATGCAGGGCACTTTTTATTCTAGATGTATGCAAATATGAGTTTATACAGCTTGTTCATTCTTTGTCTAGAACAATCTGATAATATTCCACTATTTGTTATCAGTTGAACAATATACTCCACCACACGTTTATGTTTGAGCCCTTTCATCATCAGTGTGTAATGTAATGTGTTTCTTTGGATTATCAGTGTGAGAGGGACTCTGATTGGAATCTGTGACATTGTGGCTTGGCCTCCACCTGATGAAAATGTGTTTAACACTGAGAAGTGCAGCATAACACCTTGCGGATCTCAAAAACATTGCCGACGGTTGCATTCTAAAAAGAAGAAGCACTGAGAGCTGCGGTCATGATACGTGAGGACAGCGGATGTTTGATGTGTGAAGCAGCACAGCAGAGCACTGAGTCTCTGAACGCCAGCCTGGATTATATACTTAACGTTTCAGTCCTTCCTGACCAGGTGGTGACAGAACCCTCTGCTTCCTCCAATATTTCCCTTGTTTCTAGCTTGTTTCTGTTCTCCCACACATAACTTTATGCACATTTATTGCCAGTTCTCGTCAAATACAGACGCTTTTTCACGTCTGATACAGACGCACAAGGCAACATTATTGTTTGACGCTGTGAGAGTAGTGAGTGTATAAGCCAGGACGGGAGGGAATGGAGGTGGATGGTCAAATAAACACTTTTTAACAGCAGACCAGTGTTTGAGACTGACGAACATGTCCCAAAGTTAGGTTAGTGATATTTGTGATGTGTTTTCCATACTTATGTTACGTTTTTTAAGTATTTTAAACCCAAACATGATGTTTTTTCTTCAGCCTAACTAAGTGGTTTTGTTCTGAAACCCAAGAAAGGCTTTTTGATAGTAACTCTCAGCGTTGACTGCATGTTTACTGTGACCGTAGTGGAGCATCAAAGTGACGTCAAGGGGTCTGACCGAGCGTCAGTATGTGACCAGTTGGAATGAGAACGTGTCGTATTTTTACCTCAGCCTAAAGCACAAAGTGGAAAAGTGTCCCAAGAAAAGGATTCTATTGGCATGTTTGACAGAGGATGTCTCAGTTCTGTGTCCCAAAGCAAGACACGCTCGTGCTCTTCTCCAAGTCTAGCAGCGGAGGTAAGGATAAGGACAGAGACATACACACTAGGTAGATATGAAGTTTGCTGCTTTAAATAACTTCAAACAACTAACACAAATACAACACATTTTCAATGAGCGAGACCGCAATCTGTTGATCCCCAAAATGGTGGAATAAGTGCTCCAGCCTCTGGACCATGTGTGTCCACTCTAGTGCATGGACGATTTTGAAAATGTTGGGAGCATTTGTTGAAATAATGTGTGACAACAATGTTATCTTCAGAGACTGATGGCTTATCTGAAAATGGGCCAAACAGGTTAGTTTGTTTGAATGTTTTGTTGCTGGCTATCTGATGTCTATAAACAGATTCTTCATTTATATGCAGAAGAAGCGTTTTGGTTTCCATCTGTAGTCCAAGTAGTATTGATCAGGTTTAAGGGGACTTTGGCTGCATGCTGGTAAACAGTCAGTGTGAAGAGACAAAAGAGGCGGAACGCATGCCCAAATGCAATCTGGGAACCCACCGGCTATTGTCTGATGATGGATTTAGCTTTTTATTGTTTTAAAATGAGCTTGTAAACTGGCTACTTCCGGATCAATCCGGTTGTACAAGTCATTCCTCAACTCGAACTCTGGTCTTGTATCTTAAGTTGCTAATTGGACTGCAGACCACTAGCAGCGCACTAAAAAAGGAAGTATTGGCCCTGATACCTTGCACCTTGCCCTCAAAGGCGTATCTGTCATTAGACCGATAACCAATGGGTTTGGTGATCGATGGCTAGCTAACCTCTCTGTCGCAAATCCCGACCAATGTAGTATTGGTGTAGGTTGATAAGGAAGTTGGTTCACTGAAAAAAAACGTGCGTTGTCACTTCCCCGTATTAGTGTCTCGCAGATAGTTTTGGTTTCTTTCGTCCAGGTTTAGAGATATCGGCCCCCAACCCAACATAATGGTGGTGAATAAAAATTAATGTTTGTAGTACTTGAACAAGGCTGTCTACAGCCATGCTGTTAGGCTGTACAAAACCACAGCACCTAAAACTAAATGCCAATGGCAGCGTGCTAACATGCTAATGCTAACTTTCATTGTCATTGTTCATTGTCAAAAGCATACATTTTCCATCAGCTAAAGTCATGGATGGTACCAAAACAACCACTTCATTCTTGGAACCACCGAGCTCAGCCGATAGAAGGTGGAGTTAAAACACTGCCGACAGTTGATTGGTCAGAGAGAATCGTCACTATAGCAGGACACGGGCCATCTGCCAAAACTTGCCATTTATAAATAGCAACTCTAAAGTTAATTGCGACTGCAACTTATACAGTACATACTCAACCTGGATTTAAAAAAAATCATACACTACGGCGTACAACAGACAAAGTGCAGACATTCCTAATTTCAAATTATTTATTTATTTGTGCCGTTACTGGAGAGAGTTTGTCTAAATCCTCGCCCAGACCTTCTTCAACAACGGATCCAATATCCTCTGGGGACACCAAACTAAATCTGCTATTTAGCTGTCACATACACATTGTTTTATTGACTTTAATGCAGGCCTATTGTAGGCTCAGTGTACACGTAAGCATTAAGATCAATACCATTGGATCATAAAGCGTGGTCAGGACATTTATATGCCAGGTACTGATAATAACTGCAAATCAGTAGAGACATGACAGACTGTTGTTGGACACTGCATGGACAGAGAAACCTGAATAAGGTATATGGATCATTTTTAATGTTATAATATAATAGAATAGCATGCAAACACACTCACTGACAGGCAAGGCTATGTGTTGTTTATGACACAGACCAGAGGCTGAATAAAACTGAATAAAACTAAGACATGCATCATGTGCTCTGACGGCACATCTTTGGGGTGTTCCCTTAGGACTTAAAGAACACACTCTCTGCTTGCTTGTTAACAGCTAAAGCAGACGTCTCTTCAGCCGGATAACATTTCTCCTAATGAAAACAAGATCTGTCAATCTGGTCCTGTATCTTTTAAATTGGACAAATCTCAATTAATGTGTATTTTTTTCCATCGCATGATGGAATATATATATATATATATATATACACATTATATATATATATATGTATATATATATATATATATATATATATATATGTATATATATATATATATATGCACATTATATATACATACAAATATTTTAAAGTTTAAAGATGCACAAGATGGCGTCGTAATTCTTCATACTGGGTCAGAGTTGTGGAAGTCAGCATATCTGGTGTCAAAGTTGAATTAAATAGAATTTTTTTTTTTTTTTAAACTTTAAAATAACCTCAGTGGAGCAAACTGGAAATGATGCCCTTCATCTGCACAATGTCAAACGTGCATGTCTGGTGTGAACGCCCAGTGTCTTTATCTCGCTGAGTGTTTGTCTCTTGCATGATTAGATGCAGTGTCAGTCTTTGTCCCCCTGGCTGTCTTACTGTGTCCGTCTCTCTCTGTAGGTCTGGGTGATGGATGGGGTCGGTCATCGAGGCTCAGTCCTCTGGACAGCATGGCTAAAGAACTGGGCTCCCACCTTTTACAAGTCAGTACGGGAAACAACACACTGTGTTCTTGCTCCGCGGTGTGCATGACTATGCTATTATGTGCTGCATGAAAGTGATACCAAATGATATCTCTTTGTGCTAGTGTGTGCAGTGCTATTTAAAATGTTGCTTTGCTATGCTATGCTATGCTATGTTACATTAGAGTGGGGGTCAGCAAACAGCAGCAAGTAGCCTGCCAGCTAAATCTGAATTTACACCAAACTATCATGGTCCACAAAAAATACATTTGAAATTTACAACACATCAAGGATGTTGTGCTTCTTTATTATTCCACCAAATATAACAGTCAAATACCGTATTTACAATTAAATACTGTAAATACAGTAGGGACAGCCAGTGGTGCTTTAGGTTTTTTATTATCCAATTTTTTAAATATCACTTTCTTTGGTTTTATCAGGAGGTGCTGGCTTTGATTGTAGGCTCATGAATCTACCACAAAGTCCTTTAACATACTGCAACGCGGGGCTCTCCACAACCTGGACTAGTCGGAACCTTTTGAGGGTTTTCATCCCGTTGTATTCTCAATAAGGGGCAGCAGTGGGATCAGCAAGGATTAAAGTGCTGCTGCCATTGTTACCAGTTTTAATTTAAATGTATCACTTCTGTTAAATGAATCAGTCTCTGCCGCGGATAATGTATAATAGCATTAATATAATAGCCGCGGATAAATATTATAGCCATATTGCAAAGCTTTTGTTTACTGCAGGTAATTACACAGGTCGGTATAATCCGAAACTTTTTTTAAATCACAGGTTTTGCTCATCTTCCGATTATGGCATTAATGCCAGTAAAACAGAATACAGAAATAGAGGGATTCTTATCCCATTTTCAATTCCACTTACATTGTATTTGCGGCGTTGGAGTGGTATTTAACTGGTAACAGCTCCTGCATTGACTCTTTAGTCCGGGACAGTAAAAAGTTCCCTCTGAGGAAAACTCTTGACAGGATCCACAAACTGTTATTGCGTCCTGACGGGGGGGAGCCCGTGGATCGTAGTGGATGTGATTGGCTACGATCGTACCGGCCTCTAAAAACACCCATGTAGGATGATGTTTGCTTTCTGATCCAAACCCTGTGCCTACAAATTATTGCCAATGCCACATTACCGTTATCACCACCATAGCCTGTAACATACTTTAAATATTCATTCATTTCATACTTTACTCATACTGATGCCACTAATCTGACAGAACTGCTACTGCTAATACAATTAGTTGGCCAAGCGTATACATTCCTCCTGTCTATATTTAAAAAGGCCACAGATACTACCTCTGTCAGCTCTACTGCCTATTAGTTGTGATTTTATTTCATTGTTTTAATTTAATTTTGGCTCTGGCTTCTCCTGTTTGCATTCACACTCATATTTAACCCTCATATTTAACTCTCATATTTAACTCTCATATTTAACCCTCATATTTAACTCTCATATTTAACCCTCATATTTAATCCGCTTTATTTAGAATTGTATTTAAGCTCAACACAAACATTTTCGGGGAATATGTTTCTAGGATAACATCATTATTATTATATAAAATTATATTCAAATAATGAATTCATCTTTTTTTATAAATAACTAAATTGCTCACTTTTTGTAGGATGGAGACATTTATAACGACGTCACGAGCAACAGAAGCACCAAAAAAGACAACGCACAGTGAAAGGCTTGAACTTGGCCTTTAATAGTACGACATGATTTATGTCCCAGTTGACTTGTGATAGTTAATACTCAGTGTTGTCATTTTTTTTTAAATAAATGTACTCTTTGTGTAGTTATAAGCATCAGGTCTGTGTGGATGGATGAATAAGGTTTAGAGTTGGGCCTCTGACCATAAATATTCTGTGTAGAGCTCTAGGATGCATTAAACTTAAATAACATTAAATTGTTGTTTTACTAATTCATATTTGCACCCTCTTAAATATTCCTGTACACATGTTGTGCCTTAAATGCTGCACATGCTACTATGCAGGCTGCTGGTTTAAAGTACATATAGTATATATAGTATATATTATATATATATATATATATATATATACAAGACTATTTTGATAGATTGATTCCAATTCAAGCACTGCATTAAATAAATGATGCTGTTTGGAGTAATGTAATGCCATTTGGACAATATAACCTATCAGACACATTAGGATTGTCAACACAGCTGCAAAATGTTAACTGCCAGTATTTTTAAGTTCAATAGTTTTAATAAGTGAAGGCTCATAATTTCTTCTTTTATTTTATTTTACTAACCAATCTTCTCCTAAAGGTTATAGATTTATGCATCAAAAAAAGAAAGAGTGTTCGCTGCCGTTAAGAGCATTTATCCAACACCAGAATATTAACAGAAGAACATGAGCTGCTGATGGAGTGTTTTTATAAAGAAACTTCTACTGTCCAATATTTTTCTTAATTAAAAAGTAATAATAAAGAAGCTTAAAAAAGTTAAATAATAAGAGAAATGTCTACACTAAACTATTAATACAGAAAGGTTGAATAATGGCACAATATGTTCTTACATCATATTATGGGTAAATGTATTGGCACAGATCACTGTAACAATAGTTAACATTACTTTAATTTGTGTTTAACAGTAAGTGTTTTGTTCCGCCCCTCAGACTCTGGATGGCTTTGTGTTTGTCGTTGCCTCTGATGGCAAAATCATGTACATCTCTGAAACCGCATCAGTCCACCTCGGCCTGTCCCAGGTAAGACCCTCCTCCTTGACCTCAGTATGACAAAGCATAATAAGAGCAAGTGACATATAAAAAGTATTTCATCTTTCATCTCTGCATGGATTCAATACATTTCCGTGTTTTGTCTCGGTGAGTTAGTTGCAATGTAGCTCGTCGCTGCACATTTATGAGCGCATGCTGGAAATGTGTGTGCTGCAGGTGGAGCTGACAGGAAACAGCATTTTTGAGTACATCCACCCATCAGACCACGATGAGATGACAGCAGTGCTGGGTCTTTGTCAGCCCCCACACCATCACTTCTACCCAGGTACCTAAAGAGCCTCAATCTCCAGGCTCTCGTGCACATGTCATGAATATACGTTACTGTAAATGTATCTCAACGGCATACAGAAGCAGTATTTGAAACAGGCTTATCTTAGAGACCTTTGTTTGCTCATTTCCCACGTTACTAAACTATTACACGTGTACCTGTTGTCTTGATGAATTAAGTTTAATGCACATTTCCATCAGTATTACAACAGAGTCGTATGCATTTTTGTTTTCTTACAGTCTCTGAGTTATTTTCATAGTTTTGCCACCAAAGCTGTTGCTAACAGTAATAAGAACTATGAGTTTTTTTAGATGATTGGATGTTGGGTCTTACAGTAACATAATAACGTCTTGCCGAATGCTGCTTTGATATCGCCCGTTGTTTTTTTAAGTCTTGTGAGCCTGGATAATTGCTTGCATAACCCATTATTTTTACAAACAATATTCCTAGACTAGAAGACAGAGTGAGAGGCCTGTATCTTTAAAGTGTTGTACGGTATGCTACAGATACCTTGAAAATGATCCTGGTAAACTTGCCATGCTGCTGGAGAAGAGTGTCTGGCTGATAGTCCAAACTCAGACTCCGTCCTTGTCAGAAGTTTCCTCTGAATACATGAATACATGTTAATGTGCATGTGTTAGAGTCATGAGGTGTTTTGAATCATGTCTAACTACAATATATCTTTATGATAGCATGAAGGCTGTATTCTGTTGTTGGTCCCTCTTACTACACTGGTACAGGTTCAAGCTGCTAAGTAAGTGTGTAAAAACAAAACAAAAAAATCTATATTTTACTTATTTATTCACCGAATTTTAAAAAGTGTGACTGGTGACCACAGCACTGGGATATTGTATTGTAAAACACATTATAACGTGCGGGTAATGTCTCTGTGATGTGTGCTTTGTGTGACAGAGTATGAAATGGAGCGCTCCTTCTTCTTGAGGATGAAGTGTGTTCTGGCTAAACGAAATGCAGGACTCACATGTGGGGGATATAAGGTAGGGGCAGCCACTGGATGGTCATTTACTCCGACACACTCCGACACACACACACACACACACACACACACACACACACACACACACACACAATGACTTCATTTATGTTAACTTGGGGATCTGGAAGTGATTTCATTTCATGAAGTGATACTTATACAAGTCATTGGTCGTTAGCTGGCTACAAATTTTGGACATCCAGGAATATTCAGCTGTCCCCCAAAAGGTCTAAAGCTGCTGTCAGATCTTTGTCCAATCATTTCAATGGATAGAGTAGAGGCCCTCATATTACACTCACACACGTGTAATTTACTGTGCAACAGGTGAGAGAGCAGCCAAGGACTAGAAAGACAGAGAAGGCCATCCTGAGGGGAGAGAGGGTACTGTTTGTTTGAAACAACCTATTCATAAGAAACCAGGAGAGAAGTGGATGCATGCAGGATGTGGAAATATCTGACCCATTGTTTTGTTTATTATATTATATATATATATATATATATATATATATATATATATATATACTTTTACTGAGCAAGTGGATAAAATTATATAATGATATGTTGATGGTCCCTGTATGGGATAAAACATCAATAAAAATGCTTTACTACAAATAATTAGTTTGTTTATGCCTTTAAATATAATTAACATCAATATGTGTAATGGTACTGGCATATAAATAACAAAATACTGGCTGTATTTAAACTTTGTAATTTATGTTGTAAAAAGCAATTCAATCTTTCCATTGATAAGTTTCCTCTGGCCACAACACAGAAAGTGTAAAATGACAGCTGTCTGTAGATGCACGGTGTCCCTCTGCCATATGAAAGATATTGTTTGATAACACATTTCCAAAACGCTTTTAATATCTTAGCCCTGTTTTACTGCAAAATTCAGAATATAGAGGTTACAAACTTCATTATTCTTTTACTGCAGATTTTCCTCTGCTCTGAGACAGATCAATCATTCAGCACTAATTGGGTGGTAGCATGTCCTCTAGAGGAGTAGCTGTTTGACTACCCATGAACATAACAAACGGAACACAAGAACCAGCTGGGTAAGCAGTTAGGGGGCTACACATGCACACATAGAACATAGTTACATCCAAATAACTGTTATTTCATTTTCATATGTGTGGGCCTCTAACAGGATTTGTTATTTGCATATACTAAAGGTTAAGGCTGTTAGGGATGAGTTACACTCCCAGTTGGTAGTTACATGCCTAGGCTCAGCTCCTGAATGGGAAGAAAATGTGATCAGACAACAGGGGAACCAGGGGCTCTTGCTGTCCAACTACAAAAGCTGTAACAGCCAGCCTGAGCACTGCAGTGGTCCTTCGACATCTACACTGTACAGGTCCTGCACAGGTATGCACTAAGCATCGCGGTGGAGCATGGCCCACCGTGATATCTAATATGCCTTCTAAAAAGATGCGGAAAAAACGTAACTACAAAATTTTGGCTCATAGCAAAGACATGACTATTTTGTTTTGGAAGGGAAGATTAAGTTTGCTTTGATGCTGCCAACAAGAACAGCAGAGCTATACTTCAGCCGAATTGTATTGGGGTATCTGAGCAACAAAAGTTAAAAAAGGTCAAGTTTGGTACAAGCCCTTTCATCTTTTTCTGTCACTCTGAATCCCTTTGATTGTGTAAAAGTGTAATGGCATTCGTGTCATGCTGTGGCTTCTCAGGTCATCCACTGCAGCGGTTACCTGAAAGTGCGTCAGTACATGATGGACATGGCGCCGTATGAATCCAGTTATCAGACTGTGGGTCTGGTGGCAGTCGGTCACTCCCTGCCCCCCAGTGGTATCACCGAGATCAAACTCCACAGCAACATGTTCATGTTCCGGGCCAGCCTGGACTTAAAACTAATTTTCCTGGACACAAGGTAGGACAGACCCTTTGCTGAGCAAGAGGATAAAAAGATTAAAGCAATGATATCATGATATGTTGATGTTCCCTGTATGGGATAAAACATCAATAAAAATGTATTGCTAAAAATAATTTGTAATTACAAATACACCCTTTCTACAGCACATACACAAGATAACACCTAAGAATATTAAAATATATACTTAATATAAAATAGTTGTGTAGACTGCTGGATTGTTAACTGAATATTGTGATGCACTTGAGCACACTGATCACAAAATCAACCCCCTGACTGTTAGTTTGTGCCCTCTCTCATGTGTGCTGGAGCCAGGGTGGCAGAGCTGACAGGCTATGAGCCTCAGGACCTGATAGAGAAGACTCTCTACCACCACGTCCACGCCTGTGACGTTTTCCATCTACGCTATGCTCACCATTTATGTGAGTCCTCCAGATCCTTCGTAAGACTTAGGCTACATCCACACTACTCCGTTTCTATTTGATGTTTTGCTACGTTTACACTAAGCGTCCACACTACGCCGGCGTTTTCGAGCACCGTAAATGGAGGACTTTAGAAACGCTCCCGAAGCCGGATACGTTTGGGAACTCCGGGTAGCGTATTCGTCTGGACGGACGTAAACGCATAAGTTTGGAAACGATGATGTAGACACCCGCGATCGACAACCAGGTTAATTTAACAAGGACAACTGTTTATAGGGGTTGCTGACCTTGTTGTCTTTACTAGCAGCTGTTGTCCAGTTAAAGTCTGCATGTCTGCGGAGGAAACAGCTGTTATTGAAGCGATCAGTGAGCGGCGTGAGAGAGAGAGAGAGAGAGAGAGAGGGAGAGAGAGAGAGACCCGCAGCGCTGTAACTAACGTTAAGTCTGAAAAGTAAAACTTATAAAACTTTCCATGAACTGTATCTGTTTCAGTTCATAGATGAAGATTTGAGAGAAGATCTTAAGTATCAAACACGTACTTAAAATCATTAAAAGACTACTTTATTACTCTGGTTGCTTAGTTACAAAATACAACAATCTACTTCCTGTTTACATCGGCGCATACCCAGTGCACGTGAAGAGTCACGTGATATTCGTTTTCAGGCGTGTAGTCTGGACGGAGATCATTTCGGAAACGATGGCTGAAACGCTGTGTGGACGGAGATCGTTTTCGTTTGAAAACTCCGTTTCCAAACGAAAACGGAGTAGTATGGATGTAGCCTTGGTTGGGAGAGTAAATAGAAGTGAAAAATCAACAATGATGAATGAACAATGTAAAGTCTCAGAAAAACAGCAAGCTTGAACCCCATAACATGACTCACAGGTCAAGATACAAAGTTTACTTGAAACCAAAAAACAGCCAAAGGTCAAAACCAGGTAGGCAGTCAGAACAGGCAAACTTATTCAGAAAGGGTTAGGTAGAAAATCATAAACCCATGGATCAGGCAGGCAGAATCAGGCAAGCAGAACAAAGTCTGGAATATATAACAGGTGAATCTGTAAGTGGGTGATGGGTATGGCAGGAAAAGGGGTTACTGCAGGGCAGGAGGGAGTGGCTGGATCTGAAATGACAGGAGAGTTAGTATAGCGGTGTAAACAGAGCAGGCAGCAGAAGGAATGATGCAAGCTCTCCTTGTCTGGCTTGAGCCGGAAGATGGAAGGTCAGGTGGATCCTCAAGGCAGAACGGGTCTGCAGCTGGGTTGATGACCTTGGAGATGGGTAAAAGAGTCACGAACCATGGAGCCAACTTCCTGGGCTTCACTCTGAGTAAGTAAGTCCTGCATGGATAACCAGACATCTTTTACCAGGAGGTAGCAGGGAGTAGGAATGCGGGGTCTGTAGCCACTCTTCTGGTCGCGGTCAGAGCTACCAAGAAGAGTAGAAAGGCTCTGCATCCATATGCAGCAACAGCAACCAATGAAAGCCTTGAACGAAGGACTGCCGGCCATCCGGAGTTTTTGTGCTGAGAACAGATCAGACAAGCAGCACCAAGATCCCTAAAGTCTTGCTCTATTAAGGCCCAACAGAAACATTGCCGTAGGAGAGCCAGCATGGGTGTGACACCGGTATGGCATGCCAGCCAAGAAGAGTGACCCTATTGCAGATCCTGGGAGCGGAGGTTAGCTGGCACAAAGATGGTTAATGGGAGAGGCACCGGGAGCAGAAAACCCAGCATTTTATCTTGTCCTCTACTGCCCAGGTGAAGGCACTGACAAAGCAAGTGGAGGGAAGGTTGGACAGCAGAACTTTCAGACTGGAACTAGTGAGAGAGGGATCAGGTTTAATGTTTTTAGACCATGGGCGGAAGAAGAGTGAGAAGTTGATGAGGGCCATGAGAGGAGCCACCACTGCACTGTACTTCCAGATAAATCGGCACTAGAAGTTGGCAAAGTGCAAGAAATGCTATAGTTCATTGTGAGAAAAGGGGATGGGCCAGTCCAAGACTGTCTTGACCTTGGAAGGATACACCTGGATAATCCCTGCATTGACAAACCACAAGAAATGACAACTCTGAGACATAAAACTCACATTTCATGGCCTTGATGGCCTCTTCAGAAGCCTTTGGAGAACGCACGTGTGTGTGTGTTGCACATGCTCCTGCTTGGACTTCAAGATAGACAAACACACAGAAGGGGCGTTTGCTGAAGCAAAAGGCATGATAAGGTAATCATAAATTCCATTGGGTGTGTTACATGCAGTCTTCCATTCATCCCCCTCCCTGATAGGCACAAGATGATAGGCATTCCTAAGGTCAAGCTTGGAAAACACGGTAGCCCATTGTAGCAGTTCAAAAGCAGAAGACCTCGACTGGCTGACAGAGAGGGCTCTTTCTCTTCTCTGTTACCAAAGAGGACTTTCCATGTGGATGGCGAGGGCGATCAGAGTGTCCAGGGAGGATCCCGGGCAGCCAGTTTATTTTAAATAACATCTGACCATCTCACCATTATATAAGTCATAATAGAAAGAATAAGAATCACACTCTCATGCTGCTATGGTTCGGAATTCAATGGAATAGTCAGCAACCCTTCTCCCTCCTTGAACCAGGTTGAACAGACCTCAAGCTGCCTCTCTTCCCAGTGTAGCACAATTAAATACTTTCTAGAGTTCTGTGGTGAATAGCTTCTCTGAGTAGCAGATTGGAGATTCTCTCTCCCATTCGGCAGTGGCCCAGTCCCTGGCCCAACTAGTAAGCACGGAAATGATGTTGGCCACCCTGGATCACTCAGATGGGAAGGAGGAAGGCTGGAGCTAGAACATGAGGCAGCATTGGTGGAGAAAAGACCAACAAGCCCCCGGAGCTCTTAAATAGGGTTTTGGAATTGAGAGCCATGGTTCAGCCGCAGAAGGCGGATGGGCTGGAGTACTAAGTGGAGGAACCGCCACCGGGTGCTGTACCATCATGGAGAGCTGCTGAATCAGTTCACAGATGGATTCCAGAACTTGTGGAAATGGCCTGGTATATATGGCCTATATATATATATACTGCAAGACTAATGAAGGAAATGGGGAACAGTCAAGTCAGAAGGAGGGCGGGGATGGTCAGGTGAGTAGAAAAAAAAACACGGGTTACTGCGGGGCTGGAGGGAGTGGCTGCATATAAGTGATAGGATAGTTGCAGGTAAAACAGAGCAGGCAACATACATACAAGGAGCTGCGGAAGTTGTGACAGATGAAGTAAACTTGTAAGGGGCCTTAACAGAATATTACAAATATTTGGGAAGATCTGAGCACAACCAAGGAAATAGATGCAAATATAGCGATGATGGTGCTGTCATCATGGCAC
Organism: Cebidichthys violaceus; assembly: GCF_023349555.1. Taxonomy (NCBI): domain Eukaryota; kingdom Metazoa; phylum Chordata; class Actinopteri; order Perciformes; family Stichaeidae; genus Cebidichthys; species Cebidichthys violaceus. The sequence continues at coordinate 5,418,870 of NW_027176450.1, forward strand.
ATCTATACCACAACTATATTTTATACTTAAAACACAGTTAATTTTGGCTGCATTGCATTGTGGTCTTCTAAAGCAGATATAATTGATACTTAATACTTACTAATTAAATGACAATGCAAGAAAAAATATGACTCATTGTTTAGCTTCATGTTGTTTTCGGCAGCAGAAGGCAACTGTTGTAAAAACCCACTATACACTACCTGCTGAGCACCAAACAGCAGACACATTTAGAGACTAGCTGGTGAACATTTTGGTGCATTTAGAGCCAGATATTTCCTTCAGGAGTTGGTAGAGACAAAAAAGAGAGAGAGATTATTGGGCATGCATTTGCCAGGAGGCCAGAAACATGACTCTAAACGAATGATAATGCTGCACCGCAACAACTGAATGTGTAAGTAAGCAAGTGTTTGCTATCAAGTCGTTTAAACTATAAAGATAATATGGCAGTGTTTTGTTCACAGCTTATTGTCATTGCAGGTTTTAAGTTACAGTCCGTTGAGAAATGTTTCTTTTGCTTCTTTTGAATGACTGATGCATAATGCTGGTTATAAAAAGAGGCCCTTCCTGTATATGTCTAAGGGGCTGATTCTTCTCTTTGATCCTGATCTATGTGTTCCCTGTAGTACTGGTGAAGGGGCAGGTCACCACTAAGTACTACCGCATGTTATCAAAGCATGGAGGCTGGGTGTGGGTGCAGAGCTACGCCACCATCGTCCACAACAGCCGCTCCTCCAGACCTCACTGTATTGTCAGTGTGAACTACGTCCTCACGTGAGTAGGTCGCCTTCCCCCAGTGACTCTCCATGTAAAACCTCCAGTTAAACCAGTACAAAGATACACAGTGCCTTCCTGTTTGCACACAGTGACGTCGAGTGCAAGGATCTTCAGTTATCTGAAGACCAGAGTCGAGCCACTAAGCCGGGTCTCAGTCTTACTTCAGTTCAGGACCACCGCAAACAACTCAGAACCAAAGCAGTCAAGATGAAGACCAAACTTAGAGCAGCTCACTATCCCGAGGTGGACCTTCCACTTGGCTTACTGAGTAAACAAAAGGTGAATGTTGTCACACAGGAAAATGTTTTTGTGCCCCCATTTTAAAAGAAAATAATATAATCCTAAGGATGTCATTTAGATCTTAAGGATTCCTACTGTTGTAAATTGTATTTCTGTGCTTTCAGTAGTTTCGGTGTTGGTTACCTTCTCTATGCTGTTTTGTGTTTGTTTATGGATAGCAGCCGGCTGCTAGCCTCTTCCAGCCGGACCACTCCAGCTGTTCCACACAGAAGGGGCTGTGGAAGGAGAGATCCCCGTACCCACTGACCTCCTGCAGGGAAAGAAGCTTCAGCTTGAGTCCTGAAGCAGGCCAGGTGTCCTGCGGCCCCACATACAACCTGACCCTGCACTACCCCTACAATCACCGGCATCTGGATGCTCAGAGTGAGCTTCCCAGCTCAGGCCCCCCACCCCAGCTGACTCAGCAGATCATCGGCTCCCTGCACAGCAGAGGGTCTGTTGGGTGGAACATCAGCAGCCCCCCAGCAACAAATAAGTACACAGGTACACTCTTTATGTAACACAGCTGAGTTACCTCAATTAAGCCACATTAAAGGGTAGTTGGACATTCTGTACATGTGTTTCCTGCATTTTATCAAAAACACTGTTGGCTCCTGATGCTGCCCCCCCCACTCTCTCAGCAAAAGTTCTGGTGTAATTTAAGCTTCTGAATATTGTTTTTCTTCATCAGTTCCTGTGTTGGCAGCTGACCGCAGGCACCCCGATGAGATCTACCATGATTGTTCCGGCAGCACAAACCCACATTCTACCAGCAGGCTGAAGGAAGAACCCTACGAACATTACACGCTTGTCCACAGCGAGCTGTCTGAGGTTTGTCCACACCCCCGTCCTCATGCTGCCAAGGACGGTAAGCGTTTTGGCCAGGAGGTCCGACAAAACACGAGAGGTGCCGAAGGACCTCGAGGTGACCGGGCCGTTGCCTGCCCTTTGCTCAGCGGCCTGGTACTGGGTAAAGCTGAGCAGGGGGGCTCGTTGCACGGCGCAGGCCAGCCTCTCCCCGTGCCGATGGCGTTGGAGCAGATGAGGCGGTGTATGATGGAGGCTCCCTACAGCCATCCGGCCACAGCGTATCCACAACCTGCCGATGGCCTCCAGCACCATGGAGCTACTGCGGAACTGCAGCCCATGTCTGCTGAGGACAGGAGAATGTTGATTGGTATGGGGGTCGGGGTTGGACTTCCAGCTCAAGCCCCATACGTGTCTTTGAACTTTCACAAGGTCCTGGGCAAACACAGTTCCATTAAAGCCCCCGCTTTCACCACACTGAGACAGATAACAGACAGCCAATGTTACCACGGCAAAGAGACGGCCTCTTACAGCTGTAACAGCCAGAGCCCCAGCTCCGGCTCGTCACCTGAGAGCCACAGAGAAATCCCGCATTACATCGGCACATCCGTCATTATCACGAATGAGAGGTGACCCAGGACAGAAGCTCAGGAGTCTCTGAGTGCTTCAAAGACGCTAGTCTGGGTCTTTTCTCTTCGACGCATCCATTTTGCACTCCTGCAGGATAGTTTGACACGCAACTACAGCTGTGAGCTTTTTTTCTCCCACGTCGTCCATCATATGAAAGACGTTCTATAGAATATAAGTATATGCAAAACAGTTTTCGCAGGAAATGTTATTAACTTTAACTTTTTATTATTATTAATAAACCCAAACTTAGGGCCTAAACGTTATACATGACTTCACCCTGATTTTGTTCTCAAAGAATCTTTTAATTTACATATTTAATTTCTGTATCTACACATTTCATTTAAACACAATTTACACATAACCATCTTAATTTAAATGTATCAGCGGCGTTGGAAGTTTTAGATGAAAATGGATTTTTCATATATGCCAAGCATACATCAATAAAATCTCAACATTTTGATTATTTTTGAAAATTCAATTTTTTGGTAAACAATAGCTAACAGATTTGCTACTTCTGCACTAGAACCAGTGTAGTACAACTATGTGTGCATGATGCAGCAACAAGCCTCTGGTACAGCAGCTCTTTATTCCCTGTTATATATTTATTGCATAACTTTAATCACTTATCAGCCATTTCCACACTCAAAATATGGTGCAATAGAGTGGGCAGGCTCGGGACTGTTTAGCATGCGAGCTAGCAGCCCCCAGAGGCTGAAACATTCATTACACTCAACGCTGTGACTGACAAATTGGCATTTGGATAATGTAATTGGTGTCATGGAAACATGTCTGTAGACAATAAAATAAAGGTTATTTTAAAGGAAAACTATGGTTTATTGCAATTTGGGTTTTATTTCCATAGCTCTGGTCATGGGCTATGATAACACTGCACTCAACATGAACACGGTGACATCACCAGGGGCGTAAATACGGACAATGCAAGCAGTGAGGTCGCAATGGGGCACATAGGGTGGGAGCAGCAGACCCTCCACGTTAAAGAACAGGTTTAATCAGAAAAGTACCTGTGCTCAAAAAATAACTAACATTACTTTATCATCAGTGCCATTTGCTAAATACTCCTTTCAAAGTAAGGGAGTATTCTGGTAAAATAGTCAGTAGCGACAACAAATTATATACTACTTACTGTAAGTGCCAAAACAGATACAGTATACTGTCGCATTTATAATTACGTCAAAAACTGGTGACAAAATAAATAAATGGATTTCCAGGAATGACCTTTTTTTAAGCTCTTACTCTCACCACCAACAGCTTATTGTCATGGTTTGCAGCTGTGAGAAGATCGTCCATTTCCTCTTGGCTTTGCTTTGGATAATATTGTACATTAACTTCACAGTCAAAATTCAAGTGTTTAGCATGCACGCTAACTTTTTAAAGTATAGTTTTTGGCACTGAACACCCTACAAATTCTAATTCTGAGCAGGTTTTGACTCTGTAGGGCCGACAGAGTCAAAATCTGCTCAGAATTTGTTCAGAATTAGGATATAGTTTACGACATGGATGAGCACTGGTGCAGGCCACTGTGTTTAAAGGTCACATACTTGGTTGAATGGAGATCGACTGTGTGCATATAATCTAAGTTTGACATGTGGTTTCAGGACAAATACATGTGTCTGGAAGGTCCAGCAGCTGGTTCCAATTTCTTGACAAATTTTGTATTTATTTTATTTTACTCTTATCCGAAAGTGTAAAGCATATACAGTACAGACCTATCCACAGGCTGTCTGCTTTCATATTAACATAAAGGGAACAAACTGTTATGGAATTATTTATTCCCATTTCATAATGTTCTTAAGATCTATTTGTATTTTTGTTATGACTTTTCCTATTCACTTTTTTGATCAGAATCAAAACCAATCCACTGTGAATCAGTTCAGTTAAATAATAAAAACTACAATACAACAAGCAACTGTAATAAACATCTAATATCTTTAAACTGGACTCAAACACAAACATGCCTACTTGCATTATACTAGCTCATGTAATATAAGAGTGTTTCACAAGAGACCCGGCCCGTGCGTGGTATGAATATGAAGACTGTGATGACTTCCATGTTGGTGTGTTGTGTCTGAAATACAGGGTTGAAGAGGAGGAGGCCCGAGGTTGTGATGAAGCTCAGGGCCAGCTCCAGCAGGTCGCATGTCTCCTTTGACATTTTCACTTCATCTTGGTGGGACACACACACACACACACACACACACACACACACACACACACACACACACACACACACTCACTCACTCACTCACTCACTCACTCACTCACTCACTCACTCACTCACTCACTCACTCACTCACTCACTCTGCAGTTATCCTTTCACCTATTCTCCATGGAGTTTGGGGACCAGTGTCTTGCTCAAGGACTCGAACCACCGACTTTGAGGTGTGTAGACGACTCATAGTACCTGCTAAGCCACAGCCGCTCCGAATCACAATTGTGGCATTAACCATTGACGGGTTATTAATTAATGAACTTTTATTAGTTATTAAAAGTGAAGAGTGATTTCGATATTTTTCGACTCAGGTCCCCTCGTCCCGTGTCTTTGTGTATAAGTGACTAATGGGGACAACCATTTGTGAAATTGGTCCAGTATTGAGAGACAACGCTGCAGACTGCAACGAGCTGCAATGTAATTGCTGGAGGCAACTCCTCACCGTCAACGTACGTCCACTAAAAGAGCTTGTTCAACCACAGACGGGCTCAGATTATTAGAAGTGTCTGACAACATTACGGAAAGGAAAACAGGTTTTCTTCTCACCTTTCAGAGACTGAGTAGAACTAGAGCGTACTCTGAGATTCACAGAGACCCAACATTCCCCCATGAGAGAAAAAAACTCCCCTTTAACAGGTCTGGATGGGCGGCCATCGGTCTGGACCCGGGATGGGTTGAGAGAGAGAGAGATGTACAGCAACTGACTAAATAACAAGAATAATAGAATGATAATAATAATACCATAGCAGAAATAAAGGTAGGAGTATTGGAAGCGCACAAGCCCGGGTTTAACGGGTTCCTCTCCACCAATATCACACTACACTACATGTTACAGACATCCATCAGAGGAAACCTTTGGTGCAGATTCACTCAGTGGCCACTTTATTAGGTACGCCAGCAATCCAATACAACAGCTTAGCCACACATTTCACCTTTACAAAGAGGGTAGTGTTCATTTAATTATATGTTTGTGTAAATATATGCAGCGGTTTACATTATATTAGGTGTGAAAAACACCATCCGAGTGGTTTTTAAACACGTATATAAAATGTGTTTTTTCAAGTGTTCCTTTCAGTGAAACAGTAACTTCCTGTTAAAATCTAAAAGCTATCTTTATCATTTTCATATTAGTTTTAGTTAGATTTTAGATTTCATTGTATTTTAGATGCTGCGACACATCACTATGAGTGCTGATCTGAAGTTAGCGCTGTACATTTTTCTTTAATAATCAGGATTTCGTAGACCAGGTCAACAGAAGCTGGTTGGTTAAAAGACACGAGCAACGTATTTCTGTGGAAATCTGTATTTTGCAGACATTAGCAACAGTAAAAGCCTCAATGATCCCTGTTCTCATGTAACAGTGACGTCAGGTTAAGTGACCAGATGAGAAAGTCAAGTTCTTAGATATTGGTTTGAACTGGTGGTCCCGAATCAGCAGGTCATAATCAACCTGAGGCGTGTAGTGACCCATCACTGGTGCAGATATCACTAGCTGCCCTTAAACCCAGTTACAGTCACTGTTTGCCTTCCAGCAAATTACCCCAACGAGCTCACATGGATGTCAGGTTAGCATGAAGCTAACCAATACTCAGGAACATAGTAATGTATTACTCCATTATAAAAACCAGACATGTTTATATAGTTACATCAACTTTTTTGATCAGACTAAATAACTAAATTAGTGCTTCAGTCTGTTGGAGGAGATGCTGGATTTGGTCCTAATGCTGCTTGATGACCACCAGGTTCTTCAGCATGTCGAAGGAGTTGCCGTCGGGCTCCACGGAGACCACGCCCTGCTCCTTGTTGTGCACCTGGAGGAAGCCGTTGTGGTCCAGGCCCACCACCGCGGCCTCCAGTCCGTCCTCGCTCCAGAGACGCACCCGAGTCCCGCTGAGGTCAGAGCACAAGAGAGCTGTCGTCACGCTTCACACTCAGGGGAATTACAAAAAGCTGCGGTTGAAAGCGGTATCCGTTTCCCGGCTTTGACAAAGACCGAGAGCCTTAAAGAGTGAGACGACTATCCGCTAGGGACGGCATTTCAAGCAAAAACACCAATACGTCAACATTCACTAGTGGCTTTCCTTACCCCAATATAATACAGTATAAGCCACGCTCTGATGCCATGTTCTCCCTACTACTGACTGACATGTGTGTGTAATATGTTTCACTGCCTTGACTCCTCCATTTCCTGTCCTTTGCAGAATGATGCACATTCGGTTAGCCAGTGCTGGCTTGTATTTATTTACTTAACACAGCAATGGTGTGACTCTACTGAGTGCACCTTTCTAACATCCACACGTCACTCTGTTCTGCTTTAAAGAGCAGCTGTCTGTGATTACTTTGTGCACGTGTATTGTGATAATAGCTGATATTATCTGTGGCCTGTGCTCGAATTCAAACCTTCACTGTTCACTCTGAATGTTTGAACACTAAATATGAGACTTCATTTTGTATATTTTATGTTATTGGACCCTGTTCTCAGGGTAGTGCACTGTGATTATTGTTAATTGTTCATATTTTTATTGACATTAATAATTCTATTGACGTCAATAATTTTGTTTTTCATATTTGCTGATAACCAAACACGCTCCTGCCCGATCCCAACATATGTAGATATGTACGTTTTACTTTCTTGAAACTGCATAGTAATACTTTGTACTTTGTACATTTAACACATCTAACAGACACCTTCCCTTCCTGTAATCTCCGTTACATGTTTTTGTGTATGTGCATAGCATTCTTACATATTTGTCATTGTTTCATGTGCAATTGAATTCTCATCTTATAGCTATTCATTTTTGTATGGACTAGGGATGCGTTGATTTGATTCGTGGGATGGGTATCAGATCCACATTTAAAACCAGCGGAATTATAAACTTCTGTGTTTCCTTTAGTCACAACACCTCTGGCCTCAGGTGTGCTTACATAAGGTGGGCACAGATTTTAAATGTGGTAAAAAGAGAGCGCCGGCATACCATCTGTACTTGGCATCTGAGTGGAGCTGCATCCATATCTCCACCTAAACAAAACTCCCTGCATGCGTGTACCAGCTAAATCTAAAGTTTGTGATTGGAAGTGAAAAGTAAAAGCCGTGCTCACCTGTGAAGCCATCTCTTGTAGTAGGTGGGCAGGACAGCGTCTGGGCCCCCCCGCTGGAAGCTGCCGATGAGGGCCTCCAGGCAGCCGACCGTGCGAGCTATGAGCCGGTCGCAGTGGAGCGGCTGCAGACTGCAGTTATGCCGTGCGTTGTGCTGCTGAATCAGGTCATTGATGCACACTGTCGGGTTGCTATTCGTCACATTGAACCCACAGCCTGTGAGCCACAAAGTGTTCAAGACATGTTACTGTGCAAACACTGTTTCTGACTGGTGCCTGATGGATAACTTATTGAAAAGACTGCATTATTACCACTGGTGACTAATTATTTGTCCCAAAAATGAAAAGGAGGTTGTTACCTATGAGCAGGTGGAAGGTTGATCCTATCACAGTGGAAGTCACCAGTACTCCCCCGAGCTTCATCAGGTTACTGTAGTAAATGTCGTTGGGCCACTTCACCCTCAAGTCTATGTCCTGAGGAAGGTTGAAATACGTTCAAACGTCATCAATCATCAACATAAGACATTTTCGGTGAAGGGAGGACGTGTGTGCCGGTACCTGGTATCCAGGAAGAGTGCGAACAGCCTCCACCACCGCCAGAGCGACCAGATGCTGCAGGAAGGGGATCCTCTGTCCGAGCTTGGAGCTCAGCTCCACCTGGGCCGTTAGAGTGAACATGGCGCAACCCAGAGGGCTGAGCCAAGCATTTCTGCCCCGACCTGCAGGAAACACCAGAGACGATAAGTGGTACACACTTCTGACATATGAGATGGATAAAAAACTAAAAAACGAACGCAAGTGAGACGTCGCCATGTTAATACGATGGAGGCGTGTGTGATTGTTGCGTGTGCAGGTGTGCAGTGTGCTAAAGCACTGACCTCTGCCCTGGCATTGTCGAGCAGCGACCGCTATCAGACCCACTTCCTTTGGTAAGTGCAGAGTCAGCCTAAAGAGGGAGACAACAACAATGAGCACAGAAATGTTAAAACTGGGTTTGTCCTCATCTAGATCCTGTGGATCTTCTCGGGACGTCCTATATTTGTGTTGATTTCAGAATGTTTATCATGTTTAACGTTCATCATTACAGACTATCTTCTGTTAAACCTACTGACTGCTTTATGATGGGGGATCACATTATGAGAAGAACATGAGTAACCTTCGTCCATGATTCACACGCAGCTGTTTAAGCCACAAAGTACAATGTGTTGTCATTATGAAACACGGTGCTGCACAACCAAATGCTGTTGTCGCCCATTTGCTACACGAGAAAAACATGACAAAACAAAAACCCGTTTCTGTAGTGCAAGTTCTGAATTTTTAATTGAAACAATTCTCTAGGCAATATGGCTGACATTTTAACAGAAAGATCAACTATTTTTAAACCCCACAAAAAAGACAAACCAATTAAAAAAACAAAATGTCAAACTGAGTGGCGCTTCTTTGTTGATCTCTGACTGAGACTTAACAGCACACACAACATGCAGAGAGCGTATTAACCACACAGAAGCTCTTTAATCTTGAAATTCATTCTCTTAAAGCTCATGAAGTTTCTAAATGAAGTTATAGCTTGAAGTGCGGTTGTATTTCCGAGATCGTCCCGCGAGGTTGTAATTAATAGCACAGTGTGTCGGCATTCCATCAATGCTCATTTGAGAGCTGGGGCTGCCGTACTACCAGAAAACCAAAAGGGAAAATATTTGCACATTCTCTCATCTCCAAATGCAATTAAAGCTGATCCAGTGGCCCAAGAAAAACAGCCCTCAATTGGCTGGCGAACAAAGATCGTGAGGGTGCAAAGCATGTGAGCAGGGCCTTTCTGCTTTTGTAATGCAAAGTTGGTCGTCGGTAAATCAGCTTAAGGACGAGGGCACCCCCAACTCTGTCCAGATAGAGCTTTGTAACAGACTTCTCTAAGAGCTGCATATCAAAGGGAGAGATGGACGGCTCAATCTAGCTTCTGAGCTCAGGGAATGTTGATGCGATGCGCTGATGACTTTGTGCGGCGGACTGATCAGTGAGGAGTTTATCAGCCGTTAGTCGAGTTAAGTACGGCTGATTATGAAAAGAACGTTCACAGTTCTTCTGGTCTGTTTTATAGAGTGCTGCAGGGATGACACATCTTTGTAGGACAACCAGGACGTTTGCATTACGCTGGTTCCCTAAAGGCCAATGAGATTTTATCATTGGATTATTGCAGAAAATGAACTATGTGGCAAACAAACGTTTATGACACGGACACATTTTATTCATCAAGATAATAAAACGCTAACGTTAGGCTGTAAAGGAACTACGTCACGGTCACATGACTTCACGTCACCACCACTGAGCTACAGGAGCACTAGAGTTCTGGTGAGGACGTTAGACTGTAGCATTTTATATTGTAGTACAAAACGTTAAAATCTATTAAGCCTGTGTTAACCACAGACCTTATTTTAAGGCATGTAACCAGAAACCTATTTATTTTTAAAACATTGACTTCGAGACCAGAGAACTTGCGGACATCATTTCTGGGTTTTAGGCAGACGACAACCTCCGGTTCTGCTGAGAGAAGCCGATGCAGAAGTGCCTTAATTGATTGTTGATTGTTTAATGTTATGCACCTGCCGCCATGACACATACCTTGTAGGTGCAAACTTCCTTGGCAATAAATGGTTCTGATTCTGATACCTGCATTCTCTCTAATGTCCATGAGGGGGCAACTCCTCTGGTTATAAAGAAGTCTATGAGAAAATGACTCTACTTCTCTCTTGATTTATTACCTCAGTAAACATTGTAAACATGAGTTTATGGTCTCAGTCTCTAGTTTCAAGTCTTCTTCAATACAGCATGATGTTCATTTAGTACATTATGGTCCATTTAGAGTCAAACAGACCATAAAGCAGGGGATGCTTTAGGGCGGAGCTACACAGTGATTGACAGGTCGCTGCCACTACCAGAGCCTTATACAATGTCTCTATGTCACTCTTCCACATTCTAAATATGGTAACTTCTGTTCATTGGTGAAAAAAACATGGCGACGGCGAAATCCAGGCTTCCTATCGGCAGGCCACAAACCAACGTCGACCACGCCCCCTTCTTATTTACTACGGTTTTAGGACTCATTTATGCAGCACTCCATAACAATGATTAGCTGCCCAATGCCCACATGCTGCTTCCTAATGGCCTTACAATGGAATACTAAATCCACAGTCTGCATTCTGTTGCAAAAATGTACAATTTTCTTATTTTTTTTAAAAGAAAGATCTGAAGCTAATCGGCCTTAACCATCGAAGTTAGACGAATCAAGAGGACACAAAGTCAGAGCCTTTTAATTACAAAACCGTTACTCTCCTTCTGCAGCTCAGCAAAGAACAGCAAAGAGGGATTTCATACTAAAATGAAGCGTAACTTTGGAAGATGCCCACTAGATGTGATAAAGTTACCAAAGGCTCTTTAACGGCCAGTGTGAACAGGAGGAATGATTACATACGGACACCTAGCTATTGTTTGACACGTGAACCTATCCTTTAAGTTTACCTGTGCAGTGGTTATTTCGTAACAACTCTATTTGCAAATCCTTTAATCTATGCAAATATGTGGGCCAGACGCTTGGGGGCAAATGAAAACATGCGGGGGGGTTCTGACAAAGCTCACAGCTTCAGGAATTCGTTCACTTAGCTGAAGCTGATCACAGTGGACATTTTGTGTGGCGCTTCTGCAGCCAAGTAACTGCCAACATGTGCTCACTAATGAAAGACAAAAAACAAGAGGGTCTCTGCTGTCTTTAGCCTCAGATGGAATCCTGAAAATGGAATAATAATAATAATATGCAGAAAACTGGGAAAGACAAGGCTGAAATGTATTTTAGTTTGTTCTTATGTGATTGAATTATGCCGAGTACAAATGTTAACACTAGCACATGCAATATTTCCATATGAGCCGATAAACACACAGTGCAGGGCGGGGGGTGTACTCGGTGCCGTGTGAGATCTTAATGTGTGCCGTGTTAGCTGGAGCATGACCCTGCTGAGGGCGAGGCTGGTTAGGAGGCGCTTAGTCCCTGCTGAGGCTGTAACTGGGGGGATGCTGCTGTTTGGCAGGACCACCGGAGAATCGGCCTGGTCCGTGACTGACGGGTCTCTGCTGACAATCAGCCCCACGTGGAGAACCGGACCGGGGGTCCAGCTGACTCTCTGGAGTCCTCGGGCTTCATGAAATGAGCTTTATATGAGAGGAGCTGGACCAGACAAGACAAGCGAGTCCAGCGCTGACCATCTCTTCTACTACATTTGGGAACGCACCACGTTCAGTTTGTGAGAGGACTTGAACAATTAAAGATGATACATTTCTACACAAAGTCGCTCAGTCAACAATCATCCTCATGTTTAAAATGTTGTGATTATGTTATGGATTGTCCATTGGACTTCCCTCGGATGCAACAAGATCCAATAAGCATGTGTCCTGACTGTACGTATTAAAGATATAACACACACTTTCTGTCGACTCCCATCCACCACAGTTACAACCAAGTGACATGAATGATGTTTGCCCGAGTAACGCAAGCAGTCAGACAATCTCACAGTGTGTGAACAAACCTTTTTCTCCAACTAAATCAGCACGAATATGCAGGTTATTGAAACACGGCTAGAGTTATGGTTAGTAAACAGTAGAAAGCAGCGTGGAGGCCAGTTTTTATATATATCTGTTACTGATTAAGTTTCTCATTCAAACTGTGATCAGGGTTGGTGATGGTGGAGCAGTGGAAAGACTAAAGATGAGTTTCACTTTGCTTCAGTGTAGTTTAAATGAAGCATGTTTCAATGATCAGCGAGGTAACAGTGTCTGACTGGAGTCTAGTGGCGTTTAAAAGGTTGCAAATTAATTGCATGTTTTTGACAATAATTGTCCAATTAGGCCCGCTGCAGAGTCTTTGTCCCGGGAATGAATGCCGGTTGTAACCTTTCCCACTGAAGACAAAAGCCAGATGTTAGCAGGGGGTTTTGGTCCAGTCGTTAAGGGGTTTTAGTCAAACTTATACGAAGGAGAAAATGGACGACTGTAAAATTTCTACCCAAAATATCCAGTATAAACACCCCTGTCCTGCTTCAGCGTTGACCTTACTGTGTTTATATATATATATATATATATATATATATATATATATATATATATATATATATATATATATATATATATATATATATATATATATATATATATATATATATATATATATATATATATATATATATCAGTGTTTGAAGCTTATCATAATAGTTTTGAATCGGGACCTTGTGCTTTTTAATTCCGACTGTATTAGTTATAGTTAACTCATGTCAACACTAGTGCTTGTGTGGCAGTACTGCTAGATTACTGGTTCCTATGTGTATTATATTACTGCTCTGGTGGGTTTCTGCTCAGACTATTAGGACCAGATCCACAGCAGCGGGTCAACCCTTTACTTTGGAAAGTGCCTCATTCAGAGATGAAAATTCCGGCTCCATGTCCATCCCGACATGCAAAGAAGCACAAATTCATCTCTGGAACTCAATTATGAGATCAGTGACGAATCCTGTGTCTTAACACCTTAATGCTCTTACTCACTCAATGGGCGGTGGTCAATAGAGGAGGAGGAGTGCTGCGTACTCCAGCTCCTGGCTGGAAGGCAGGGGGCAATCGCATTCCTCTAGAAAGTTAATCTCATTTTGAAAGCACCTCCACCGAGGCCACCACGAGCTCGGAGAGAAGCCTAAAATGTATTATAAAAATGTTCATCCATGTCCATAAAGGGATGCAAAAAAAGGCAATAAGAAAAAGATTGCAGATGTGGGACGGAGTGAAAGAGAATAGACTAGTACAGACCATGTAGCGCTGGAGTTATTGTACCGCGTTAATCTCACCCACAGAGCCTCGTCTGCAGATCCAGAGACGTCCTCTCTCTCTCTCTCTCTCTCTCTCTCTCTCTCTCTCTCTCTCTCTCTCTCTCTCTCTCTCTCTCTCTCTCTCTCTCTCTCTCTCTCTCTCTCTCTCTCTCACACACACACACACACACACACACACACACACACACACACACACACACACACACACACACACACACACACACACACACACACACACACACACACACACACTAAAGTGGGGGTGTTCAAATCTCCTCGTGCAAAGGTCCGGAACATTACAATAATATCTAACTTGCGCTATTTATATATAAAGGACCGCGTGTGGGTCCGTATCCGAACCGCGGTCCGCCTATCAGTGACCCCTGCACTAGAGCATCAAATGTGGATTAATCCACCACTGAAAATAGTCCCCAACAAACGTACTATTTCCCTCTGTTTGAGGAGCATTTGATGACAACTACAGCGTCCAGCTGGTATATAAAGTGAAGTTCCATTTTTAAAAATGAAACTTTATCTGTGGGATGCTTTTCAACATCTACAGCTTCAGTAGGAACCAGTGGACAGAGCAGGGAAGTCAGAAGCACTGAGAGAAGGACCAACACGTTGGTCATTTATTTTAGTGAAATAGAACAAAATCAGGTAAAACTCTGACACATTCAGGTACTGTTGTGTTAATTATCAAGGACGTGTTGATCATAGGGGATTCTCTCATTAGGTAGTTGCGTTGTTCAGAAACAGCTGTTAATGAATCCCGCTCAAAGCAGATCACGATGAGGCCAGATGTTGGATCTGGAACAAACCAGCAGGCTACTGGGAGCCACCTTTAAGATTACAGCCTCGGTTTGTAGTGTGTAAATCTGAAAAATGGAGGATTTCCAAACAGCTCACAGCCTGCTAATTCACTTGATAATTTTATTGTTTGGTCCATAAAATGTCAAACAATTGTTTACTTGTTCAACTAACAGTCCGTAACACAAAGAGAGACAGTTTATAACTATAGAAAAAAGCAGCAAATTCAAGAAGCTGCAACCAAAGAATTATATAATGATAATTCTACGCGTTGCAGCTCCAGTTGAAGCACAGGGTGTTCAACTGAAATAAAATAAAAAATAAAGGCAGGTCATTTGAGAGAGAGAAGGTGATCAAAAGCCACCCAGACAGAGAGAACGTGGACCCTCTGTGGTGTTCAGATCCATTTCATCTCCTCAGATCACTCTGTGACCGTTGTCCTCGACTCATTCCAACAGGACCAGGAACAAAGACGTACAAAGTAGCGTGTTTGCAGATAGAGAGCGGGAGGCGTTGTCACAGGAGGAAGAGCATGGGCCCTCTAAATCCCCGCTCAGGAGTCTTTGTTTTAAGGGGGCGGCTAAGCCACAGGGGTCACCCTCTGAAACGCGGCGGGTCAGGAGGATAAACGGCCACCGGCCAAGTCATCTGTGACAGAAGAAAGGTGAAAGAAGACCTGCGATCGCAAGCGACGGGCCACGACGGCGTCGTTCTCACACGCTGCAGCGAGGCAGACGCCAAACAAAGAGAAGGGGGGGGGCTTCCTAAAAGCAGCCGTCATACGTTTAGTAAAGGTGAGTTACATTCACAGAAAGATCCAGTAAAGACTGAAGATAAACTCATTGAATGGGTGCGTTTGATGGGGTCAGTTAAGATATTTGTCTGAAAGCCATTTATCTCCTCAACCATTCCCACAAAAAGAAAAGTAAAAACCTCTCACTTCCCAGATTAAAACATCTCAGATTAAAAGATTATTTCTGCCGTCGATGCTCATTTTTGAAACAGGATTTGCTGTGCATAAGCGCGTTTGCATTGATCATCCGGCGGAATCAAAGAGGGTGATCAATAAGGGAGGACAAACTAATCTGTAAATGTGATTAATTGAGCTAATCCTGTTTACCGAGGGACAGCAGAAATTATCATTTCCAAATAGCACTATTGGAAGTGATCAATGAGAGAGGGCCGCTCCATTACCATGGGGCAGCTGAGGCGCCGACGGATGACCTTGCTCTCGCTGGCTGCCCGTCTGGTCCCCGGCCGCCTGGTCCGGACGAGGTTCTGGGCAGCAATACGCAAACGTCCATTAGACCGACAACGTGACTGAAAAACATCCACTTTTTGTGTTTTGTGGCCAAAGCAGGTGTCCTCTCATTGACGTCCTGCAGTTAACAGCCAGCGTACCAGTGGGCAGAAACATGAAGACCTGAGACAGTCCTGTGAAAGTCCATTCCAACTGATTTTGTTTTCATTTCTCATATTAATTACATCATTTTGCACTGTAGTGGTTCATTTCACTGCCAAAAACTATGACTAAAATAAAAGACGACGAGACACTAACTGTGACTATATCTACAGGCACAAATATGAACTTTACCAAAATCTCTCTTTCTTTGAAAAAACTGAAATCTGATATATTGTGGTGTCCGTATCAAGACTAGAGCGCAGCACGTGATGAGCAGTCAGTAGAACTAACAGTAACTGACTCACTAAGTTAAAGTTAGCAACGGCTCGGGAGAAAGAAACCAAAATGTTCAATATAATCTGGTAACTGAAACTAAACTGAAATACTAACAGTGTTTTCTTTGACAAAGATAACACTGAAATGCCCAAACTAACTAACTAACTAACTAAAAGAACAGGATGAGGTGAGGCTATACTATCTAACAGAAACCAATAATTACTTCTCATTATTCTCTACCTGAGATCTTCATCATTAGCAGTGTTCTGGAATAATTTTATGAAATTAATTAAACGTTTAATGAAATCTTAAAGGTAAAGAAAAAAACCCACCAAAGTACGGGTTACACTTTGTTCTGCCATGTCATTTAAAGTGCCTTCATCATTTCAAGCATTATAAAAAATAAAATATTAAACATAAGAAGATTGGTGCTCAGTGCCGTATGAAGTCTAGTGTTGTTTTTATCTTGTACCGGTGAACATTCCACTCAGTAAAATCAGCTGACAGTGATTGACACAGGGCATTCACGGAGCGCTCGTTGGCCCCTGAGGGTCTATTTCTTGTCCCATCAGACTTTATCAGTGACGTCATGTTTCTAGATGTTGGTTATTATTACTGATAGAAACAATGGCCACACCTCTGAACATAATATCCACGTTGTACTGAACAAGAGGGATCCTTCAGTGCAGCTTGTGCAGGGACAACTTGCTCACAGACAAAGTAATGTGAAGTTTTTAAGAGGGTATGTATTTGTATAAAATTAGTAATATAACTATGATAAACCAATCCCTCCTCACACTACATATAGTGTTTGAAAGCTAACAGGTTGGCGAAGTCTTGGTGAAGCTGAAATGAAGACCTGCACGTTGTGGACCCTTCATGGGACTCCATGACCCCCTCACCACCACCGAGTATAACATACCTTCCACTGGACACAAGAAGTTCAAGTCAAACACTGCACCACATGTTCCACAGAATAAGAAGCGGGGACGTTTAGGCATCTGCTTACAATCTTTTATAATTGCAGGTGGAGCATGCAAGGTCAATTGGGCCAATTTGATTTTTATGGTGGAACCTATTGCCGCAGTTATGAGGAATCCATTTTCTCTGCTCCAAACCCCCCGTGAGTGTTCTGCGGTTTGGTTTTTTTTCACAGGAAACAGGACTCTAATTCCATACAGTGTCAGTTTGGATATTGGATTGCTTGTCAAAACAAACAGTGACTGCCAGGGTTGTTGTTTTTTTATGCCGACAACTGGAACAGCTTTAAGTAGAAGAATCCGTTGTTCGGGTTGTTTTTCTATTCAGTATGAAGGCGTTACGCTGCTGAACTCCTTCTGTTCACGTGACTCTCGGTCGTGACTGTGACATTAAAGTCAAATGTAAAAGAAATACCTTCTAAACATGCGGACAGCACAGAAAACAGAATTTTGTATGAGCAGAAGTAGAAGGAAAAATAATCAGAATTACATTTACACCCATTCGTTTATGCATAGGGGGAAATAAAAGGGGTGGTCGGGGAGGAAAGAACACAGAAGTCAAAGTGGGCCCTTGGGTTTTCATGTCTGAGCCTGAAGCTCTTACAAGAAAAAGTCAACAAGTAGGAAGTGTGTTGCTCCAGGCGCAGGGATCGAGTTCAGCCGAGCAGGAAAAGAATCATTATGCTCTCTGGAGCGGCCAAGTGGTGTTAGAAAACCCGCTGTAGTCTCTTCTCCAGCGTTTCACAAATAAACACCTCCACGCTGTTAATTAGCCGTAACCAAACACCAACAGCTTGTTGCTGACACACACTCACACACAAACAGGGCTGAAGCTATGAGTTGATCAATCGATTAGTCAACTGGTAGGAACAAATGAAGCGGCAGCGATTGTGATGAGCCATTAAACGTTTAGGTTAAAGTGCTGAACGTCCTCTGGTTCCTCTACAGTGAGGATTTATCATCATCATTGTCGACTCAATGTGTTTGATTTGGACAACATATATTCTGAAGACACTCAATTCAATTCAAACAGATTAGAACATAATGTTTCTGGTGAGACTGTACCTTGTAGGACTACTTGTGTTGTTATTGAAGGTATTACATATGTTAAAAACTGCATTGTTGTTTCTTGATTTTTTTTTTTTATTCCCACTGTGTAAAGTCTTTCTGCTAAGCTAACTAGCCGCTGGCTGCAGTCTGTGTTAAACAGACAGGTGTAGCGTTCAACATTCCTAATGTAAACGCATTCATGGTGACGCCTGCAATGACAGGTCCTCACTGTAGCGTCCACCCGGCTCGCTGTTGAACTGAGACGTCACCGTGAAGCCGCTCTCTGAAGAGCATTGAGATTCCAGCTGGGTGTGACCTTGTGAGAACACTATCCTGTGTCTCGGTGCTGGCTATTATTAGCCGCCTCCTGCCAAACAAAGCGTTAATACCCTGGACAAACATGCGGTCTGCCGGCCATTGAGCCTCAGCTTCCAGCCTCTGCACTCAAACGGCCCAAACCCGTGTTTTCTTCAGCTCCTCAACTTTGGGCAGCGCTGCCCTGCGGGCACTTCGCCTTCAAACCAAGTCCCTCTCTGGCCATTATGCCCTCTCGTCCTGTATTTGTACTGCAGATATAAGAGAAGCCACAGTCATTGTCCTCTCAAAGGACTCTAATAACTGACCCGTCTGCAATTCACCACCTGTTTCACCGTTTGCTGATTTGATTAACAATATATCAAATGAGATAGGACTTCATTACCGTCCTCAGGACTTTACGGTAATAAGAGGTCTGTTCATCAGCATGTGCAGCGTCAACAACAACAACTCTAATCTGAGTGAGTATGAATAAGTGCGCTATATGTAGACAAGTTCAACCTCTGGAACCACTGACTCAGCAGTTTACATGTTAACACTGTACACAAATGAGCTGGTTGTAACAGATCTATTTTTAAATCATTCTAACGTAACATAAGATATTTTTATTGTATTATATTTGAACATAAATAATAAAATAAGCTCTGTGACAAACAAACATTTATTATACTTATAATTTGTATACTTATGTTTAATATAATATATTATATTGTTCAGCAAGATAATCTTCAGAAACCACTTCCACGATTTTTTAAGCATAAATACAATAAAAAGTTTATATTAAACTACACCACGGTCACATGACTTCACGTCATTGACTTTGAGGCAACAGGAAAACGAAAACGCTGACTCTTTCCTGGTTTTGGACTCGTTCCTGCAGCACTCTGTTGTGTGTGTGTGTGTGTGTGTGTGTGTTTTGATTGATAATGATGATGTAACTTAAATTCTATTCATTAGATTTACAGAACACACTGATATCTAATTTACTAACTTCTGTATTGTGACTTTATATCTAATGTGGGTATGTACTACAACAGAACTTCTATCCATAAAAGAAATGTACACTTTTATCAACAAAAAATATTTCTGACAAATGAAAAACATTGTAAAGGCCTAATGTGTCTCAAACTGAGACGATCAAGATTATTCACATTTATACGTCTTCTCACACCAACGCTCACAGGGAGTCAAAAAGCACTGCTGCTGAGCTCCCTACATCACCAGCAGGTCTCTGCTAGTACAGAGACTCTCTGTACTAGCAGAGACCTGGTAGTACAGAGACTACCAGGTCTCCAGGGTTAAAGCTAACTCTCTCCCTTCAGACTGAAGATCTGTGGACCATGAGGACCCAACCTGTTTACACTTTCTGCACTTTTATCCATTTCTGTTTTTATTCTTTTACATTTTGTGGTGTTTTTACTCTTACGTCTGTTTTTAAATGTCTGTTGCCTTATTTACTTGTTTTTCTTCTTTTAATTGTGCTCTCTGTGACGGAAATTTAAATTCATCTATTAAGTTGGGGGACTAAGCAGCAGAAGCCGAGACATCCCAACTTTATTTCTTAATACAAATCAAACTGTATTATAAATAAATCCTACAAGGCAGGTTTCTATCATTTGAATTCTCCAAGCCCAAATTGATTCAAGTGACTCAGACTTGACAAACAAGACATTAAAAACTAAAAATGTGAGTACTGTCCAATAGAAACGAAGCATCGGTGGCACAGAGCTTTCCTCTAAAACCGCTTACAACCGTCAGTGCTACGAGGCCGATTCCCTCTGAAAGTATTCAGTATCATACTGAATACTTAATAAACTCCAACGCTGGAAGAAATAAAACAGACATTCCTTAATAATAACATTAATCAAGGCTGCTCCGGGGGGACATCTGGAAACTCAGACGTTAGCGGTGAAATCAAACTGCAGCAGCAGGTCTGGGGCTGTGCGGCCCGCTCGCTCACCCTGCATTAGTTTTTGTATAACCTTAATGACAACATTGTCTGTTCCAATCAGCTCACTGCAGCTCCGCCGTCCATTTTTCAAACTTTATGACAGTTTTAATTGCTCCCACCTGCCGCCTGATCGACCTGCTCAACAGCCACTCTTGCTCATGTGTGGACGCAGACAAAGAAGTCTATTAGCTGCAACTTGCCTTCGCTGCAGTGAGGTCACTTAGGCATTAAATTAGTTCCAGCACGTCTAACCTCAGCGCGCGCGCACGCACGCACGCACGCACGCACGCACGCACGCACGCACGCACGCACACACACACACACACACACACACACACACACACACACACACACACACACACACACACACACACACACACACACACACACACACACACACACACACACCAAAAGGCCCACCTCCACCCCAACATCCACCTGTAGGCTCAGAGTCTTCTATTAAGAGGGAAGTTGGCATTGTCGAGGATATTTACATTTCATAGTATCAGCATAGTTGGCTCACTGAACTCATTTAAATTGTGTTTTAGACATGCAATATGCCGCGTCTAATTTATTATTTTGATGGTGGAGGTTAAAGGCAGTGTTGCAGTCAAGACCACATAAACAGAGATAAAGGAACAGCCAAGTGAATTTTAAACGTGTGAATGACCAATCACAGTGCTGATTCAACAAATGAATTAGACAATGTAGTTGTAGTAGAGTTTAGTGATTTCCCCTCGGTTGTCTTTTTGACCCGTCTTGCAATAGAATCCAGAGTCCTCTTTCTCTGAGAACGAGAGGAGAACAAGTCAAAAAGAGACTGAGACCTTCAACAAGGGGTCTGGAGACCAAGATCGATCTTGAGTACTACAACTGGGTTAAGGTGCTGGTGTGTGTGTGTGTGTGTGTGTGTGTGTGTGTGTGTGTGTGTGTGTGTGTGTGTGTGTGTGTGTGTGCCACACCTCACACACACACGTACATTCATTATTTTTTTCCCATCAACACATGTACGTGCACAACCCTTTAAACACACTTAACATGCGAGTGTTCCTGCATGTGTGACTGAATATTTCAGACTGGGAGGTTGGTGGTCTGTTTCCTGCACAGGGGGGTTTATTTGTTAATTTATTCATGAAGATTGTCAATAAAACACTGGACTGTCTGCAATGTAACGAGTATATTTAGTGAATATCATAATGTCACTTAGCATATCAACACTGTGAACGTACATTGATCAGACTGTTGCCCCCAAGCACTGGCAGTCTGTTCAGGTTCAGTTCTAAACTAATGGAAAAAGGGATCATATTTGTCCCGTTTAGATAAGGACACTATTAAAAGGGTATAAATAATCAAAACTATCCCAATACAAATGTTTGCAGATGGCTTTTCCACATGAAGATCTCTTTCACAACTGTAAAGATACGAAGAGCAACCCGACACACGTAGAGAGAACAAGAGAGAAACGATAACGCAGTAACTTAAAACTCACATGTGATTTAAAAGGAAAGCTTCATCACACACACACTTCAGCCGACTGCCGAGCAGTGAGGTCTGAACTAATGGATGAAATGGGAGAACCTGGCAACCTTCCCTGACTGGACTGTGAGATTTAAAAAAACAAATAAAAGTAATCTACAGAAAGTAGGAGATGGATTTGCATGAAATAATATTTAAAACAAGGCTCAGAGCTACCAGAGTGTCATGATGATCAACACACATCCAGTCAGGGTTTTGAGGAAACATAAGGTGCAAAACTAAAACTCCAAAAGTGCACAAAAACTATATATACTTTAATCATGGAGAAGCAATTGACCAACTCCTAAACTTTTTGTGTGTAGTTATAAAACTAAGAGACATGTTCCTGGCATTGACAGTCATTCTTTATCTTTAGTGAATGTGTGGAGATGTGTGTCAGAATCACAGTGTGAATTATTCTCCCAGTCGACCCAGGATCCATACTGCATCTTGTGAGCACATGAATTTAATTTCATCTGGACTTTTGGGGGGCTCTGAACAATCAAGTTTAACAATTGCAAGAAAGCCGACCAGTTTATTTGACTAGTTGCAGGGAACTGTGCTTTAGAGTGATGAAAGGCGCCATGTAAGGCTACAGCTGGTTAGCCCGTGCACATTGCAGCAATCAAAAACCAAGTGTTGCGTGTCCGTTCGGCCACAAAGCCGCCATTTTGCCCATGAAAATACACAGCTGCCAGCCTAAGTGCACATTCCCAACATTAAGCAGGCTCATAGGAGCACGCGTTACCCTTGTAGCAGGTCCATGGTGGACGTGGCGACCTCGGCATACAGCAGGGTGTGCCCCAGTAGGCCGGTCTTCAGGTTCTCTCTGTAGGTCTCCATGCTGAACTGCGGCCAGCTCTGGGACTCTAAGGAGTCGGTGACCAGGGCCACGGAGCCCTCGGGGAGCGAAGGACCGTCCCGGAGCTCAGAACTGGACACCAACGAGAAGGAGGCCTTGGACAATGTGAGGAGGCCATTTTGATCCGCACGTGTCCGCAGCCAATCCACGAAGGTGGTCTTGGCCTCCTGTGAGGAGCAGAGAAGGACAATGACGCCATCTTTTATATGAATTATCTACAGACACACAACTAAATCCATCTTTCATGTTATTGGATAAACCATCTGAAAGCTTCTTAGAAACGTTTGGAATTTATTTTGCATAACAATACACAGTACATAGGCCTCAGCACCTACTGTGTTTACTTGGGCTAGGTATGTCAGCTACAAGCCTGTTGGTTCCTACTGAAGACGTTCATTAGGGCCCGAGCAACCGACAACGTCGGGCCAGCGAAGGCCCTATTGAAATTGTATGGGGTATTATTAGGGCCCGAGCCACCGACAACGTCGGGCCAGCGAAAGCCCTATTGAGATTCTAATGTTTATTATTATGATTTTTATTTTAGATCTTTGGGAGCATATTTGGGATATTTGCCATGCATGAAAACTCACCAAATTTTGCAGACTTGTCAGGCCTGGTGAAAATAGAGGTATGATATAGGTTTCATATATGTGTGAAAAGAAATGGCTCTCTAGCGCCCCCTACAAGGCGGACCGGCGACGCCCCTCGGCCAGTATGTCCGATTTACTTGAAATTCGACACACATGTCCAGATCCACTAGCTCTAAAAAAAAGCCTCTCAGACCCCTAAGGTCCGCCTACCAACATTTTCCGCCATCTTGAATTTTGTGAAAAACACATTTTTGAGAACTCCTCCTACACACTTGGTCTGATTGCTACCAAATTTTCTGTGGATCATTATTGGATCTAGATCACATGACCTTATCAAAAGCTTGTTGATATCTTAAAGCGTTTAGAAGATACGGACCAATGAACTTCTTGGGGCGTGGCTTGTTTTTCAATACACATAACTTCTCAACCGTGTATCCTAAAATCACCAAATTTGCAGAATTTGTGCATATTGCATGGTGGAACATACCCTGCAATTTTCATTCCATTCAACCCATAGGGGGCGCTACAGTATTTCACTCAATTTCAGTTTTTTGGTGATTTTTTGCGTTTTCAGCCTTTGTATTTGAACGAACTCCTCCTAGAGAATTCATGCGATCGACTTCAAATTTGGTCAGGATGCTCTTAAGACCTTTGTGATGAAAAGTTATCAAAAGCTAGAGTTTTCATCAAAGAACCTTGACGTGGTGGGGCGGCCATTTTGCCTCATTGGCCGGGAAGAAAGAAGTTGTTATAACTCCAAGGTACATTATTCAATATGCACGAAATTTCTTATGCATGATGCTACTTCAACCCTTAGCACATTTCAATTGAAAAATGTTCAATAACTCATAGCGCCACCTACTGGCAAAAGGAAATGTCATATTTTATACTTGTATTTACTCCTCCTAGCCAATTCACCAGATCAGTCTGAAATTTTGTAAAGATAGCCTTAACACGTTGAGGATGCATCATCATGAATATTGGGAGTTTTCGTTGAACGCTGTTGCCATGGCAACGCATCATTCGCCATGAAAAAGTAGGCTGACGGATCAGTGGCTTGTGATGCTCAAAAACTCATGGAACTTTATACATGTGTTATAGGTAATGGGAGGACATATTTTATATGGGTGTTTGGCTTGGCCGTTTTAAATTGCCTCCATAGCGCCCCCTACAATATTTCAAAAGAGCAGCCCCAGCGCTACGTTTGAGGTACCTGTATGAAACTTGGTAGGAACATGTATCTCAGAGAGACTTACAAATAAGTCTCTTGGGACCATGCTCTAAACCGTACCGGAAGTCGGCCATTTTGATTTTTGTGTCATTTTTCAATGGATTTAGGCTCATTTCTAGTCGCTATACTTTAACGAACTCCTCCTAGGCACTTTGTCGGATCCACTTCAAATTTGGTTGGTACAGTCTCAAGACCTTTGTGATTAAAAGTTATTAAAAGCTTTACGTTTGAGGGAATGGCTTAGCCGTAGCGGGCGGCTACTTTACGTGACTCCCCATGAAAAAAGCTGATGTAACTCATCCGGACTTGTTCCAAACGCTCCTAAACTTCCCATGCTTGATAACACTCATGGCCTGAGGATGTCTACAAGCTAATTTTCACTAATACTCACAGCGCCACCTGCTGGCCAAAGTAATTCTGCGTTTTTTGACAACCGGCATCCGATTTACATGACTTTTACACAATGTCGTCTACAGTTGTTATAAAGCAACATAATACATGTTTGTGCATGTTCTGTAGCACCACACAGCGGATACAGGATGCTGTGGACTATTTGCAGAGCATCATTTCCTGCATCACGCGGTCCAAGCAGAAAAAAGCATCGGACTCGTAAGAGCGTTGTCCGACTGTCGCAGACGATCTCGGCAGCATATGTTGGAGTCCCGTCGGCACCCCCGACATGCGGGAGGAGGCGAGGGCCCGTTCATCGCTGCTCGCAGCTTTAATTAGGGCCCGAGCAACCGACAACGTCGGGCCAGCGAAGGCCCTATTGAAATTCTATGGGGTATTATTAGGGCCCGAGCCACCGACAACGTCGGGCCAGCGAAGGCCCTATTGAGTTTCTAAGAGTTTTTATTATTATTATGATTTTTATTTTTATCGTTTGGGAGCATATTTGGGGTACTTGCCATGCATGAAAACTCATCAAATTTTGCAGTCTTGTCAGGTCTGGTGAAACTTGGGGTATGATATAGGTTGTATATTTGTGTGAAAAAAAATGTTTCTCTAGCGCCCCCTCAAAGTTGGACCGGCAACGCCCCTCGGCCAGTATGTCCGATTTAATCGAAATTTGACACACATGTCCAGATCCACTCGCTCTACAAAAAAGCCTCTCAGACCCCTAATCTCCGCCTGGAAAAATGTTCCGCCATCTTGAATTTTGTGAAAAACACATTTTTGAGAACTCCTCCTAGACGCTTGGTCCGATTGCTACCAAATTTGCTGTGGGTTATTATCAGATGTCCATCACAAAAAGTTATCAAAAGCTTGTTGATATCTTGTAGCGTTTAGAAGATACGGACCAATGAACTTCTTGGGGCGTGGCTTGTTTTTTAATACACATAACTTCTCAACCGTGTATGCTAAAATCACCAAATTTGCAGTATTTGTGCATATTGCATGGTGGAACATACCCTGCAATTTTCATTCCATTCAACCAATAGGGGGCGCTACGGTAACTCACTGAATTTCAGTTTTTTGGTGATTTTTCGCGTTTTCAGCCTTTGTATTTTAACAAACTCCTCCTAGAGAATTCATGCGATCGACTTCAAATTTGGTCAGAATGCTCTTAAGACCTTTGTGATGAAAAGTTATCAAAAGCTAGAGTTTTAATCGAAGAACCTTGACGTGGCGGGGCGGCCATTTTGCCTCATTGGCCGGGAAGAAAGAAGTTGTTATAACTCCAAGGTACATTATTCAATCTGCACGAAATTTCTTATACATGATGCTACTTCAACCCTTAGCACATTTCAATTGAAAAATGTTCAATAACTCATAGCACCACCTACTGGCAAAAGGAAATGTCATATTTTATACTTTTATTTACTCCTCCTAGCCAGTTCACCAGATCTGTCTGAAATTTGGGGGAAATAGCTTTAAGACATTGATGATGCATCATCATGAATATTGGGAGTTTTCGTTGAACGCTGTTGCCGCGGCAACGCATCATTCGCCATGAAAAAGTAGGCTGATGGAACAGTGGCTTGCGATGCTCAAAAACTCATGGAACTTTATACATGTGTTATAGGTAATGGGAGGACATATTTTATATGGGTGTTTGGCTTGGCCGTTTTAAATTGCCTCCATAGCGCTCCCTACAATATTTCAAAAGAGCAGCCCCAGCGCTACGTTTGCGGTACCTGTATGAAACTTGGTAGGAACATGTATCTCAGAGAGACTTACAAATAAGTCTCCTAGGACCATGCTCTAAAATGTACCTGAAGTCGGCCATTTTGATTTTTGTGTCATTTTTCAATGGATTTAGGCTCATTTCTAGTCGCTATTCTTTAACGAACTCCTCCTAGGCACTTTGTCGGATCCACTTCAAATTTGGTCGGTACAGTCTCAAGACCTTTGTGATTAAAAGTTATCAAAAGCTTTACGTTTGACGGAATGGCTTAGCCGTAGCGGGCGGCTACTTTACGTGACTCCGCATGAAAAAAGCTGATGTAACTCAGCCGGACTTGTTCCAAACGCTCCTAAACTTCCCATGCTTGATAACACTCATGGCCTGAGGATGTCTACAAGCTAATTTTCACTAATACTCACAGCGCCACCTGCTGGCCAAAGTAATTCTGCGTTTTTTGACAACCGGCATCCGATTTACATGACTTTTACACAATGTTGTCTACAGTTGTTATAGAGCAACATAAAACATGTTTTTGCATGCTCTGTAGCACCACACAGCGGATACAGGATGCTGTGGACTATTTGCATAGCATCATTTCCTGCATCACGCGGTCCAAGCAGAAAAAAATCATCGGACTCCGACGCGCGTTGTCCGACTGTCGCAGACGATCTCGGCTGCATACGTTGGAGTCCCGCCGGCACCCCCGACGTGCGGGAGGAGGCGAGGGCCCGTTCATCGCTGCTTGCAGCTTTAATTAGGGCCCGAGCCACCGACAATGTCGGGCCAGCGAAGGCCCTATTGAAATTCTATGGGGTATTATTAGGGCCCGAGCACCGATGTAGTCGGAGCGGAGGACCTATTGTTATTCTAATGTTTTTTATTATTATTATCGAACCAGTTTCATCGCAAAAAGGAGGTGCTTGGGAGACTGGGAATTTTTTTAAATTTGGCACAAAATTCAGTCGTGGTGAAAATTCCAGTATTATTGGGGTGTCCAGCTGCGGCATGACATATTGGCTCGATAGCGCCCCCTACAGAGTAGCCCCAACTTTGGGTTTCACCTAGCTGTATGAAATTTGGTAGGTATGTGGAACGTGATGGGACGTACAAAAAAGTCAAAAGGAGGTATATCCTAAACCAAACAGGAAGTCGGCCATTTTGAATTTTATGACGTTTTTGGACCGTTTCAAGGCGCCGTACTTTAACAAACTCCTCCTAGAGATTAAACCCGATTGCCTTCAGATTTGGTCAGTATGCTCTTGAGACCTTGGCAGTGAAACGATACTCAAAGATCAAAAAGTTATCGAACTATGTGTCCGTGGCGTGGCGGCAAAAAAACACCATTCGCCATGAAACAGGAAGTTGGTGTAACTCGGCTGTACATTGCCTAATCCGCTCCAAATTTCTCAGCTGTCATAACATCCTGACCCTGAACACATGTATATGACAATTTAAAATCATAGTAATAGCGCCACCTAGTGGCAACTGGAAGTTGTACGTTTTGTACTTTGACATCCTGCTCCTCACAGATTATTCCGATCCCTCTAAAGTTTTGTCAGAAAAGCCTTAAGATGTTGATAATGCTTCATTGTGAAGATTGTAAGAAGTTGTCGAAGGGCGGCGACGTGGCGGCTCGGCGAACTTCGATCCTTCGCCATGAACGAATAAACTGATGTAACTCGACTCCACATCATCAGATCTTTACCAGATTTCACATGTTTGATTAGACTCCAGGCCTGAAGACATCTGCAAGCCAATTTTGAATCATAGTCATAGCGCCACCTACTGGCAACAGTAAGTTAAAGTCTTTATACTTTGGCTTGTTTCTCTTAGTTGGAAAATCAGATCAACATCAAATTAGTTCCACACAAATGTAAGAAGTTCATAATGCCAGTTCTCTAAGCTTTTGATGTTTCGTCGAACGCCGTTGCCGTGGTAACACAGTCTTTGCCGTGAAAAACGATGGTCATTTGGAGAGGTTAAAAAAGCTCGAAACACAAGCAAACTTGACACACAGATCACAAGGCCAAAATGTAGTTATATAATATGATTTTATTTAATCATAGTGTTAAATCGGCTCAATAGCGCCCCCTACAAAATTTCGACGAAGCAGCCCTCGCAGTACGTTTCACATAGATTAACAAAAGTTGGTAGGCACATGTATCACATGTGGACTTAAATAAAAGTCTCTTGGGGCCATGCTCTAAACCCAACCGGAAGTCAGCCATTTTGAATTTAGTCTGAATTTCTAGTGTCGTTTTTGCAATTTCCAGGCGCTCTACTTTAACGAACTCCTCCCAGGGAATTAATCGGATCAACTTAGAATTTGGTCAGAACAATCTAAAGACCTTTGTGATTAAAAGTTACTCAAAGCTTGTTGTTTCGTGAAATGCTGTTGCCGTGGCAACGCATTCCTCGCCATGAAAAACAAAGGTGTTTTTGAGGGGCTAAAAATACTCAAAATAAAATCAAACTTGTCACACACATTTAAAATCCTGAATGTAGTTATCTGATGTGATTTTAATGCTTCAGAGCGGCAACTCGGCTCGATAGCGCCCCCTACAATATTTCGACGATGCAGCCCTCGCAGTACGTTTCACCTAGATGTATAACATTTGGTAAGCAGATGTATCACATGTGGATTTAAAAAAAAGTCGTAGGGGTCCATGCTCTAAACCCAACCGGAAGTCAGCCATTTCTAATTTTGTATGAATTTCTCGTGTATTTTTCCCATTTCCAGGTGCTGTACTACGAATTAGTCCTAGGTAATTAATCAGATCAGCTTAGAATTTGGTCAGAACAATCTAAAGACCTTTGTGATTAAAAGTTTAGAATTCATCAAACATGGACTTGGTGTAGCGGCCATTTTACATGGTTCGCCATCATCCATCAAGCTGTTGTAACTCAACTGTACTTTGTCAAAACTGTCCCAAAGTTGACATGCTTGATTACTGTCATGATTTTAGGACATCTGCATGCCAATATTAACTCATAGTCATAGCGCCACCTACTGGCAACCACAGACGTAAGCAGGATTCTATAATTACAGCGGCCCAAACATTGAACTTAATAAAAGGGTTTGTGGTCACACCATGAGAAAAAGACTTCTCTGATCTAAATATGTGCAAACTAAGATGCTTGGAGAGCAAAAGTTAGACAACAGTGGTTCTCAAACCATGTCAGTGGGCATTAGTATAAATGATCTGTCCAGAGCTTCTACGTGAGAATCAGGTTAAATGTTATAATGAATGCTTCACACTACAATCTAAAGTTACAGAAGAGCTTAAAATGAAAACAGTGTTAAATTGAAGTGTTCAAGTAAAAGCAAATGACACTACTGTTCTGTTAACTTTCATGCAAGTCCAAATACAATCAGCAGGACACTGCAGGGAGTTGAACCCCATCCCAGTAAACTGACAGTTTGTTATGTTTCAAACATTGAAGCGCATTCACGCACATTCATTTTCTTAATGATCTTAACAGGCTTACATCTATGATTGTATTGGGGGTACACTTAAAAACATTTGAGGCTTAAGACCTGGCAACATGATCTTGCTGCGCTGCTTGTCGACGCAGGAAAAATCATCTAACTCGTGCACACAGTGTATGACGGTCACAGAAATGCATGGCCGCGTCAACCAGAGTCCTGCCAGTACCCTCGACGTGCGTGAAGTTGCGAGGGCCCGATCAATGCTGCTTGCAGCTTTAATTATTATAATTATTCTGATTTTTATTTTTGTACTTTGGGCGCATATTTGGGATACTTGCCATGCATGAAAACTCACCAAATTTTGCAGACTTGTCAGGCCTGGTGAAAATAGAGGTATGATATAGGTTTCATATATGTGTGAAAAGAAATGGCTCTCTAGCGCCCCCTCAAATTTGGACCGGCGACGCCCCTCGGCCAGTATGTCCGATGTACTCGAAATTCGACACACATGTCCAGATCCACTAGCTCTACAAAAAAGCCTCTCAGACTCCTAATCTCCGCCTGGAAATTTTTTTGGGAATTTTGTGAAAAACACATTTTTGAGAACTCCTCCTACACACTTGGTCCGATTGCTACCAAATTTTATGTGGAACATTATTGGATCTAGATCACATGAAGTTATCAAAAGCTTGTTGATATCTTAAAGCGTTTAGAAGATACGGACCAATGAACTTCTTGGGGCGTGGCTTGTTTTTCAATACACATAACTTCTCAACCGTGTATCCTAAAATCACCAAATTTGCAGTATTTGTGCATATTGCATGGTGGAACATACCCTGCAATTTTCATTCCATTCAACCCATAGGGGGCGCTACAGTAATTCACTCAATTTCAGTTTTTTGATGATTTTTCGCGTTTTCAGCCTTTGTATTTGAACGAACTCCTCCTAGAGAATTCATGCGATCGACTTCAAATTTGGTCGGGATGCTCTTAAGACCTTTGTGATGAAAAGTTATCAAAAGCTAGAGTTTTCATCAAAGAACCTTGACGTGGCGGGGCGGCCATTTTGCCTCATTGGCCGGGAAGAAAGAAGTTGTTATAACTCCAAGGTACATTATTCAATCTGCACGAGATTTCTTATGCATGATGCTACTTCAACTCTTAGCACATTTCAATTGAAAAATGTTCAATAACTCATAGTGCCACCTACTGGCAAAAGGAAATGTCATATTTTATACTTTTATTTACTCCTCCTAGCCAGTTCACCAGATCAGTCTGAAATTTTGTAAAGATAGTCTTAACACGTTGATGATGCACCAACATGAATATTGGGAGTTTTCGTTGAACGCTGTTGCCGCGGCAACGCATCATTCGCCATGAAAAAGTAGGCTGATGGATCAGTGGCTTGCGATGCTCAAAAAGTCATGGAACTTTATACATGTGTTATAGGTAATGGGAGGACATATTTTATATGGGTGTTTGGCTTGGCCGTTTTAAATTGCCTCCATAGCGCCCCCTACAATATTTCAAAAGAGCAGCCCCAGCGCTACGTTTGAGGTACCTGTATGAAACTTTGTAGGATTATGTATCTCAGAGAGACTTACAAATAAGTCTCTTGGGACCATGCTCTAAACCGTACCGGAAGTCGGCCATTTTGATTTTTGTGTCATTTTTCAATGGATTTAGGCTCATTTCTAGTCGCTATTCTTTAACGAACTCCTCCTAGGCACTTTGTCGGATCCACTTCAAAATTGGTCGGTACAGTCTCAAGACCTTTGTGATTAAAAGTTATCAAAAGCTTTACGTTTGACGGAATGGCTTAGCCGTAGCGGGCGGCTACTTTACGTGACTCCCCATGAAAAAAGCTGATGTAACTCAGCCGGACTTGTTCCAAACGCTCCTAAACTTCCCATGCTTGATAACACTCATGGCCTGAGGATGTCTACAAGCTAATTTTCACTAATACTCACAGCGCCACCTGCTGCCCAAAGTAATTATGCGTTTTTTGACAACTGGCATCCGATTTACATGACTTTTACACAATGTTGTCTACAGTTGTTACAGAGCAACATAAAACATGTTTGTGCATGTTCTGTAGCACCACACAGCGGATACAGGATGCTGTGGACTATTTGCAGGGCATCATTTCCTGCATCACGCAGTCCAAGCAGAAAAAAGCATCAAACTTGTAAGAGCGTTGTCCGACTGTCGCAGACGATCTCGGCAGCATATGTTGGAGTCCCGTCGGCACCCCCGACGTGCGGGAGGAGGCGAGGGCCCGTTCATCGCTGCTCGCAGCTTTAATTTTATTATGTAATTACATCGTTAAGATCGTATTATTGTTACTTAGTCTGTTTTTAGTGTTCATGGCAATGAAGGAACTTAAATATTGGCATTACTCAGTCAATAATTATGTATCTAATGAAGCCGCAGCGACTTTAGACACGTATTTATCGAGTTGACTGGGTTTTCATATCGGGCACCATCCTCCAGTACAAGCTTTTAGAGACATTTCATATCCACAATCAGCTGGCCAAAATAAGAGTTGGATTTGATGGATTTTCCTTTTGAAATAAATGTGCTGAATGAGTTAATCAGTGTGTGTGGCTAATCAATGACACGGTGTAATTAGGCAGCAGTCCCAGTCTGCTCTGTTCCAGTCACTTCCCATTAATCAGGCTTCTCTCCTGTGTACTTACACACACGCACACACGCGCACACACACACACACACACACACACACACACACACACACACACACACACACACACACACACACACACACACACACACACACACACACACCGTGTCTTATGTTCACTCTGGTCTTTAGAATGATGAGTATATCATCGTATGTACTTCCTTCACCGCTCTTATTAGATTTGAAAAGATGATTTCCTTTAATTTGATTTGACATCAACATGAAGTCATCCTCACAAGACATAACGGTGTGATTTTCACTCCGTATGACACTGACAGATGGATCAGAAGCTCACTGTGGTTAAACATACGCTGACAGATCGGTCCCAGTGCCACACACGTCTGTAAGTCTGGAACATGACGAGGATTGTTTCTCCTAAACTTAAAGTTCACTCCAATATCCCTCCTCGACTCCTCTATCCTCGATCACTTGACCCGGAAATAGACGGAAACCCGGCATGTTGAGGGATGTCCCAATTTCAGAAAATGAGTTCAAAGAATAGAGAAGGCCTTTTCCTCCACCCAGAGGAGGGGGACGCGTTATAAATGCTCCACCCCCAGTTGGCAGAATTTAAACAAGCCAGGGAAGGAAAAGCATCTCAGCAAAACACAATGTGTAAGGTTATATAGTACTTACTTCAGGCATATAAATACCATCCAAACACATAGCTTGTAAAGAAACTATGTCATTTGAAGTTTGAAAATCCTGCATTGAATCCCAGCTAGTTACAAGCTGAGCTAGCTAGGTAACTAGCTAGGTAGCTAGCCAGTTCAGGATATAGACAAGAGACGTTATTTATGTTATTTAACAGGTTTTTTTCCTTTACACAATTTGCATTGTTTCCAACTTACAGACCTTGTTGTGTGTGTTTAATGTAGGAACTATTTTCTTTCAGCCATAGCCCCAACATGAAACTGCTCACAACGAGGTCCGTGGATTATCTTCAGGAACCGGGTCATGATTTCTGGAAACATGACATGCTGTGTTATTGAGTGCCAGAGTCGATATCACATACATGAACTGTGATTTAAGGCTGTAGAGAGCTACAATATAGGCAACCACCACACTTTCATGCTAACGTTACACTGGTTAAAGAACAACAGGCTGGGTCAGACGCTAGGAGACTACTTTGCCGGCAGAAGAGCAGGAATGAGCTCAGGAGACTAGTTAGCTAACTAGCCAGCTTTAGAGATGGACAAGCTAGCTTGCTAGATAACTAGCCAGCTGTCCTCTCTGTAGCTCCCGTCGGCTCTCCTCCCGGCAAACTAGCCTCACAGCAGCGTGGTCCCGTTGGTTAACGTTAGGTTTCTCACTTAGCATAGAGTTCAAGGATGCTTGGTCCTCCAAAAGGTCAGAGAATGGTGTGAAATTTCTCATATAACTAGTCGCTTGTCAGACTAGTGGCCCTAGATAAGGTGTTGGCTGGACAAGTGAGCGTGCTGTGGTAGCTTGGCCTAAACACATAATGAAGACATATAGGACTGCTGAGTGTCTGCTCTTCGCTTGGGTGAGAGTAGGAGTTAAAGCCGGCTCAAAGGTCAGTTAGGTCAGGGCGAGAGGTTGGTGTCGGCTGTCAGCGGTCCCATTAGATACATGACAGCCTAACACCCACTGCAGGGCCTAGTTAATGATAGGCCAACACATTATTTAACAACAATACTGATTAATGATAGGCCAACACATTATTTAACAACAATACTGATTAATGATAGGCCAACACATTATTTAACAAGAATACTGGACTTCCATTGGAATGCTCACCCAACTTCCACACTCTATTGATGACTGTAAATAAAGAAAATAACATCTGACAACTTTGACACACAATAGGCCTCAGCACTGAAGGCAAAGCCATGCCTGTCCTGATTCTGTTAAACTCAAGAGCCCACTTCACTTCCATACGGAGGAAAATGGTGATTTTCCACCTCATGGCGGAGAACAGGAACACCCACTGAGCAGCGGTGGAAGTCAGTCACACTGATCACCGCCACACTGAATGAATTAGTGTGTGCTGGAGAGGCTTTTCATCACCTGCAGAGTCCTGCTACTACACAGACTACGGCAAGTGTGTCAACCTTACAGCATGCAGTGCATGATGTAGTGACTGTGACCCTGGCCCCACACAGGTTTAGAACTACATAGACGATCTGTTTCTATAGAGTTGTGGAGAGACAGTGGTAAAATGACAGTGATAGTAAATAGTGTATATGATGTAATTCTTATCATCTGCCGTATTTATACATCTGTACACAAGTGTCTTTTTTGGTACATTTTTGACGTTTCTCATTACTTATCAGCAGGCATGTATACATCAATAGTAATAATTGGCGTAATGTCTATCTATCTATCCATCTATCAAGAGACAGAGAGACAGACAGACAGACAGAGAGAGAGAGAGAGAGAGATATAAAAAGTAGGGCTGTGTATTGGCCAGAATTTGTCAATCATGATAGTGATGTTATGATTAAATATATTGTGATATATTGCGATACTTTAAGCATATGTTAAGATATGTGATCTTTTAAATCTAATTTTAGGAAAACAGCAGACATTATATCTATTTTTCAATCATTAATTAAAAATGTACCGTATTTTTGGAATAGTCTTAGTATCACAAGACATAATATCAATAGAAGTGTATTGATATTGGTGGATAATATTGCCTACACCAATGTATTGTTCAGGTTCTACATACGAGTCATGTTTTACGGTCCAGTTATATGTTGTTATTACCGCGTACGATTGTTGAAAGGATGTAATATGTGACACAGAAAGGAGACCGAAAGAACTACAACACTGACAGCTGAGTTTCACCTGGACAACAGAATCATGTGGGTAATTTCAGAATAAAGTTGATTAAATCCCACAACAATATATGGTTGCATCCAAAACATATTTGTATATACATTTTATTTAGTTTCTAATCATTTGGTCTGCTAAGTGTTAAAGCAAAGATAACAGTGGTTTGATTTCTGGGCTCCAGATACGTATGAATATTACTAATATTTGGCCCAGGAACAGGAAGAAATCTGTGAAATTCTACTTATTCAGGGAAGAGCTTCCAACCTGTTGACAACAAGCGCTAATGGAAACCTCCACCGCTCACACCTAAGACCAAAACACCAAGGGACAAAAACAACCGTAGGACTGGATAGAAGCTTCTGGAACCGATGCAAGCGCAGAGCACTGGGAGCAGAGAAGCCGCTCTACAGACATGTTGAGGTTCACGGCTCTCCTCCACAACAATCTGGAAACGATTCTGCAGCCCCCAGTTTCCATAAGCCTGCTTCTTGTTGGGACTGTGGGGGGAGCGGCTGGGGCAGCAGGGTTAAAGGTCACACAGCAATCCAAATATACAGCAATGAAGACAAAAATGACTACAACACTAAAGCAACTGCTGCCAATATTAATGTAATACTATGTGTTGTTTTTTGGTAGCAGCCAGTGGAACTGAAGCCGCTTTAAAATGACTTTGGTTCTGGATTTCTGATTCTCAGCAACCCCAAAGCTTTGACGCCCCCTAGTGGTTCTTCTTGAGTACATGCAACACCCACACTATCTTACTATTTAGTATGCCAGAAAAAGATGTAGTTTGTCCCAATACATAGTTTGTCAAATTCAGTATGCCAAAAAATACCAGGATGCTTTCCCCACTATTCCGACCCACAACTCTCTGTGCTGCAGATGTATGAGCAAGAGGGACAAAGTTCTGGGAGCAACTGAATGAATGCATACCGCATGCAACAGTATGTACTTTGTAATGGCAGCTGCAGTACGCACTAAAAGTAAAAACCGTATTCTCCGTGATGACCACACCGTTCCCGACAAACGCCCTCAATCTCCTGAGACAACAGTGATGCTGCCATCCTCTGACACGTCCGCACAAATATTTAACAGGAATGTCTGTAAATGAGACAAATCTGTGTTGATTATCACACAAGTTTAAATGAGTTGGACCGTCACTGTGCAGAATGATGTCTGTGCAGAGTTTGTTGTTGTATTCACATTTTGTGACATCACTTGGACTGAGGCAAATCTCAGTCCAACATGATGTGATGAAGTGATGTGATGTGATCTTTATGGTTATTGTCAGTGCAACGTCAGAGGAGAGATGCCTTTTTAAAGGGATAGTTTGGATGTTTTGAACTTACAATGTACTGCGGTGGATGAAGTTTAGACATAAAATACAAAAATGTATCTATATTCATATATAATTATATCTTCACGATAAAGCTTACTTGTAGAATGAAATGTTTTTCCAGAAATCAAACCGTTTGGTACCCGAACTGAGTGTCACTGTGATGCGGATCAAAGACCGATAACTGCCCTGTTTGTACTGGCCCTCTGTACACAGACCTTCTGTGGGCCAGCTGCATATACGCTCACACATTAGCATACATTAAGGAGGCCAAATTGTTTCCACATGTATGCCGGGTATCTGTGCTGCCACTCATACAATTAACTTTAACAAAAACAATCTGGTGCTCGCTGTGTGTGTGTGTGTGTGTGTGTGTGTGTGTGTGTGTGTGTGTGTGTGTGTGTGTGTGTGTGTGTGTGTGAATGGATGAACGAGTGGATGGATGGATAATGATGATGGTGGATGAATAGACTTAACTGTGTTTTTACATTCTTGAAAACACTGATAGACCATAACACAGAAAACTGTTTTTTCCTACTTTTGTCTTGGTACTTGATGTTGCAGAGAATAACGGGCCTTGTTATTTGAAAAAAACTCTGTTGGTTTGGACATAACCTTATCTTGATCCTGCGGCCCGCCAACATACCGATGGCGAGCAGCGGGGGTCTTACCTGAGAGGTGGCTAGCAGGTGGACCGGGCTCGGGGCTGGAGTCTGGTTTAGCTCGCAGCTGAGGCCCAGAGAGGTGAGGATCTCCGTCAAGACTTCATAACGCAGCGCGTTGCTGACCTTCAGTTCATCGAAACCTTTGGCCGTCACATTCTGCGGGTCGGGAGCCATCTCCAGGTGGGCCTGCAGACGGGAACACAAAGCATGTCTGACGAGCTTTGACACTTAGACTTACCTAACAGACTGTCCCAAAAAGTATTTCGCTATTGCAAATATCAACATGCATTTCAACAAACTGCACTTGCAATGTAGACATATCCTCACAATACATCTCAGAAATTGCAGTCTTCTTCCTACGACTCAATTATTAGTTGCTGGGTCTGTAAAATGTTGCTGCAATAGAGTAAAGAAACTAGAAAATACTCAGATTCAAGAAGCTGCAACCAGAAGATTTTGACTTTCTTTTCTTTAACAAGTTTGAGTTTTTTGTTTTGATCAATCGTCTAAATAGTTTTCGATTAGATTTAATAGTTGACGACTAATCGATGCAGCTTGAAAGCAAAGGACAATAGGGGGAGCTGCGGTGAGGACAGAGGGCAGAGGTGACTGAGTTATGTTCTAATCCACGTCAACAGCAGTGAGACCAAGGAAGTAGCGGCAAGCCTCACAGCTAAACGCTGGACAACATTAACTGTGGTGACGGTCACATCTAAACGAGGGTCCAGGACTCCTGGAGGAACATCAGGCAGCGTCTTACAGGACGTTCTGATAATAATGTTCATGACTGAGGTTAAATTATTTGTACTTGACCACATTATATTGAAATATGTTTTAAATATTTGACCTCTCTCATGCAGTCCAGTGCATCACCACTGCCAACTATAACCACACATTTACCTCTCTGCAAGCGTCAATCAAGCCATGTGTCTTTACCTGACAGAGGACAGCCTCCCCGCCATCCTCTCCGTGGGTCACCCTGACTATAACCATGTCCCTCTGATGGGGGGCGTCCCCTTTCAGCTCCCCCCAGAGCTCCACTTCCCCTCCTCCCTGCGTGTCCCTGACGTAGACCTTCCCACTCGACAACACCTTCAGCTCCAGCTCCGTGCTGTCCTCCCTGGTGAAGCTCAGCCTGCCGACCCGACCGCGTCGCTCCTCCCTGGCCTCCAGGCAGACGCCCGCCGGGCACAGGGTGGAGGCCAGCCCCAGCACCCTGCCCCCCTGGCTAAGGTAGGTGAGAAAACGGGTCTGAAGCTGGGGGGTCAGGGGTTCCTTCTCTGCCAGGACGAGGAGCTTGGCGTTGTCCAGCCAAGGGTCACTCAGAGCCTGCTGTGGTTGGAGGGGATATATTATGTTGTCCTCCATGTTTATACACTCTGATAAAATCTGCCAGACATACTGAAAACGCTCCTGGCAGCCGCCTGTGTACAGCAGAACATTTGGCGGCTTGATATTACAGTCCAGTCCACCGCTCTGCCCGGGAAACCCTTTGGCATCGCGGTCGACGTCATCCAGAGTCTCAGCTCCACTGTCCAGCCCTGCTGAGTCATCATCGGGAAGGTCCGGAATGTTCTCAGCCGACGCGTATTTCACAGAGAGGATGGTGCTGTTCTCTAGCTCCAAGCACTCGTTGCAGCTGGACAGATGGAGGTGGTGTCTGTGGCCCTCCATGTGGTGATGGTACCCCAAGGAGCGGTCCTCCGAGTCGCAAATGGGTCCCGGGTCCTTAGTGCCGCAGAGCGGCTCCGACCCTCGCCGCTCCTCCAACCTCCTCCTGACCTCCGGGCTGAGGAGGAGACTGCCTTTGCGGCACGTCGGGTGCTGTCGGTAAGGCTCAGCGACGCCCTGTCCGGTCCGGGAGTCGCAGAGACACGGTGGTGTCTCGGTCTTTGGAAACTGCTTCTCCAGCAGCTCGCTGAGGGTGGATTCTTGGAGGAGGACAGCTACAGAAAGGTCATGACAATTTAGAAAAACGTCAGTACAGTGCAAAAAAAATATATAAATATATATATATATATATATATAAAATATACATACATACATAGATACATGTATTTCAGTTTACAAGCTAAGCCAAGTCACAAAGTCGAAACGCGTTCACCAGCTCACTGTGTCGGTTTGTAGTTTGGTGCTGAGCAGGTAGTGGTGGTGAATATAAGGAGCCACTGGCCAAACAATAGTGAATGTGTAGTTTTTTAAGTGTTTCGAGATCAGAAAACCCCATGTGTTTTAAAAGTGGTTAATTGCAAATATTACAAGAAATATTTCTGTATTTGCTGCTCTTAAATTGTATTTAAACTCTAATACACTTTTTGGCCTAAATATTCAGTTATAATAGATATATTAACAGTTACAATGCGACTGTTTATTGTTATGCACCAGTCACCTCGTCAAATTCATTGTATGTGTAACGTACTTGGCAATAAACAGTTCTGATTCTGGTTATATGTAAATCTTGAAGTCAATTAAAACGAGCATAAATTGCCAAATATCGGTTTCTGTCCACTCAAAGATTATGATGCAAATGTGAGACGTAAACATGTAAGTGTAATATTAAGGTAAAATATAGTTCCAGATGTTACCAAAAATAATATCACAAAATGTAGCCGACATCTAGTGTTTAAACAAGGATGAAGAATGCACATACAGTGCAATTTATTAGAAATATGCTCAAGCCGTATTCTGGTTTAATAAACCGTGACTTTACAAAACGGATGATGCACCGCTCATCAAATGAAATAAGTTTTGAGAGAGATATATTGCCACATCAGTTCTGAGGCAGTGATATGAAAAGGGGAAACATGAAATGTAACTGAAGGCGACGTACGAATGATCTTTGATGGCGTAAGTCCGTTGTCCAGCTGAAGGCGATCTTCTATAAAAGCCACCCCCAGCCGGCTGAAGTTGTCCACGCTGGCCCGAGCCACGGCCCTGAAGGGCTGGCCGGGACTACGGGCCAGAGGGAGGCAGTAGTCAGACCACTTCAGCACCTGCACACAACACACACCACTGGTTAGCTGACACCCAGGACCGATCCGCTAGAGTTCATCACGTCTGTCTGCTGCACAAACAGAGACGGACTCTGGACAGAGCAACCAGTGTACTCTGTTTATATACTAATATAATAAGGCATACAGTATGTAGTAATGGTGCACCATTGTAGTTTAACAGGTTAATACACTCAAATTTGTATCGTACAATATTGTTCAAACAAGAAACAGTGGAAGAGGTGCACTGAAGGAAATGCCAACTTCAAATATGAAACTGTAAGAAAACGGTAGAAACATTTTGTCCAAGGATTATTACACTTAAAATGAGCCGAGTGTGTGAAACAGATTTCTGCTCATTTAAAAGTTTCCTCCTTTCTTGGAGCTCTCCCACCGCGGTCACAATCTCACATTTCCTAACTGTGGGTATCTGCTTCTAGGAGAACAGTTACTGATGATGCTTCCCACACTAACGCTAAGCACACATTATGATGCTGTGCAATGGTTTTCACACAGTGGCATTTTGGAGAATTAGAAGATGGAGAAAATAGAAAGAAAGAAAAATACAGCTTAAGTATAAAAATTACATTTAATTTACCCATACTAAGAAAAACATTTGAATACTCTAAAATACTATAATCAGGACGCTACTTGTGTGAAATAAAAACAAATGTAAACATAGATGAATAGAGCAGGTAGCTACCGGCTACTGCCGGTGTTAAAAATGCAAAGTGAAATGAGTAAATCAAAGCAGGCAGGGCAGAAACACAACACCCAGTCAGTGCGTAGAGCGCACACGGCCAAGTGCCGTGAAGAAAACTGGACAGCACCGGAGAAAGAAAGGAGAAACAGAGAAGTGGAGGAGAGAGGGAGCGACTCAAAAGGAGAGAAGCCCTGCAGGAAGGCGCAACCAAATACCTCCCGAGCAAAGCATGCGGTTAGTGGTTTATACAAAAGAAAAGAAAAAACCTTCCCGAGTTGATGAAAATGAATAAAGGACATCACTTAATCACTCATGCTCTGTAGGACAGCAGGCAGGGGATGGAGATAATATTGAGAACAAAGAGCTGAATACTTGTTGTACTTCTAGCCTCCAGTTGCACAGAGCTACCAGAGCTTCATGACGATCAACACGAGTCCAGTCAGAGGTTGCTCTGCCTGCTCTTTTAATTCCCTCTGCATATGCTCAACATACTGTATGCATGCTA
Source organism: Cebidichthys violaceus (assembly GCF_023349555.1). Lineage (NCBI taxonomy): Eukaryota > Metazoa > Chordata > Actinopteri > Perciformes > Stichaeidae > Cebidichthys > Cebidichthys violaceus. Next base: position 5,460,789 of record NW_027176450.1, read on the forward strand.
ACACCTCCGTGTGGTTAACAGAGCACTGGCATAACTCTTGAATGCATCATCCAACCAAATATGGAAGGCCTGTTCATATGTGAACATCCAACGGTTCTGCTAAGTTTGATGGCATTTCCCCGATAGGTGTTCAGTATGATTAATAAATGACTAGATTAACAGAGTATCAGTATGCATTTGATTCTGAAATACTGTAAAAAAAGGTTGGATGTGATTGGCCACCAGAGGATGCTAAATGTAATTTGATTTTTGAAAGGTAAAAGTTGGTCTCAAGTTATTGTCTTAAAGTGAACTCTCAGGATGTTACAGACTCTTTCCTTGGTACAAGTACATTTTATATACCAGTTACTAAACAGGTAATACACACAGTATTACTGCGTCTTAGTCAAGGAGGTGCAAAGGTACATATGCCTTTTCTTCCAAAAAATGTTTTCCTTAGACACAGTTTATCTAAAAAATGTATTTATACCAGCCTATATTTAGATAACAGCGATGAATAAAATGTGAATAAATGTACATAGAATATGACAGATATGAACTATAGAGTCGTGATTTGGGTATAATGAAGTTGGGTGTTGGGGCAAAATAAATCAGATTTACTACATTAGAACGGTACTCTTGAGGATGCTACTTGGTAGACAATGTGTGGTGCCTACTTTCTTATCGGACGTGTGAGGAGAATGGTAGCCCACTGTGTGTCCCGCAGCTTCTATGATGAATGAAATGCTCTCTATTCGCGGACCGCAAACCAGAGAGGACCCCAACAGCACGGTCCATTTGCTGAGGTCGTCGCACGCCTGGGGACAGCACAGAGAAGAGTAACTCCAAACACTACCGGGCTGTTACACAGTGATTAGTAGTTAGTGACGGGGAGGCTCTACAAGATGACCATAAAGGCACAGAACGACATCAAGGCATGTAGACAGTGACACAGTGACATCCAGGCATATCTAGTTAGGTCTTCAAACAGTGAAGGCTCAAGTCAGTCAAAAGTCCAAGATTAGTCAAAAAAATGAGGACTCCTCCTGACTCAAGTCTGACTTGGGTCTATAAATCTTAGTTTTTAGGGCTATGTGTGAAAACCTGGTTCTGTTTACAGTAAGTTACCAACCAAACACTGCTGATGTGTTTTCCTTTTTCATTCAATTTCCTTAATCACAGCTGTTGAAGTACTTTGACTTCAGTTAAGTTGTGGAATGCAGGACTATTCTAAGTAGCTCGAAAGCCAAATGAGAAACGTAAACAAGGCGGTGACAGGCCCAGGCCGTATCCAGTCAGCACCGACTGCTGTGCAATATCATGCCGATTTAAAGCTAGCTCAAGCATCCAACCTGAGGCTCCGTGACATAGACGGCCTTGTCTCCCAGCTGGAGGAAAACGTTGTCCTCGGCTGGAAGTGGACCGGGCTGCCGGCGCGCAGCTGTGTGGCGCCCGGTCGGCGCTGTGGCCGGTGCTGAGGCCGAGCTGGAGCAGACTCCGAAGCTGAAGCTGAAGCTGCCGCTGCTCAGTCGGGACAGGCTGTTTCGTATCAAAACCGAGTAGCACTTGTGAAAGCGCACCCAAAGATAGACGTAGCACACCGTTATTAACATCTTAACCGGCCAACACGAGGGGGGGACATCGTGACCGTTCTTCTCGCCATGTACGTTATGTTGATGCTGTTCACAGCGGTCACAACATGACTGTTGGCTGTAACGTCGAGCAGGCTGCTACGACTCTTCGTCTCTCTATTTAACAGCGGGTAGAGCAACGAGCGTTAAGGCGCATTACCGCCACCTATGTTGGAGTGTGTGCCAGTGCTCTTGGGCTAGCTACAAACAAGATGGCGGAGGTCAAAGTCAACACGTTTCAGGCAGGATATTAAAAAGAAAGGAGGGAATGTTATTAACCAGTATTTTTTACTTTTTGAAAACAATATAGGCCTATAAAGCACAAACAGGAGACAACTAATGTTACACCCTGCCCTTACCTTAACACAACCACCTCCATACATTTTTATTCATTTATATATTTATATCATACAGTGTTATTTTAAATGTTGCTGAGTTTCTGTTTGCTCTTTAACACTGCAATGACAACTGAAGTATTAGGTTCGTTCGACATAAGCCAGGCGGGCGCAGAATCGATCACCGGCGATCGGCGCACAATGCATGCCGGGTAGATTTGCGTCCGACTTGCTGTGACGTCATGAAAACGTGGGCAACGTTAACCTCACGTGAGCGAGGCGGCCGCAGATTTCAGAGCCAGGCGCTGCAGAGTTGCTTTCCACCGACTGCATGACCCCAGGGCATGATGGGACTTGCTCTGACGTCATGAACACGTGGGCAACGATAACTTCACGAGAGCGAGGCGGCCGCAGGTTTTAGAGCCAGGCGCTGCAGTTGCTCTCCACCGACTGCGGGACCCCAGGGCATGATGGGAAACGTCTGGCTGTCTTCGGATCAAAGAGCTGATTGGCTCTTAGATTTGACAACAAACAACACGTTTTGTAGAAAATCCTAATTTTGTGTAATTAATTGTAATACTTAACGCTAGATTGTTGGCCAATAGTCTCATTTTGTGCAATGATGTGGCTGATGATAATAATAATATAAGGTTATTTATTTAGCATCTGTAAATAAATATATTTATTGAGAAAGCCTACATCCAACTTGATGTCAGCATTTGTTCAGCCAGAGCACTGAATGTGTCCATCGATTAACGATGATGGAATAGAATTGTTTCCTGGTATAATAGGCTGTGGGATTTGTCATATACGGTAGTCTAATGCGCTTGCGCATATACTGGGGTTTATACGGGAGTTGGGGTTACGCATGTAAAGGAGACACACGGTGATCCATTAAAGACCTACTGACCAAGATTACGAAGCCTCTATTGCATTGCTTTACATGGTGTCAGAAGTGAAAACGGAGTCATGGCAAAGTTCAATCCCCCGACAAACTTTTCCTTCGATAAACCAGGAGAATGGCCGGAGTGGAAGCAGCGTTTTGTGAGATTCAGAACCGCCACCAAGCTGGACAAAGAAGATGGTGCCGTGCAAGTGAGCAGCCTGATATACGCTATGGGAAGCGAGTCGGAGAATATCTTCCGTTCGTTTGCATTTACCGAAGATGGACACAGAGATGATTTTGTTAGGGTGCTTGGAAAGTTCGATGAGTACTTTGTGCCGAGAAGGAATGTAATACACGAACGTGCATGTTTCCATCTGCGCGTGCAAAGACCGGGAGAGAAAGCCGCGACTTTTATCAGGGCTTTGTACGAACTGGCAGAGCATTGCGAATTCGGCGTGAGCAGAGATGAGAATATCCGCGACCGAATCGTCGTTGGAATACTTGACAAAGACGTCTCACGGAAGTTGCAGCTAACGAAGGACCTGACGCTAGCGCTGACCATAGAGACAGTCAGGCAGTCGGAAGAGGTAGCTTCGCAAGTCAGCATGCAAGGAGAGACAACGGGGGTGATACAAGAAGTTACTCACGAGCGCAGAAAATACTCCAACCACTACGGTAAACCAAAAGGGGAAAATAAAGGACAATCTGGACTGTGTGGGAAAGTGTGGCACGGTAAAGATGAAAATTGCCCGGCCAGAAAATCCACATGCAATACATGCAACAAAGTTGGACATTGGAGTAGGGTGTGTAGGAGCAGGAAGGCAGTGAGTGAGGTTACAGAGCAACAGCAGTCATATTTTCTTGGGGCTGTGAGTAAGGCAGGTGGGTCACCAGAGCAATGGGCCGTCGAGTTGCTGGTGGGCTCTACACCAGTTGACTTCAAAATCGACACAGGGGCCGATGTTAACATTATTCGCGAGGAGACCTACCACTCACTCATCCCCAAAAGACCACTGGAGCCTGCAGATATACCACTGGACAGCCCAGGCGGCGAGCTGCAGTGCATAGGACAGATCCAGAGCACTGTGACCTACAAAGGAAAGGCTCACCCACTCACAGCATATGTCATCCGCGGACGTACTGTAAATAACCTACTCAGCAGGCCGTTGTCTGTGGAAATGAATCTGGTGAGAAGAGTGGATGAAACGGTGTGCGACAGAGGACATCCACGGGCATATGGTGAGCATGGGACATTAAAGACTGAACCGGTGAGAATACTGCTGAAAGACAACGCTCAACCATATGCTGTATACACAGCACGACGCGTACCTCTCCCTATGCTGCAAAAGGTAAAGGAGGAGCTCCAGAGGATGGAGGGAAATGGCATCATCGAGAGGGTAACACAGCCCACGGACTGGTGTGCACCCATGGTGCCAGTCTTGAAGAAGAGCACAGGTAAAGCCCGCATCTGTGTTGATCTCAAGAGGCTGAATGAGGCTGTGAAAAGAGAACAGTATATCCTGCCTACTACTGATGACATTACAGCAAAGCTGAGTGGGGCCACTGTTTTCTCTTCGCTCGATGCCGCCAGTGGGTTCTTCCAGATACCGTTGCACCCAGACAGCTGTAAGCTCACTACCTTCATTACTCCATTTGGCAGATTCAACTTCAAGCGGCTACCATTCGGAATAACAAGCGCACCAGAAATCTTCCAGAGGAAGATGATGGCGACCCTGCAGGGGCTGGAGGGTGTCGAGGTCTTCATGGACGACATTCTGGTCTATGGGGCCACAGAGGAGGAGCATGACGGTCGCCTGGAGAAGGTAATGCAGCGCATAGAGACAGCTGGTCTAAAGCTAAATCGTGAGAAGTGCTCCATCAGGCAGAGTCAGCTGCAATTCCTCGGGCATCTCATTGACCGGTCCGGGATCCGGCCTGACCCCGACAAAGTGGAAGCTATTCGGCAGCTGTCACCACCAGCAGACGTGCAAGAGTTGAGGAGAATACTGGGAATGGTGAATTATCTCGGAAGATATATCCCCGAACTCTCAACGGTAGGACAGCCGCTGTACGAGCTCCTGAAGGACAAAAATACATGGATATGGAGCCATGCACAACAAACAGCATTTGAACACATCAAGGAGTTGTTGACAACTGCACCAGTACTCGCTTTCTATGACTTGAGCAAGCCCACGGCTGTGTCAGCGGACGCAAGTAGTTATGGATTGGGGGGTGTACTCCTTCAGCTGCACGGGGAGCAGTGGAAACCTGTGGCATATTGCTCCAGACGCCTCACTGAAGCAGAACGCTACGCCCAAATAGAAAAGGAAGGTCTGGCTGGTGTGTGGGCATGCGAGAAGTTTGACAGATACCTCAATGGACTGGAGCAGTTCAAGCTAATCACTGACCACAAGCCGCTAGTGCCTCTCATTAACAGCCGCAGCCTGGACAATGTACCTATACGATGTCAGCGTCTCCTCATGAGGCTCATGAGATTCAATCCAGTGGCAGAGTATGCTCCAGGGAAAACTCTGATCGTCGCGGACACCCTGTCACGCAGTCCACTGGCCAGCACGTGCGCGGAGACAGACACTCACAGTGAGGTGGCATGCTACGTGGCTAGTGTAGTAGAGGGGATCCCCGCATCTACAAGCAAGATGGATGAAATCAGAATAGCGACAACATCAGACGCCGAACTGCTGTCAGTTGTGAAGCTCATAAAGAAAGGATGGCCTGAACACTTAAGCAATGTGCCCATGGACGCGAGAGAGTACGTCCAAGTGAAATCAGAGCTATCAGAACACAATGGCCTTGTCCTCAGAGGAAGCAGGATTGTTGTGCCAAGGGCAATGAGAGGTGAGATCCTTCAGAAAATTCACGAAGGGCACCAGGGACTAGTCAAATGTAGGGAGAGAGCGTGCTCATCTGTGTGGTGGCCCGGACTCTCTACGGAGATAAACAAGCTTGTGACGTCATGTCAGGTGTGCTGTGAACTGAAAAGAAAGCAACAAAAGGAACCTCTCATCTCCACACCGCTTCCAGAGCGACCTTGGAAGAGAATTGCAATGGACCTTTGTGAGCACAACCACCACAACTACCTGGTAATCTCAGATTACTACTCCAGGTTTCTAGAGATACTGCAGCTGCCATCGACAACAAGTGCACAAGTCATCCAAAGACTGAAAACAGTCTTCGCCAGGTTTGGCATTCCAGATGAGGTGGTGAGCGATAATGGACCCCAATTTTCAAGTGCGGAGTTAAAGGAGTGCGTGAGGCAGCTCGACTTCAAGCACTGCACATCCAGCCCTCACCACCCACAGGGCAATGGACACGCAGAGAGAGCCGTACAGATGGCAAAGAAAATTCTCAAGCAAGAAGATCCTGTGATGGCTCTGATGAGTTATAGGTCCACTCCCTGCTCCACCACAGGCTTCAGTCCAGCCGAGCTGTTGATGGGGAGGAAAATCAGAACCACACTCCCCACTCTGGAGAAAAATCTCCTACCCAAATGGCCCAGCAGGACAGCTGTGAAAGAGAGGGATGGGAGGGAAAAGGCTAAACAGGCTCACTACTTCAACCGCCGTCATGGAGCCAGGCCCTTACCTGCCCTGCGACCAGGAGATGTTGTATTCTCCAAGTTGGACCATGAAAAGTCATGGTCTTTGCCAGCAGTGATCTCAAGCGAGAGCACCACCCCGTGATCCTTCGTCATCAGGACGCAGCATGGAGTAGAGCTGCGACGGAACCGCCGTCACCTCCAACCAGTGCCGGTTCCCCAGCCCATCCCAGCAGTGCACGGGGAGATCACAGGGACAGACACACACTCTGACGGAGCCACCATGTTAGAGACTGTTCCTGTCAGTCAGTGTGTGGCTACACCCACAACCCCTCTACCCGGTCAGACTGTGACCAGATCTGGACGGGTGTGCAAGCAAGTCGACAGGCTTGACCTGTAGACAAGTGTAGATCATATGGCCTTTGGGGGGGAGGAGAAAAAAAAGAAAAAGAAAAGTTGTACATGATAATGTTTATTTGTTGGTTGATTGGAAAGAGACCAGTGTATGTTGAAATGTCTCCATTTGATTTAATTTGAGTTCATCTTGGTTCATGCTATGTGCTGTTTGAATAGCCATCTTTAGTTAAATTGTTCCTTTGATGTTATTGACATAACACTCAAAAGAGGGGGAGATGTCATATACGGTAGTCTAATGCGCTTGCGCATATACTGGGGTTTATACGGGAGTTGGGGTTACGCATGTAAAGGAGACACACGGTGTCATTGGGAATGTGACATCCATCGACAGCACAGACTGGATTTGGAAATCCAGCTGTTTGAAAGTGTAACTGGGACGTGTGACGTGCTTCCCCTGTAGGCCACAACATGTGATGAGACACGTGTAGTGACCAGGGAACAGAAGGGATGGAGATGTGTTGAAAGTGTAGATTTTGAAATGTTGAATCTGTCTGCAACACCCCTATATGACTCCTGGTGAGACAGAGTCCACAGACACTGAACACTGTTACAGACAGGTCGTGTGGTTTGCTGTCTGTTCATGTAGTGTGGTCCCATTGTAGTCATAAGGTCCTAGTTAGCAAAGAAGAGACTCAAACTGACAAATATCAGTGATTATATTCAGCCTTGAAACGCTGTAGATAAGCCTTGCTCCTCTTGTCCTCTTGAGAGCCTGAAATGACTTCTGAAGTCAGAGCTCTGTCCAGAGGAACAACCTCCTCAACTAATGTGGTATTTTTGGAACCAACCTATAAGAAGAATAATGAAAATGATTCTTAACAGAATTCTAAAGAACTCTTTAACCATATAGGGAGCAGTTATTGAATCATGAAAACCATGTTTCACCACAATGACATCCTTTTTATGAAATAATACAAATTGTATTAAATTACATTCCTTGATTATTCTACTGTTTTTAGTTTTATAATTTGCCTAAAACTGGAGTTCTGGTTCACTTAATAATTGTATATGTTAAGGAGCTGAAAAGGATAGACTCGTACACATGTTTAGGAATATGGTTTGATGCTAGGCTCCTCTGGAATAAAATGGTAAATAAATGTATAAAGGTTTCAAATGTAATAAGAAGCTGACAGGTCTGTTTTGAAAGCTATATATATGGGTCTGATAAGATCATTACATTACAGTCATTTAGCAGACGCTTTTATCCAATGCGACTCAGCACATTTCTACAGCATAGAAGCTACGGGAGCAATTTTGGGGTTAAGTGTCTTGCTCAACATGCGACCAGAGCCAGGGATCGAACCGCCGATCCTTTGATTGAAAAACGGCCCTGCTCTCCACTTAGCCACAGTCGCCTAAGATCAATTTGAGACTACGGCTGTGTTGGCGTCTAAAACCTTGTTGGGAAAACTGGATGTAATGCAAGCATGAAGAATATGTAGTGGAGTCTTTAAAACCACATCTGTGCCGGCATTGCAGGTAGAATTGAGGGAAATGCCATTGGAGTTGAGAAGAATACAGATCATGATGACATATTGGGTCAGTTTACAAGGACAACAACCATCCAACAATAAGTGCAATTGAGCCATGCTGGGAACATGAAAACAGACCAACGAAGAGCTTTGGTTGGGTTGTGAAGAAGAAGGCTAGTGAGTTAGGTTTACTGGATAGGAGTTATTCTCCAACTGTGGTTCTGCCAGTTGTTCCTCCTTGGTTACTGCCACAGCCTGAAATTGATCTCGGCCTCCTTGAACTGATGAGAGATGAATGTGGGGGAAACTGTAAGATCTTCAAGTCATACATCAGTTACCACAATTAAATACAGATTTGTACAGATGGATCTAAAGACCCTAAAACTGGTAGAACAGCAGCAGCAGCAGTAATCCCAGAATTCCATTTGCAGTGTAGGAAAAGACTCAGCGATCTGTGTTTACATGTGAGATGATGGACATAGTTATTACATTACAGTGGGTAGAGGAGTCAGGCCAGAGAGAGTGGTAATTGCATCAGACTCATGTGCAGTGCTAACGAGTTTGAGATGTTGCTCCTCCAGAATCAGAGAGGATTTACTGTTTGAAATATTACAATCACTATTCAGAATCCATCAAATGAGGGAGTGTGTTAGTTTAGTGTGGGTCCATGTTGGAAGGAGAAGGCGGATAAAGCAGCAAAAAGGGGCTTTGAAGAGTGGAAGACATAATGTTCATGTAAATATAAGTAAGTCAGAAGCTAAAGTGGTGATTAAGGGACAAATCAAGAAGATACGTCAGAACTAATGGAATAAAGGGAGTAAAGGAAGATATCTGTTAAAATAAACCATTGGTTGGGAGTGCAGGATCTAGTGGACAAACTAGGAAAGAGGAGATGATTATGACAAGACTAAGGAATGGCCATACTGGTCTTAACAGTTCCCTCTATGTTATTGGAAAGCATAATAATGGAAAATGTGAATTTTGTGAAGAAGAAGAAACAGTGGACCATGTTTTATTGTCATGTCAGAGGTAATGTATATATATATATATATAACATATATTATATAGTATAACTGTACGAGTCAGAGAGAGAAGTTTTGAAAAAAAGGTCTTAGAGAGAGTGGAGAGGAGAATATCATTAATGTATTTAAGAAAAGCTTTAGTGACAAATGTTGGAAACTTTTTTTGGAATATTTATAGTCAACCAAAGTAATGAATAGAATTTGAGAAAAAAATTAATTACTTTTGTATTTGTATATATATATATATATATATTTGTGTATACATATCTTTATTTATTTACACACATATAGGTATATGTATGTGTGTATATATGTATATGTATTTATTTTCGTTCAGTTGTCGTATTAGAATCCTTAGTCCACACTCCAGATCAGTGGTGGAGGTAATGCACCCGAAAGCTGTTTGCCAACCGCCATTAAAAAAACAAAAGAAGAAGAAGAAGCAGCAGGCTGCTGAAAACTGTCCGACTTGAACGCAGTTTTTTGTCACCGCCCCCTTCTTTTCCGCCTGCTCTCGTCTGCTTTCCAGGCGAGGCGCAGTTCATCTCGAACGAGCCTAATGGATGAAAAGGTCAGCTAACAGTCAATGTGACTCTTTGATTGGCTGAGAGGCATGAGTGACACGTGACACATGGAGGCGGGTCAGATACCAGGGCCCGTTCCTCGTACGTGGTTCAACTAAGTCGATCAAATGTCCTATTAGCAGAGATGGGCAGTATTTCTACTACTTGTATTTCAAATACGTTTGAGTATTTTGTAATTTGTATTTGATAGGGCCGATAAAAATCTAACGTAATTTGTAACAAAATACTTTAGAGTGGAGTCATTTTGTATTTAAAATACTCAAAATACTTTCTCCACAAATCAAAAAACAGTTCATGAGTTCAGTCTTCAGATCTTCAAGTTCAATGGATTGTCTGTGAAGGTTTTATCTGAGTGTGACAGATGTCAACTAGTTTGATGTATAATTAATGTCTGGGTCTGGCTACATAGCCTATTGTATAATATTTCTCTACTGATCTGTGCTACAAATGTAATTTCTGTATGATTCCAATAATTTCAAGCCTTTTTATAATCAAAATCTCTAAATGATCTCGTCCTGTTCAAACAGAGAGGAGACAGTGAGGTGAGGCAGTGACGAGCTGTTCCTCACCTCAGACTGAATCCCTCACTAACTGGGTTGAGCGCGTGTCTTTTGCTTTCTCATTGTTTGTCACCACTGTAATATCTGTAGACTCTTTCATTATATGTCCTTTCTTTACATAGATAATGTATTTCACGTCTGTGTAGAACATATTTAGTGTTGCTGATCTGACATTAAACCGCAGTGAAAAAGCACAGAGAGGCAAACATTACTCTGCCTCAAAGAAGAGGGCGTAAGAGAGCCCACGGGTCGGGTTCATGTTGTTCTGTCGTTGCTCTTCTTCTACACTTCTGTTCTTCTTCTACACTTCTGTTCTTCTTCTACACTTCTCTTCTTCTTCTACACTTCTCTTCTTCTTATATTTTGCTTTGACCACAAGAATGTAAGATTCTATATCCAAGCTTAAATATGTCTCAAAAAGCAGTGAATAATGACCAAATTAACATCAATTCATCGTCGGACAGGTAAAGTAACCTTTTATGTGTTTGTTGTTCTCTTTATACATCCTGGTTGTTACTCAGATTTTCGCGGGTGGCGCTCCGCTTCTGAAACGCTCTCGGTGGAATCAAATATGTACCTTACCTATGTGTGTGTAAAGAATGCTGATATGAAATATGAAAAACAACCAGTAGTCAATGGTCAAGCTGCCAGTTGAATGGTGATTGAAGCTTCTCTATTGGGTTCATATGTTTGTAAATCTGACATATGTAGTGTCAGAGCCTCACCAGACACAAACCTCACCGCACGTCACTGGAGTAAAGTGAGCAGTGGATGATATAGGGGAGGAAACAGGAGAGAAGAGGTTACAATATCTAGATTAAGAATAGGACACATCAATCTACGCAGCACACTACACATGATGTGAAGCATCCAACCGGTCTGTGTGAGCACTGCAGGCACCAGAAACTACAACATGTTCTCACCTCCTGTAGTAGACACAGCTCAGAGAGGAGGGGCATGCTGGGAGAAATGCAAAGACTAGGGATGAGAGGAAGAGAACTGAATAATATACTAGAGTGGGGATCTAGTAGTCTGGGAAGAAGGTGCTTTACAAACGTCTTGCGAGCAACGGGACCGATGGGAAAGTTTACTAGTAGGAACGTAGGAACTGACCTAAACCGGAAGATGGCAGTAATGCAATAAAACGGATGCAAGCTGCCGTTAAACACCACAGAAGAAGAAGAAGAAGAAGAAGAAGAAGAAGAAGAAGAAGATTGGTTGAGCCGCTGAAGCTTCGTTTGAACTGATGGTGGATGTTGTTGTGTCTGCTCGGCACAATTAATTCAGTTCGGTTTCCAGTATTTTAGAAAACATTTAGTTCGGGAGTATTCTTCAAGTCCACGGTACGTTTGTAATAACTTTGGGGTTAGGAAAGTATACAAGAGTAGAGTGCGTTAATAACATGTTGTAGTCGTAAACTAACATTTAAAAGTTAGCCCATCGTTAAAGCGACGCAGGAGCTAACGCTAGCTAACTTAACGTGGTAGCGTTAGTAATCATACTGATGTTATCTCGTGAAATACACACTGTATAATACACAGTAACGTTGTGCTTGACTTGAAGTAGCTCCATTTGTGACCGTAACGTTCTCCTGACTCGGTCTCACAGACTTCCAAACAAGGGAAACATTGTTTAACCATTGCTTTACAGCTGACATCTCCAAATGTTTGTCTGTGCAGGATACTACAAACGAGGCTTCACGTGAACGCACCTTACTGTTGTTTTCAGTGTTAATACATTAACGTTGCATAGTTGTTTTCAGTGTTAATACATTAACGTTACATAGTTGTTTTCAGTGTTAATACATTAACGTTACACAGTCTGTGGAAGTTGTTGATATCAGACGGAGTCATCTCGGTGGAGTGGGTGGGTTCATCTCCTGTACTTAATGAAACTTATTTTTACATTTTGTACTTTGTTTATTTAAGTGACCGCTTTAGTAACACGTTAGTTTTTTAAATCATTCCTCTCTATTGGAAACTAAACAGATTTAGTAATTGATCAGCTGTGATCAGCTGTCAGTCGGCTTTAACAGCTGGAGAGACTTTTGATAGTTTGTGTCTGCACACATGATCACTGTACTTAATGATAGAAACTAATAATACTAATAACTAATAAAGACACACAGTAATCATCACTGTAGAGGTGTTTTCTCTGTTACCTCTTTAATAAACTGTTCTGTTTATAAGCACAGGATCGATTTCTAGGCAGAATGCGTTTGTCATATTTATGAATTAGTCTGTACGTTTTGAAATTGTGACGTGATTATGAAATAACCCAGAATATGATTATGGTTTCTCTTAAATGATATAACTTCTGGTGACTAGTAGTTCTTTGATTACCAATGTTGAATGCACTTATTGTAAGTCGCTTTGGATAAAAGCGTCTGCTAAATGACTGTAATGTAATGTAATGTAATAACTCATGAATGATCAGCCTCACGTGACTGAATGAAATGATGATAAATGATATAAAAAGCTTTCTCACTTTAATTGTATTCATAATAAAAGTTATTGAGGGAAATATCAGATCATGAAAAGACAAATCTTTCTAACAAATGAAGAAAGTTGTTTGTGGTGCTTTTGTTGTTCAGTCTACAATGAACATATATTTAAACATATCAAATATAAACTAGAGTTTAATCTGATCCGTCTTCACTGTTTACACTTTGAAAAAAATCTGATCAGTCCGATTGGCTGCAGCGTTCAATCACATCACTGATGAACAAAGAGGGGGCGTGTCCGCCGTTAAAACACTTCCTGGAAGCCTGTTCTCATGGCTCCTCAGAGATCCCTCCTCACTCCTCGATCTTTGCTCCTCCGAGCTAAATAAGAGCTTTGGGACGGTCGTCAATATGGCGGAGCAGAACAACTTCCCGTTCAATTGAGGATCGAGGAAATGACAATTAAGAGACTTGAGATGTACCCACTGACTGATGATAGATGATGGATGTATGACCAAGAGGGTCAAAGTTCCAGGCGCATTGTTATGAGGAAGTAGTATGTGCATACAGCACAGCTGCAGTGTGTACTAAAGCATATATAAGCTCTCTGTGCTCAGGAGATTCAGTCTATTAAAAATAAGTATGAATCATTACAAGCATGGGAATCCCTCTTGCATGCTCATGATTCTGTACACAAATCAGATTCTGCTTTTTTATTCAACAGGGACCATACAGATAGACGTTGATAGTAATTCAACATGTTGTAATGTATATCTTGTGGGCTGACGGCTCCACAGAGCTTCCTTGGTCTTACTCCTTGTGCTACGGCTGATATGACATTTACATCCTCTATGGAGAGAGGAATAACTCGAGTACAACAACGTGTTGAGAAAATCTAATATGAAGCATCATTGGTGTCTGCTGTTTTTAAAGTATAACCAGTAAATAAGAACAACGTATCCATCTCCTGCAAAGAAAGGACATGTTTTGTGGTGGATTAAGCATGTGATGTTCTCATTCTTTCACAGTTAGACCTTGGCTGCAGTAGTTTTTATCTTTGTTGGAGGCGATGCGTCACGATTCATCTGCCAGCCGCCGGAAGGGGAAAACCCCTCAACATCGGCCCCCGCTGGAGGCCCCGGGAACTTCCGGTTCAACGTCCCGGTCCCCAAGACGCAGTGGAGTTTCAAGTGAGAGGGACTGAAGTAGCGGGAGGGGACCTTTGAACAAATCAGTATGTTTCAGTCACAGAAATAACTTCCTGCTAACAACCAGTAAAAGTTCAAAACAAGGCAGGCCATTGAGCTAAACTAGTATTTAAAAACTCGTCCACACCATGGTCCACATTCCAGAAGCTAAAACTCTTTTACAGAAAATCTAAAAAACGTAACAGGTTTCACCTGCAGCGGTGACGTCGTTTCATTAATACTCTGCCAGCCAATGATCACTGCCTACCTGTCCTGCATCACAATAACACTCTCACACTCGGTCTGTTTTCCAGATGAGCCCCGTGTGTCTCCCAGGAAGAGACGGTTTCGACCAGGGACCAGGGCCTTAATGGAGATCCGCAAGTACCAGAAGAGCACGGATCTTCTGCTGAGGAAGGGACCTTTCTCTCGTCTAGTGAGTAAACCTTGAGGAGAGTCTGATAGCTGGACCAGGCTTAGTGCGGACTAAACCACTACCATCCTAATTGAAAACCATAACACGTTCCCCAGTCTATTATACAGGGATGTATTTGGGCGGTTTGTGTTAACGTTTACTTTTTTCTTTTCCATTTTTGTTTTAATTGTGTAGTTTGCTGTTCTTTTTAAGCATTCATATGGTTTGGAATGCGTGCAAAGCCTGAAAAGGCATACTTTTCTGCTGCTGCTTGTTTTCCTCTACCTGTGTGACTGATGTCGTGGTTCATTAACTCTTGATTCATGTCTCAGGTTCGTGAGGTGTGCCAGAGTTTCTCTGGTGAAGCTCTCCGGTGGCAGGTCTACGCTCTTATGGCCCTGCAGGAGGTAAGCAGATGCCTCCACCACCAAGCTAACATGCTGTCACTCATTGGACAAATGTAGTGTTTACTTCTGGTCGGCATACTCGACACACCTCAGACACAAGTCAGATTGAGGATTTCTGTCATGGATAAGAGTAGAACATGGTTGCCTGTGTATAACATATTGTGTCATTTGGCTCTGGTTTAAATGAGATCGTTAGACATTCATAATAATTCAATTTTAGAGGAATACTTCACTCTTAAAATTAACATTTTACCATGTTACTTTGAGCTCCTGTCATGCCTCCATGGTGAACCTGAAAACGGAGTAAATCCTTGATGAATTGAAGTAAGTGGGGGCAGCGTTTAAAAACAGCCAAACCATATGAAAACATGTATTTACAAACTCACACAAAACTGCTGCAGTATAATCCAGTCTCAATGATCCAGTATTATGCTCACTACTTCACTAACACATGCATTCATCTCTAAAAACATTACTATGTGAAGCACTGACTCGCAACGTGCAAGGACAAGCAGTCATGGCAGAAGTGCTTTAAAGAAGAGGTTTGTGAAGAGGCATACAGCTGCATGCATGAGACCTGACCTCCACACTACTACACTCTGATATGTATCTTCAGTATCAGCATCTGTGTGAGCCCCCTCAGTATGAACATTATACATAAACATTACAAAACAGAAATCCTTCTGCAGTGTGCTGAATCTAAGGCTTCACATAGCACCTCTAAGACAGGGTACTTTTACACTGCATGAATGAGCCCATTGGCTAGCGGACTTAATTTAGTTAGGTACTTTTCCTCTCTCATAGCTCTTCCACCACACAGTGTTCTGTCACTACATCGATGCAGAATGGTTCTCGTCTGCATCGTGATGAATATTCATAAAAATAGACACGTGTGACCAGCGTGATGAAAACAGTAACTCTTACTTTTAAGTCCTAGATAATGAACCCAGGATTGTACGTTGGGATGCCTATTTATATTTAGAGTAGAAACTTACAGCCATGTTCTAAACACACCGAGTCACCCAACGAACGAGCCAAAGCCGATGTCTTTGATGTAACATCACAAATATGCGGTTTTCTTTCTTCTCGTCCTCCAAGGCTGCAGAGGCGTTTCTCGTCATGTTGTTCTCAGATGCCAATCTGTGTGCCATCCACGCCAAGCGGGTCACCGTGTTCCCCCGGGACATTCAGCTGGCCAGGAGGATCCGCGGAGTGGACAACCTGTGAAAACAACCCGGTACAGAGTGGACAAGCATCCCTTCTTTCCACTTCAATTTGTTCTGATTATATGATGCTGTGTTTCATCTGTTCAATATAAGTGTTTCAAAAGAAACATTGGCAGATCATCACAGGTTTTATGAAACGTTTGCATCAAGTCACCTTTTAAGAGTTTGACTGTTATTATGAAAATGATTCTTGTCCAGCAGTATTTTAATACATTTTTGAATAATTTTACTTTTTATAGTAGATCTGCTGTCTTAGTGTGATCTTTGTGTACATATTGTTCTCCATTCAAGTAAATGTAGTGTAAATGTAGTTAGTTAATAAACTGCTCCTTTTCTGTTACCTACCTGATGTCTTGTTTGGTTTTC